>NC_064633.1:117051745-117676745 GCF_023864275.1 Schistocerca cancellata | reverse complement strand
GCAGAAGAAAAATAAATAGTTACAAAATGTAGCAATGGATGGCGCTTTAAGCATCGTAATTTAATAGTGCTCGACTACAAATGACAAATGAATCGTAAAAAAACGCCTAATGCGTACGTCTGACGTTAAACAAACTGTACTACTCAGTGTGTGTGTGGGTGTACAGGGGTTACACTGTTAGTTATGTAAGCCCATGCACCACGGCAAAGTCATATCACATCGCACGGGAAAAATCGGGTTTTAACTCTCCTGAGGCCAAAAACTGCATAAAAAGCCTCGATCAGAATCAAAACTGATTATTAATTTCTGTGTGACTGATGCAAACCATGTTCAATATGCTGTCCACCGTATTCTGCAACAATTTGATATCGAGAAACAGCATGTTCCACAACTGATCGAAGTGTTTCTGGGGTCGTGTTCAGAATGTGTTGCGCAGTGCGTGCCTTCGATGCAGCTAAGTTTGCAATCGGAACACTCAACACAACATCTTCCAGATAGCCCCACAGCCCGAAGTCACACGGATTAAGATCAGATGATCGGGACTGCCAGGCTGTAGGGAAATGGCGGCTGATAATTCTAGCATTTCCGGAATGGTGCTTCATCAAGTGCTTAACTGGATTTGCAATGTGCGAAGGTGTGACATCTTGCATGAAAATGATCCCATCCGCACATCCACGCTGTTGGAGAGCTGGAGAGACGTGGTTGCGCAAAAGACACGCAAAGCGCTTACCGGTGACGGTACAGGTAACAAGACCGGAAGCAACTGTCTCTTCGAAAAAATATGGCCCTATGGTAAATGATGCCGTAAACCCGCACCGCACAGTGACCTTTTCAGGATGAAGTGGTTCTGTTTCATTTGCGCGTGGAATTTCCGTTGCCCATATTCGACAATTCTGTGTATTGACATCCCATGTTAGACGGAAGTAGGCTTCGTCTGTCCACAAAATCTTCCACAGCCAATCATTGTCCACTTCCATGCAAGCAAGAAATTCTAAAGCAACGGTCTCTCTTGTTGGCAGGTCAATGGGAAGCAACTCATTCATGGATAATTTTGAACTGATAGCAAAGAAGGATGTTTCGTAGGATTTTACGCACCGTGCACATGGGTATGTCCAATGCTCGGGCAATTCTCCATGCACTACACCACCACTCTTCTCCTTCTGCACTGCTGTGGCCACTGCTTCCACAGATGTCGAATCAATTCGTTTTCCCTCTTCTTCGATAATATTCCGTTGCAATTTGACATCATTCTGACGAGAGGTGTTATTTCTACAGTGTTTCGAAAGTTTAACTTTCATTATAAACACCCTGTATCTGGCAGCTATAGTGATAATTCAATACCAAATTAACATATCTGAATTGTGTTTCATATCAAAATCAATTTCCACATTATCTAGATACATACTAAGAGTTTAACTTGATACAGAAAATGACCAATATGTATTTTCGTTGTCGCCCGATGTTTTCCGGGTTCTATCCCACTGTTTATCTGTCTGGAATCGTGTTTGCCGTCTGCTGGAGTGTCTATGTGTGTTTAGACTTAGGATAAGTTTCTCTGAATGTATTGACAGTTTACGCAACATTTGCGGTTAGCAGAGAGGAAATGCAGACACCCGAAAGCGATGATCCGTCGCTTTTGTAAAGTTGGCGTAGGTAGAATATGCACATTGCCTGTGCACCGGCTTCTAGTCCGTGGTAGGAACTGAGGTGAATAGCGAGCAGCCTCACTGCTCTGGGAAACGTCACGGAGGTAACATATAGTTCTAGTCCTTAGTGCTTTAACTTTGTAAATGTGTAAATTTCAGCTACACTGAGCTCTTAATTCATTTATTAGCAGATTTATTACAGAATAACTCGGGATAGCTTGCGTAGAAGATGAACATCAACAAAAGCAAAACGAGGCTAATGAAATGTAGTTGGGTTAACTCGGGTGATGCTGAGGGAATTAGATTAGGAAATGAGACACTCAAAGTAGTAAAGGAGTTTTGCTATTTGGGGAGTAAAATAACTGATGATGGTCGAAGTAGAGAGGATATAAAATGTAGACTGGCAATGGCAAGGAAAGCGTTTCTGAAGAAGAGAAATTTGTTGACATCGAGTATAGATTTAAGTGTCAGGAAGTCGCTTCTGAAAGTATTTTTATGGAGTGTAGCCATGTATGGAAGTGAAACATGGACAGTAAATAGTTTGGACAAGAAGAGAATAGAAGCTTTTGAAATGTGGTGCTACAGAAGAATGCTGAAGATTAAATGGGTAGATCACCTAACTAATGAGGAAGTATTGAATAGGATTGGGGAGAAGAGGAGTTTGTGGCACAACTTGACTACAAGAAGGGATCGGTCGGTAGAACCTATTCTGAGGCATCAAGGGATCACCAATTTAGTATTGGAGGGCTGAGTGGAGGGTAGAACTCGTAGAGGGAGAGCAAGAGATGAACACACTAAGCAGATTCAGAAGGATGTAGGCTGCAATACGTATTGGGAGATGAAGCAGCTTGCACAGGATAGAGTAGCATGGAGAGATGTATTATACCAGTCTCGGGACTGAAGACCACAACAATAACATCTTGCGTAGGCAAGACTTGGGAATAATTTCACGATTTTTGGAATGTATTGCAGTGTTTCCTTTGTGCTCTATAGCATTGGGATTGTGGGGCATGTGGCCACGTGGATCTATGTCTGTGACTACTAGATTCCTGAATAAGTAATGTGTATGGTTTTAACATTTGGCAGTCATACCACTGTATTTTGTGCAGATTTGAGTCAGTTTTTGTTTGTGTGTGGTTGGTAGCCACTACCACATGCTTCTTCGTGGGAATTTATTCAGTTTCCTATGCTAGCAAATGAACCAGTTTCCTTGCTTAAATAAACTCTCTTATTCTTTATTGTTTAATTTCTTGATATTCCTGTCGCGAACTTTTTAAATCGATTTTTCGTTGTACTTGGTGGCCACGTGCTTTCTATTGATTACCGGTGGGTCTTACTTTTTTAACGTCCCCTTAGAAAAATTTATGAATTGCTTTGCTGGTAAACCCCTACGTTATTTGATTTTCAAACAGCTGAGCAGAACTGAACGTACTCAGACATTTCGCATTTCGCTCTTTGCCTATTCTGATCAACACTAAAATGACACACAATATTTTTAGCGTAACGCAATGTGACTTTCAATAATCCCTACAAAATAATCCCTGACTAACATTAAACTATACCTTTCACAGATCACTTACCTCACAAAAATCTTCATTACTCAAGCTACTGCAATACAGCGAGCGCCACTACTGCCAGCTAAATAAAAGATTCAAACTACTGAAAGCACCAACTACTGATAGGTATAGGTAGCAAATGAAAGATTTTGATAGAGAAAAAACAATGTATTTACCTTAATATTGTTCAAAAAGCATATTCTATATATCAATTCATAACATCTAGTCTTACTAATTTACTATCTCTGTCCAGATCATCCGCTCTCAAAACTCCGCCATCTCACTCCCCACATCCACCACTGCTGGCGGCTCACCTCCAACTGCGCAACACTACGCGCTGCTCTCATCCAGCTGCCCAACACTACAATGGCAGACAACAATGCAAACTAGCCACAGACGGCACACAGAACAGCCAGTGATTTTCATACAGAGCGCTACGTGGCGTTACCAATAAGAAAACCTAAACAGCCTACTTACATAGCACCCATGCTCCCCACAAAAAATTTTACAAATTGTTTTGGCACTGGCCAATACATATTTGCTAAAAATTTTTCACAATTACGATAACAAAGAAATCAAATGCCTAACTTATTGATACAATGTTGGTCAAAAGCTAAAATTTTCTGACAGTCCATAAAGACAGTCCTGATCGTTCATCACAGTAAAATAGCAGTGTTTTTCTCAAAGTCTGAGCAGTAAAAGAAAATGCACACGGAAGTAGTGGATTTCCATGCAGTCTTGAAGAAGTAGTGTTGTCCTTCCAGCGGAAAGACAGTGCTGACTCTTGACATGCAGACAGGTAATGGGCCACAACAGAGCAAACCCACCGCAGAGTCAGTCGAAGTTTTGAAGAATATTGGTAGGTAGGTCATCACAGAGTAGACTCACTGTAGTTCTGGTAGAGATTACAGTATTGGTGGGCCACCAGAGGTGCAGACCCAGTGCAGCCCTTGTAGAAATAATGGTATTGGTGGGCCATCAAAGATGCAGACCCACTGTAGTCCTTGTAGAGACGGTCAGCAGCCATCTTTTGCGACTGTGCAGGTGCACAATCACCATCGAAGAGTCTTGCGGAGAATATAGCAAGTCCATAAACCACCACTTGTGCACACACAAAGTTTTTGGAATTGTCCTTAGAAGTCTTGCAGACAATATATCAAGTCCATAAACCACCACTTGTGCACTCACAAAGTTTTTGGAATTGTCCTTAGAACCAGCAATGCTGTTAATCAGTCCCTTGCTGAATTATTAACACATGTCCAAACACTAACAGTCCTCTTTTTTCACATATTGTGTATATACTATGACCAACAGAAATATGTGCAGTGAAATGAATGCTTACAAGTTACTTAATTTGATGAACTGGTGTCAATTACAATTCTATAAAATGAGAATACAATACAAAGGTACAAAATACATCATTAAAGAACATAACAATACAGATAATATTTGTAGTGATATGGGCGTTAGAAAAGAATCGAAATAACATATACATCAGTGTTACAGGAATTATGACATAAGTACATACATAAAAGATCAGAATAACTTTTGAAACATCAACTTTACAAATGAGCAACAAAACAGAACAGATAAATAATGTCTAAACATCTTTACAAAGTAAATAAAATAGTATTAGAAAAATTCTACAACATAACTCTCATCAGCTAAACACATAAAGACAGGAAAAACACAAATACACAAGGGTACACAAACACATAGCAGAATAACACAAGAGGAAAGGGCAGGGTTTGTTTTCAGTGTAACATTTGGTACTGCAGTCCAACCCAAAAATTCATTCCATAGATCTTTCGTCTTATTTCAACATTTGTTTCCACCAAAAAAATCCAATCCAAGCATGCTTTCTTTATTTATATGTACGGGGTCCCGGGTTCGATTCCCGGCGGGGTCAGTGATTTTCACCTGCCTCGAGATGACTGGGTGTTTGTGTTGTCCTCATCATTTCATCATCATCCAGGAAAGTGGCGCAATTGGACTGAGCAAAGATTGGGTAATTGTACGGGCGCTGATGACCACGCTGTTGAGCGCCCCACAAACCAAAACATCATCAACATCATTTATTTATATGTTCACATATTTCTTACCTCATTACTTATTTTCCATTATCTTACCTCATCATTTATTTCCAAGACAATCCTACCTAAACCTGTTGTCCCTAAACCCTACTTTTTTGCTCATATCCTCTTTCAAAATACTTTTTTGGCCAAACCATTTTCTTATAGCTTCTCAATACATTTCTTCCAATTCATCACAACTCGTTCTCTCATATATCCTACCCCATCTTAAGCTAACTTAAATCTACTGAGCTCAGATGCTAAACTAAGGGACGCGGGAATGCAGCAGCACAAAACAATTAACACAAACAGCAATGACAAAAAATTCAAATTGGCAAAGCAAGCAGCAATATATATAAATTAGCAAAGCAAATGCAACATTATCACTAATATGAGCCAATGTGCAGGAAAAAGAAAAATAAATCAGTAGTAAAACTGGCTTAACAGAGTAATACAAAGTGAAATTTAATAGCGCTATGCCTGGCAAGCAGCAGAAGCAAATGCAATAACTTAATCTAATCATGACAAAGCTCAAGAAGAAAAAAATATTACAGTAAAGATGGCCATGTCTAATACCTATGTCACATCTTAACACTAGAGTGATGCATCACCTTGACTTACTCTAGCAGACAAGTTACCAAACCGTTAAAAAATTATTTTTGCAATTCCTGTGAAGGGCAATGTCTATTTGTGCTCTCTTTTCTACGAAAATACATCACAAAATTATTCTTTACTGGGTCTGTAGACAGAAAATAGTGATATTAGTACATCTATTAAATTTTATTTTAACCAATGCTGCAGTGCAGCTAGAAACTAGATATTAAACAAAATGAGCAAATATGTACAAAGGAAGGCATGAAACATCATTCATTAGCCATATGGCATTTCATGAGGCAAAAAAAAATCTCTCAACTAGAAAGAAAGTAGTCATAATCAGGTGTATAGACATAAAATATTTCTCGTCATTTCATTAGGCATTTCAGTAAATATCATAAATTAAGAGAAACCATATGTTTTCAAGTTTGAGCGTGTCGTATTTGCGATGCTTTCTACAAAGGAATGTCAATAGCGAGGATAATGGCCTTTTTTTTTACCTAATGGCTTTTTCTCCAGGCGACTGGCACACCTGGGCGCCACCTGTGTCACTTAGCTTCCTTACCGAAATATTTATGACAGCAGTTTGCGCTACAGTGACAGTCTCATATAAAAAATTTCACAGGTCGTGAATTTGCGTTACAAATGTGTAGAAACAAAATCCTATAAATATAACAGTGTCCAAAAAAATTTCGCCGGCATTGTGATACATTCACGCATGTACATACATTTCATAACTCTTAAAGGACGATTCTTTGTTTCCAACAACCTTTTTCACAAACCCGAGTCCATAACCACTAGTCATTATTCCTTACCTTATTACACATATACATATTTGTCGACACTTTTTCAATATTTCATCATAACAGACACGTAGCATAATCAAATTCCTCATATAGCACCAGCTTATTGATCATAAACATACCTCAGCAGCATAATACACATCGTCATCGTAATAATAACATCATAACACCTCAGTCAAATTTCAAAATCGTTGTAGCTTCCTCCAATAATTTCAAAACCTAAATAAAATCTCTGCCACTTCAATAGTGTCATCTACCTCAAACGTACTTTAAAAATCATGATCCCATACCAAATACATCATTCAAAGCTCTCATAGCATCACAATGGTTCCGAAAAAAACATGAACAGTTCACAAAGTACAGACAAAATACAATTTCGTACGTGTGAAGTTATCCGACGGTGTAATTACGTAAACATGTGTCACTGACATAGTAAAATAAAATTTTTTGTCTCTCTCAGTTAAATGATCAGATAGCTGTGTAATTTATGTGTTAGAGAAATATGGTACCAATGTGTAAAGTTGTATAAGCAAATACCATATTAGCTAGGGCTCCTTGTGTTTGCCAAACACATGATACACAAAGTAAACTTGTGCCCCTCTGAGGATTAATGTAATTATACCATCAAGTGTTACAAATTACAGCAACGGAATGAAATGTATCACAGAAAACCTTTGCATATTTGTAATTCAAAAATCTTTAAAAATAAATGTTATAGTACAAAATTAATCACTCAAATACGTGTACTGTAGCGCTAAACTGTGCGTCTTGTTGTGAGATAATCTCTGTCATTACTTAAGGGTAAAAATGTGCCAAGTGTCGTAATTGTCGTCGTCTGTAAGCAAAGTTCTGTGGAAGTCAATGTACTTACCTCGTAATAAGCAAAAGCGAAATGCTATGCGTATAGATATCGCAGTTATTACGTACAGTAACGTATCATGAAAGTACTATACTGTAATGTATTGTTGTTCTACGGAAAAGGCTGTCTCATTGTAGCTAATCCACAAAAGTTACTACTAAAACATGTTTTACTTTCCAGAATAATACAGAAAATCTGTGCAGATGTAAAACAGATACACCGCAAAAGCAACAATGTAAATTGTGTCACACATTAGTAGCGTTGTGATATAATCGTGTAGCTGTCAAAGAAACCAAATGCTAAGTCGTCTTTAATCTCACAGAAAGTACTTTAAATCCAGAATATATTCTCAAGTAAACCAAAATGTTTCATTAAAATCCCGTCAGCAGTACTGGTATATGCTCTAAGTATGTGAGCCTTATAGTCGTTAGGTAATCATACAATTAACAAGCAAGAATGTACACACACAATAACACTTTGTCATCTGTTCACTATAACAATGCATTCGTAATCTCTGTTTAAATATGTTCCCTAGGTTCTGGACTGGATAGTTAACTTTAAAACATAGTTGCATGTTAACAGTTTCTAAGTCTGACGAAGCGTACTAGTAACGTGAAGTGAAAAATTTTATAGCAAAGACTAAGTTAAAAAGAAGATTATCTTTCAATAAACGGTTTTACACGTGAAATATAGTGTAAACCTTTACTCTTCCTAGTACGCAGTTTCAACTTCAACGCAGTTATCATGTGGTATACGTCGGATTCTGTAAGGTCCATTGTAAACCAGAAAAAATTTGTGACTCAAGTATTTCTTCGTATGTGACAATGAATGAGCTTTAACGAGAACTTTCTGACGAATATACAGTTTCTTTGCATTTGCTTTACCGTGTAGTTTTCTCCTTTTGGCTGCAGCAGAATTTGTATTTTTTAATAGCCAAATCAATTATGTCTTTGTTACGAAGTTTACGTGTATTCGAAAAAGGTACAAGCTCTCTGATTCTGTTCGGTGGTTCTTTATTCTTCAGTACAAGAATAAGTGGTAAAGCAGTGGAGTCATGAGGCATTTCATTCAGCACGTTTTGAAATAAGTGTAAATATCTGTCTGCTTTCTCTGACAATAAAGTCTGCAAAGCTTATTGATTTCTTTCATAATCAGTTCAGACGGGTTACAGTATGGTGAGTACAATGAAATAAAAACAGGTTTGATTTTATAATTCCGAAGCATGCGTGACCAAACAGCAGACCTGAATTGCGGTCCGTTATCTGAAATGACTTTACTAACGTGTCCAACTTCACGTAAGAAATTTTTAACAAAGGCGTTGGATACAGACAGTTCAGTGGCTTTACGTAACTGAGTGAAAGAAACAAATTTTGAAGTGAGTTCAACAGCGACTAGAATGTACGAAAATCCAGTGGATGTTCTGACAAGGAAACCCAAGAGATCAACAGCAGCAAATTCTTTTACTTTAGAAGGAATGATAGGAAACAACGGAGCACGATGTGAGATAGTAGATCGTTTAGCTTTTTGACAAAGTTTACAAACAGACAAGACTCTTCGAATTCTCTTTTCCATATTGTTAAAATAGCAGGTCGTCCGAAGAATATGATAACATTTTCGTGGACCAAAAAAACGTCAGGAATGCAAAGTACCCATACCTTGTCATCAACAGTGCAGCGTTTGAACAGTATGTTGTTTCTAACCAGATAATAATGCCGAATCTGAGTGTGTGTCTTTTCTTGCCATTTGCTTTTGATGTCTTTCCAAATCGGATCTGTATCTTGTTCATGAGCAATGTCCTTTAACGATGTGGTAATGAAGTTTTCAAAGGCGACTTTCTGAATGTAAAGAATACTGAAATTTTTCTCGAGGTTGCCTTCTGTGTTACTTTTCTCAACCCCAGCCGGTGCGCGTGACAGTGCGTCCGCAGCAATGTTCTCCTTGCCGGGAATGTAGACTATTGTGAATTGTAATTCTTGCAGAAACAATGCCCAACATTTTAACCTGTCATGATTCAATTTTGAAGACATAAGAAATTTTAATGCACGATGATCACTGTATACTTCTACGTGCTTACCAGAAAGAAAGAAACGGAATTTGTTAAATGCCCAAACGATAGCTAAAGCTTCTAATTCAGTGACGGAATAATTTTTTTTCGGATTTTGTTAGCACTCGGCTAGCAAAAGCAATGGTTTTCTGAACAGTAGTGTCATTTTGTATGGCTTCTTGAAATAAATTGGCACCAAGACCAATTTTAGAAGAATCCGTCCTAAGGCAGAATTCTTGTGACAGATGTGGATGAGCTAGTATTGGCGCGTCAAGTAGCGCTCCTTTCAAAGAGTTGAATTCCAACTGTGCCTGTTCGTCCCAGTTCCAAATAGTATTTTTTCCAGTGAGAGAACAAAGTTTTGGTGTAACTAGAATTTGCATATTCAGAAAACGACGGTAAAAATTTACGAGACCTAGAAAACTGCGGGCTTGTTTTTTTGTGGATGGAACTGGAATGGCTCTGATTGCTTCTAACTTTTCAGGATCCGGCTGAATGCCTTCAGAAGAAATAATATGTCCCAAAAACCTCACCTCTGGCCTACCGAATTCAGACTTTTCCAAGTTAACTGTAATTCCAGATTCTGCAAAAATACGTAACATACTGTTGAGGATGCGATTATGTTGTTGCCATAAAGCTTCTGCTATTAGAATATCGTCCACATATAAGGTGATGTGACGTTTTAAGAACTCAGGTAATATGGAATTTAGCCCGCGAATGAATGCTGCCGAAGAAATGTTCAAACCATTAGGAAGTTTCCGAAACTGATAACAAACGCCGAAACAAAGGAAAGCTGTGTATTTTCTACATTCTGGATGAAGTTCGATCTGATAAAAACTGGATCTGAGATTAATGGAAGACAACACTTTTACGCCATTAAAATTTTGAAGAAGTTCTTCCAACCTTTGCGGCCTGTCTGTTTCAGGAATAATGATAGTATTGATTTGTCTCGAATTTAAGACAAGCCTGATTGATCCATTTTTTTTCTCAACAACATGTAATGGATTGTTGTTATGAGCTTACTGCAGGCTCAATAATGCCCTTGTCAAGCATAGATTGTATTTCTGTTCTAACACGGTCCCTGTAATGTGCCGGAATTACGTATGGTCTAACACAAAATTTAGTATGCTCACGAACACGAAATTGGTATTGAAATCCCTTGATTGTTCCCGTTTTGTGAGTAAAAACTGTGGAATGTGCTTGTAAAATCTCAAAAATATCAAATACGCCGTCGATATCATCCCTAACAGTACTTGTAGAGTGATTGTTAGTGTCAAGTTTCGTCGAAAATTCCGAACTGTTGTCTAACAGGAGGTAAAGCCGATTAATTTCCTTGTCATGGTTTGAGAGCCAATCTTCAAATTTCAAAGCTATTGACTTTCCCTCTTCCTCTTAACTTATTTCATCATCGTGAAAGTTTAAGATTGTTCTGTATTCATTCAAAACGTCTACTCCCAATATAATTTTTGTTGACAGTAATGGAACGATAAGGAAGTTCATAGAGAACCTGTGGTTTGTTGGTTTGTTGGCATACATCTACAATTTTTCCAACGATTGCCCCTTGTAATTTAATCTTACATAACGGAAGTGTGGGGCAATCATTCGATTTGTTGCATTTGCTAAAGGCTGTTTCACTAATTACTGAAATGGGACTGACAGAGTCAAGTACTGCCGTAAATTTTACGTCATTTACTGTAATGTGAATAACAGGATATGCAATGTTGTTATGTTTTACGTCGTGTTCCTGGAGTAAGATGTCCCTAATGTCTTCCATTTTTACGTAATTACTAGTCACGGCAGCTACGTCGTCAGCTTCATAAGTAAGTTTTGTAGCTGCCAGCGGTGTGAGTCATTGCCTATTATCTCTTTGTTGGCGCGAGTCGTTATTGGGATTTCGATATCTAACTTCTACAAATGCACCTTGTTGAGAGGGAACTACCCTGTTTGAATCCCGCCAGTTCTGATGGAATTCAGGTCTGTCGTTTTGTCGGTAGTTTACACGGTTTCTTGTTTGTCGGTCATGTGATGGAGAATTTCTCCTGGAATCATAACTGCACGGTCGACCGTTGCGTCTGAAGTTATTCTGTCTCCCTTGATAATAATTATTTTGGTTTCCATATTGTCTGTTTCTCTGATTGTCTCTGTGATAGTCATTACTGCGGAGATGTGATCTTTCCCTGTAATTATTACTACTCTGCCAACGGTTGTCATATGGGTGGCGTCTGTTTTGGTCATGATTTACGTTGTAAGAATAGCCTTGTCGTTTCCATTTATTATTTCTGTCATCCCGAAATTGTGACGGATGTGACTTGTAATTGTTGTGTTCCTGTTTTCGCGTCCCGCGATTGTCAGTGTCAATTTGCAATTCTTGCAAGAGTCCCTGAAAAGCTTCAGTGTCGTCTTTACAACGTCCTGAGAAAATAATGTGTTGTAAATGTTCAGGCAATTTGATTAAGCAAATGCGGATGAGTTCTAAGGGGCTGTATGGGTTTGAAACATACTGATTCTTATGTAACATGTCTTCGAAATATTTGTCAAGACTAGAAAATTCCGATTGTTCGAAATGTTTCATCATTATGATGTTATGTTTTACTCAGTCTTGTGTAGCTTGAGACTAATATGCTGAGAGGAAGGCATGATAAAATTCTCCTTCACTGTGACAATCGTGAATGACCGATCGCATTCTTACAGCTGGTTCATTCTCTAAGTAGCCACACATAAATTCTAACCTGTGCTCCAATGACCAGTTAGGAGGAAAACAATGAGAGAATTGATGAAGCCATGCTTGTGGATGAATGTCGTTGACAGAATTCTTAAATGTTTTGAATTTACCTGTAGTAATGAACAACTTATAGTCAAAATCATCATGTCGGCGAGTCGCATATCGGTCATTTTTACTCCGTTTCGGCGGTTCAATCTCAAAATTCAGTGCGCCTTGCCAACTTCTTTCATAATTTTCGAAATGCCCTGTGTTATTATTTTCTGACTTTTCCGTATTTCTAAGTCCCTCTTCCCGTGTTGGAGCGCGAGTCTCCTCTGAAATATGTAATTCTTTTATTACCTGTGTCAACTGATCTTGTACTTCCCAGATTTCTCTTTTGTACTGTGTATTGATTTGATTTTGATGTTGTTTGAATTTTCTAATGTGTTCATACTCTTCTGTGTCAGTGAAGGCTACGGGTCTTGTGTTATTCAGATCATCATCTACCTTTGTAGATAAGTTACTGAACTGATCCGAAAGTTCGGCTACTTTCTCTGATAGTGAACTTATTTCCTCAGTGTGTTTTTTCTGAACCAAGTTTTAGAGTGTCCATTTGTGTTGAAATCGTATCTACTGTGTCCTTTAAGTTTTCCTGAGTTTTTGCAAGTTGCGTAACCGAATCGGTAGATGCAACTGAGTCAATTTTAGCTTGCAAGGTGTCGTGATTTTCATGAACAATAGTTTGCAGTTCTTTTATGGCTGCTTCGTGATTCTGTAATGCATTTTCATGACGCGAAAAAATAGGTTTTTGTGTTTTTACGTCATTACAGACTTTTTGACATTTCGATTCAATGTTATGTAACTCAGCAGTTAAACCTTCACGAGTTTGTTCAAGCGTGGTGTATAACTTTTGAAGCTGTTGCTGTGTTTGTCTCTGAGTTTGTTTCAACTGTTGCATTAATTGCAATAATAATGTATTAGTGTCTGGAATCTGTTCCTCTATGCTTTTCGACAGTGCATTTGCACCAGCAAAATTCACATTTTGACGTGCAGAAAATGTGTCTTGACTTATTTGAGAAAAGGTGAGAACGCAAAACCTACAGTATTTGCAAGATTGTGTCCTGTCATATCGGATTCCTGAAGCGAACTGTTGCCGACCGATCGATCGATAATGCTTCCCTGTTCACTAATTGTTTCACTGTCTACACCATTATTTGCCGCCTACTCCATTTCCGTATGCACAATTACCAAATTACTACTTGGAACATTAGTTAATTCATTACTCGGTGGCGCTAACACACTGCTTTCGTCTTCACTGTCATTTCTCAGTTTACTTTGGAGCCTAGTATTTCGTTTTCCACACGCCATAATTGTCACAATGTTTCACACGATAACACATAAAAGCACAATTGGAAGAGTAAAATAAGAAAACACATTATCGTAGCACTGGATATAATATCTAGTTAATTGCAAGCGCAGCTGCAAAATACAAGGTGCAAATCTACATGCATGCCACAAGTGTTTTACTGTACAACAATGAGAAACTGTAACTACAAAGAAGATTCTCTCTACAATTACGCCCTAGCAATAAACAATAGCTACACTAATTACACAAATTACAAGAAAAAATCAGAAGATTCCAGTGAGGTACCCTCGGCTAAGGGTCGACATATGTAACGTCCCCTTAGAAAAAATAATGAATTGCTGTGCTGGTAAGCCCCTATGTTATTTTATTTTCAAACAGCTGAGCAGAACTGAACGTAGTCAGACATTTCGCATTTCGCTCTTTACCTATTCTGATCAACACTAAAATGACACACAATATTTTTAGCGCAACGCAATCTGACTTTTAATAATCCCTACAAAAGAATGGCCCTGACTAACAATAACCTATACCTTTCACGAATCACTTACCTCACCAAAAATCTTCGTTACTCGAACTACTGCAATACAGCGAGCGCCACTACTGCCAGCTAAATAAAAGATTCAAACTACTGAAGTCACTAACTACTGCTAGGCATAGTTAGCAAATGAAAGATTTTGATAGAGAAAAAACAATGTATTTACCTTAATATTGTTCAAAAGTCATATTATATATATATATATATATATATATATATATATGTTCATGACATCTTGTGTTACAAATTTACTGTCTCTGTCAAGATCATCCTCTCTCAAAACTCCGCCATCTCACTCCCCACATCCACCACTGCTGGCCGCTCACCTCCAACTGCGCAACGCTACGCGCTGTTCACATCCAGCTGCCCAACACTACAATGGCAGACAACAATGGAAACTAGCCACAGACTGCATACAGCACAGCCAGTGATTTTCATAGAGAGCGCTATGTGGCGTTACCAATAAGAAAACCTAAGCAGTCTACTTACACCATTTGGAAGATTAGGTTAGATTAGATTAATACTAGTTCCATGGATCATGAATACGATATTTCGTAATGATGTGGAACGAGTCAAATTTTCCAATACATGACATAATTAAGTTAATTTAACAACCTACTTAAGTTAATATAACAACTTTTTCATTTTTTTGTGTTTTTTATTTTTATTTTTTTTATTTTTTATTTTTTTTATTTTATTTCTTTTAATTTATATCTAAAAATTCCTCTATGGAGTAGAAGGAGTTGTCATTCATAAATTCTTTTAATTTCTTCTTAAATACTTGTTGGTTATCTGTCAGACTTTCGATACTATTTTGTAAGTGACCAAAGACTTTAGAGGCAGTATAATTCACCCTTTTCTGTGCCAAAGTTAGATTTAATCTTGAATAGTGAAGATCATCCTTTCTCCTAGTATTGTAGTTACTTTTGAATTGGGTTTGGTTGTTAATAACAAATTTAATAAGAGAGTATATATACTGAGAAGCTACTGTGAATATCCCTAGATCCTTAAATAAATGTCTGCAGTATGATTTTGGGTGGACTCCAGCTATTATTCTGATTACACGCTTTTGTGCAATAAATACTTTATTCCTCAGTGATGAATTACCCCAAAATATGATGCCATATGGAAGCAATGAGTGAAAATAGGCATAGTAAGCTAATTTACTAAGATGTTTATCACCAAAATATGCAATGACCCTTATTGCATAAGTAGCTGAACTCAAATATTTCAGCAGATCATCAATGTGTTTCTTCCAATTTAATCTCTCATCAATGGACACACCTAAAAACTTTGAATATTCTACCTTAGCTATATGCTTCTCATTAAGGTCTATATTTATTAATGGCGTCATACCATTTACTGTACGGAACTGTATGCACTGTGTCTTATCAAAATTCAGTGAGAGTCCATTTACAAGGAACCTCTTAGTAATTTTCTGAAAGACATTATTGACAATTTCATCAGTTAATTCTTGTGTGTCAGGTGTGATTACTATACTTGCATCATCAGCAATGAAAACTAAATTTGCCTCTTCATGAATATAGAATGGCAAGTCATTAATATATATTAAGAACAACAAAGGACCCAAGACTGACCCTTGTGGAACCCCATCCTTGATAGTTCCCCAGTTTGAGGAATGTGCTGATCTTTGCATATTATGAGAACTGCTTATTTCAACTTTCTGTACTTTTCCAGTTAGGTACGAATTAAACCATTTGTGCACTGTCCCACTCATGCCACAATACTTGAGCTTGTCTAGCAGAATTTCATGATTTACACAATCAAAAGCCTCTGAGAGATCACAAAAAATCCCAACGGATGGTGTTCGGTTAATCAGATCATTCAAAATTTGGTTGTTGAAAGCATATATGGCATTTTCTGTTGAAAAACCTTTCTGCGAAGCAAACTGACATTTTGTTAGTACTTTATTTTTACAGATACGTAAAGCTACTCTTGAATACATTACTTTCTCAAAAAAATTGGATAAAGCTGTTAGAAGGGAGATGGACGATAATTGTTAACTTCAGATCTATCCCCTTATTTATGCAAAGGTATAACAATAGCATATTTCAGTCTATCAGGGAAAATGCCCTGTTCCAGAGAGCTATTGCACAGGTGGCTGAGAATCTTACTTATCTGTTGAGAACAAGCTTTTAGTATTTTGCTGGAAATGCCATCAATTCCATGTGAGTTTTTGCTTTTAAGCAAGTTTATTATTTTCCTAACTTCAGAGGGAGAGTTGGTGAGATTTCAATTGTATCAAATTGCATAGGTATGGCCTCCTCCATTAACAGCCTAGCATCTTCTAATGAACACCTGGATCCTACTATATCCACAACATTTACAAAATGATTATTAAAAATATTTTCAACTTCTGACTTTTTGTTCGTAAAGTTTTCATTCAATTTAATTGTAATACTGTCTTCCTGTGCTCTTGGTTGACCTGTTTCTCTTTTAATAATATTCCAAATTGTTTTAATTTTATTATCAGAGTTACTGATTTCAGACATGATACACATACTTCTGGATTTTTTAATAACTTTTCTTAATATAGCACAGTAGATTTATAATGTTTGATAGGTTCTGGGTCACTACTCTTTCTTGCTGTCAGATACATTTCCCTTTTTGGGTTACAAGATATTTTTATACCCTTACTAAGCCATGGTTTGTTACATGGTGTCTTACGAGTATATTTAACTATTTTCTTGGGGAAGCAGTTTTCAAATGCATTTACAAAAGTGTCATGAAATAAATTATATTTTAAATTGGCATCAGGTTCTCGGTACACCTCATCCCAGTCTAACTGCTGTAGGCTTTCCTTGAAATTTGGAATTGTTAAATCATTGACTGAACGTACTACTTTGGAGGACTGTTTAGTACTGCTGAATGGCGCTATGTCATATATTATAACTAGCTGTGCACCATGATCAGAAAGACCATTCTCAACAAGCTGAGCATTTATCTGGTTAAACTTATCTTGGTCTATAAAGAAATTACCTATCAGTGAACTGCTATCCTTTACCACCCGAGTAGGAAAATCAATAACGGGTGTCAAACTGAAAGAACCGAGTAATACTTCAAGGTCATTTTTCCTATTACCCTCTTTCAGAGAATCTACATTGAAGTAACCACAAATAATAATTTGCTTCCCCCTGTCTGACTGATAGCACAACAAGGAGTCCAAATTTTTCAGAAATAGATGAAAATTTCCTGATGGGGACCTATATACAGTTACAATTATAAATGTGCCTTTATTTAATTTAAGCTCACAGGCACATGCTTCTATATGTTTCTCTACACAAAACTTTTTTGTTTCTATACTTTTTGCATAATGATAACTTTTGACATGTATGGCAACTCCTCCTTTCTCCATATTTTCTCTAATTACATGTGCAGAGAGCTTATATCCACTTACCTTATCCATATCAGTAACAATGTGATGCTCAGACAGGCATAGTATATCTATTTCATTCTCAGCTTCTAAATCTTCTAAACAAACCAGAAGCTCATCTATTTTATTCTTTAAACTCCCAATATTTTGATGAAATATACGTAAATTATTTTTAATTATACTTTTATGAGAACCTTTCCTTATTCTAACATTTACAGTACTCTCCTGTCTGAGTTTCTTATTGTGCTTAGGCCTAGTTCCTATACCAGTGGTCACATGGTGTTCAGAGAGGCAGATTATGTCAACTGGGTTGTGTGACTTTAATTCATCAATGCAATTACCTAGGACTGAGATACAACTTGGTGTAGATAAAATTTCTGGTGATTGGTGAAAATTTATAATTGACAGCTGTGATTAGTGATCCAATGTGCTAGAATTGTGCTGTTTAATTTCTTTCCTAAACTGAAGATTTGTTTAAATCCTGACCTCTCGTAGAACTTGACATCTTTCTGTCTTACCTATCCTAAAAAAGGTGCTGCTGCAACACCTGTAACCACTGGTATTTTACCATTCATGGCAGAATACCAGTGGTTACAGCTGTTGGAGCAAGAGTTCTTCACAGGATGTAGTTCTATTTATTGTTCTTAATTGCAGTTCCACATTGCTTTTTGTAAATTTGGAACTAATGTTCTGTTAAAGTATTTGACCACCGAGGCTAGTCTCTCTTTCTGACTCAGTTTAGATCTTCTTTCCTTTATTAAATTATTGAACGACTTCCTTCTCTGTGATGAATAGCTAGTCTGAATGTGTGCGTGTGTAACCCATCTTTTACACCGCACTACCGATTTGAAGTGCTCATGCTATTTTCGTATGTTTTACAGTCTATTTTACTGGTAACATTCACTACCAACACTCCACAGTACATTTCTATAAAATACACGTTTGTTCTTGTGCTTCCCTTTTTGAGATTTAATCCTGAAATAAAAGTAAAGTAAAAGGCATGGCTAATGTTCAGTGACACAACCGTTATTAATCTAATTCCCTACCCAGGCTCTTCCAGGCCGGCTTAGCTCACTCGTGTACGATTTTTAATATGTTTAAGAGCATTTCCCAAGTTGATTCTCCGGTGTAATTAATCAAGAATTGTCGAAGAATTCAAAGTTTTTCTTTCCAAGCAAGTGTTCAGGGTAATTAAGTCGTAGGTCAATTCGGGTAGCGACTCGAGATATTTTCTGTAGTAAAAACCCAATTTAAATTGACCTAATAATGCACCAGGCTACGTAACAAAATAACTTTCCATCAGTCTACCTAAACAGGTACATCACAGCATCTGCTGCCATATTCGCTTTTATCGATGTTGAGGAAGCAATGAAAGCTCACATGTTTAATGTTGAACGCGAATTTGTGCTCCTCTCCTACACATTATGAGTAACGTGCTTTAAACAATACACGGCCTCACTCGGTAGGCGACATAGGAAACGATTATATATACACTCACATGTAGGGGTTATCAACGGAACTACATTGCACACATGGAAATCTTTCATTTGCCACATAAACATTTGTTACACAAAGTCATTATTTTATATGCTCCGGATTTGTTAGGACATTGTTACTGATTTACTTTACTGACTTGTGGTTGACTGAACTGGGCAGACAATGCGAACCCGCTTTGGTCTGTTTTGAGAAATACCAACAAATCTTATCGTGCTATGGTTTTTGTATTATTTTTGCTCGTAAACTGATACTCTTACTCTCTGTTTTAATGGCAGAAGATGTACTACATAATCAGTTGTTGGTGGCAAAACATAGGATAATTCTCCGTGGGCCACTGGGAATGAATATTAAATTATTCGAAACGTTTTTAATGTTTCCAAGTTTCGAAAGCGTTGAGGTACAATAATGTTAACATCAGTGATGACACTTGTTGTTATCCACAATACATGTAATCTAGGTAGGAGTGATTAAACTCTTTGGCACCTAATAAATGTTGCTGATAAGATTTTTAACCACAGGCATCCGTAAGGAAATCGTAGTCTTTATGAACTAAGCACACGCGTAATTATGACCTCATGTCAAAGTGCTGACGAAAGTGGAACAGCTTGTTTACAAGCATAGATTGTGTATCGTTTGTGTAATACTATGGGTATAGGGGAACCGCGAATCGTATTGGTCACTTAAGCAAAAAGTTGTACAAAGCTTTTGCTGTTGTTTAGAAATTAGATGTAACTGGATACGAAGCTAAATGTAGTGTGAGGAGGGCTATGCGAGAGGCGTTCAACGATTTCGAAAGTAAAGTTCTATGTTCTGACTTGGCAGAAAATCCTAAGAAATTTTGGTCTTATGTCAAAGCGGTAGGTGGATCAAAACAAAATGTCCAGACATTCTGTGACCAAAATGGACAGAAACAGAGGATGACAGACTAAAGGCCGAAATAGTAAATGTCTTTTTCCAAAGCTATTTCACAGAGGAAGACTGCACTCTAGTCCCTTCTCTAGATTTTCGCACAGACGACAAAATGGTAGATATCGAAATACATGACAGACCGGATAGAAAAACAATTAAAATAGCTCAAAAGAGGAAAGACCGCAGGACCTGATGGGATACTAGTTCGATTTTACACAGAGTACACGAAGGAACTTGCCCCCCTTCTTGCAGCGGTGTACCGTAGGTCTCTAGACGAGCGTAACGTTCCAAAAGATTGGAAAAGGGCACAGGTCATCCCCGTTTTCAAGAAGGGACGTCGAACAGATGTGCAGAACTATAGACCTATATCTCTAACGTCGATCAATTGTAGAATTTTGGAACACGTATTATGTTCGAGTATAATGACTTTTCTGGAGACGAGAAATCTAATCTGTAGGAATCAGCATGGGTTTCGAAAAAGACGGTCATGTGAAACCCAGCTCGCGCTATTCGTCCACAAGACTCAGAGGGCCATAGACACGGGTTCCCAGGTAGATGCCGTGTTTCTTGACTTCCGCAAGACGTTTGATACAGTTCCCCACAGTCGTTTCATGAACAAAGTAAGAGCATATGGACTATCAGACCAACTGTGTGATTGGATTGAAGAGTTCCTAGATAACAGAACGCACAATGTCATTCTCAATGGAGAGAAGTCTTCCGAAGTAAGATTTCAGCTGTACTGCAGGGGAGGGGCGTAGGACCGTTGCTATTCACAATATATATATAAATGACCTTGTGGATAACATCGGAAGTTCACTGAGGCTTCTTGCGGATGATGCTGTAGTATAACGAGAGGTTTTAATATTGGAAAGTGGTACTGAAATGCAGGAGGATCTGCAACGAATTGACGCATGGTGCAGGGAACGACAATTGAATCTCAATGTAGACAAGTGTAATGTGCTGTGAATACATAGAATGAAAGATTCTTTATTATTTAGCTACAATATAGCAGGTCAGTAACTGGAAGCAGTTAATTCCATAAACTGTCTGGGAGTAGGCACTAGGAGTGATTTAAAGTGGTAAAGCGGATGCCAGATTGAGATTCATTGGAAGAATCCTAAGGAAATTCAGTCCGAAAACAAAGGAAGTAGGTTACAGTACACTTGTTCGCCCAATGCTCACCGGTGGAGCCGTACCAGATAGGGTTGATAGAAGAGATAGAGAAGTTTCAAAGAAGAGCAGGGCGCTTCGTTACAGGATCATTTAGTAATCGTGTTAGCGTTACGGAGATGATAGATAAACTCCAGTGGAAGACTCTGCAAGAGAGACGCTCAGCTGCTCGGTACGGGCTTTTGTTGAAGTTTCGAGGACATACCTTCACCGAGCAGTCAAGGAGTATATTGCTCCCTCCTACGTATATCTCGCGAAGAGACCATGAGGATAAAATTAAAGAGATTAGAGGCCACACAGAGGCATAACGACAATCTTTCTTTCCACGAACAATACGAGACTGAATAAAAGGGAGAACCGATAGAGGTACTCAAGGTACCCTCCACCACGCACCAGCAGGTGGCTTATGGAGTATGGATTTAGATGTAGATTCTTATTTTGACATTTGTTTTGGTACAAGTGGTGAAAAAAATTCTAACCAAAATACCACACAGCCAGAAAAGATTTTCTAAGGCTTATAATTCGAGATGTTGAGAAAAGTGTCTGGTAATATGGGGCCATACAACGAAACATAGGTTTTTAGGCAAAAACATGTTTTCGTGGTTGACAAACAAATTAATTTGTTTGTATACCAAAAGTACCCGATAGTAAAGAAACAGTTGGTTAAAAAATGTTTCATCTTGTGGTCGACTGAAGCTGACACAATACATTAAACTTGTGGGCTGACGTTTTCTTTAAGATAGTTCTGAGTGCTTCTTCATAAAGTTTTGAGAGAAAAATCCATAACTCATTTCTTTTCTCTATTAAATTTCTGCCAAATCGTAAACAACCTTTCGGAGGAGCATTAACCTGAAATTTGTATCTCTCATATGTGCTATAAGCACTTTTATGAAATTTTCTTTAAATGTCGGTATGAAAAGGCCCACGTCAGGTGTCACAGATGTCTGCTGATACCCTACAATGATTTTAACCTCCTTTGCAGTGTAGTTCAAGAAACATTAAAACTATCGGCAGCATTGCTTTTGGCCATTTCACCTTCCAAAACACTTGAAACTGCTTGCTTCATTGTAGGCTCTGACCACTCCTCTCCGCCCGCACCGGCACGCTTCTTCTTCAAATGGTTGAAATGGCTCTGAGCACTGTGGGACTTACAGCGGAGGTCATCAGTCCCCTGGAACTTAGAACTACTTAAACCTAACCAACCTAAGGACATCACACACATCCATGCCCGGGACAGGATTCGAAACTGCGACCGTAGCATTCGCGCTGTTCCGGACTGAATTGCCTAGAACGGCTCGGCCACCGCGGCCGGCGCTTTTTCTTCCAAAACAAAGAAATGTTACTAATACGGCCTATACCACCCGACTTTGGAATGGCCCATATTACACAACTGACTCTGCACAAAAAGTACGGCGGAAACAGAAAGTGACATGCATACGCGAAATTTCATTTTCACGAAAGTACTTAAATGTTGATACCAGTATGATAACATTGATTCTTACCTTTAAAAGTGTGAACCGATGTAAAGTATAAGCCAGATTTGTAACTCAAAAAAAGAAAATTACTTTTAACACAAACGTCACAGCCACATCACTCATGATCTATCTTTAGGGTTTTATTCGAAACATTGTTTTGCAGAAATCCTGAGGAACTGCAAGTGGCCCATGAAAACTTATTGAAAAACAATAAGGCATTGTAAGACAGCGAGAGAGGAATAGAAGGACACGTTACAGTAGGAGCGTTCTAGCTCTGTATGTGAGTGAACGTGTGATGAATGCTGAATATCAGTAAATTGGCAACATCAAGAAGATTATCTGCGAATGGAAGATGTATATAATATTACTATTTACATGAGTAAACATGTGATGAATGCTCAATATCTATAAATAGACAATATAATAAGGATTGTCTGTATGTCGAAGACATCTGTCGCATTACTCGATAGGATGCAGCGCAATTAAAGAAATGTGGCTGTGGTCATTGAGAAGCCGAAGGCGCTGACACGTCAACAGCTGAGGTAACATGTCAACAGCTACGGTAATGTGTTAAGAAACTGCTGTACCTCAGTTACGCCCCATTCAGTTTTACAGGCTGATCGCTCAGTAGCTTCACAGAGATTACAATTGAGAGTATAGTGCTTTAAATGAAGTTAAGCTATGTGTTTATGCCTATACAGCATTACATTTCAGACTAAAATCTGTTCCTCTGCGGCGATTTATAATAAGAACCATGAGTCATTGTCGTTTTATTATGTAAACACTCGGATTATTCAAAATACATTCACCTAATTACTACTCAAAATTATATAAAAAGTGTTAAGTTGCACTGCACCCGGCAACTTGTGCAGTTTAATTCTTCTCACTACAGTGCATTCATGTACACGGCATTGTTCCAATTACTTGTGACCAAGTATGAGCACAGTTCATTACGCTATCACCAACGTAAAACCGAACGATTTTTTTATTACTATATTTTTTCCCTTACTGCTCTGTTTCATTTGCTGCGATACTGCTGTACTGTGAGCAAATCAGCGCTGCAAAGTCCTGCTCTAAATTAGATAATGTTTCTGCGAGAAGTAGTTTTTGCTTTGTGGCTTTAAATGTTTTTAAGAGAACGTTTTGTATGATTTTTGTCTCTTGTTGAGGGATACGTAATGATGAAAGTCATTAACTACAAACAGTTCAGATAATAGCTTATTTGCTTTCAATAATTAACTTCCTTGGTTTTAAATAGAATCACATAAATGTCCCTTCACCGTAGTAAGCTCTAAGGCAAAACAAGCAAGGAAAGAAAATAAAAAAAAAGCTTCGCTCCACGAAGGAATTGTACGAATCGGTTGGAATTCGGCACATGTGATGTGCATGTACTGAAAAACCAAATAATTACAAGTTCAGAAAAATTGAATCGTTATTTAAGAGAAAGAGCTTTCTGGGTATGCTACCGCGTCATAATGTACAAAACTACTGCTGCTGGAGAAAAACCAACGTTTCGGCCACGGTTGCAGCGGCCTTCTTTTGGGTTTAATGGTGCATTCTAGCTATGCAGTGTCCTTTATATTTTGTTATTATTGTTCATTGCGCATGTCATTACGTCATAATTTTAAAAAGGTAGTTAGTTTCATTGGTCACTTAAGGAAGAACGAGAGGGAACTATTTTAATAGGTTATTGGTTGTGTTGACACTTGTTCTGTGTGTGGTGTCTTCCTTGTTTCTCCTCTATGAACCGATGTATTAAATTTGCTTGCACATTTTTCCTTCCTTGTATTTGTGCCTCGAGAATGGCAGGGTGTAGTCCTGTCGAAATATCGGCGGTGTTCGACGACGTCTGCCGGCAGCAAACCCGTAAGTTATTTGAACAAGTAAGACAATAGTTAACAAAGTTTGTGACTGGTAGCGGTAATTAAAAAAAAAAAACTCTACGTATTTCTTGAGACAGTCACGGTCGAAAAATAGTCAAAATGGCTTCAAATAAGACGAGGCGGCTGCCGCAAAATCGGTAGAAGCAGTATCTTTGTGGGAAAGAAGTTATGGCGACGGCGGAAACGTCGCCATTTCGGGAGACGCTGGCCGCGCCCTCCCCCTCCCCCTTAGGTGAGTCAGGCGGAAAGTTGGCCAGCGGCGGAGGCGACCCGTCGTTAATGTTTTTGCGCAGCGCCGTTGCCGGCCGCGGTCAGCGCCGCGGTCCGCCCGGTTTGGCACGGGGCGCGGATCTCCATGTGAAAGGGGCGGCCCGGAAGTGGACGGCGACTTCCGGCCGGGGCGGCGCTGTGTGCCCGCGGCGGTACCCCCCCCCCCCCACCCAGGGCCCCGTCTCGTGCGGGCGGGCACCCACCCGCGTCTGCCCAGCTCGGCCTCGCTTCTGGCCGGCGACCTTGATGGATCGCTTCCTGCGCCGGCGGTCGTCCGTCCCCCCAGCCGCGGCGTCGTATGTCAGCCGGTAATCGTCCGTCTCAAGCGAGAGGTCGCGGGGGCGCTGCGCTGGAAGCTAGATATTACGTGCCCGTACAAAATAACTGCCGCGGCGAGGGAGGAAAAAGCTGCGCACTTGTCTTAACGCCGCTGCCATTGTCACCGTGTTTATGCGCACCACAGCTTGTGCGGAAGACGTAAGTCGAGTTTGTTGTGTCTAGACAAGACAGTCTAGACACAAGGCAGAGATACCGAAAGGGCACGCGTCAACTCACGCCGACTGGCGTGAATTCTGGAACAGGATACGTAATTAATCCTATAAAGAAAAGTACGGAGCTTCTGTTTACTTAACTTTAATTCATCCTTGTGGTACATCGCTCGTGACTATACAAATGAGACTCTCTCCAGATATGGTTAATGGCGCCTTGCTAGGTCGTAGCCATGGACTTAGCTGAAGGCTACTCTAACTGTCTCTCGGCAAATGAGAGAAAGGCTTCGTCAGTGTAGTCGCTAGCAAAGTCGTCGTACAACTGGGGCGAGTGCTAGTACGTCTTTCTAGACCTGCCGTGTGGTGGCGCTAGGTCTGCAATTACTGACAGTGGCGACACGCGGGCCCGACATGTACTAATGGACCGCGGCCGATTTAAGCTACCACCTAGCAAGTATGGTGTCTGGCGGTGACACCACAGAGTTTCAGAAACTTATTTGAGCAGTAGTGTCTACGAGCCTCAATTTAGTTGGACAATGATATTAAATTTAGGTTTTCGGAGCATCCGTCATAATACGCTCTAACGGAACCAATCTCTATGTATGAAGTGGCATGCGAATTAAGAGAGGAATTTCAATTTGAAAAAACAAAGGCGCATTACGAAGGAATTATCGGTGGATGTGATGTACATGTACAGACAAACAAATAATTACAGTTTCAGAAAAATTTGATGATTTATTCAAGAGAAGGTATTCACAAATTGAGCAAAATGCTTCAAATGGTTCTGAGCACTGAGGGACTTAATATCTGAGGTCATCAGTCCCCTAGGACATAGAAATACTTAAACCTAACTAACCTAAGGACATCACACACATCCACGCCCGAGGCAGGATTCGAACCTGCGACCGTAGCGGTCACGCGGTTGCGGAATGAAGCGCTTAGAACCGTTCGGTCACAGCGGCCGGCCAAATTGAGCAAGTCAGTAACACGTTAGTCGACTCATGGCTCCGAAGCAAGTTGTTGTTCGATTTAGCATTGACTGATAGAGTGGTTCGATCACCTCCTGAGAGATATGGCGCCAAATTCAGTCCAACTGAAGCGTTAGATCATCAAAATCTCGATCTAGTTGGAGTGCGGTGCCCATAATGCAGCAACGCCCTCAGTTGGGGAGAAATCAGGCGACGTTGCCCGACAAAGTAGGGGTGCCAAGCACAATGAAAGCAGTAGAAACTCTCGCCTTTAGCGGGCGGGATTTTATCTTGCTGAAATTTAGGCCCAGGATGGGTTGCCACGAGCGGCCACAAAACAGGGCGTAGAATGTCGTTCACGTAGCGCTGTGCTGTGAGGGTGCCGTGGATGACAACCAAAGGGGTCCTGCCATGCAATGAAATTGATCCCCAGACCATCACATTTGTTTGTCGAGCCGTATGCCGGGCGACAGCTAGGGTGGTATCCCACCGCTGTCAAATGGTGCAAATGCCTCTGAGCACTATGGGACATCTGTGGTGATCAGTCCCCTAGAACTTAGAACTACTTAAATCTAACTAACCTAAGGACATCAAACACATCCATGCCCGAGGCAGGATTCGAACCTGCGACCGTAGCAGTCGCGCGGTTCCGGACTGAGCGCCTAGAACCGCGAGACCACCGCGGCCGGCCCACCGCTGTCCGGGGCGACTACAGACACGCGTTCGGTCGTCATCGGGACCCAGTTCGACTCAGCAGTGATAATAATTATACTCCAGCCAGTGACATCCAGGCCAGGGACATGTCTGGAGACACGGCGCACAGCGGTGTGATCCTAACCTGACTGTGGCCAGCCATACGGCCGGACAACCAGGAGTGATGATCTGAGGTGCCATTTTATTTCATAGCAGGACCCCATTGGTCGCCGTCGGCGGCAGTCTTACAGCATGACCGTACGTCGACGATGCTCTATGCCCCTTTTGTTGCCGTTCGTGGCAAACCATCTTGGGCTTAGATTTCATCAAGATAATGCCTATCCGCACACGGTGACAGGTTTTACTGCCTGTCTTCCTGCTTGTCAAGCCGTATCTTGTCCAGCAATTTCGCTGGATATCTCCCCAATGAAGCTAAGAACGTTTGTAGCGTCAGTGCCCTGCCGAACAACTACTTGCATAAGGGCCAGAGGTCGACCAACGCGTTATTCACTTGCTCCATTTGTGAAGCTCTTTCTCTTAAATAATGATTCAATTTTATCTGAAATGGTAATTATTTGGTTGTCGGTACATGCAGATCACATGTACTGAATTCCGTCCCATTCGGACAATTCCTTCATGGAGTGACGCATTTTTATGCTCTTTCCTTGATTGTTTTGTCTTAGAGCTTACTATGGTGAAGTGACATTTATATGATTCTATTTAAAACCAAGAAAGTTAATAACTGAAAGCAAATAAGTTATTATCTGAAGGGTTTGTAGTTCTGACTTTGATCACTATGTAATCCCTCAACAAGACACAAAAATCATATAAAACGCTCTCTTAAAATGATTGAAAGCCACAAAACAAAACCTACTTCTCGTAAAAACGTTATCTAATTTAGAGCAGGTCTCGGCAGCGCCGATTTTCTCACAGTACAGCAGTATCGCAGCAAATGAAATACAGCAGTAAGGGAAAAAATAAAAAAAAATTAAAAAAATCGTTCGCTTTTACATTGATGATAGCGTAATGAACTGTGCTCACACGCTCGAAGTCATACTCATTGGTCACAAGTAATTTGATCAATGACATCTACATAAACGCACTGTAGTGAGAGTAAAATATATCATAATTAAATTGCACAAGTTGCAACTCAACACTTTTTACATAATTTTTAGCCATAATTAGGTAAATTTATTTTGAATAATCCAAGTGTTTACATAATAAAACGACAATGAGTCATGGTTCTTGTTATAAATCGGCACAGATGAACAGAATTTAGTCTGGAATATAATGCTGTATATGCATAAATACGTAGCTTAGCTTCATTTAAATCACTATATTCTCAATTGTATGTTTAGCTACTGAGTGATCAGCCTGTAAAACTGAATTGGGCGTAGCTGAAGTATAGCAGTTTTTTAACATGTTACCGTAGCTGTTGACATGTTACCGTAGCTATTGACGTGCCAGCACCTCCAGTTTCCCAATGAGCACAGCTACACTTCTTAACTGCATCCCGTCGTGTCATGTGACAGACGTCCTCTACATACAGATAATCCTCTTTATATTGTCAATTTATAGATATTCAGCAGTCATCTCATGTTTACACATATACATAGTAATATTATATACATCTTCTAGACACAGATAATCCTCTTGATATTGCCAATCTACTGATATTCAGCATTCATCACACGCTCAATCATATACAGAGCTAACACGCTCATACTGTAGCGTGTCCTTTTCCTGACTCGCAGTGTTACAATGCCTTATTGTTGGCTACAGAGGTTTTCCAATACGTTTTCTTGGGCCACTTGCTGTTTCTCAGAATTTCTGCAAAACAGTGCTTCGAATAAAGGACAGCCTTCTGACAGATCTTGAGTGATGTGGTTGTTAAGTTTGTGTTAAAAGTAATTTCTTTTTTTGAGCTACGAACCTGGTTTATACTTTACATCGGTTTACACTTTTAAAGGTAAGACTCAATGTGCAGAGAACATTATTTGGTTTGTGTTCATGGAACTGTAGTCAACGCAGAACTCTACAACTGCTGCAATCAGTGTTACCAAGGTGAGTAATATATTTTACTATTCACTATTGTGTGTTACTTTCATTGCGTGTGTGCTGCCCTATAACCCACACATGAGTCCTACCAGTATTAGTCTTTTTCAGCGACAGCACGATTTTCATCAAACTGGATGCCCAGTCCACAACTACAGTTGCTTCTGCTAAAAAGGTAGGCGCGTAGACTTAAAGCCACGTTATAGCACATGACATTCAATTAGGAGAGTCTCGTTGCAGCTGCATAATCTCGTGGGTATTTGCTGATTCCCAGATGCGCAAATTATGAGTGTTCACGTTTCGCCTTATGTGAAATGTCGATTCATCACCGAAGATGCAACGATACAGAAAATCTTCATTCTCATGCAGCAACATTTAATTTCCAACGTTAGCATGTAAACCGTTGTCTGTAGTCTTTAGAGATTATAACAACTGCAAACGATAAGGACGTAGTTGCAAGAGGCCCCTTAAAGTTCTCCACACAGACGTCACTTGAACTGATAATTCACGACTAGCCTTCCGAATTTATTTCTTGTGGCTAAGTGTGAAAGACCCTCACTATTTCAACAAGTTCTTCAGCCACTGTTAGTCCTTCAGTATTCTTCCCTTTGCGCACAGGTATACAGATAGAACTGTTTGAGATTTAAAAAATTGATGTGGCATTTATAATTGTAAATTGTATCTGACATATACTACACTGCCTTAACATCAGCATATTCATTTTGAAACTCCCTGTAAATGATATGTTGGTTTACTGTTGAGTTCTCTCTCCCTTGTTGAGTTGTTTCTAACTTTTTCTCTAGTCTTTTAGACGATTTCAACTGTCTGTGACTCTGTGAATTAAATTTCTCCCGAAGGCTTTCCACGTTGGAAGCTATTAGTTCTGTGATGCCACGAATCCATCACCCTTTTCCGCAATCTTCTCCTTGTGCTATCGATCTTCTGCAGCGTTACTCTTTTCCAGCGTATCATGATTTTTCATGATATGCCCAAAATACATCAGTTTTTGTTTCAGTATCAGACCTTCCTAGGATGTTGGTAGGGCTTGTTGTTGAACCTGAAGTAACTGAATTCCAGTATAAGTGTAAGTATTTCTATGAGTTTGTGAGTCTCTGAGATTCTGATTTTCTTAAATCCAAGCAGTTTTCTCTCATAAAATGTTAATAGTTCCTCGTCAGAGATGTTCATGTATAGATTGAAAATGTCCCATGATGAAAATATAGCTTTGGGTGGGAGGGTCATGTCTTCAGTCAAGACCTGGGAGAGACAATCAATATGTTACCTCCTCCTACGTATATCTCATGGAATGGCCATGAAGGTAAAATTAGTGAGATTCGAACAGACATAAGAACACTAATCGAACAATCGTCCATCCTTAGAATCATTCGCGACTGTAACATGTAAAGTACCTTTTAATTGCAGATAAGAGCGCGTTTTACTTTAAGGAGTATGGAGCAAGCGGTAAATTCCCACTCTGTCTAGCAGAGGCGGCTGGCCATCCGGCACTCTCAGACACAGTGGGATGAGGCGCCAATGCAGAAACCGCTCATGACGTCAGCAAAGAAATACGTAGGGAAAGTACATTCATTCCGTCACGAATCAAGTAATTGTTATTAATAAATATTTGATAACAAAAGTCGCTTTTTGCCACTCAGACCTTAGGAGTAGCCTACGGATCAGAAATACTACCTTTCAGTAGCTTTAAAATCCCAGGAAACGTTGGTATAAATAAATGAATGAGTAACTTTGGCATAACCGAAGGTGAATGGCCTTATAGCAAAGTCAGGATACAAACTGCGCACCATAGACGTCGGCCCTCTATAGGATGCCTTTCGATCGATTCATGAGAACCATATTATCGTACCTTTAATAGTTGGTTTATAATCAGTGTGAGCAAGGTTATTTTACGGTGTTTCTTAAATAAATGCACCATATTGACATCGTGTGTAAAAATTATTTGCACAAAAAGTTTCTTCCCGCTTCATTACGTGAAACATAAATAGTAGTACCGCATTTTCAGGTTCAGACGGCGCAGCTATGGCTCTGCAAGGGGACATAAATCTACGAAAGCATCTCCACATAACAGGTTGGAAGAATCCCTACCCGGTGGGTCCCTCAGTCAGTTCAAAGACGGACTGATTGAACTATCGCAAAACTCGAGTGGGAAAGCGTGGTCAGTTATACTGTACGCCCCTTATACTACCAGCTATGGCTTCACAGGCTGAACTGAGACGTTTCTGGAGGTTTAGTACAAGTAGGAGGAGGGGGGGGGGGCAGAGAGGATCTTGCAAACGTGAAAGTGGGAAATTGATGTTGGTGCAGAAACTATCCTCCATCGCACACAATAAGGTAGCCTGTCCATTGCAGATGGAACTATAGATGTTCTGTGCCGAAAACATTCTTTTGTAATTTGAAGCTACTATACAAGTGTAATCTATTTCAAATGACAGGCAAATACATTCTCCCTGTATTTCATCTCAGTAGCAAAGTCAGTGTCTCCATACTGCTGTATCACAGTTTATTTCCATGGTCAATGCATGTGCAATCCATTTCATAGCGTTATGGTCTCATCGTCCGGTTCCAAGCGTACCTGAAAAATCTAGTGACTTAATTATTGGGAGTGCTAATCCAGAACAGAAGTACACTATCTGCCAATGTCCACTTCCGATTTAGCAATCAGCTCATTTTCGTTGGAACTACTCAGTTTTCTGTCGCATTCTAGTGTGCTGATCACATTCTAGTGTGCTGATCACATGACCTTCCATATCTGCATCTAGTGACGCCTATGCACTGAGGGTAACACGGTGGCCGGTCGGTACCCTTGGATCTTCGAAGGCCTGTTCGGACGGAGATATGACCTACGTTACTACGTTAATTTTACTCCTCTTATTAATGGTAACGATAAGAGAATGTATGAAATCATAAGTATGGAGATTTATCGTGTGCTAATGCGTTAAGAAAATGTTCTAGAAAGACATCCCGTAACGACCCCACGCAGTTTCCGGGAGCGTAGGGGGCAGATAACAGTACCCGGCCTGGACTGCGATCGTAGTGTCGGCTGGGGACAATTGTCTGGCAGCCATGGAACGTCGGGATGCCGTTGCTTCTATGATGACAATATAAAATAAAAATCTGTATTTTCATTCGTTGCAACATGTAACTGACTAACGTGATACGTTTCTGTTGCTCCACGTCAGACTTTTTTCTTTGCAGTCAGTCTTTGAAATACTTGAGGTTAGACAGGGAACATACGGCGCAACGTATGTAATATTGTTTGAAGAGTAAATATGAAGTCCGTTATGGACTGTTTTGTAGTTGAAATTAGTTGCATGATAGTAAGGAAATGTGGCCATTGGATGGAAGAATAATTTACCTTGCGACTATCATTTTATGCGAAGGTTGATAACTAGAATGGAGTGGAATGTTTAGTCTCTGGAATTTTTAAATACTCTAAGAGAAGTGGAATTTTACATTCCCTACCGGAATTCGCTAGTAATAGCGAATACCCTGTTCAAGAATCACAAGAGGAGGAGGTATACTTGGAAAAGGCCGGGAGATACGGGAAGATTTCAATTACATTACATCATGGTCAGACAGAGATTCCGAAATCAGATACTGGATTGTAAGGCGTACCCAGGAGCATATATAGACTCAGACCAGAATATAGTAGTGATGAAGAGTAGGCTGAAGTTCAAGACATTAGTAAGAAAGAATCAATACGCAAAGAAGTGAGATACGGAAGTACTAAGGAATGACGAGATAGTTTGAAGTTCTCTAACGCTATAGATACAGCAATAAGGAATTGCGCAGTAGGCAGTACAGTTGAAGAGGAATGGACATCTCTAAAAAGGGCCATCACAGAAGTTGGGAAGGAAAACATAGGCACAAAGAAGGTAGCTGCAAAGAAACCATGGGTAACAGAAGAAATACTTCAGTTGATTGATGAAAGGAGGAAGTACAAACATGTTCCGGGAAAATCAGGAATACAGAAATACAAGTCGCTGAGGAATGAAATAAATAGGAAGTGCAGGCAAGCTAAGACGAAATGGCTGCAGGAAAAATGTGAAAACACCGAAAAAGATATGATTGTCTGAAGGACAGACTCAGCAAAGTCAAAACCACCTTTGGTGACAATAAAAGCAACAGTGGTAACATTAAGAGTGCAACGGGAATTCCACTGTTAAATGCAGAGGAGAGAGCAGATAGGTGGAAAGAATACATTGAAAGCCTTTATGAGGGTAAAGACTTGTCTGATGTGATAGAAGAAGAAACAGGAGTCGATGTAGAAGAGGTAGGGCATCCAGTATTAGAATCGGAATTTAAAAGAGCTTTGGAGGACTTACGGTCAAATAAGGCAGAAGGGATAGATAATATTCCATCAGAATTTCTAAAATCATTGGGGCAAGTGGCAACAAAACGACTATTCACGTTGGTGTGCAGAATATATGAGTCTGGCGATATGCCATCAGACTTTCGGAAAAGCATCATCCACACAATTCCGAAGACAGCAAGAGCTGACAAGTGCGAGAATTATCGCACAATCAGCTTAACAGCTCATGCATCGATGCTGCTTACAAGAATAATATACAGAAGAATGGAAAAATAAATTGAAAATACGCTAGGTGACGATCAGTTTGTCTTTAGGAAAAGTAAAGGGACGAGAGAGGCAATTCTGACGTTACGGCTAATAATGGAAGCAAGGCTAAAGAAAAATCAGGACACTTTCATAGGATTTGTCGACCTGGAAAAAGCGTTCGACAATATAAAATGGTGCAACCTGTTCGAGAAAAAAGTAGGGGTAAGCTATAGGGAGAGACGGGTCATATACAATATGTACAACAACCAAGAGGGAATAATAAGAGTGGACGATCAAGAACGAAGTGCTCGTATTAAGAAGGGTGTAAGACAAGGCTGTAGCCTTTCGCCCCTACTCTTCAATCTGTACGTCGAGGAAGCAATGATGGAAATAAAAGAAAGGTTCAGGAGCGGAATTAAAATACAAGGTGAAAGGATATCAATGATACGATTCGCTGACGACATTGCTATCCTGAGTGAAAGTGAAGAAGAATTAAATGATCTGCTGAACGGAATGAACAGTCTAATGAGTACACAGTATGGTTTGAGAGTAAATCGGAGAAAGACGAAGGTAATGAGAAGTAGTAGAAATGAGAACAGCGAGAAACTTAACATCAGGATTGATGGTCACAAAGTCAATGAAGTTAAGGAATTCTGATACCTAGGCAGTAACATAACCAATGACGGACGGAGCAAGGAGGTCATCAAAAGCAGGCTCGCTATGGCAAAAAAGGCATTTCTGGCCAAGAGAAGTCTACTAATATCAAATACCGGCCTTAATTTGAGGAAGAAATTTCTGAGGATGTACGTGTGGAGTACAGCATTGTGTGGTAGTGAAACATGGACTGTGGGAAAACCGGAACAGAAGAGAATCGAAGCATTTGAGATGTGGTGCTATAGACGAATGTTGAAACTTAGGTGGACTGGTAAGGTAAGGAATGAGGAGGTTCTACGCAGAATCGGAGAGGAAAGGAATACGTGGAAAACACTGATAAGGAGAAGGGACAGGATGATAGGACATCTGCTAAGACATGAGGGAATGACTTCCATGGTACTAGAGGGTGCTGTAGAGGGCAAAAACTGTAGAGGAAGACGAAGATTGGAATACGTCAAGAAAATAATTGAGGACGTAGGTTGCAAGTGCTTCTTTGAGATGAAGAGGTTTGCACAGGAATGTAATTCGTGGCGAGCCGCATCAAACCAGTCAGTTGACTGATGACCAAAAAAAAAAAACTATCTGAATAATTTCTTTTATCTCATCACATATTTTCTCCAAAGTCTCCATCATCTGCGGAGCTAGTTGGCAGATAAATTTGTAATAGTGTGGTGAGCTTTCGCTTTGTGTCTATCTTGGCTAAGATAATGCATTCACTATGATTCAGAAAGTGAAGGGTGACGAAAATTTAATAGTCATGGGTGACTGGAACTCGGTAGTAGGAAAAGGGAGAGAAGGAAACGTAGTAGGTGAATATGGATTGGGGCTAAGAAATGAAAGAGGAAGCCGCCTCGTAGAATTTTGCACAGAGCACAACTTAATCATAGCTAACACTTGGTTCAAGAATCATAAAAGAAGGCTGTATACATGGAAGAAGCCTGGAGATACTGACAGATTTCAGATAGATTATATAATGGTAAGACAGAGATTTAGGAACCAGGTTTTAAATTGTAAGACATTTCCAGGGGCAGATGTGGACTCTGACCACAATCTATTGGTATGAGCTGTAGATTAAAACTGAAGAAACTGCAAAAATTTGGGAATTTAAGGAGATGGGACCTGGATAAACTGAAAGAACCAGAGGTTGTACAGAGTTTCAGGGAGAGCATAAGGGAACAATTGACAGGAATGGGGGAAAGAAATACAGTAGAAGAAGAATGGGTAGCTTTGAGGGATGAAGTAGTGAAGGCAGCAGAGGATCAAGTAGGTAAAGAGACGAGGGCTAGCAGAAATCCTTGGGTAACAAAATAAATATTGAATTTAATTGATGAAAGGAGAAAATATAAAAATGCAGTAAATGAAGCAGGCAAAAAGGAATACAAACGTCTCAAAAATGAGATCGACAGGAAGTGCAAAATGGCTAAGCAGGGATGGCTAGAGGACAAATGTAAGGATGCAGAGGCTTATCTCACTAGGGGGAAAATAGATACTGCCTACAAGAAAATTAAAGAGACCTTTGGAGATAAGAGAACCACTTGTATGAACATCAAGAGCTCAGATGGAAACCCAGTTCTAAGCAAAGAAGGGAAAGCAGAAAGGTGGAAGGAGTATATAGAGGGTCTATACAAGGGCGATGTACTTGAGGACAATATTATGGAAAAGGAAGAGGATATAGATGAAGATGAAATGGGAGATACGATACTGCGTGAAGAGTTTGACAGAGCACTGAAAGACCTGAGTCGAAACAAGGCCCCCGGAGTAGACAACATTCCATTGGAACTACAGACGGCCTTTGGAGAGCCAGTCCTGACAAAACTCTACCATCTGATGAGCAAGATGTATGAAACAGGCGAAATACCCTCAGACTTCAAGAAGAATATAATAATTCCAATCCCAAAGAAAGCAGGTGTTGACAGATGTGAAAATTACCGAATTCTTTACAGACGAATGGAAAAACTGTTAGAAGCCGACCTCGGGGAAGATCAGTTTGGATTTCGTAGAAATGTTGGAACACGTCAGGCAATACTGACTCTACGACTTATCTTAGAAGCTAGATTAAGGAAGGGCAAACCTACGTTTCTAGCATTTGTAGACTTAGAGAAAGCTTTTGATAATGTTGACTGGAATACTCTCTCTCAAATTCCGAAGGTGGCAGGGGTAAAATACAGGGAGAGAAAGGCTATTTACAGTTTGTACAGAAACCAGATGGTAGTTATAAGAGTCGAGGGACATGAAAGGGAAGCAGTGGTTGGGTAGGGAGTGAGACAGGGTTGTAGTCTCTCCCCGATGTTATTCAATCTGTATATTGAGCAAGCAGTGAAGGAAACAAAAGAAAAATTCGGAGTAGGTATTAAAATCCATGGAGAAGAAATAAAAACTTTGAGGTTCGCCGATGACATCGTAATTCTGTTAGAGACAGCAAAGGACTTGGAAGAGCAGTTGAACGAAATGGATAGTGTCTTGAAAGGAGGATAAGATGAACATCAACAAAAGCAAAACGAGGATAATGGAATGTAGTCGAATTAAGTCGAGTGATGCTGAGGGAATTAGATTAGGAAATGAGACAAAGTAGTAAAGGAGTTTTACTATTTGGGGAGCAAAATAACTGATGATGGTCGAAGTAGAGAGGATATAAAACGGAGTGGCAGTGGCAAGGAAAGCGTTTCTGAAGAAGAGAAATTTGTTAACATCGAGTATAGAGTTAAGTGTCAGGAAGTCGTTTCTGAAAGTATTTGTATGGAGTGTAGCCATGTGTGGAAGTGAAATATGGACGATAAATAGTTTGAACAAGAAGAGAATAGAAGCTTTCGAAATGTGGTGCTACAGAAGAATGCTGAAGATTTGATGGGTAGATCACATAACTAATGAAGAAGTATTGAATAGCATTGGGGAGAAGTTTGTGGCACAACTCGACCAGAAGAAGGGATCGGTTGGTAGGACGTGTTCTGAGGCATCAAGGGATCGCCAATTTAGTATTGGAGGGTAGCGTGGAGGGTAAAAATCGTAGAGGGAGACGAAGAGATGAATACACTAAGCAAATTCAGAAGGATGTATGTTGCAGTAGGTACTGGGAGATGAAGAAACTTGCACAGGATAGAGTAGCATGGAGAGCTGCATCCAACCAGTCTCTGGACTGAAGATCACAGCAACAACAACAACAACAACAACATGCTTCTTGTAGTAGCTTGCCCGCATTCTTGTTTTCTAATTCACTATTAGACCTGCTCCTGCATTACTGGAATTTGATTTGTATTTATAACCTCCAGTCTCGTGAACAGAAAACCGATTTATCCTTCTACCCAATTTCACTTATCCTCAATATGTCTAACCAACGTACTCATTTCACTTTCTAAATTTCCTAACCTACCTGCCCGATTAAGTGATCTAACATCCACGCTGCGATCCGTAAATTACCTTTTTTGTTTTCCCTGATGACGACATTTTTTTGAGTAGTCCCTGCCTGGAGATCCGAATGGGAGACTGTTTTTCCTGTCTAATATTTTATCCAGGTGAATGCCATCATCATTTAACGATGCAGTAGAGCTGGCATGCTCTCGCAAAGAAGCCTTTAGCAGTACCAGCACAACAAAGCCATGTTGGTTGGTCTTACAAGGCCACATCAGTCAGTCATCCAGACTGCTGCCGCTGCAACTACTGAAAAGTCAGCTGCTCGTCTTCAGGAACCACATGTTTCTCTGGTCTGTCAAAAGATACCCCTCCGTTTTCAAAAATGGTTCAAATGGCTCTGAGCGCTATGGGACGTAACTTCTAAGGTCATCAGTCCCCTAGAACTTAGAACTACTTAAACCTAACTAACCTAAGGACATCACACACATCCATGCCCGAGGCAGGATTCGAACCTGCGACCGTAGCGGTCGCGCGGTTCCAGACTGTAGCGCCTAGAACCTCTCGGCCACACCGGCCGGTCCCTCCGTTTTGGTTTCTCCTATTGTATCTGTTTCGCTGAATGACACAAGCCAGGCCATCACGGCAGTGTCAATGGCTCATGGGAGAAAAATTTCCTTAGGTCAGACTCGCACCTTACATGAGAGCTTTATACATCGCAATAAGAAGGCGAATATGACACCTAACGTAATTCGGCGGTTATGACAACATTTGCCTGTCAGTATGTAATGCAAAAAGGGATGACAGTCAATCGACTGTAATTAACACCATTCCTATGCAATGCATGTCTTTGAGTGGAAGGTGGAACAGGCAACATAAGTAGTTTTTAGTTTGAACGGCCAGGCAGACAACAGCGTAGCGAAGGCGCGCTGCAGGAGTTACGATGAAAACCACTTGAAGGGGTGGCAGCAGGAAGGTCAGCGACCCCTACCAGGTAATTCAGTAGGGAGGACCGCGTGTAGTGGCACATCTGCTCAAGGGATAGAGAAAAAGCGTTAGAAAGCTGCGTTTGGGAATTCCAGCGGGATACGAACAAAAACTAGTTCTGCATTTCGATCACGTGTCCAGCGAGTGCGACACACGGAAAGGGCAATGTACTTTAGACGTCTAGAACGGGTACAAAACGTCCGATTGGTGGAAACGCACTATGAAGGAGAAAAATACTGAAGTTCCGACGCAGTTTGATAGAAGGGACATTGCGATTAGTAGAGAGAGTTTCCACAAAATAAGAGGAATGCTCCTTTTGGTCGACAACGGCCGTGACGTGAAAAACGAATGAACCTACTTGGGGGGGGGGGGGGGGGGGGAAGGTAGGGGGGGGGGGGAATTCTGCCATGATTGGGACAAAAGAGAAATTTTCGAGGACTCTTCTCTGAACTGGCGACAAGTGCAGAACGGAGCGCTTAACGCTCTGTACGATGCAGAGAAGAAATTTGTGTGGACACTGCTTTCACAGCGGATGCAATTCAGCTAGACATTAGCTGTAGCAACATTTAGCTCCAACTGTGGAAAACGAACCAGCCAAATTAGTTAACTGTTCTTGCGAGAACTGAGAGGGCATTATAACATGCACACTGCTCCTACCATGCGCTTGTATATCGCCACATACTAAGACTAGGGCTGAGAACACGTTTTCTCGCATAACGAGAAACAAAGGGAAAGTTTCTGCTGGAAAGTTCAGCAAAGGCCTGATTAGTTTTGTAGGAATTTCAGTGGGAGAGAGCAGCTTTGCAGTCGGCAGCTCGTCGCAGGTTAAGGTAAGGCGTAAGGCGTAAACTTAGTTGGTTCACCAACTTGTGCCCACTGTAAATTCGAGTGGCCTTTGGTAATCTTGAGCTCAAATTTGACATATAACTAACCACCCACCGTAGGTCTGATTGTCATCCTAAATAGTACCGAACTTTGAACCGGAATCGGATGATTTTCGTAGTACTAACCAACATCATAACATATGTGTCGGAGCAGTTTTGTAAAGAAACTTCCAATTAAACTTTCATATTATTATTCTTAGGATTAATGTTCTTTCAGAGAGTTAATATTTAATAGTGTTGTGTATAGGATTATTTCACTTTTTGACGTTGGCGAGATGCGTTATCCATTGTGCTGTTTTTATGTCGTCGAGTTGAAAACTGTGTAAAAGCTGTAATTATTGTGCTAAAATTTGCGACATTAAACTTGTCGTTTTAACTTACACAGTTGTTCTCAATTCTAGAATAAGCACTCACTTTACACGATGAATCATAACTCTGTCATACCTGTAAACTTCCTGTTATGGCTTTGTCGTATCCTTTTACTCCCATGTGCCCAGGTACAAAGAAATTACCGCCACCGTTCGGCATGCTGTTGCGGCGAATGAGGAGCTTCCTGAAATTCTTCTCCACTGAGTAAATTTCCTGAAGCAACTGTAGAGTACTAATGTAATCGTTGTAGACGAAGAAAATCTTCCCTTGGTCTTGCCTCCAGAGTGGTAATTTACTCCATCCTTTGTCTAAAACGTTAATGTTCGATATATCCATTTCTACGTATGACCGGTATTCAGGTGCATAGTGTACGGAATATATTTTATACGCTTATCGTACCAACAGTTGAATTCCTCTGTTAGAAAATAGCTCTTCGCCGGCTTCGGCGTTAAGACACGGGATTCGTCTTGCCTCGCCACTTGCATGACCTAATTCCTTCGCGGTAGACTGTAGGCAGCACCTTTAAGTATGATGTCCAAGAGATCAATAACCTGTAATCAAGCAGAACTGAACAAGCTCGATCTGCTCCCTATGACGTATGAGCAAAGTATATTAAAATATTTCCAGCATTAAATGATTGAGTTCTAGTATGTCTCAGATGTAGCACATTCTATTCGGAAGCGATGTCCAGATATCTTGCCGCTTATTAAAATGGCATTCATCAATTTCAGTTCTAGAATAGGTATTAAGAATACACGGGAGCAGTCAAAAACGACACTCGCAGAACAATCCGTTAGGATATCTCGGCCTTCAGATCAAAATTAACGAGGAGAGAGGAAAGGCGACAAAAAAGAGAGGAATGTCCGCAAAAGCCCCATGCGTAGAGGTGTTCAAAACTAACACCAAGTAGGGCCGCCAGCTCTCGAGAGAAAGCCTGCTGTATAGCCCGCCTCCAACACAATCAAGCTATTAACGCTGGAGTGATACACTTTCAGGAATCCAGTATGCACTGTTGCAGCGTCGTTCACCTTAAAGTGCACAAAACCAGTTACCGTGCGTGTCTCCATTTTGTCAGTTGGCTGTGGCATGGTGTTTTGGCCCCTCTAGTGCAATGCTACGGTGCGCCTTGGGTATTACTGTATACCATAATTGCAGACATACATCTGCAACTGACATAGAATTAATTATGAATTTCTATTTTTTTCGAGCTTGCTGTCCAAAATTTGTGAGTTTTTCTAATATGTCAAAATTCGACTTGTGTAGATCGGTAGGGTGGAAGATGTTTAGTCCTGTATTGAGCCGTTGTTTTCGTTGTTCCAGCTCACTTCGTTATGCTTCGCCGTAACATAAAGTTAAGGTTCAGCAGCAGTGTTCTAAGTGGCTGTATTTCAGTAAAGGTTTCGGAGATGAGAGAGGCTACTCTTTCACTGAAGTGCGTTGTTTATTAGATGTATTAATAATATGAAAGCTAGGGACTAAATAGTTTCTATACACGAGAACGAAGTTTTTCGCGGCGGCACTTATGTATAAAATATTCTCGGTATTCTTGCCGCGTCAGTTCTAGATAAAATCTCGAGCTTTCGACGATTACCTCCATCGTCATCGTCAGGAGCTGACTGTCTCCACTGCTGCTATGGTAGCCTCTATATAGCCCGAAGACGGCTTCTGATTGGTCGGCTTCTGATTGGTCGGAGATTACGTGCTGCTGTCTCAGACGGTGTCATTGTGTGCGCCGGTGGCGCCACCGCTTCCGTTTAAACGTAAACCTTGGAAGGAACGTCTCTGCTGCTTCTCTGCATCAAGCGCTCGTTTCCACGCACAGCTCAGATGGTATCCGCTATCGCGGTTAAAGTTATTTTGGCTCATTCTGATTTCAACAGCCTCCTTAATAACAGAATCCCAGTACGTGGAGGCATGGGACAGAATTTTAGTTTCATCGAACAAAATTTTGTGTTTGTTCGTGAGGCTGTGCTCCGCAATTGCCGATTTCTCAAGCTCTCTATTTTTAATGTGGCGTTGGTGTTCTGCACAGCGGTCGGAAACGGTACGAATAGTCTGACCTATATAATTGCTTCCACACTCACAGGGTATATTATAAACACCGGGGACCCTGAGGTCGAGATTGTCCTTAACAGGGCGCATCATCTCCTTAATTTTCTTAGGAGGACGAAAAATCGGTCTAATACCACGTCTACGCAGGACTCTTCCTATTTTGCTGGAAATAGCGCCACAAAAAGGAAGAACCGCAATCGGTGTTTCATCCTGTGAGGTTGCAGCATTATCACGTTTCCTTCTTTTGGAGAACGCTGCCTTTATATCGCGTGCACTATAGCCGTTCTTTCGGAACGAAGCTCCATAAGGATAATGTTCCCATGAGACCTATTGTCAGTGCAATTGGTTCTCCTACTTATAAGCTGGCCAAATACTTAACAAAGTTGATGACTCCTATAGTTGGCCGGTGTGAACATCACATCAAAAACTCCCAGATGTTCATTGAGAAAATCAAAGATATTAGAGTTGGTCCAAATGACATTTTAGTCAGCCTGGATGTGCTGTCGCTGTTCACAAAAGTTCCTGTGGAGGACACTTTGAAAATGCTGGCGGATCTTTTTCCTCCTGAAACTATAAAATTGTTCCGGCACGTGATGACGACCACCTACTTCTTGTACGGTAATAAATTTTATGAAATGACAGACGGTATGGCAATGGGCTCTCCGTTGTCTCCATCATTGGCTAACTTTTTTATGGAGAATTTTGAAGAACGTGCACTAAATTCGGCTCCCCTCCGTCCGTCCTTATTTTATCGTTACGTTGACGATACATTTATGATCTGGCCACACGGCGAAGAAGCTCTCAAAGAATTCATTGAACACATGAACAGCATCCATTCGAACATCCAGTTCACTGTCGAGATGGAGAAGGAAGGGAGACTGCCTTTCTTAGACGTTTTAGTACAACGACAGACGGACGGGCGTCTTGGCCACTCTGTATACCGTAAGCCGACGCATACCGATTTATACCTGAACGCACAGAGTTTCCATCACCCTGCTCAGAAGAGAGCCGTTTTGAACACGTTGGTATATAGAGCCAAAACTGTTTCTGACGAGGACCACTTAAGGTTCGAGATTAATCACCTAAAGAACGTGTTCCGAAAGAACGGCTATAGTGCACGCGATATAAAGGCAGCGTTCTCCAAAAGAAGGAAACGTGATAATGCTGCAACCTCACAGGATGAAACACCGATTGCGGTTCTTCCTTTTTGTGGCGCAGTTTCCAGCAAAATAGGAAGAGTCCTGCGTAGACGTGGTATTAGACCGATTTTTCGTCCTCCTAAGAAAATTAAGGAGATGATACGCCCTGTTAAGGACAATCTCGACCTCAGGGTCCCCGGTGTTTATAATATACCCTGTGAGTGTGGAAGCAATTATATAGGTCAGACTATTCGTACCGTTTCCGACCGCTGTGCAGAACACCAACGCCACATTAAAAATAGAGAGCTTGAGAAATCGGCAATTGCGGAGCACAGCCTCACGAACAAACACAAAATTTTGTTCGATGAAACTAAAATTCTGTCCCATGCCTCCACGTACTGGGATTCTGTTATTAAGGAGGCTGTTGAAATCAGAATGAGCCAAAATAACTTTAACCGCGATAGCGGATACCATCTGAGCTGTGCGTGGAAACGAGCGCTTGATGCAGAGAAGCAGCAGAGACGTTCCTTCCAAGGTTTACGTTTAAACGGAAGCGGTGGCGCCACCGGCGCACACAATGACACCGTCTGAGACAGCAGCACGTAATCTCCGACCAATCAGAAGCCGACCAATCAGAAGCCGTCTTCGGGCTATATAGAGGCTACCATAGCAGCAGTGGAGACAGTCAGCTCCTGACGATGACGATGGAGGTAATCGTCGAAAGCTCGAGATTTTATCTAGAACTGACGCGGCAAGAATACCGAGAATATTTTATACAGTTTCTATACACCTCAGTTATTACACTTTTATTCAAGTAAGTAGTTTAAACACAAATGCAGTTCTTTCAGCTTCAGACTAACTCTTACATTCAAGGTGTTTCACAGTTCCTGTTACAGGCGTCGGGGGGTTACTGAAGGGATTTAATGGACAAGGTTTTGATAAGGAACCCATGGCCGGAGGTGTACCTTTTGGATGTGAAATAAGTTTAAAGATCTGATCACTTTCATATCTCCAGCTTGACGGTACCCACGCACGGAGTACCTGTGAATACTAAAGGATGCCTTTGGCCTGGGTAGTGTTCGTAGTACCTGTCGTCGCGTTCTCTTGTACGTCACGAAGGACGTCCTCTTCGGAGTCGAGTGTACAGAGCGTACGCGGTGCACCACAGTTAGCCCTCCTAGTTCCGTACGTACCAAATTCTCACACACGCTGTTTCAATGGACAAAAAGGAAATGCGACACCATAATTATAGCATGAATTGCCGACGACGCTCTCTTCACAGTTTGTGTGAGTACCGTGAAGCGAGAGATCTGAAAGTGATCTGATCATCAAGCTAATTTTATATGAAATCGGTACATTTGTCCACATTGTTTCCTTACCAAAATTTTATTGACTAAGTCTCCTCTACAACAGCTAAAACACTGCAATAGGAATTATGAAACAGTGTATGTATCTAACACTTCTTCAGAGATCATATTATCTCCGTTCCATAGTAGTCCTCGATTTCTCAGAGTAATCAATCTTTATCACTGAAATGTATTCTGCAGCGATAATTAGGACAACTGCTTGTGCTCCGTCTTAAGTAAAACTTTTAACAAAGATAGATTTTCAGGATATCTGGTTGCCAAGTCGTTATGAATACAAAACAGAAGTTCTCCATGATTGGAAGTTAAAGTCATTAGCTTCGATCTCCTACAGAATGCTAATATTCAAAAGCATTTAAGTTTAAATATTGCCCTGGAGACTTACAAACTTATCTTTTGTGTGCATCCTGTGTTCCCTTGTTCTGTAACGAATTTAGTATTAGCTCAGTTCACGTCATCTCCCTTCAGTGGCGACGCCGGTACATAGAGGCTTCCTCTAAGCCACTAAAAACTGTCTCCTCCCCTTTCGTACGAATCGTTGGTTTCAAACAGCTATTCAGGTGCAATCTTTAATAGTTACGCGCACTTTTATTTAGTGCTGTATGCTACTCCTGCCTAGGATTAGTCTAATTTCTACTTGTTGGACGGCCAGTTCTAGCTCTACTGAGTATGCTGTTTAGAATTACAGCTCAGTTGTTTTGCAATTTCAGTCCTTCCTGTTTCTTATTGACTCATGTTTTATCTTATTATTGGGGCAATGATCGTAAACTACTGATTGTGGAGATGAGCGATATGTCGTCGATCTAAAAATTCGCTTTCAGCTCTTAACGCTCATTACAGTCTATACACATTCATTCTGTTTTTTAATGAAATCATATGTAGGTGATTTGGGTTTTCTGGTGGGAGTAACATTAAGAGTAACCAAAATGACAACAGATCTCTATGAAACGTTGCAATTCAAACCGCGTATCATAAAATGCTATAGGAATACGTATAATGGACATAACTTCAAGTACCATTAAAATCAGATACTCTGATGTTACATAGATTGCTAACAACGCTTGTATTAAACTTCATTACCACCAGCAGTCTCACGAACAAGGGGGAAAAAAGAGAACCTCTGTCGTCAACCAAATGTCCGAGAAGTCCAAAACAAGTTACTGGTCTTCCCAGAACTAGGCGTCTGTCCAGCGCCTCAGTTAACAAACTAAGGAATTCGTTTCTGGTTTCCAGGCAAAACTCTTACGACAGATTCTCTCTTTTTAATAAGTATCTGAGTAAGACGTTTACCATTTACACTTCGTATGCGTTAATGAGAAGGAGTACGAGAGCATTCAATAAGTAATGTAACACATATTTTTCTCTGGGTGCATGTTGGTTTTATTCAGGATTCCAGTACACTATATTATGCCCCACTATTCTGGCTACAAAATCAGTTTTTCAAGATAATCTCCGTACAGCACGACGACCTTACGCCACCTTACTGCGAGGACCTGTAAGCCCGCTCAGTATCTCTCCAGTAGTCGACGTCGGAGCCATCGTCTCGCTGCATCAGTAACCTCTCTGTCATCCACGTATTGCATCCCGCGGAGTGCGTCCTTCATGAGTCCAACAGATAGATTCCGGGAGGTGCTAGATCCGATGTGTACCGACAGGTTTGCTCGACCTTGTTGCGATGACGACAGATGGCTCGCCCTACGACTCACCGTGCTTTTGTACATTGCCAGGTCACAATAGATTTTCTGCAAACACCTACGAATATCTGCGAAGCTGTGGTCTTGTGCCAAAAGAAACACAATGACAGCACTTTGCTTGGGATGCACTTTCGTTACAGACGTAATTCGGAAGTGCCACCTATCGGCACTTCATGAAACTGTAGGGGCTCAATCTTGAATATTCCACGATGTCTCACAACAAATACCGCATTTTTGAACCGAAACTGGCCGGGGGAAAAATATATTGTATTACTTACGCAATGACCCTCGCAGCTTATGTGACGCAGAGAAAGAGGAATGGCTGTTCAAAACAGCAGTGGTGCAGACTGTGCGGTTAATGTACGCACAGTGAAGCTGCCTGTAAGTTTAAAACTTGGATGCAAGCACTTCAGCTGGGCAGAAGGTTTCCACATCCTTTATGTCTTCAGAAATTTCGAAACATCTTTGCGAGAATGCAAATCGTATATTTGTAATAATTCTTTGTACCTTAAGTCCACTATTTTCATGTAATCCAACATGTCCCGAGGAATGTAGACTCTGCACTGATAAAACTATCTGTAAATGTGTGCGATGCATCTACAACAGGCACCCATTTCACCTTGCGAGTGCCTCCCAGGTTCAGTTAGGATACTTGCGCCCAGGTAAGTTACGTGACTGAAGTATGGTGTGTCTATCTCATAGGCTCCACAGTGCTCACGACAACAGGACGTCTCACCAGCGGCTACGCATCTGTCATCTCATCATAATCGCAACACAGTACTTCAGCCGCACGCATCCATAAAACGAAATATTTGCAAGCTACTTCCTTATTCCTCTTGTCAGCTTCTACACCTGGTAACAATTCAGTACCATTTTGCATTTAAGAAAAAAATGATCCCATTTCTTATGTCATTCTCACAATGTTTTCTCAAAAAAATTACCTCGTATCGCCAGTTTCTCACAGTCAAGCAGTAAAGCAAATACTCCCTCTTCTCCCAGTTACGCTTTTATCTCATTTTATTTCTCAGTTACTTACGCAGCTTTATTTCCTGCATCTTTATTAATTTTATTTTATCATTCTCCTCTTTCCTTCCTCTTCCCTTCATGTCCATTGCTGCTAGCGTTCGCGGTTTAAATCCACTTCCTTGTATTTTGACTTTGTTCCGCTTCTCATGAGAGAATGCTAACTTTGTTTTTTTCTGCTCTATTTATGTCATAGTAATTTCTACATGTTACATTCTGTATTAGATGTAATTTGTCACATGCTTACCGTAATGAATGTAACGTTAAGAACACAGAATGGTTCGTTAGATGTAAGATAGGACCTTATGGTCCTTACTTTTTCAGGAAATGTAAATCAGTACAGATATTAAAATAGATGGGAACAGTTGGCGACAACACGTATTTACATATCGTGACGTGCTTATTAAGAACATTGTCCCCTGGAATATAAGATACGAACGAAATTCTTTTCATGCTAATAACTTAACTCCGAAAAATCGATGCTACTCTAAGGATTGTGTGTAGAACCACTCTGAAGGGGTAGTATGTTACGTTCGTAGCGACAAAGACTATTTTCGTAGAAATCTCGCCTGTATCTGGTAGTCTACACCTTCGTAGACACGAATTCTACGGAAGTGATGTCATAGCCATGAACATAGCAAGGTGTTCCCACAGGTGATTCCTCGAACGGCGTGACAGCTCGTCGGAAACCGCTCGGGTATGACGTAGGTTTTGAAGTGAGTCGACTAGTGAAGGTAACCTCATTTCGTGCGTCCCAGGGCTAAAACCAAATGAGGATCTACGGAGGTGTACCCTGCATAATAGGCACACTTTGATTAGCAATGATCAGTTATGGGGCAGGGTCTCGGTGTTTCTGGAGCCTCGTGCATCTGCCCACATATGTCATCCCCTTGTATCATGCAGTTAACAGTGGCGCCTTGCACAATACCAGTTTTCCACTCTGCACGCAGGTAGTGCGTCCACTCACTCTCGTGTCTCAAAACGCACTCCTCGTTCCGCGCCGGCCGGAGTGGCCGAGCGGTTCTAGGCGCTACAGGCTGGAACCGCGCGACCGCTGTCTCGGGCATGGATGTGTGTGGTGTCCTTATGTTAGTTAGGTTTAAGTAGTTCAAAGTTCTAGGGTGATACCCGTGGTCTAAGGGTAGCGTCTTTGATCCATAATCAAAACGTCTTCGGTCCCGGGTTCGATCCCCGCCACTGACTAGATTTTGATAAATAATCAGCATTGGCGGCCGAAGACTTCCGGCATAAGAAGTCAGCCTCATTCTGCCAACGGTCTTGTCAAAGAGGGCGGAGGAGCGGATAGAGGTTCAGGGCACCCTCTAGTCCGAGGGGTGGGAAATTGCCCCTAAAGGCGGAAGAATCAGCAATGATCAACGATATGAGGATGCCGAAGGCAATGGAAACCACTGCATTGAAGACACGTAACGTGTATCCACAGGACATGTGGCCTGTATTTGAAGAAGTGTCACGATGATCTTTCCATTGGCAAAAGATTCCGGAATAGTCCCCCATTCGGATCTCCGGGAGGGGACTGCCAAGGGGGAGGTTACCATGAGAAAAAGATTGAATAATCAACGGAAGGATAACGTTCTACGAGTCGGGGCGTGGAATGTCAGAAACTTGAACGTGGTAGGGAAACTAGAAAATCTGAAAAGGGAAATGCAAAGGCTCAATCTAGATATAGTAGGGATCAGTAAAGTGAAGTGGAAGGAAGACAAGGATTTCTGGTCAGATGAGTATCGGGTAATATCAACAGCAGCAGAAAATGGTATAACAGGTGTAGGATTCGTTATGAATAGGAAGGTAGGGCAGAGGGTGTGTTACTGTGAACAGTTCAGTGACCGGATTGTTCTAATCAGAATCGACAGCAGACCAACACCGACAACGATAGTTCAGGTATACATGCCGACGTCGCAAGCTGAAGATGAACAGAGAGAGAAAGTGTATGAGGATACTGAAAGGGTAATGCAGTATGTAAAGGGGCACGAAAATCTAATAGTCATGGGCGACTGGAATGCAGTTGTAGGGGAAGGAATGAAAGAGGAGAAAGACTAATTGAGTTCTGTAATAAGTTTCAGCTAGTAATAGCGAATACCCTGTTCAAGAATCACAAGAGGAGGAGGTATACTTGGAAAAGGCCGGGACATACGGGAAGATTTCAATTAGATTACATCATGGTCAGCCAGAGATTCCGAAATCAGATACTGGATTGTAAGGCGTACCCAGGAGCAGATATAGACTCAGATCACAATACAGTAGTGATGAAGAGTAGGCTGAAGTTCAAGACATTAGTCAGGAAGAATCAATACGCAAAGAAGTGGGATACGGAAGTACTAAGGAATGACGAGATACGTTTGAAGTTCTCTAACGCTATAGATACAGCAATAAGGAATAGCGCAGTAGGCAGTACAGTTGAAGAGGAATGGACATCTCTAAAAAGGGCCATCACAGAAGTTGGGAAGGAAAACATAGGTACAAAGAAGGGTAGCTGCGAAGAAACCATGGGTAACAGAAGAAATACTTCAGTTGATTGATGAAAGGAGGAAGTACAAACATGTTCCGGGAAAATCAGGAATACAGAAATACAAGTCGCTGAGGAATGAAATAAATAGGAAGTGCAGGGAAGCTAAGACGAAATGGCTGCAGGAAAAATGTGAAGACATCGAAAAAGATATGATTGTCGGAAGGACAGATTCAGCATACAGGAAAGTCAAAGCAACCTTTGGTGACATTAAAAGCAACGGTGGTAACATTAAGAGTGCAACGGGAATTCCACTGTTAAATGCAGAGGAGAGAGCAGATAGGTGGAAAGAATACATTGAAAGCCTCTATGAGGGTGTAGATTTGTCTGATGTGATAGAAGAAGAAACAGGAGTCGATTTAGAAGAGATAGGGGCTCCAGTATTAGAATCGGAATTTAAAAGAGCTTTGGAGGAATTACGGTCAAATAAGGCAGAACGGATAGATAACACTCAATCAGAATTTCTAAAATCATTGGGGGAAGTGACAACAAAACGGCTATTCACGTTGGTGTGTAGAATATATGAGTCTGGCGATATACCATCTGACTTTCGGAAAAGCATCAGCCACACAATTCCGAAGACGGCAAGAGCTGACAAGTGCGAGAATTACCGCACAATCAGCTTAACAGCTCATGCATCGAAGCTGCTTACAAGAATAATATACAGAAGAATGGAAAAGAAAATTGAGAATGCGCTAGGTGACGATCAGTTTGGCTTTAGGAAAAGTAAAGGGACGAGAGAGGCAATTCTGACGTTACGGCTAATAATGGAAGCAAGGCTAAAGAAAAATCAAGACACTTTCATAGGATTTGTCGACCTGGAAAAAGCGTTCGACAATATAAAATGGTGCAAGCTGTTTGAGATTCTGAAAAAAGTAGGGGTAAGCTATAGGGAGAGACGGGTCATATACAATATGTACAACAACCAAGAGGGAATAATAAGAGTGGACGATCAAGAACGAAGTGCTCGTTTTAAGAAGGATGTAAGACAAGGCTGTAGCCTTTCGCCCCTACTCTTCAATCTGTACATCGAGGAAGCAATGATGGAAATAAAAGAAAGGTTCAGGAGTGGAATTAAAATACAAGGTGAAAGGATATCAGTGATACGATTCGCTGATGACATTGCTATCCTGAGTGAAAGTGAAGAAGAAGTAAATGATCTGCTGAACGGACTGAACAGTCTAATGAGTATACAGTATGGTTTGAGAGTAAATCGGAGAAAGACGAAGGTAATGAGAAGTAGTAGAAATGAGAACAGCGAGAAACTTTATATCAGGATTGATGGTCACCAAGTCAATGAAGTTAAAGAATTCTGCTACCTGGGCAGTAAAATAACCAATGACGGACGGAGCAAGGAGGACATCAAAAGCAGACTCGCTATGGCAAAAAAGGCATTTCTGGCCAAGAGAAGTCTACTAATATCAAATACCGGCCTTAATTTGAGGAAGAAATTTCTGAGGATGTACGTGTGGAGTACAGCATTGTATGGTAGTGAAACATGGACTGTGGGAAAACCGAAACAGAAGAGAATCAAAGCATTTGAGATGTGGTGCTATAGACGAATGTTGAAAATTAGGTGGACTGGTAAGGTAAGGAATGAGGATGTTCTACGCAGAATCGGAGAGGAAAGGAATATGTGGAAAACACTGATAAGGAGAAGGGACAGGATGATAGGACATCTGCTAAGACATGAGGGAATGACTTCCATGGTACTAGAGGGAGCTGTAGAGGGCAAAAACTGTAGAGGAAGACAGAGATTGGAATACGTCAAGCAAATAATTGAGGACGTAGGTTGCAAGTGCTACTCTGCGATGAAGAGGTTAGCACAGGAAAGGAATTCGTGGCGGGCCGCATCAAACCAGTCAGTAGACTGATGACCAAAAATAAATAAATTCTAGGGGTCTGGATGACCTCATAAGTCGCATAGTGATGAGAGCCATTTGAACCACTTTTGAACCTTGTGCCGCGCGGTTGCTGTAACGTCACATTACTCGCGTCCAACAGAGACGGACTTCAGTCTCTCACAACTGATACTCCATCACTAAAATTCCCTAATGGCAGTAGAACAGTAAAATTACACCATATTAGCGAAATCATTTACGTAGATTAAAATATGATATTCCTTTTCAATTTGAAAATAGTTGGGTTGGGTTGTTTGGGGGAAAGATACCAAACAGTGATGTCATCGGTCTCGTCGGATTAGAGAAGGACGGGGAAGAAAATCAGCCGTGACCTTTCAAGGGAACCATCCCGGCATTTGCCTGGAGTGATTTAGGGAAATCACTGAACACCTAAATCAGGATGGCCGAACGCAGGATTGAACCGTCGTCCTCCCGAATGCGACCCCACTGTGCTAACCACTGCACCACCTCGCAAGGTTTAAAAATAGTATTCTAAGGTTTACAGAAAAGATAATTAAATAATATTCACAATATATAGATTTGATCAAAATTTTAGACAGCACATTTGTATTATAGTGTCACAAACAGATACACTGCATCGAACTACAGGCTATTTCGATAGAGTATGTCTTAAAGCATCCGTACAACCATAGTTATCATCAGAAAATAATAGTTCACGCACTTTTAAACTTCTATAAGAAACATCGGTATTAGTACGAAACGATTTCGCAATAGTTTCTAATTAAGAGGGTCATTTTCAAGTAAATGACCAATTACGATATTACCAAATAATCGGTGAGAAAAATTCATTCTCCCTAGGTGTGATACCTTGTGAAATGCAATACAATCTCTGTTTCTCTAGTCTTTCAAAATGCCAATAAACATACAGACTAACACCTTACATTTAAATACACACCCACACACACTATTTGAAAAATTTACAGCCCATTCGTCTTCACTTCAGTTTCCTTCATGACCCGTCCCTGTCACTAGCTTTCTTTCTCTCTCAGTTTCCCCTTTTCCATTCGTTCTGTGCAGATGTCTACAGGGTGATCCATTGATAGTGACTGGGCCAAATATCTCACGAAATAAGCATTAAACAAAAAAACTATAAAGAACGAAACTTGTCTAGCTTGAAGGAGGAAACCAGATGCCACAATGGTTGGCCCGCTAGATGGCGCTGCCATAGGTCAAAAGGATATCAACTGCGTTTTTTTTAAATAGGAACCCCCATTTTTAATTACATATTCGTGTAGTAAGTAAAGAAATATGAGTGTTTTAGTTGGACTACTTTTTTCGTTTTGTGATAGATGGCGCTGTAATAGTCACAAACGTGTAAGTACGTCGTATCACGTAACATTCATCCAATGCGGACGGTACTTGCATCGTGATGCATTACCCGTGTTAAAATGGACCGTTTACCAATTGCGGAAAAGGTCGATATCGTGTTAATGTATGGCTATTGTGATCAAAATGCCCAACGGGCGTGTGGTATGTATGCTGCTCGGTATCCTGGACGACATCATCCTAGTGTCCGGACCGTTCGCCGGATAGTTACATTATTTAAGGAAACACGATGTGTTCAGCCACATGTGAAACGTCAACCACGACCTGTAACAAATGATGATGCCCAGGTAGGTGTTTTAGCTGCTGTCGCGGCTAATCCGCACATCAGTAGCAGACAAACTGCGCGAGAATCGGGAATCTCAAAAACGTCGGTGTTGAGAGTGCTACATCAACATCGATTGCACCCATACCAGATTTCTGTGCACCAGGAACTGCACGGCGACGACTTTGAACGTCGTGTACAGTTCTTCCACTGGGCACAAGAGAAATTACAGGACGATGAAAGATTTTTTGCACTCGTTCTATTTAGCGACGAAGCGTCATTCACCAACAGCTGTAACGTAAACTGGCATAATATACACTATTGGGCAACGGCAAATCCACGATGGCTGCGACAAGTGGAACATCAGTGACCTTGGCGGGTTAATGTATGCTGCGGCATTATGGGAGGAAGAATAATTGGCCCCCTTTTATCGATGGCAATCTAAATGGTGCAATGTATGCTGATTTACTACGTAATGTTCTACCGATGTTACTATAAGATGTTTCACTGCATGACAGAATGGCGATGTACTTCCAACATGATGGATGTCCGGCACATAGCTCGCGTACGCTTGAAGCGGTATTGAATAGCATATTTCATGACAGGTGGATAGGTCGTCGAAGCACCATATGATCGCCCGCACGTTCACCGGATCTGACGTCCACGGATTTCTTTATGTGGGGAAAGTTGAAGGATATTTGCGATCATGATCCACCTACAACGCCTGACAACAGCGTCAGCGCATTGTCAAAGTATGTGCGAAAATTACGGAAGGCGAACTACTCGCTCCTGAGAGGAATGTCGTTACACGTATGTCCAAATGCATTGACGTTAACGGACATCATTTTGAGCATTTATTGAATTAATGTGGTATTTACAGGTAATCACGCTGTAACAGCATGCGTTCTCAGAAATGATAAGTTCACAAAGGTACATGTATCACATTGGAACAACCGAAATAAAATGTTCAAACGTACCTACGTTCTATATTTTAATTTAAAAAACCTACCTGTTACCAACTATTCGTCTAAAATTGTGAGCCATTGTTTGTGACTATTACAGCGCCATCTGTCACAAAGCGAAAAATGTGGTCCAACTAAAACATTCATATTTCTTTACGTACTACACGAATATGTAATAAAAATGGGGGTTCCTGTTTTAAAAAACGCAGTTGATATCCGTTTGGCCTATGGCAGCACCATCTAGCGGGCGAACCATAGCGCCATGTGGTTTCCTCCTTCAAGCTAGACAAGTTTCGTTCTTTGTAGTTTTTTCGTTTGACGCTTATTTCGTGAGATGTTTGGCCCGGTCACGATGAATGGACCACCCTGTATGTGCATGCGTGCCAAAAGCAACATTGCATCGTAATTTGGAATAACGCAGTCACTGCAGTATCGCATTTATCCGCCGACAGAAGGCAAGCGACTTTCATGCAGATACATGGATGACCGTGTGTGGAAGTTTGGGTATCTCCGTGAGTCGTGGTCGCATAGCCCAATGATAAGGCGACCGCTCGCTATAGACGGGTAATCGAGTACAGGTCCTGCACAAATTTCCGTTGTCATCACTCCATTAGACAGCTGATATTTGCAGTTGCGAGTACATTTCATGTATTCAAATGAATGGTCGACGCTTTAACGACATAACCGACATTCTTGTCAAAATGACGCGCGAGTAGAACAACATTCCAAAGAATGGCTTTTCTGACAGTTTAACATTTGCTTATAAAATTTCTGGGCGATGTACAAAAGTGGATGGATACTATGCAGAACACTTGAATTAAAATCATCGTATTAACTTTCTATGTTTTGTATTAATAAAGTCTCGAAGCTTTTTGGACTGACGGAGCGTTCTAAATTTACAGTCACTGCGCCTTGTGACAGCCAACAATCTTTCGAAGCAAATCATCCAATATGAAGTTCTGTTATCCTGACGTGGCGCAATAAAAAATCGGCCAGTCTTTAATGAATACAGAAGAGTGTCTGGAGTGTATATAACTTGAATAAAATCTTCTTCTGGCGCGGCAACAGCCTATATAAACTCTGTGCTGTAAGCCTCATTGTCTCTCGTCTCCTCCGGTTACACATTCTCCACCAACGTACCCCCATCCCCGAGATTTTTCAGTTAAAATTAATAAAATGATTTTCCCTCTTTTGTAGCGCTTATCCGACCACTTAACAAACATTATTAGTACATTATCCTAAATCCATGTTGTGGCGGAACCGGTTTATAGTATTTCGTGAGTTTAATTACTTATAAATGATATTTCAGGTAGATCAAGAAAATATAAAACTAGTTACCTATTGTAAGTGTAACAATTCGTTTGATCTCAAAAATGATTATCCCGGCTAATATTTGTCATTCTGCTAAAGAAATCTCCACTTGACATTGTGTAGAAATGTTGTCTGTAGAGTCGTGTGAGTGGCAATATTATTTAAGATGGAAGCACTTTTCTCTAGCAAAAGGGAACATTTAGTTACAAAATACTACCCGCGCACACCACTGACGTATGTCTCCTATTAAAGTATTTCATGTAAATCGTCATAAATAATTAGGCTCCATACATCAGCAATCAAGAAATTGATATTGGGTAACGTGCTGTGAGCACTATTTTTAAAGATTCAGTCTGGATTGAATTCTGTCTTTTAAAGTAGATTCGGGACCACCGGTGCACATCTATTTCCATTCTTTTATATCTAACAACATTTATGTTTGTTAAAATTCTCGATTCAAAACTGCCGCGGAGATATTTTTGCTAAGATGGCAGCTGACAGACGATAGACAATTTGTCTATTATTATTTTCCATTCCTTTTATATGAAGGTAATACATTTAGGTAAAACTCTTTAAGCCTTTTATCTCTATTATTCAGCATTTAAAATCATTATCAATGTTAAATAGCGTCATATTTTTTATACCAGCTATTAGTAAACTTCGCTGTAAGTTACTAGCGCTAACGGCTGCGCTCCTAATTGCGGAGCTGAAAATTAACACTTAAAACATTAATTAGATTGGATTACAATTGAAATAAATACAAATCCACGTCTAGACAATAGCGACTCTATTCTTTAAATAATAATAATTAACAATATATAGTTACAGGCTTTCTCTTTACGGACCTCACACGTCTCACGTCCGAACAGTTCATCGGTTAGCACAGAAATAACAACTGAACCACAGTTATCACAGATAAAAAAAAAATTATAGTTGTCGTTGTCCATGAGGGTAGTTCTCTGATAATAATTTTAATTCACACAGAAATTAAATTATTACAGAAATAATGAAATAATTATCGTAACTTTTACACGATACAGTCCTTTTTATACGTAGTATCGATAATACACTCCTGGAAATTGAAATAAGAACACCGTGAATTCATTGTCCCAGGAAGGGGAAACTTTATTGACACATTCCTGGGGTCAGATACGTCACATGATCACACTGACAGAACCACAGGCACATAGACACAGGCAACAGAGCATGCACAATGTCGGCACTAGTACAGTGTATATCCACCTTTCGCAGCAATGCAGGTTGCTATTCTCCCATGGAGACGATCGTAGAGATGCTGGATGTAGTCCTGTGGAACGGCTTGCCATGCCATTTCCACCTGGCGCCTCAGTTGGACCAGCGTTCGTGCTGGACGTGCAGACCGCGTGAGACGACGCTTCATCCAGTCCCAAACATGCTCAATGGGGGACAGATCCGGAGATCTTGCTGGCCAGGGTAGTTGACTTACACCTTCTAGAGCACGTTGGGTGGCACGGAATACATGCGGACGTGCATTGTCCTGTTGGAACAGCAAGTTCCCTTGCCGGTCTAGGAATGGTAGAACGATGGGTTCGATGACGGTTTGGATGTACCGTGCACTATTCAGTGTCCCCTCGACGATCACCAGTGGTGTACGGCCAGTGTAGGAGATCGCTCCCCACACCATGATGCTGGGTGTTGGCCCTGTGTGCCTCGGTCGTATGCAGTCCTGATTGTGGCGCTCACCTGCACGGTGCCAAACACGCATACGACCATCATTGGCACCAAGGCAGAAGCGACTCTCATCGCTGAAGACGACACGTCTCCATTCGTCCCTCCATTCACGCCTGTCGCGACACCACTGGAGGCGGGCTGCACGATGTTGGGGCGTGAGCGGAAGACGGCCTAACGGTGTGCGGGACCGTAGCCCAGCTTCATGGAGTCGGTTGCGAATGGTCCTCGCCGATACCCCAGGAGCAACAGTGTCCCTAATTTGCTGGGAAGTGGCGGTGCGGTCCCCTACGGCACTGCGTAGGATCCTACGGTCTTGGCGTGCATCCGTGCGTCGCTGCGGTCCGGTCCCAGGTCGACGGGCACGTGCACCTTCCGCCGACCACTGGCGACAACATCGATGTACTGTGGAGACCTCACGCCCCACGTGTTGAGCAATTCGGCGGTACGTCCACCCGGCCTCCCGCATGCCCACTATACGCCCTCGCTCAAAGTCCGTCAACTGCACATACGGTTCACGTCCACGCTGTCGCGGCATGCTACCAGTGTTAAAGACTGCGATGGAGCTCCGTATGCCACGGCAAACTGGCTGACACTGACGGCGGCGGTGCACAAATGCTGCGCAGCTAGCGCCATTCGACGGCCAACACCGCGGTTCCTGGTGTGTCCGCTGTGCCGTGCGTGTGATCATTGCTTGTACAGCCCTCTCGCAGTGTCCGGAGCAAGTATGGTGGGTCTGACACACCGGTGTCAATGTGTTCTTTTTTCCATTTCCAGGAATGTATTTGTTGAAGTTTGTTCATTTAGTTCATTTTAACATCTTGTGGCTAGAACATAGTGTCGTGGATATTACAATGTTTTGAATAAATACGTTGTTGAGGAATAAAAAGGCCAGTGTAACTGAACTGTTAATGCATGTTGACAGAACGAACGTTACACACAAGCCAGGTTGTTCCGTTCATGATTTGAGGGACAGAGAGCTCTCCTGAAATGGACTGAGACTATAGATTTACTTTAGCCTCCCTGTCTTCCTAGACCTATCAGCAGCCTACGACACAGTCAACCACCGACTGCACATGGGGAAAATATACGGAATGAGTAGGGACTACAGACTAACCTTACTGATTGGAAACCTACTCCAGAATCGAAGGTTCTTCGTGGAATTTCAGGGATAGGGGAGCCGGTGGAGGATACAGAAAAATGGCCTCCCCCTAGGAAGCGTACTGGCCCCAACACTTTTTAATATATATACTAATGACCAGCCCCTCCCCCAAGGCACCGAAAGCTTCATATATGCAGATGATTGCGCCACTACCGCTCAAGCAGACAGCTTTGAAACTGTTGAACAGAATCTGTCAGAAGCCCTCGAACAGCTTGCCACCTACTATAAGGGGAATCGTCTCAAACCCAACCAGGGAGAACCCAAACCTGCGCCTTCCACCTAAAGAACGGACAATCTGTAAGAAGACACAACTTAACTGGGAAGGAGTTCACCTGGAACATTGCGAAACTCCAAAATATTTAGGCGTCACCTTGGATAGAGCACTCACCTATAAAAAGCACTGCATGAACACTAAACACAAAGTAGCCGCGAGAAACAACATTGTGCGCAAACTGACGGGCATTACATGGGGGGAACAGCCTGGAATAGTGAGAACCACAGTCTTGCTTTGTGCTATTCAACAGCGGAGTACGCGTGCCCAGTGTGGTACAATTCTAGCCACGCCAAGCAAGTGGACATACCGCTTAATGAATCCTGCCACGTCATCACAGGCTGTCTGAGACCAACCCCGACTGATAAATTGCACTGCCTGGCAGGCGTGGCCCCACCAGATATTAGAAGGAAAGTAGCGGCCAGGAAAGAAAAAACAAAGGCGTTGACCTCACCTGCCCACCCGCTGTACGAACACCAGCCAGCCCGCCGTCGACTAAAATCTAGAAAAAGCTTCCTGCACACAGCAGAAAACATCGTCGGGACATCGCAGCAAGTGAGGCTGGAAATGTGGTGAGAAGAAAACACGCAGCTTGGGGAATGGTTAGGCCCAAACGAAGAACTCCCTCCCGGTCACATGGAAGGATGGACGACATGGAAATCTCTTAATAGGCTGCGCTCTGGTGTGACACGATCCAAAGAGAATATGCGCAAATGGGGTCTCTCAAATGAAACGGCGCTGTGTGACTGTGGACACACTCAGACCACCATCCACCTCACGCAGTGTGTGCTGCACCCAAGCACCTGCATCGTGAAGGATTTGATGAATGCCAACCCGCAAGCGCTGGACGTGGCCAGGTTCTGGTCCAAGACTTCATAAAATAAAAAACTACTTGACCCTGCTTATACATCTGTATACTTTCATACACTTTTTGTATTTGTTATATACTTGATATGTATGTGTTAATCATTCTGATTTTATGTACGATGCTTCTGACACGATTAAATAAAAACTTTAGCCTCCTTTACACACTATGGTCGAAAGGCTATTGAGAAAGCGGCTTCCAATTAAAAATGCAAAGCAAAAGCAATTGTGGAAGGATGACACAAACATTTTTTTGATTTCAGGGCTCCCTGCATGAAAATAACGTATTCTTTTCTCTCAAGAACCAAATACATATTTCAAGTATCTTCGTGATTTGTTGTTCTTCTCTTCTTATAAAAGATGGAGCGTTAGTGCGCATGTAATATTTGTCGCAGTTGGTCGCCAGTGGGCTACTTATTAAGTCGCAGAGCACCACAGGACGCGCATTCCAGATGAGGCGGCGACAGGCGACCGACGCCGCCAGCAGGTATCTGAGCGCCGCCAGACACGCGCAAGTTGCCGGCCGACCGCAGGCATGCGTTACCCCGGCAGCTGAACAATGGCAGCCAATCAGGCGGTTCGCATTGCGACGCAAATCGGCCGGCCCTTCCCCTTCATACCTACCGCCGGCGTTCGCTCGCAGGCGGTAGCGCTGGCGCTGGCGAGGCAATGCCCGCCGCATAGCCGCTGGCCGACGCGGCGTTCCGCAGGGAAGCCGAGGTGTCAGGGGCGAGCATGGCGTTGGCACATTGCTGCCGGAGGACTACGTGGGCCAACATAGAGATCCAGCCTGTTTCACAGAACCTCATCTCAGCAGCATAGCTATGCGAAAACAGTATATTGTGAAATGGCCGCACGACAATTAATAATCCCATTAATAGTACCAGGACAAAAAGTTGAACATGTGGACGAGCATTAATAGGGCCATATTTCAAGTCAGATCGATGTTGAACGACATCATCAACGAAGTTTTCCTAGAGCGGAATAGTCCACGAATTCAGTCTAAGGCCTACGCCGCAATACGAACGTCGTGAAGCGACCTTAGTATGTATCATAACTTAGGAAGACAAAAATCGAATCTGGAATTGGATGATGGTAGAAACAGGACTTGATCAACAGAACATCAGAGACACCAATAAGTATGAAGCACGGAGTCCATCCAGTGTCAAAGCTATTCCCTGACGCAGAAAACATTAGTTAGGCAATGTTGCTACCACACTCTAACGACGAAAAAGAAAGCGATATAAGATTTTACAATGTAACAAGCGGAAGAATACCATAATACTGAAAAAAAGCGCATGAGGTGTAAATGGTACTTCAATAATGTTCTAGAAATTCCATTATTAGAAGAAAGAAAATGAATTATGACTTTCATTAATATTTTTACTAACAAGTAAACATCATCGACGCCACAAAGTCAACCTCATATTTCAGCGAGGAGAAAACACACTTGCAAGATATCGGCTTTAGCAATCGATCCCGTGCGAAACTTCTGAAAGTACGCAGTTCTGATCCTTTGAATGTACAGTTCCTACACTTCGCGCGACCCCTTCTGTTTGTCATTCTCTCCGCCCCTTACAAGAGAGACACCGCCGAGCGTGAAGTACTGTGGAAGGAGTGAATAAGAGGTTCGTGTTCACAATGTAGATGAACAAACAAGCGATAGTGCTTTGTTCATTGTGCCGAAGAGTGAGGTCCCTAGTATGTAATTGATGTCAGAGATCTCTTTGCTCTGAGCACCTACTTCGCGATTCACAAACGCAGTGTAAATTTATGAAACGAATCAATATGTCACTGAAGAAGTAACGTAGTGCTATATAATTAATAACAGCATTATTGTACGTTAGTTTCTTTGCAATGAAAAGCTGACACTGCTGTGTTTGGAAGAATTGCACTTTACTTCAAGAGATTGGTTTGATTAAATTGTAAATGGAAAATCATTAATTCCATTTCATAATAATACTTCTGTTGCTTAGTTTTATTCATTCCGACTTCCAGGCTTATGTGCATGAGGTTGGCGTATTAGGTTTTCAAACAACATTTAAAAACAGAAGTGACTGCCTCCCCACCCCCACCCCCTTCCTCCTATTCCCTTTTCGCCAACATCTCGCGAATGGGAGGATTATGGTTGTCACTCCACTGTGCAGTACTCCGCATTTGGAGATTCAACTGCTGCAGTGAGACGGAGCGAACTACAAACAAACGAAATGCTCGAAGTATAAAAGCGGTACATTCGAAAGCTCATAACTGCTGTCATAATTATGACCAAAATTTTCGCGAGAGTTCGATTTCTGAGGCTAATATTTTGCAAGCCTGGTTTTACGCCTTAAAATATTAGGTCGAGTTGGTGATGTATCCTTGTAAGAAATATTTCAGTTTTAACTGTATATTAATTTATCAACAAAACGGACAGGGATTAAAGACTTTGATTGTACAACGTAAATTGATCTAATGAATGATTACCAATGGAGAAGAAGGTTTCATATTAGGAGAAGCATTCATGTCCAACACAATACCTACATTACTTCAAGAGTTTAAGATTTTTTACTTTCTTTAATTCGTTTTAAGAATCATATTACACCAAATCTCAGTTTCAGAAGAAGCAGTGTTGTAGTTTCATTTTACACACATCAGAAAAAGTTTTGCATCACCCCGGTTCCACAGAACTTCTGAAGATATACGTTGACTGTGGATATTGAATCACAGACACAGTCCCTTTGAGTGTTCAGGAAAGTCACTAAACCCACCAAAAGATGTAAACAACCATGCATGAGCATCGCCTATTAGACGGAGGGGGGTTCCGACAGCCGATCAGTTGCAGTCATTCCACCAGGTAGGAAGTACACAGCACGTGTTGTCTGTAGTTCAACCATGCCTAGACGATCAATACCGCGATTCGATCCCTTCCGCATCGTTATTTTGTGCCAGGAAGGACTCTCAATAAGGCAAGTGTCCAGGTGTCTCGAAGCGAACCAAAGCGATGTTGTTAGGACTTGGAGGAGATACAGACAGACAGGAACTGTCGATGACATGCCTCGCTCAGGCCGCCCAAGGGATACTACTGCAGTGGATGACCGCGACCTACGGATTATGGCTCGGACGAACCCTGCCAACAACACAACTATGTTGAATAATACTTTTCGTGCAGCCACAGGACGTCTTGTTACGACTTAAACTGTGTGCAATAGGCTGCATGATGTGCCATTTCACTCACAACATCCATGGCGAGGTCCGTCTTTGCTACTACGACGCCATGCAGCGTGGTAGAGATGGGTCCAACAACACGCCAAATGGACCCCTCAGGATTGGATCAAATGGCTCTGAGCACTGTGGGACTTAACATCTGAGGTCGTCAGTCCCCTAGAAATTAGAACTACTTAAACATAACTAACCCAAGGACATCACAAACATCCATGCCCGAGGCAGGATTCGAACCCCGCTCAGGATTGGCATCACGTTCTCTTCACCGATGAATGTCGTGTATGTTTCAACCAGACAGTCGTCGAAGACGTTTTTGGAGGCAACACGGTCAGACCGAACGCCTTAGACACACTGTGTAGCAAAGTAGAGGTTCCCTGCTGTTTTGGGGGATTCTAGGGGGCGCCGACATACGCCCCTGGTGGTCATGGAAGGCCCCGTAACGGCTCTACGATACGTGAATTTCATCCTCCAACCGATACTGCAACCATATCGGCAGTATATTGGAGAGGCATTCCTCTTCATGGACGACAATTTGCGCCCTCATCGTGCACGTCCTTCAGGATAACGACATCGCTCGACTAGAGTGGCCAGCATGTTCTCCAGACATGACGCCTATCGGACATGCCTGTGGTAGATTGATGGGCTGTTTATGGACGAAGTAATTCACCAACCACTCTGAGGGATCTATGCCGAATCGCCGTTGAGGTGTGGGACAATCTGGACCATCAGTGCCTTTATGAACTTGTGGATGGTATGCCACAAAGAATACAAGCATGAATCAATGCAAGAAGACGTGCTACTGGGCACAGCAATCTGAACCATCACCTCCGAAGGTGTCACTGTATCATGCTACAACATGCAATGTGTGCTTTTCATGAGCAATAGAAGGGGCGGAAACGATGTTTATGTTGATCTCTATTCGAATTTTCTGTACAGGTTCTGGAACTCTCGGAACCGAGGTGATGCAAAACATTTGTTGATGTGTGAATATATAGCGAAAAATTCGAGAGATGTCTTAGTGCTCAAGAATTTTTATTTAGTTTTTCCCCTTTCATGATTTAAGAAAAGTTCTTAAAGTTACTGAAGTAATAAATATGAAATTTTGATTTTAATTTCTTTGCAGTATCCAAGAAATATGCGAAAATAACATCTACATCTATCTACATCCATACTCCGCAAGCCACCTGACGGTGTGTGGCGGAGGGTACCTTCAGTACCTCTATCGGTTCTCCCTTCTATTCCAGTCTCTTATTGTTCGTGGAAAGAAGGATTGTCGGTATGCCTCTGTGTGGGCTCTAATCTCTCTGATTTTATCCTCATGGTCTCTTCGCGAGATATACGTAGGAGGGAGCAATATACTGCTTGACTCTTCAGTGAAGGTATGTTCTCGAAACTTTGACAAAAGCCCGTACCGAGCTACTGAGCGTCTCTCCTGCAGAGTCTTCCACTGGAGTTTATCTATCATCTCCGTAATGCTTTCGCGATTACTAAATGATCCTGTAACGAAGCGCGCTGCTCTCCGTTGGATCTTCTCTATGTCTTGTATCAACCCTATCTGGTACGGATCCCACACTGCTGAGCAGTATTCAAGCAGTGGGCGAACAAGCGTACTGTAACCTACTTCCTTTGTTTTCGGATTGCATTTCCTTAGGATTCTTCCAATGAATCTCAGTCTGGCATCTGCTTTACCGACAATCAACATTATATGATCATTCCATTTTAAATCACTCCTAATGCGTACTCCCAGATAATTTATGGTATTAACTGCTTCCAGTTGCTGACCTGCTATTTTGTAGCTAAATGATAAAGGATCTATCTTTCTGTGTATTCGCAGCACATTACACTTGTCTACATTGAGATTCAGTTGCCATTCCCTGCACCATGCGTCAATTCGCTGCAGATCCTCCTGCATTTCAGTACAATTTTCCATTGTTACAACCTCTCGATACACCACAGCATCATCTGCAAAAAGCCTCAGTGAACTTCCGATGTCATCCACCAGGTCATTTATGTATATTGTGAATAGCAACGGTCCTATGACACTCCCCTGCGGCACACCTGAAATTACTCTTACTTCGGAAGACTTCTCTCCATTGAGAATAACATGCTGCGTCCTGTTATCTAGGAACTCCTCTATCCAATCACACAATTGGTCTGATAGTCCATATGCTCTTACTTTGTTCAATAAACGACTGTGGGGAACTGTATCGAACGCCTTGCGGAAGTCAAGAAACACGGCATCTACCTGTGAACCCGTGTCTATGGCCCTCTGAGTCTCGTGGACGAATAGCGCGAGCTGGGTTTCACATGACCGTCTTTTTCGAAACCCATGCTGATTCCTACAGAGTAGATTTCTAGTCTCCAGAAAAGTCATTATACTCGAACACAATACGTGTTCCAAAATTCTACAACTGATCGACGTTAGAGATATAGGTCTATAGTTCTGCACATCTGTTCGACGTCCTGTGTCCTTTTCCAATCCTTTGGAACGCTACGCTCTTCTAGAGACCTACGGTACACCGCTGCAAGAAGGGGGGCAAGTTCCTTCGCGTACTCTGTGTAAAATTGAACTGGTATCCCATCAGGTCCAGAGGCCTTTCCTCTTTTGAGCGATTTTAATTGTTTCTCTATCCCTCTGTCGTCTATTTCGATATCTACCATTTTGTCATCTGTGCGACAATCTAGAGAAGGAACTACAGTGCAATCTTCCTCTGTGAAACAACTTTGGAAAAAGACATTTAGTATTTCGGCCTTTAGTCTGTCATCCTCTGTTTCAGTACCATTTTGGTCACAGAGTGTCTGGACATTTTGTTTTGATCCACCTACCGCTTTGACATAAGACCAAAATTTCTTAGGATTTTCTGCCAAGTCAGTACATAGAACTTTACTTTCGAATTCATTGAACGCCTCTCGCATAGCTCTCTTCACACTACATTTCGCTTCGCGTAATTTTTGTTTGTCTGCAAGGCTTTGGCTATGTTTATGTTTGCTGTGAAGTTCCCTTTGCTTCCGCAGCAGTTTTCTAACTCGGTTGTTGAACCACGGTGGCTCTTTTCCATCTCTTACGATCTTGCTTGGCACATACTCATCTAACGCAGATGGCACTGCATCACAGAAACGAACATACTCGTATGAAAGCAACATAGCAAGTTCACGAAGCCTACACGCCAACGAAAGCGATAGACGGTGATTGCAAGAATGGGCTGGAAAGAGAGAATGGAAGGAAAAATAGAAAAGAGGAGTGTTCCTGCCTACGGAGTCAAAGGTCGCTGGTTCGATTTCCTTCCAGTCACGAGTCCCAGGATTTTGGTCTTTCACACATCTCTTGTTTCACTTCTAGCAATGATTTGTCGAAATATCGAATTGTACCGCGGTTCAGAGTCCACATTATGCTGCAGGTCCCTTCACAAGTGGCAGGATGATTCAGTTCATAGGTCGAAAGATGGAAGCTGCATACCAAACCCAGCAGGACCGTTTCGACTAAACCACTGTGGTGTTCACATGAGCCTTGGGGTTGATGACAGCATTCCCGTAACTTACATATCAGGGGTGGTCACAATGCGGCTCACGTTAAGCGTGTGGCTCAGTGCACCCAGTGTACACTAATCTTTATACCTTAGGGACTGAAGTAACTTTCACTTCATGTGTCACTGACAAGTAACACACCTTGGTGAAACATGGACCATACATAAAAAGAAATGCTACAGTATAGTACAGAAGATAGCTGAAAAAATACGCAATCAGACTGACAGAAATTCTGTTACTTGATACAGGAGTACATCCTCGTTGAGGCTGGAGATTCACATTCTTTGTTAAGCGTTACGCGTTTCAAAATGTATCACCAGACTGAAGCTGTGGAATAAAGTGTACAAAGGTTGCATCTTAGTGACCCATATTCAGAATTTTCAGCCAATATTGTACTTTTATATAATTCAAACTTCATAAAATGCTCACGAAAGTCAGCACATAGTCTGTGCATAAAATAAATTTCATCTCATACAGACTCATCTGATGTGCTGTTGTCTACTCGAAGACAGGTGGCGCCAAGCTGACTGTGGCGATTAAGCTATGCAAGAAGTAAACGAAGGCCGATGGGTGGCGCCATCATTGACCATCGAAATGAAGTCTAAGAGGAACTTTACAAAGAACTATAGCTTGTGATGAACTACATCGTGAACAACTTAACAAAGATACACTACTGGCCATTAAAATCGCTACACAACGCAGATGACGTGCTACAGACGCGAAATTTAACCGACAGGAAGAAGATGCTGTATGCTGTGATATGCAAATGGTTAGATTTCCAGAGCATTCACACAAGTTTGGCGCCGGTGGCGACACTACAACGTGCTGACATGGGGAAAGTTTCCAAACGATTTCTCATACACAAACAGCAGTTGACCGGCGTTGCCTGGTGAAACGTTGGTGTGATGCGTATGGAGGAGAAATGCGCTCCATCACGTTTCCGACTTTCATAAAGGTCGGACTGCAGCCTATCGCGATTGCGGTTTATCGTATCGCGACATTGCTGCTCGTGTTGGTCGAGATCCAATGACTGTTAGCAGAATATAAATGGAAATGGAAATGTCGTGTGGCTAGGGCCTCCCGTCGGGTAGACCGTTCGCCTGGTGCAGGTCTTTCAATTTTACGCCACTTCGGCGACCTGCGCGTCGATGGGGATGAAATGATGATGATTAGGACAACACAACACCCAGTCCCTGAGCGGAGAAAATTTCCGACCCAGCCGGGAATCAAACCCGGGCCCTTAGGATTGACAGTCTGTCACGCTGACCACTCAGCTACCGGGGCGGACAGCGGAATATGGAATCGGTGCATTCAGGAGAGTAATGCGGAACGCCGTGCTGTATCAAATGGTTCAAATGGCTCTGAGCACTATGGGACTTTACTTCTGAGGTCATAAGTCCCCTAGAACTTAGAAAAACCCAGGGACGTCACACACAGCCATACCAGAGGCAGAATTCGAACCTGCGACCGTACCTTCGCATGGTTCCAGACCGTAGCGCCTAGAACCGCTAGGCCTCTCCGGCCGGCCGTGCTGGATCCCAACGGCCTCGTATCACTAGCAGCCGAGATTGTAAGCATCGTATCCGCATGGCTGTAACGGATCGTGCACCCGCGTCTCGATCCCTGAGGCAACAGATGGGGACGTTTGCAAGACAACAACCATCTGCACGAACAGTTCGACGACGTTTGCTGCAGCATGGACAATTAGCTCGGAGACCATGGCTGCGGTTATCCCTGACGCTGCATCACAGACAGGAGCGCCTGCGATGGTGTACTCAACGACGAACCTGGTTGTACGAATGCCAAAACATCATTTTTTTGATCAATCCAGGTTCTGTGTACAAAATCATGATGGTCGCATCCGTGTTTGGCGACATCGTGGTGAACGCACACTGGTAGCGTGTACTCGTCATCGCCATACTGGCGTATCAACCGGCGTGATGGTATGGAATGCCATTGGTTACACGTCTCTGTCACCTGTTGTTCGCACTGACTGAACTTTGAACAGTGGACGTTATATGTTCAGATGTGTTACGACCTGTGGCTCTACCCGTCATTCGATACCTGTGAAACCTTACATTTCAGCAGGATAATGCACGACCGAATGTTACATGTCCTGTACGGGCCTTTCTGGATACAGAAAATGTTCGACTGCTGCCCTGGCCAGCACATTCTCCAGATCCCTCACCAATTGAAAGCGTGTGGTCAATGGTGGCCGAGCAACTGGCTCGTCACAATACGCCAGTCGCTACTCTTGATGAACTGTGGTACCGTGTTGAAGCTGCATGGGCAGCTGTACCTGTACACGCCATCCAAGCTCTGTTTGACTCAATGCCCAGGCGTAACAAGGCCGTTATTACGGCCAGAGGTAGTTGTTCTGGGTACTGATTTCTCAGGATCTATGCAAACAAACTGCGTGAAAATCTAATCACATATCAGTTCTATTATAATATATTTGTCCAATGAATACCCGTTGATCATCTGCATTCCTTCTTGGTGTAGCAATTTTAATGGCCAGTAGTGTACGTTCATACCACTCCTACAGAGGATAAACTCATATATTGACAGCAGGGAAAATTTACATGTTAAGAAATATGTTTGGTTAGGTAACATCTATCGTGCACGACGTGATAGATATAGTCGTTAGTCAATAATCAAAACAGGAAACATGTTTGCTGTTTTATCTGCTGTAGTATAGTGTATACACATAAAACCGATGTAGATCGCAGATAAAATATTAGTTGTCAATGAATGGATGCATATGTATGTTAGTATATACATATTTGCTATCGTCTGATTCTTCGTACACTGTATTTTACATCTTCTGTATGATGATGAAATTTTGAAACGCGTAATGCTTATAAAGAATTGTGCAGTGTATACCTTTCTATATTACAAAGTTGTGACGAACAGAAATGACACTCGTCATTTATTTATTTATTTGAAGTTTCTGCAACCAGTCACTTTTTACTTTATGCATCTGGCATTTACAAAATTGACTACAGCCAGTGTAATAAATATTATATCAGAGAAACAGGCAGAAATTTCAAACCCGATTCAAAGAACATTTAGACTGCTACAGGCTTGATAAATGTAATAAATCAGCAGTAGCAACTCACATTAAAGACGCAGGCCACCCTTTGAAAATCGAAGACAACCTCGAAATTTTGCACAAAATAGGAAATGTAAGACAATCGATCTCATGAAAGAAATGGAAATTTTCATAGATAAGACAAAGCATGGAGATAACATTGTTAATGAAGTAACCGAATTCAAAAACTCGAAATTCTTCAACAGTGTTAAGCCAGTTCCAACTCAATAGATTAAAGATGTGTCAATGTAAATAATTGACTACAAATCTGTGAGTGCCAATAATATCGATACGAAACCTCGATAGTCGATACAGACTCACATGCTACGGTCCGCCATCTTGTATTGTGTGTATAACATCGAAGCAATTTGTGCAGTGAATTACGTTGGCATTCAGTGACAAAATATAATGTGCAATAGTGTAATGTCAATCACCAGCTACGCCATTACAACAGTGATGCAAGTGAAGCAGTAAGATGATGAAATTGTAAGTGATCAACTGTCATATAAGCGCTTGAAACGGCTCCTTAGAAAAATTATACACGACTGTTCTTAAACTGACACACAATATTTTTTTTAGCGCAACGCAATCTGACTTTCAAAAATCCCTACAAAAGAATGGCCCTGACTAACATTAATCTATACCTTTCACAAATCACTTACCTCACCAAAAATCTCCGTTACTCGAACTACGGCAATACAGCGAGCGCCACTAATGCCAGCTAAATAACAGATTCAAACTACGGAAGCCACTAACTACTAGTAGGCATAGTTAGCAAATGAAAGATTTTAATAGAGAACAAACAATGTATTTACCTTAATAATCATAATATATATAGCAGTTCATAACATCCATTCTTACAAATATCAAAACTCCGCCATTTCTCTCCCCACATCCACCACTGCTGGCGGCTCACCTCCAGCTGCACAACGCTACGCGCTGTTCACATCCATCTGCCCAACGCTACAATGGCAGACAACAATGCAAACTAGCCACAGACTGCACACAACACAGCCATTGATTTTCATACAGAGCGATATGTAACATTTCCAATAAGAAAATATAAACAGCCTACTTACATAGCCCCCATGCTCTCCACAAAAAATTTTACAAATTCTTTTTGGGCACTGGGCAATACAAATTTGTTAAAATTTTTCATAATCGTAATTACAATAACAAAGAAATGAAATGCACACACTTATTGATACAATGTTGGTCAAAAGCTAAAATTTTCTCACAGTCCATAAAGATAGTCCTGATCATTCATCATAATAGTAATTACAGTTTTTTGTTTCACAATGTCTCATTAGTAAAAGAAATTGCACACAGAAGTAGTGGATTTCCGTGCAGTCTTGAAGAAGTAGTGTTGTCCTTCCAACGGAAAGACAGTGCTGACTCTTGACATGCAGACAGGTAATGATCCATAACAGAGCAAACCAACAGCAGAGTCATTCGACGTTTTGAAGAATATTGGTAGGTAGGTCATCACAGAGTAGACCCACTGTAGTCCTGGTAGAGATTACGGTATTGGTGGATCATCAAAGGTGCAGACCCACTTCAGTCCTTGTAGAGACGGCCAGCAGCTATCTGCTGCGACTGTGCAGGTGCACAATCACCATCGAAGAGTCTTGTGGACAATATAGCAAGTCCATGAACCACCACTTGTGCACTCACAACGTTTTTTGGAATTGTCCTTAGAACCAGCAATGCTGTTATCCCGTCCCTTGCTGAATTATTAACACACGTGCAAACACTAACTGTCCCTACTTCTCACATATTGTCCATATACTATGACCAACAGAAAAGTGTGCAGTGAAATGTAACTAACAAGTTAATAATATGATGAACTGGTATCAATTACAATTTTATAACATAAGAATACTATTACAAAGGTACAAAATACAAAATACATCATTAAAGAACATAACAATACAGATAACATTTGTAGTACAGGCTTTACAACAGAATAGAAATAAACACATACATCAGTGTTACAGGAATTATGACATAAGTAAATACATAAAAGATCAGAATAATTATTGAAACATCAACTTTACACATGAGCATTAAAACAAAACAGAATAAATAATGTCTAAGCATATTTACAAGGTAAATAAAATATTATTAATGCCAATTATATTTGAGGATAACAGTATTCCTCATCATAGTGAATGTAGCTTAGTATTAGAAAATTTCTACAACATAATTCTTATTAGCTAAACACATAAAGACAGGAAAAGCACAAATACACAAGAGTACACAAGGAAAGGACAGGGTTCGTTTTCAGTGTAACATTTGGTACTGCAGTCCAACCCAAAAGATCTTTCGTCTTATTTAGATATTTGCTCCATCCAAAAAAATCCATCCAAGCATGCTTTCTGTATTTTTCTGGTATAACCTCTCAGTGCATTTCTTCAAATTCATCGCAACTCATCCTCTTATAGGCTACCCCCTCTTAAGCTAACTTAAATCTAGTGAGCTCAGATGCTAAACTAAGGGACGAGGCAACGCAGCAGCACAAAACAATTAACGCAAACAGCAATTAAAAAAATGCAGATTAGCAAGCAGCATTATAGAAATTAGCAAAGCAATTGCAATATTGCAACTAATATAAGGCAATGTGCAGCAAACAAGAAAAATAAATCAGTAATAAACTGGCTTAGCAGAGTAACACAAAGTCAAATTCAGTAACACTATGCCTGGCAAACAGCCACAGCAAATGAAATAACTTATATCTAAACATGACATAGCTCAAGCAAAAAAAAAAAAAAAAAAAAAACATTACACTAAAGACAATAATGCAGACAAGGGAAATGTATATTCATATCTTAATGTCTATGTAATTAAAGTGGTGTACCACAACTAATTCTACGAAAAATATTACCAAGTAGTTGAAAAGAAAATTATGTATGCAAGTCCTGTGAAGGGAAATGTCTTTTTGTGCTCCTTCGTTTTTTTTAAGTTTTTATTTTATTTTATTCACAATTTAAAGTTCATATTTTTTGTAAGTAGAAGTACACTGCATATTTGGCAAAACAAAATTCTACCAGAAATACAAAGCACAGAAAACAGTGAAGACAACAGAGAACTTACTGCCTACATATTCTGGATGGCATTTTAACTTATCACAGAGAAATCATATAATAGAAGTGCCTATCAAAGCTTTTACCTTTAGTCATTAATGAGTTTAAACTTGCTGACAAACATATGACTACAATAATTTCTCAACTTTTCAAGACAAAATTAACATTGCAAAAATAATTAAAATAATATTTAGGGGACATTACAAATATGATACAACAAAGACAAATCAGCAATCATGAAATAATGTCCTAACTAAGAATAAGAGCACATACATTACATTTCCTCCCTAAATCATAAAATAAATTTGTGTAGCACACAGCTAGATTCAGTTCCTTGTGTCAGCTTTGAAACAGCTAACATCGTAACATTATACTGTAAAGTATTTGTACCTAATCAAAAGTATTAAAGCTATTTCTTTGGACACTGTATACTAAACAAACATTCTAAAAAAAGAACGCTGGCTCACAAAACAATGTAATCAGAAACTAACTTCATGAAGACAAATGTCATATACATAAACACTGAGTTTAGCAAAACTATACATTAGACATCTTCTACAGTGTTAAGTGTCATTCCTCAGAGAACCAAATGAACTGAGTTAACAGTGCTGTTCCCTTCTCAACCCACAAAAACCATTAAAAACACTTTCTTCAGTCTTTAATACCACTTCCCTCTGCTGACTCAGGCTTACTTTTGTCAGACGACTACCTCTCAGCTGGGCGCCCAAAACATATTACATCAAGGTCACTTACCTTTCTTACTGAAATATTTATGACAGCAGTTTCCGCTACAGTGACAGTCTCATATACAAAATTTCACGGGTCGAGAATTTGCGTTGCAAATGTGTAGAAACAAAATCTTATGAATATAACAGCGTCCAAAAATTTTCCCCGGCATTGTGATACATTCACGCATTTACACACATTTCATAACTCTTAAAGTACGATTCTTGGTTTCCAACATCCTTTTCAAAAATCAGAGTCCCTAACCACTTCTCATTATTCCTTACCTTATTACACATATACATATTCGTCGACACTTCTTCAATATTTCATCATAATAAATATGTAGCATAATCAAATTCCTCATATAACATCGGCTTATTGATCATAAACATACCTCAACAGCATAATACACATCGTCGTCATAATAATAACATCATAACACCTCAGTCAACTCTCAAAATCGTCGTAGCTTCCTCCAATAATTTCAAAACCAAAAAAATTCTCTGCTCATGTCAAAAGTGTCATCTGCCTCAAACGTACTTTAAAAATCATGATCCCATACCAAATACATCATTCAAAGCTCTCATAGTATCACAATGGTTCCGAAAGATATGAAGGGTTCACACAGTACAGACAAAATACAATTTCATAAGTTTGAAGTTATCCAGCTGTGTAATTGCGTAAACATCTGTCAGTGATGTAGTAAAAAAGTTTGTCTCTCTCAGTTAAATGATCAGATAGCTGTGTAATTTATGTATTAGAGAAATATGGTACCGATGTATAAAGTTGTATAAGCAAATACCATATTAGCTAGGGCTCCTTGTGCTTGCCAAACAAATGGTACACAAAGTAGGCGTGTACCCCCCTGAGGATTAATGTAATTATACCCTACTACAAACAGCATAGTGAACGCATTATTGTGGCCAAGATAGACACAAAACCCATGCCTACTACAGTAGTACAAGTTTATATGCCAACTACCTCTGCAGATGATGAAGAAATTGATGAAATGTATGACGAGATAAAAGAAATTATTCAGGTAGTGAAGGGAGACGGAAATTTAATAGTCATGCGTGACTGGAATTCGTCAGTAGGAAAAGGGAGAGAAGGAAACATAGTAGGTGAATATGGATTGGGGGGAAGGAATGAAAGAGGAAGCCGCCTTGTAGAATTTTGCACAGAGCATAAATTAATCATAGCCAACACCTGGTTCAAGAATCATAAAAGAAGGTTGTATACCTGGAAGAATCCTGGAGATACTAAAAGGTATCAGATAGATTATATAATGGTAAGACAGAGATTTAGGAACCAGGTTTTAAATTGTAAGACATTTCCTGGGGCAGATGTGGATTCTGACCACAATCTATTGGTTATGAACTGCAGATTGAAACTGAAGAAACTGCAAAAAGATGGGAATTTAAGGAGATGGGACCTGGATAAACTGAAAGAACCAGAGGTTGTAGAGTGTTTCAGGGAGAGCATAAGGGAACAATTGACAGGAATGGGAGAAAGAACTACAGTAGAAGAAGAATGGGTAGCTCTGAGGGATGAAGTAGTGAAGGCAGCAGAGGATCAAGTAGGTAAAAAGACGAGGGCTAATAGAAATCCTTGGGTAACAGAAGAAATATTGAATTTAATTGATGAAAGGAGAAAATATAAAAATGCAGTGAATGAAGCAGGCAAAAAGGAATACAAACGTCTCAACAATGATGTCGACAGGAAGTGCAAAATGGCTAAGCAGGGATGGCTAGAGGACAAATGTAAGGATGTAGAGGCTTGTCTCACTAGGGGTAAGATAGATACTGCCTACAGGAAAATTAAAGAGACCTTTGGAGAGAATAGAACCACTTGTATGAATATCAAGAGCTCAGATGGCAACCCAGTTCTAAGCAAAGAAGGGAAGGCAGAAAGGTGGAAGGAGTATATAGAGGGTTTATACAAGGGCGATGTACTTGAGGACAATATTATGGAAATGGAAAAGGATGTAGATGAAGACGAAATGGGAGATACGATACTGCGTGAAGAGTTGACAGAGCACTGAAAGACCTGAGTCGAAACAAGGCCCCGGGAGTAGACAACATTCCGCTTGAACTACTGAACGGCCTCGGGAGAGCCAGTCATGACAAAACTCTACCATCTGGTGAGCAAGATGTATGAGACAGGCGAAATACCCTCAGACTTCAAGAAGAATATAATAATTCCAATCCCAAAGAAAGCAGGTGTTGACAGTTGTGAAAATTACCGAACTATCAGTTTAATAAGTCACAGCTGCAAAATACTAACGCGAATTCTTTACAGACGAATGGAAAAACTGGTAGAAGCCGACCTCGGGGAAGATCAGTTTGGATTCCATGGAAATGTTGGAACACGTGAGGCAATACTGACCTTACGACTTATCTTAGAAGAAAGATTAAGAAAAGGTAAACCTACGTTCCTAGCATTTGTAGACTTAGAGGAAGCTTTTGACAATGTTGACTGGAATACTCTCTTTCAAATTCTAAAGGTGGCAGGGGTAAAATACAGGGAGCGAAAGGCTATTTACAATTTGTACAGAAACCAGATGGCAGTTATAAGAGTCGAGGGCATGAAAGGGAAGCAGAGGTTGGGAAAGGAGTAAGACAGGGTTGTAGCCTCTCCCTGATGTTATTCAATCTGTATATTGAGCAAGCAGTAAAGGAAACAAAAGAAAAATTCGGAGTAGGTATTAAAATTCATGGAGAAGATGTAAAAACTTTGAGGTTTGCCGATGACATTGTAATTCTGTCAGAGACAGCAAAGGACTTGGGAGAGCAGTTGAACGGAATGGACAGTGTCTTGAAAGGAGGATATAAGATGAACATCAACAAAAGCAAAACGAGGATAATGGAATGTAGTCAAATTAAGTCGGGTGATGCTGAGGGAATTAGATTAGGAAATGAGACACTTAAAGTAGTAAAGGAGTTTTGCTATTTAGGGAGTAAAATAACTGATGATGGTCGAAGTAGAGAGGATATAAAATGTAGACTGGCAATGGCAAGGAAAGCGTTTCTGAAGAAGAGGAATTTGTTAACATCGAGTATAGATTTAAGTGTCAGGAAGTCGTTTCTGAAAGTATTTGTATGGAGTGTAGCCATGTATGGAAGTGAAACATGGACGATAACTAGTTTGGACAAGAAGAGAATAGAAGCTTTCGAAATGTGGTGCTACAGAAGAATGCTGAAGATAAGGTGGGTAGATCACGTAACTAATGAGGAGGTATTGAATAGGATTGGGGAGAAGAGAAGTTTGTGGCACAACTTGACTAGAAGAAGGGATCGGTTGGTAGGACATGTTTTGAGGCATCAAGGGATCACAAATTTAGCATTGGAGGGCTGTGTGGAGGGTAAAAACCGTAGAGGGAGATCAAGAGATGAATACACTAAGCAGATTCAGAAGGATGTAGGTTGCAGTAGATACTGGGAGATGAAGAAGCTTGCACAGGATAGAGTAGCATGGAGAGCTGCATCAAACCAGTCTCAGGACTGAAGACCACAACAACAACAACAACAACCCTCAGGAGTTACAGACCCCAGCAATGGAATGAAATGTATCACGGAAAACCTTTGTATCATTGTACTTCAAATATCTTTAAAAGTAAATGTTTTAAGTGCAAAATTAATCACTCAAATACGTGTCCTATAGCGCTAAATGTGCGTCTTGCTGTAAGATAATCTCTGTGGAAGTGTCGTAGTTAATGTCCTCCGAAAGCTAACTTCTGCAGAAGTCCATGTACTTACCTTATGATAAACAAAAGTGAAACGCTTTGCGTTATCTTAGTTATTACGCTTATTGTTGTGATGAAGAAATTACTGTGCTGTATCGTATTGTTGTGCTACGGAAAAGGGTGTCTCATTGTAGCTATACCACAAAAGTTACTATTAAACATGTTTTACTTTCCACAAGAATTCAGAAAAACTGTCCAGATATAAAACAGATACACCGCAAAAGCAACATTGTAAATTGTCACTCATTAGTAGCATCGTGATAAAATCGTGTAGCTGTCACATAAACTAACCACTGTCTCATCTGGTATCTCACAGAAAGTACTTTAAATCCAGAATGTATTTTCAAGTAAACCAAAATGTTGCATTAGAATCTCATTAGCAGTACCAGTATATGTTCTAAGTATATGAGCCTTATAGTCGTTACGTAATCGTGCATCTAACAAGCAAGAATGTACACACACAATAACACTGTGTCGTCTGTTCGCAATAACAATGCATTCGTAATTTCTGTTTAAATAAGTTCTTTTGGTTCTTGAATGGATATTTAACTTCAAACATTGTTGCATGGTAACAGTTTCTAAAGCATACTAGTAACGTGAAGTGAAAAATTTTATAGCAAAGACTAAATTAAAAAACAGTTTATCTCTCAATAAACGGTTTTACATGTGAGATGTGGTGTAACCCTTTGCTCTTCTCAGTACACAGAGTTTCAACTTGAATGCAATTATCATGCAGTATTCGTCCGTAAAGAATACTGGAATTTTGCTCAAGGTTAGCGTCAATGTTATTTTTCCCTGAGCCAGCGGGCGCAAGTGGCTGCCTACGGTGCGAGTCATTGTCTGTTTCTTTGTTGGCGCGTGTCGTTATTGGGATTAGGAGACCTAACTTCTACAAATTCGCTGTGCCGAGAGGGCCCTGCCCTGTTTGAAGCTCGCCAGTTCTGATGGAATTCAGATCTGTCGCTTTGTCGGTAGTTTACATAGTTTCTTGTTTGTCGGTTATGTGGTGGAGAATTTCTCCTGGAATCGTAACTGCGTGGTGGACCGTTGCGTCTGAAGTTATTCTGTCACCCTTGATAAGAATTATTTTGGTTCCCATATTGTCTGTTTCTCTGATTGTCTCTGTGATAGTCATTACTGCGGAGAGGTGATCTTTCCCTGTAATTATTACTACTCTGCCAACGGTTGTCATACGGGTGGTGTCTGCTTCGGTCACGATTTACATTGAAAGAATATCCTTGTCATATATTATTTGTATCATCGCGGAATTGTGACAGATGTGATCTGTAATTGTTTTGCTCCTGTTTTCGCGTTCCGCGATTGTCAGTGTCAATTTCCAGTTCTTGTAACAGTCCCTGAAAAGCTTCCATGTCGTCTTTGCAACGTCCTGCTAAAATAATATGTCTCAAATGTTCAGGCAGTTTGATTTATCAAATGCGGATGAGTTCTGAGGGGCTGTATGGGTTTGACAGGTACTGATTCTTGTGCAACATGTCTTCAAAATATTTCACAAGACTGGAAAATTCAGATTGTTCGAAATGTTTCATCATTATGATGCTATGTTTTACTCGGTCTTGTGTAGCTTGAGACCAATATGCTGAGAGGAATGCATGGTAAAATTCTCCTTCACTGTGACAATTGTGAATGACCGATCGCATTCTTACAGCTGGTTCATTCTCCAAGTAGCCACACATAAATTCTAACCTGTGCTCCAATGACCAGATGGGAGGGAAACAATGAACGAATTGATGGAGCCACGCTTGTGGATGAATGTCGTTGCCAGAATTCTGGAACGTTTTGAATTTACGTGTAGTAATGAACAGCTTATAGTCAAAATCATCGTGTCGGCGAGTAGCATATCGGTCATTGTTACGTCGTGTCGGCGGTTCCATATCAAAATTCGGTGTACCTTGCCAATTTCTTTCATAATTTCCGAAGTGCCCTGAGTTATTATTTTGTGGCTGTTCCGTATTTCTATGTCCCTCTTCCCGTATTGGAGCGCGAGTGGCCTCTGAAATACGTAATTCTTGTATTACCTGTGTCAGCTGATCTTGTACTTCCCGGATTTCTCTTTGGTGTTGCGTATTAATTTGATTCTGATTTTGATTGAATTTCCTAATTTGTTCGCACTCTTCTGCGTCAGTGATGGCTACAGGTCTTGTGTCATTCAGATCATCATCTACATTTGTAGATAAGTTAGTGACCTGATCCGAAAGTTCGGCTACTTTCTCCGATAGTGAACACATTTCCTCAGTGTGTTTTTCAGAACCAAGTTTCAGAGTGTCCATTTGTGTTGAAATCGAATCTACTATGTCCTTTAAGTTTTCCTGAGTTTTTGCAAGTTGCGTAACCGAATCGTTAGATGCAACTGAGTCAATTTTAGCCCACAAGGGCTCACGATTTTCATGAACAATGATTTGCAGTTCTTTTATGGCTGTTTCGTGATTCTGTAATGCATGTTCATGCTGCGAAAAAATAGGTTGAAAATGCTCACAAATTTGTGTTTTTACGTCATTACAGACTTTTTGACATTTCGATTCAATGTTATGTAACTCAGTAGTTAAATCTTCACGTGTTTGTTCAAGCGTGGTGTCTAACTTCCGAAGATTTTGTTCCATTGTGTCTAACTTTTGAAGATTTTGTTCCATTGTGTCTAACTTTTGAAGCTTTTGCTGTGTTTGTCTCTGATTTTGTTCCATTGTGTCTAACTTTTGAAGATTTTGTCCCATTTGTTGCATTAATTGTAATAACAATGCATTAGTGTCTGGAATCTGTTCCTCGCCGGCCGAAGTGGCCGTGCGGTTAAAGGCGCTGCAGTCTGGAACCGCAAGACTGCTATGGTCGCAGGTTCGAATCCTGCCTCGGGCATGGATGTTTGTGATGTCCTTAGGTTAGTTAGGTTTAACTAGTTCTAAGTTCTAGGGGACTAATGACCTCAGCAGTTGAGTCCCATAGTGCTCAGAGCCATTTGGACCATTTTTTTGAATCCGTTCCTCTACGCTTTTCGGCAGTGGATTTTATAAAATAAATAAAATAAAAAATATTATTTAAATATTAATTTTTCTATCTGTATGATGGTGATTGTGATTGTAATTGTAATAAATATTTGCTTATCTGGAACGTGGACGTTTAATTATTCGGTATCAGACGCTTGACAATGGCTTTCTCGTAAAGGCAATGTTACTCGTAGTTGACCATGAAATAAAACTGAAATAATCGGACTTCGTAAATAAATCGTTTCCAAAGACTGCTGCGGTAGGTGCGGACTCATAATCTAAATCTCAATATTTCAATAATTTGCCAGCCACGCCAATACGTCGTACAGAGGTGATTGTCTACTAAACATAAAAATTTACACAGTTAGTTACATCAGATATATTCAATGAATAAGCCTACAGTTCATAATCCTACTTACTTTTATAAATATAAATTCTTTACAGAATCGAGTGCCTAGTCTGGTTGCAACTCGCAGTATTCTTCTATATCATGAAATATGGCGGTGTGCCAGACAATAGAATAAAATACGTGCTTCTCGCACCACTTCTACCAGAGCTCTCCCTTTTCTTAATCAAACATAAGAGTAACGTAATTGTGCTTTTGTTTTATCAGCGACACAGCGCTGCAGTTGTGTGCCATAGGCTTTATTTATTTGTCACTGATTATTTATTTAATTAATATTTCGCGTTTCCGAGGAAACTCACGCTCGGCATGCAAATGTGCCTTTATATTGCCCCCTGAATTGCGAGGCGAAAGGACACACCTGCAGGCGAGCAAGTCACCTAAAGGCACAAGAAAATCTAAGTTATCTACAACTATTTACATGTCTTACATTATACACATTATATACAAAATTTGAATGATGCGGGTGCGCCGTAAAAGTTCTTATGTTGGCAGATAGAGTGCGCGCATGCGCAGAAGCGTCTGTGTGACTCCGGCACTGCCGTTATATCGTACAGTTAGATCACGCGGCACAATATTGCAGTTCATATTGTTCGTGTGCGCGCGTTTCTCAGTCGTTGCACAAAGAAAATATTCAACCAAGATTACATATGAAGACTACATTCTATGACAGGTAACTTAGTTTTAAATTTACAATATTTGTTATAACACAATACAACTTAGATTGTTGAATGTTCTTAGTTACATAGTATTGTTTTGAAATACTTCAAAGAAAAATGTCCGTATGTTTCAGGTGCGTTGACCTATACACATCGTGTCGTTATTACAGTTCATATTCATCTGCTGCACAATAATTTTTTTTATAGGTTAGTATCGTCGTGGTAAAGTTTTTTTTTTGATCACAGTAACATCGTTGTATAACAACGTGATTAATACATAAGCGTGTCCATTTCCCATTTCCATTATAGTCGTTGTGATGGAGTTCGTTGTGACTAAAGGCATTGCTCATTACAGATCAGACGTGACCCGTCGAGTAATTGGTCCACGTGCAGTTCGTATTTTTTTTTTTTTACATTCCGTGGAAGCTTGGTTGCAGAACCTCGGTCGGCACATAGCTGGCGTCGATCCTTGGACAGTCCAGGTAAGAGTGTCCGTCACATTTCGAGAACATTTCATTCCCTGAAGTTCCAACCAAAATTCTTCCACCCGTCGTGTTGTTTTCTGGACAGGCACTTTGTGTCCATTTAATCCAGTTAACATCTTGAAGTTAGGTACTGTAGTAATGTCACTAGACGATGCACGAATTATGCACTTCACATTTTCAGTTTTTTTTTTTTGCTGAATATAGCTCACCTAAATGTTCGTAGTTATTAATCAAAGAAATCATTCATCGCATTTACATAGATACGCTGCATAATGAATGGCATTAACCGTTTTTTTTTTACATAGGTTTCTGCGTAGTTGCAGAGTTAGTAATGTTCGTTAATGTCCGTGAACAGAGGTTCACTATGCAATGTCTTTTTGGCACTCGTTTTGTTCAAATTTTTTTTTACATAGTAACAGTTACATGATACATCAGTTAAAAAAATAAGTAATTATACATACACACGTCACATATTTTCTTAGCATAAACATAATACAGTTGCACATAAACATGTTTGCATCATCATTACATAGCTATAGGTTATTACATTGTGTCACGTGATGTCATCTGAAATTAAGATAGGTTAGACACAACATTCATTACATCAGTAGGCAAGACCAGGCATTTTCACTACTCAATAAATATTCAAAATAGTAAGAGAGAAAAAAATGTTCGATTCCTCGCGTTTTGTGCGTGTGTGTAGAGTGTCTGTGTGGCCTTGACTACTGATAGATGCTTTTCGTGTTGAGAAATGTGCGTCTAATCTATTTCTCAAAGTAAAAGATCGCTTCACAGATGACGTCTGTCGGTTCGTCAGATGTCATACCAAGTCAGTGGTACCTACAATAACAAATGTTCCGTGAAAAATTAATATATCATTCACTGCTACGTAATCATAAATTTTATTTTGATATTCCGTCTTCCAGGTGGTGGCGCGCGCTGAAAGAAGAGTTCTTCTGCCTTCAACTGCGACTCTGGAACCGCTGAAATGAAAATTTCTACACTACTTATTATCTGTGTTGTAACAACAGAGTTTTTCGAGTTGCTTAGCAATATTTTGATGGGTATGACTTTGACATTATTCAGCATGAAATGCTCTAAGATCTCGGTGTGCGTATTTTTCTAAAATTCTTTGAAGTGTGCCAACGTGTTCCTTCCAAGACTGTATAGCTATCAGTATATCATCTACATAGTGTGTGACTGTCTCAACTAAATCGTCGCCAAGCACGGTATCCAGGGCTGTAATGAATACCCCAGAGCTGACATTCAGTCCGAAAGGTAGAACACAAAACTGATAGGTTCGCCCCCCGAACATAAATGCAGTATATTTCCGTGAATCAGGAGTGATACCCACCTGCCAAAACGAATTAGCGAGATCTATTGTGGAAAAATATTTTGAATCTAGAAATTTCTGTAATTGCTCTTCTAAATTTTCGGGTTTTGTGTGAACCGGTAAAATTATTTCATTAATTGCTCGTGCGTCTAACACTAACCTAATGCTTCCATTTAATTTTTTGACAACAAGTAGAGGACTACAATAAGGTGAGGTGGATGGTTCAATGACCTTCCAGTCTAACATTTGTTTTAATTCTTGCCACACAGCAGGTCGTTGAGATAACGGTACGTTATATGTCTTGTGGTAGAAGATCTTGTGAGGCTTAACTTCAATCTTGTATACATACGTGTTGATAACACCTAATCGTTTGGTAAAAACTTGTAAATATTTGGATAACACTTCCTGTAGTTTTATACGTTCATGTACACTGAGAGCTGTAGCTTCACTTATCTTATGATCAAGCAATGTTTTCAAGTCCATTAGCTCTGTGTCAGATGAGTGTGTTTGCATATCTTGAATGTCATTGTCTAGTACTAACTGAACCTTGTACCCTGTACAGTGTTTGTCATGCTTTAGAGTTCTCCTGTCCAAATCAATAATAATTACACTGCCTTTATCATTTAAAATACATTTACCTTTGGAGAAGTCTATAATAGAGTCCTTCTCGCTCATAATATCTATTCCTAATATGCAATTTGTCACAAGGTTTTGTACAACCAGGAATGGCCATTGTACGGTTCCATTACCTATTTTAATGTTTACAAAAACTTGCTTCGTAACCCTACATGACTTATTACCTAGTGCAGTAGTTATTTTACAGTTTTGGGCAGGAAACTCAGGCACAGGTTCCAATTCACACATCTTTTTATAGAAATTAAAAGACAAAACGCTCACAGCTGCACCTGTATCTAGGATAATAGTAGTTGGAATCCCACCTACTACACCAGTAGTAGATGCTAAAACAATTTCATTTGTGTTTGAACGACATTGTGTACTGTCTTGTAAAAGTTCATCTGATATATTCTCATTGTGGTTGTATCTTATAAATAAAACAGGTAATTTTTGTTTAGAATTATTCGGCATATCATTATTCTGTTGTTCAAGTGTGGTGTCAAATACCTGATTAACATTGCAGTCGCCCCGCAAGAATTCTTCAGCCACGACCTGGGGCATAGAAGTGACTGTTTCTAGTTTGTCGGATTAGCATTTGTACTAGGTACTGACACAGATTGAGGTTGTGCATCAGGTGTCATTTCTATTATATTCACATTCGGATATTGCCTATTATGATCTCCAAACTTTTGCGGTTGTTGTTGCTGTTGCGCATTATAACTTACCTGTCGGTAGTAAGGTATGCTCCAATTTTGTCCTGGTGGATGCTGTGGTAAAGCAGAGTTTGAATGGAAGTACTGATCGTTACGAGTCCAACCTTGATGCTGTCTTGGCTCGTAGTTATTATTATTTCTATTTCTGTTTGTGTTTTTGTTGTTGCCTTTGTATCCGTTGTTACCGTTGTAGTTATTACCGCGGTGCCTTTTGTATGGATTGCCGCATGAAGTGTTATTACTGTTGTAACTATTGTTTGTATTGGAATACGCGTGTTGATTTTGATTTTCGTATTGAAACGGCATGTGAGTTTGCTGTTTTTGCTGTACCGCGTATCCAACTGTGGGCGCGCCAGAATTGAGTTGGCAAGCCTGCATGTTTTGCATACCACTAGTGTAAACATTGTGGCTGCTGTTTTGCCGCGCGAAGCGCTGATCTTCAAGTAACATGTCAACCGAATCTAAGGCTGTTAAAAAATAATCTGAATCGTCATCCGGGATATGTAGGAGTTTTTCTTTAATGTTGAAAGGCAATTTGGCCTTCAACGCACGGAGTATATCACGCGTTGCGACTGGTTCGTCTAAAAAGTGTCCCATGTTCAAGTATTTTTCAAAATATCTGCGTAAGTTGCCATTTTTACTGTTAAAAGTTTCAGGTTCTAAAATTTGTCTTCTGAGTCGCTCCTGGACGGATTGCGACCAGAATTTGTTCAGAAAAGCACGCTCAAACTCACTGTACGTGGTACATACGTCAGCTTGACTGTATGCCCAGACAGCTGCATCGCCTTGTATGTAACCGACAATATATGAAATCTTTTTCCGGTCACTCCAAGTGCGTGGAAATGCGTTACTAAAAGATTTAAGAAAAATCACCGGATGAATGGTTCGTTTTTCTGGGATAAAAATCTGAAATTGCCTGTGTTTCATTAAGCTTTCTTCTTCCTTCGCATTGTGATATGGATTTATTCCACTGTAATTACTGGTATGTTCAGCTGGCGAGTAATTACGATAATGTTGCTGTGGTTTACCATGATAATAGCTTGTGTTTGTGTTTGCACATCGTGGTATGTGTTGTAGTCGTGGTGTGTTTTGTTCTTGTGTGTTTGTCGTGTGCGGTATGTGTGTGTCATACTCGAATGTATATTGGTTCCTGAACTGTGCATTTTGACTGATATTTTCGTTACATTCAGACTGTGGTCGATCGGTGAATTGTCTCATGGGTGCAGTGACGGATTGTACTGCGTTACTGATCAGCTGTTTGTTATTAGTAATGTATTGCGCTACGGAGTCGTGCACAATTGTTGGTAAATTTTCACGTAAGCATCTATCAAAATGTTTGTCTTTGTTCACTACCCAATCATGAAATTCTTTATTAATATTTTGAAAATGAGCTGTGGCATCAGATTGTAAGATGTCAGTCAGGTGTTGTTCAACATTGTCAAATTTATTCTGTACGTCAGTAATTCGTTTTTCAAGGTTGTCATGTACTGAAGGATATGTTTGAATTTGTTCAGTAAGAACTTCACACGTGACATTAAGGTTTTTTACTTGTGTCTGTAAAAGTGCTACGTCAGTTGTAGTCTTTTCTTCTCTCGTATTAAGCTGGGAAAATTTAGTACTGAGTTCAGTCATCTGTTTGGTCAGTGTGGCCTCTATAAGTTCCACACGTTTACATAAAGTGTCATTACCTGTCTTGAGTGCTATGAGGTCAGATTTAATTGCGTCATTTTGTGTCTGTAAGGTTGCCATGTTTTCGGCGTTTTGTTTCATTAGCATTTGTAACATGTCGGCAATGTTTACTGTTTGCAAGGTCTGTGCCCCCGTCGCGTCATTAGACGTGACGTCATGCATCAACATGGGCTCTGACTGAGACTTTGAAATTTTTGTAGTGGACGGCCTATTGCCAAAATTTCCGTCAACACTTGCGTCAATGTTTGATAAATCGTCACTACCGGTTGCTGTCGTAAAGTCATTTTCTAACATTTGTCTCTCGTCCGAGTCGGATTGCGTCTGAATAGTACGTCTTTGCTGTTCCATTTTTGCGTATTGATTTCTAGTTATTACCATGCCAAACGTGATATATGTTTCAAGAAAATATTTGACACTGATTTTAAAATAAAATGCAGTTGAGCATGAATCGCTCGTAGCAACAATGGCTGTCTGTTAATTTAAAAATATAAACTGAATTTGAGATTATTGGTAATGGCTGCTGTACATGTTACTACGTATCGTACAGAAGTCGGCCATATTGTACACTCGTGTATTGGTATTGTTGCATACGTTATTGTTTAAGGAAAAGTACTGAGAATGAAATTTATCACTGAAAACTGTTATGCACGAAAGAAACACTACAGAATCTACTGAAAAGCTAATACACTGAATTATACGTCTGGTCAAGCCTGCTACTGCAAAGATGCTGCGTCTTACCTTATTTTGCTGTAAGTTTCATTGCGTCTTCCCGCAAAATTTTAGAATTGGAAAATATCTTCAGATTTTTTTTGTTATCTCTCATACATTCACGTCCAGGTCCAGAAAGTTGATTTTTCACATGAAACAAAGAGAACAATGTAACAAATGACAAAATAACAAGTCCGACACGCAGTCGCCAATATAAAATAAATAAAATAAAAAATATTATTTAAATATTAATTTTTCTATCTGTATGATGGTGATTGTGATTGTAATTGTAATAAATATTTGCTTATCTGGAACGTGGACGTTTAATTATTCGGTATCAGACGCTTGACAATGGCTTTCTCGTAAAGGCAATGTTACTCGTAGTTGACCATGAAATAAAACTGAAATAATCGGACTTCGTAAATAAATCGTTTCCAAAGACTGCTGCGGTAGGTGCGGACTCATAATCTAAATCTCAATATTTCAATAATTTGCCAGCCATGCCAATACGTCGTACAGAGGTGATTGTCTACTAAACATAAAAAGTTACACAGTTAGTTAAATCAGATATATTCAATGAATAAGCCTACAGTTCATAATCCTACTTACTTTTATAAATATAAATTCTTTACAGAATCGAGTGCCTAGTCTGGTTGCAACTCGCAGTATTCTTCTATAACATGAAATATGGCGGTGTGCCAGACAATAGAATAAAATACGTGCTTCTCGCACCACTTCTACCAGAGCTCTCCCTTTTCTTAATCAAACATAAGAGTAACGTAATTGTGCTTTTGTTTTATCAGCGACACAGCGCTGCAGTTGTGTGCCATAGGCTTTATTTATTTGTCACTGATTATTTATTTAATTAATATTTCGCGTTTCCGAGGAAACTCACGCTCGGCATGCAAATGTGCCTTTATAATTTGCACCAGCAACATTCATATTTTGACAAGCAGAAAATGTGTCTTGACTTATTTGAGAAAACGGTGAGGACGCAAAACCTGAATCTACAGTATTTGTATAATTGTGTCCTGTCATTTCGGATTCCTGATTCGAGCTGTTGCCGAGCGATCGATCGATAATGCTTCCCTGTTCACTAATGTTTCACTGCCTACGCCAATGTTTGCCGCCCGCTCCATTTCCCTATGCACAATTACCAAATTACTATGTTGAACATTAGTTAATTCATTACACGGTGGCGCTAACACACTGCTTTCGTCTTCACTGTCATTTCTCAGTTTACTTTGGAGCCTAGTATTACGTTTTTCACACGACATTATTGTCACAATATTTCACACAATAACACAGAAAAACACAATTTTAAGAGCAACAATAAGAGAACACATTAACATAGCACTGAAAATAATATATAGTTAATTGCAAGCGCAGCTGCGAAATACGTGGTGCAAATCTACATGCATGCCACAACTGTTTTACTGTACAACAATGAAAGACTGCAACTACAAAGGAGATTCTCTCTACAATTACGCGCTAGCAATAAACAAAAGCTACACTAATTACACAAACTACAAGAAAAAATCAGAAGATTCCAGTGAGGTATCCTCGGCTAAGGGTCGACATATGAAACGGCTCCTTAGAAAAATTATACACGACTGTGCTTAAACTGACACACAATATTTTTTTTAGCACAACGCAATCTGACTTTCAAAAATCCCTACAAAAGAATGGCCCAGAATAACATTAATCTATACCTTTCACAAATCACATACCTCACCAAAAATCTCCGTTACTCGAACTACTGCAATACAGCGAGCGCCACTACTGCCAGCTAAATAACAGATTCAAACTACGGAAGGCACTAACTACTAGTAGGCATAGTTAGCAAATGAAAGATTTTAATAGGGAACAAACAATGTATTTACCTTAATAATCATAATATATATAGCAGTTCATAACATCCATTCTTACAAATATCAAAACTCCGCCATTTCTCTCCCCACATCCACCACTGCTGGCGGCTCACCTCCAACTGCACAACGCTACGCGCTGTTCACATCCATCTGCCCAACGCTACAATGGCAGACAACAATGCAAACTAGCCACAGACTGCACACAACACAGCCATTGATTTTCATAGAGAGCGCTACGTAACATTGCCAGTAAGAAAATATAAACAGCCTACTTACACGCTTTTCACACTATTTTCGTAACACATAACTGATGCAAATATATCTGCATCCTATACAGGCTGTGATATACATAGTCAACCACAAAGAAGAAAACCAGTAGAAGACAACACTGAATTCGATTTCTAACCATACACTGCCCCCCTCCTTCCCCCCAAATGCCACACCAGCAGCCACGCTAAAAAACAATGGACAAAGTGTTCTAGAGTAATCCAGTTTAAGACTGTTTATTTTTGAGTAATATTTCTCTATGTATGTATAGACGCCTGAAGATGAACAGGACATGTTCGAAACGCGTTGCATTATGTTAGATTAAGCATAAAATAAAAAGTGACTGGTAGCAGAAAATTGAAATAAATAATTATCCCACACAGTCACGGTTCACAAACATAGCCATTATGGCTCTTACTCAAAGTCAATAATTACATTGAAGCTACCGTGAGTTATATTGACCCCCTGGACGTTATAAAAGGCGGGACACGAGTCTTAATAGGGTATGGTATCGCTCCGCACGGTAATGCACACTGTGCAATGTACTCCCATGGTGACCGCAAGTTTGGTAAGAAGTTATTGTGTTTGGCTGTTCCATTCTTCCGCCAGCATGGATGACAACTGGTGTGTTCTCTTTGACGTATGTGGACGTGCTGCAATACGTCTCTCCAACCATCCACACCCCCTCAGTGGAATTTAAGTCGGGGCAAAGGGCTGGCCATTCCATTCGCCGACTACCCTCTCGTTCCAAGAGCTCCTCCACCATGGCTGATCGATGCGTCGCTCATTGTCATCCATTAAAATTAAGTCAGAGCGGAATACAGCCCTGAAAAGACGCACGTGGGGAAGGAATACCGTGTCACAATAAATTTGGCCGGTGAGTGAACCGTATTCAAAGATCATGAGTCAGTACGCCCATGGTACATTATGCATCCCCACACCCTAACACCTGAACCACCGAGACGATCATCTTCGACAACCCCGGACGTCCTCCCGTATGGTTTGAGGTGGGAACACGCAGTGCACTCAGGAACATTGTCGACCACCATCATTTCTCCCGTGGCCTATTCTAACAGTGAATTCAATCCTGAATGAGATTTTCACTCTGCAGCGGAGTGTGCGATGAAATGAAACTTCCTGGCAGATTAAAACTTTGTGCCGGACCGAGACTCGAACTCGGAACCTTTGCCTTTCGCGGGCAACTGCTCTACCAACTGAGCTACCCAAGCACGACTCACGTCCCGTCCTCACAGCCTTACTTCTGGCAGTATCTCGTCTCCTACCTTCCAAACTTTACAGAAGCTCTCCTGCGAACCTTGCAGAACTTCAGTGGTGCTTGGGTTGTTCAGTTGGTAGAGCACTTGCCCGCGAAAGGCAAAGGTCCCGGTCCGGTACACAGTTTTAATCTGCCAGGGAGTTTCGAATACGACCCTGTTTGAACACGTTATATGTGAAATTTACTGTACACTCGTATCGCTTGATGATCTTGTTACACGTGTCGTCCTCCCTTTAGATGCAGTACTGCTCTCGTCTCCGCAGTGAGTGTAAAATTCTTTCAGTCTTGCATTATTTCCTGCTCCATTTCATTAACTGTGCTGAAAGAGTGCTGCACACTTTAAAGATAACTGGAGACAGGAAAATACACTCGTTTGAGATCAATTGGTCTTAGCGGTCAAGGAAGAGACCCCGCTCCACCTATCCTTCACTTACCTGGCTGACGCATTAGAAGTCGTTTTCCATCAGCAGCAAAATATTCTGTTGCCCTTACCATGGACCATAGGCAACGGCATTTCGGCAGCGGATACACCGGTTCCCGTCAGATCACTGAAGTTAAGCGCTGTTAGGCGTGGCCGGCGCTTGAATGGGTGACCATCCAGCTGCCATGCGCTGTTGCAATTTTTCGGGGTGCAGTCTGCCTCGTGATGCCAACTGAGGAGCTACTCTACAAAATAGTAGCGGCTTCGGTCAAGAATACCATCATAACGGCCAGGAGAGCGGTGTGCTGACCCCACGCCCCTCCTGTCCGCATCCTCCTTGAGGATGACACGGCGGTCGGATGGTCCCGGTAGGCCACTCGTGGCCTGAAGACGGAGTGCTTTTCTTTTTACCATGGACCGTGGGTGAAATTTGAGCCTCACTAGATGAGTGTCAGACATTAGTCAGGAAGAATCAATACGCAAAGAAGTGGGGTACGGAAGTACTATGTAATGACGAGATGCGTTTGAAGTTCTCTAACGCTATAGATACAGCAATAAGGAATAGCGCAGTAGGCAGTACAGTTGAAGAGGAATGGACATCTCTAAAAAGGGCCATCACAGAAGTTGGGAAGGAAAACATAGGTACAAAGAAGGTAGCGGCGAAGAAACCATGGGTAACAGAAGAAATACTTCAGTTGATTGATGAAAGGAGGAAGTACAAACATGTTCCGGGAAAATCAGGAATACAGAAATACAAGTCGCTGAGGAATGAAATAAACAGGAAGTGCAGGGAAGCTAAGACGAAATGGCTGCAGGAAAAATGTGAAGACATCGAAAAAGATATGATTGTCGGAAGGACAGACTCAGCATACAGGAAAGTCAAAGCAACCTTTGGTGACATTAAGAGTGCAATGGGAATTCCACTGTTAAATGCAGAGGAGAGAGCAGATAGGTGGAAAGAATACATTGAAAGCCTCTATGAGGGTGAAGATTTGTCTGATGTAATAGAAGAAGCAACAGAAGTCGATTTAGAAGAGTTAGGGGATCCAGTATTAGAATCGGAATTTAAAAGAGCTTTGGAGGACTTACGGTCAAATAAGGCAGAAGGGATAGATAACATTCCATCAGAATTTCTAAAATCATTGGGGGAAGTGGCAACAAAACGACTATTCACATTGATGTGTAGAATATATGAGTCTGGCGATATACCATCTGACTTTCGGAAAAGCATCATCCACACAATTCCGAAGACGGCAAGAGCTGACAAGTGCGAGAATTATCGCACAATCAGCTTAACAGTTCATGCATCGAAGCTGCTTCCAAGAATAATATACAGAAGAATGGAAAAGAAAATTGAGAATGCGCTAGGTGACGATCAGTTTGGCTTTAGGAAAAGTAAAGGGACGCGAGAGGCAATTCTGACGTTACGGGTAATAATGGAAGCAAGGCTAAAGAAAAATCAAGACACTTTCATAGGATTTGTCGACCTGGAAAAAGCGTTCGACAATATAAAATGGTGCAAGCTGTTTGAGATTCTGAAAAAAGTAGGGGTAAGCTATAGGGAGAGACGGGTCATATACAATATGTACAACAATAAGAGGGAATAATAAGAGTGGACGATCAAGAACGAAGTGCTCGTTTTAAGAAGGATGTAAGACAAGGCTGTAGCCTTTCGCCCCTACTCTTCAATCTGTACATCGAGGAAGCAATGATGGAAATAAAAGAAAGGTTCAGGAGTGGAATTAAAATACAAGGTGAAAGGATATCAGTGATACGATTCGCTGATGACATTGCTATCCTGAGTGAAAGTGAAGAAGAAGTAAATGATCTGCTGAACGGACTGAACAGTCTAATGAGTATACAGTATGGTTTGAGAGTAAATCGGAGAAAGACGAAGGTAATGAGAAGTAGTAGAAATGAGAACAGCGAGAAATTTAACAATAGGATTGATGGTCACGAAGTCAATGAAGTTAAGGAATTCTGCTACCTGGGCAGTAAAATAACCAATGACGGATGGAGCAAGGTGGACATCAAAAGCAGACTCGCTATGGCAAAAAAGGCATTTCTGGCCAAGAGAAGTCTACTAATATCAAATACCGGCCTTAATTTGAGGAAGAAATTTCTGAGCATGTACGTCTGGAGTACAGCATTGTATGGTAGTGAAACATGGACTGTGGGAAAACCGGAACAGAAGACAATCGAAGCATTTGAGATGTGGTGCTATAGACGAATGTTGAAAATTAGATGTCCTGATAAGGTAAGGAATGAGGAGGTTCTACGCAGAATCGGAGAGGAAAGGAATATGTGGAAAACACTGATAAGGAGAAGGGACAGGATGATAGGACATCTGCTAAGGCATGAGGGAATGACTTCCATGGTACTAGAGGGAGCTGTAGAGGGCACAATCAGTAGAGGAAGACAGAGATCTGAATACGTCAAGCAAATAATTGAGGACGTAGGTTGCAAGTGCTACTCTGAGATGAAGAGGTTAGCACAGGAAAGGAATTCGTAGCGGGCCGCATCAAACCAGTCAGTAGACTGATGACAAAAAAAAAAAATAGATGAGGAATTAATCAAAAAGTTTATGTTCCAAATACAATTGAACTAACTAAGACAACTTTCCATATTGAAATTACTGACGACTCATAACCATATATTCCAAATTACCTAGAAAACGGTTCATTTGTGGACTCATGTTTAGCGGAACGACTTTGTAGTTGGAAACCGACTTAACGAGATGGGACTCCAACTGAACTCTTGAGTGATTTAAGCCAGCAAAGTCTGATTTTGTGCAGTAGCACTTATGAGAAAGGTGAGTGGCAACATAACACATAGAAACAGTGATGGTGCGAACACGGAGGAAAACAAACGTCATGAAACGTGCAAAATGTAGGACAATAAGTCTGACATTTCATTCGACAAAAAATCTAATAAGAATAATAAATTCACGATTGCCGTCTGAAACTGGGCGAGAATTGGTTGACGAGCACTTCGGTATCAGATGGAGCAAAGGTACAAGTGATATAATAGGACTCTAACGAATAACTGGAAAAAAGTATGTAGAATAGGTGGAAAGTGCTCGTGACAGAGTTCAGTAATTATACGTGAGATGTCCGGAAGATGATCGGAATTAACTGAAAGAAATAACAACATACAGTTTGCAAACAGTGAAACTAAGAATGGTATGTGGGATGACAGTAGAGGTGTTGACAAAGACATGGAGAGAAATCGAGTATCTCTTGGACGAAGGGCAACAGGCGGAAGGATTGGGAATAGCAACGACAAAAAAGTTTATGAATGGGCCCAAACTACCAGTTTCAACAAACTATATACACTACTGGCCATTAAAATTGCTACACAACGAAGATGACGTGCTACAGACGCGAAATTTAACCGACAGGAGGAAGATGCTGTGACATGCAAATAATTAGCTTTTCAGAGCATTCACACAACGTTGGCGCCGGTGGCGACACCTACAACGTGATGACATGAGGAAGGTTTCCAACTGATTTCTCATACACAAACTGCAGTTGACCGGCGGTGCTGGTGAAACGTTGTTGTGCTGCCTCGTGTAAGGAGGAGAAATGCGTACCATCACGTTCCCGACTTTGATAAAGGTCAGATTGCAGCCTATCGGGATTTCTGTTTATCGTATCGCGACATTGCTGCTCGCGTTGGTCGAGATCCATTGACCGATAGCAGAATATGGAATCGGTGGGTTCAGGAGGGTAATACGGAAAGCCGTGCTGGATCCCAACGGCCTCGTATCACTGGCAGTCGAGAGGACAGGCATCTTAACCGCATGGCTGTAACGGATCGTGCAGCCATGTCTCGATCCCTCAGTCAACAGATGGGGACGTTTGCAAAACCATCTGCACGAACAGTTCGACGACGTTTGCAGCAGTATGGACTGTCAGCTCGGAGACCATGGCTGCGGTTTCCCTTGACGCTGCATCACAGAAAGGAGCGCCTGCGATGGCGTACTCAACGACGAACCTTCGTGTACGAACGGCAAAACGTCATTTTTTCGGATGAATCCAGGTTCTGTTTACAGCATCATTATGGTCGCATCCGTGTTTGGCCACATCGCGGTGAACGCACATTGGAAGCGTGTATTCGTCATCGCCATACTGGCGTATCACCCGGCGTGATGGTATGGGGTGCCATTGGTTACAGGTCTCGGTCACCTCTTCTTCGCGTTGACGGCACTTTGAACAGTGGACGTTATATGTTCAGATGTGTTACGACCCGTTGCTCTACGCTTCATTTCATCCCTGCGAAACCCTACATTTCAGTAGGATAATGCACGACCGCATGTTGCAGGTCCTGTATGGGCCTTTCTGGATACAGAAAATGTTCGACTGCTGCCCTGGCCAGCACATTCTCCAGATCTCTCACCAATTGAAAACGTCTGGTCAATGGTGGCCGACCAACTGGCTCGTCACAGTATGCCAGCCACTACTCTTGATGAACTGTGGTATAGTGTTGAAGCTGCATGGGCAGCTGTACCTGTACACGCCATCCAAGCTCTGTTTGACCCAATGCCCAGGCGTAACAAGGCCGTTATTACGGCCAGAGCTGGTTGTTCTGAGTACTGAATTCTCAGTACCTATGCACCCAAATTGCGTGAAAATGTAATCACATGTCAGTTCTAGTATAATATATTTGTCCAATGAATACCCGTTTATCATCTGCATTTCTTCTTGGTGTAGCAATGTTAATGGTCAGTAGTGTATATCTGCATCTACGATTGTTCCTTAGAAATAATTTTTGTGCGTTCAGGAAGGGCTTTACGCCCACCACATATTTTGAAGACACGGGAAGGCGTGTGGTTGAGAAGACCCTCCCCCCCTTCCCGCGGCCGGTCAGCGACCTCACCCCTCGCCCTCGCCTCCTCCCCCGGCAGCTGGCGGCCTGTGAGGAACGCCAGCGGCTGATTGAGCCGTGCGGCCGCAATACCTGGCCAGCACCGCGCCTGCATTCCGCGCATTGCGCAGACCCGCGAGCCCTTTCATCTGAGGGGCAGTTGCGGAGGACCAAGGGCGTAGGGCGCCGCTGCTCCGTCTGCGGCCACCAAGGGTCTGCTGGCCGGAATATGCGGTCCATACGCGTCGATTGCATATCGAAGGGCCACGCCGGTCCATATCTGATTTCACTGTTTCCGCTCCACTGCTTGTCGAGCCCCACTAAGGAAGCACACACCCTGAGTATCACCGCATCTCACGCACGAGTGTGTGTGTGTGTATGTGTGTGTGTGTATGTGTGTGTGTGTGTGTGTGTGTGAATTCTGAAGGGACCAAACTACTGAGGTCATCGGTCCCTAGGCATAAACACTATTTAAACTAACTTATGCTAACAAAAAGACACACACCCATGCTCGAGGGAGGACTCGAACCTCCGGCGGGAGTGGCCGAGCAACCTGTGAAATGGTGCCTCAGAGCGCACGGCCACTCCGCGTGGCTTCACGCACGATTTTAGTACGACTTACACGTAACAAATGCTGTTAGAATGCAGTGAGCTTCACAAGCGTGTCTGACAAAAGTGCAATCAAAAGTACGAGCCTGTCCAGTTCCAAAGAAGGGAGACAGGCGCCCAACAGAAGCTTTAACACAACCAGCTTGCAGTTAATAAGTAGTGGTGAAGACCAACATAGCATAGGCCGCCCACGTTTGACTGGAGCACAAGATTATCGATTTCTAGCACTTTTGAGTCAAAGAGACGGTGGGCTGTGTGCTCCAGAACTGAATTAGGCTTTCGAAGAGGCTACAGGACGACATGTGTCGCACCAATCTGTTAGAAGACAAATGCATAATGCGAATCTGGATTCTCGACGTCCACGGCGAACACTACGTCACAGATGCTTAACAAATAATACAGAACTGCCCAGGATTTGCGTCGCCTGTTGTTCAGGGACGAAACTCGGATCTGTTTGTACCCCGATAATCGCAGACAACGTATATGGAGACAACCTTGTAATGTCGAACGACTTTGGCACTGTGTACTACAAGTGGAACACTTGGTAGCGGAGTGATGTTCAGGAGTGGCATTACATGGGGCCGCCATACATCTCTCGTGGGTGTTGAGGACGACCTTACTGCTCTAAGGTACGCAAACGAGATTCTGAAACCAATAGTGGAACCGCATCGCCAACGTCTTGGTGACAGTTTCATCTGAAGTGATGATAACTCGCATGCTCATCGTGCTGTTCTCTTAAACAGTTTACTTCAGCATGCCACGGTCAACAGAAAGATTTTGGCTGATCGAGGGAAACAGTCAGTCGTATAACACCAGTAATGAATCATGACTGTCACACTTGATATTAAATGAGTTCGTTGTAAGAAATCTCATAGTAGCTCAAATAATAAACACTAAGCCAAAGTACGAAACTGGAAAGGAAGGCAGATGGACAGAAGCAAAGATTTTGGACAAAGATTTCTTAGAAAGTTACAAACTAGAATTGGTTTAATCATTCATTATCATAATGTTTGCAGTTGCCAGAAATTTTTTAAAGGACACCGTGACTCCGTACAATAGTAAGCATCTTAATTTGTTGGTAAAATTGCACTATTTCGACCTGCAGTTATTTACCAGAACATAAATTTCATTACAGATGTATTTTTAACTGCAAATAGGATGATTCCGCATCACACTTTACATTTATTGCTATTGAAACTGCCTAAGTTCTACAACTGTACTAATAAATGAAGGGGCCGACAGGCTCAGAAGCTCATGGAATTACTTCAAAACAAATTCATAATGAAGGTGATAACTAACAAATATCGTGGAACCCTGTTTCAGCTAGTTTCGCAGAAAACACGGTACACAGGCGTTTTGTTGATTTTTTGGTATACTTAATGTTATAAAACATAAAAAGATTTGATCTATAAATGAATGAAATCGATTGTTAAATTGAAAGATAACAATAACAAGGAAAGCGTTTCTGAAGAAGAGAAATTTGTTAACATCGAGTATAGATTTAAGTGTCAGGAAGTCGTTTCTCAAAGTATTTGTATGGATTGTAGCCATGTATGTAAGTGAAACGTGGATGATAAATAGTTTAGACAAAAAGAGAATAGAAGCTTCCGAAATGTAGTGCTACAGAAGAATGCTGAAGGTTAGATGGGTAGATCACATAACTACCTAGGAGGTATTGAATAGAATTGAAGAGAAGAGAAATTTGTGGCACAACTTGACTAGAAGAAGGGATCGCTTGGTAGGACATATTCTGAGGCATCAAGGGATCACCAATTTAGTTCAAATGGTTCAAATGGCTCTGAGCAGTATAGGACATAACATCTGCGGTCATCAGTCTCCTAGAACTTAGAACTACTTAAACCTAACTAGCCTAAGGACATCACACACACCAATTTAGTATTGCAGGGCAGCGCGGAGGGCAAAAATCGTAGAGGGAGACCAAGAGATGAATACACTAAACAGATTTAGAAGGATGTAAGTTGCAGTAGGTACTGGGAGATGAAGAAGCTTGCACAGGATAGAGTAGCATGGAGAGCTGCATCAAACCAGTCTCTGGACTGAAGACGGAAACAACAACAATTATTCAGCACTAAGCGTGTTGTGAAGGCATACTAGTGATCAGCAGTTGAAGTTTAGGTAATAGATTGAGAAAATTAAGTCTGCATCATCTGTGCACGACATGAACCAAAAGTCTCCAGGTTCTTTTCTTTGTTATCCACAGGTACGTGAAGAAACTATGTTGCCTCATTTTTATCCAATGCAAGTACAGATTTACACTTGCGCAGTTGTGCTTCTGCATAAAACAAGTTTCCAAGTATGTGTTACAGATGTCAAGAGTATGGCATCAAACTCACAGTAAGTAAGAAAACTCAGCTGTCTCTTTAGTGGCTCAAAGTGAGATTTCTGAAAGGAAGAAATGTTCCAGAGGATATTTTGTTTGTTCCATTGACCTCCAATCAATGCATATTCCATGACAAGTCGATCAAGTAAGGATATCGTGGCTGTATATAAAATATTCGAAGAAAACGGGAAATATTGCGTCTGAATTTTAATGGTATGTCAATTTTATTTTGCGTATCAAGGAACTTACCCTTCAAAGTAATGGCAAGCATGTCCTTAACTTGAGCTATAACCGAAAACGAGGTTTATTTACACCAGGCGCCCATGTGATAAGTGCAGCGTCTTCATTACTTGCGTATTCCTTTCATTCAACGTGGCAAACAGAGACACTCTGGTGTGATCCATCAGCTAAGATGACCTACAGTTACACACTGAGGTTAAAAAAGTCATGAGGTGGCTCCAAACGTCGTGTCGGAACTACTTTTGCGCGCGTAGTGTAATAACTCGACATGGCGTAGACTCAACAAGTCGTTGGAAGTCATTTGCAGAAATACAGGTCATGTGTAGACTCAACAACTCGTTTGAAGTCATCTGCAGAAATATGGGTCATGCGTCCATAATTGTGGATGTGTTGTCGGTGCAGGATTTTGTGCACGAACTGATATGTTGATCATGTACCATGGGATTCACGTCGGGCTATCTAGATGGCCAAATAATTCGCTCGTATTGTTCAGAATGTTCTTCAAACCAACTGTGAACAACTGTGGGCCAGTGGCATGACCCATTCTCTTTCAGTGAAAATGGCTGTTGCCGGGCGCGGTGGTCTAGCGGTTCTGGCGCTGCAGTCCGGAACCGCGGGACTGCTACGGTCGCAGGTTCGAATCCTGCCTCGGGCATGGATGTGTGTGATGTCCTTAGGTTAGTTAGGTTTAAGTAGTTCTAAGTTCTAGGGGACTTATGACCTAAGATGTTGAGTCCCATAGTGCTCAGAGCCATTTGAACCATTTTGAACCATTTGAAAATGGCTATTGTTGTTTGAAGGCTGCAAATGGTCCAACGCAGCTCACACCATTATGGTGCCACAGCCAGCTTCCACAGTGTGTTGTTGACAACCTGAATCCATGGCTTCGTGGGTGAAACGCCCGCTAAACCCGCTGGGCAGGACAGGTGACAGGATTGTGGAAAGGGCCAAAGGCTGAGGTCAGTTTCTGCTTCTAATTGTCATTTATTGTAATTTAGCAACTCTTTCATGGCTGAAGGCCTCCAACAAGAAATCTTAACAAGATAAAAATCCAATTAAGAAAGCAATAAAATAATTCAAAAACAACATACGCAAAGTGCAACACAAATGGCCGAGGGCCACAATTAATTTCCACAATTCTAGAATATATTACCATAGACCTTTAAAGGCAGAGGGCCAACAAGAAATCTTAAAAAAATCAAAAATTCAATTAAGGTAGCAATAAAATAATTTTAAATCCAAAAGGCAACTTATGCAAGGTGTAATCCCAATGGCTGAGGCCCGCAATCAAACTTCCAAATTTCAAAATATATTACCATAATCTTTAAAGGCAGAAGGCCGCAGTGTTTAATCTGGAAAGATAAATTTAAAATTTAATTTTAACGATAAACCTAAAATTTAAAATAGCTGACTACTGATAATTGAACACCAGTGGCACTCAGAAAGCCCCGAGGGAGGCTGGTCTGCCCTAGTTCACTTAGGTGAGACAGGTGGTGAGCCCATCTACACTTGATCTGTCGGAACCCAACCAGGGGACAGCCACGGACCGACCGACACAACGACTTGCTGCCCGTCAATCAGTATATGAGAACTCAAACCGGCAATGTTACAAACGTGATAATCCACAAAAGAGTATGTATTAGCTGTCAAACTACACTCAACTTCGACGTCCTGGGTGGGTGAACCACTAAGCTCGTAACGATCGGACAGCTCCACACACGCTGCGACACTGCGCAGAGAACGGCAAAGGACACAGGCGACTGCATCGCACGGAGATGTCCTGCCTGGTCCGCACCAACCGACCGACTGCCTGCTGATCCGTCAGCGACTGCTCTTCCATCGCGACAGCACTGCTGGTGCGCCTCCGACTCAACTTCCAGACACACGACGGCGGAAATACTGGCTCGGACCCAACCATGCAGAGGAAACACGCCCACTGCCCTAAACGATATCCTTGCACCACGAAAGGACCGAACCAAGTTCCACAAGATGGTAATTGAAGGGGCCCAGAAGCGCTCAGAGAAACGGTTACACGTCGCTCGATGAGACGACCGACCTCTCAGAGGCAGTACGCCGACAACATTTAAAATATTGTCAAAGGAAATCACGCCAACTACACACACAACCTGGCAAACACTTGCACGAAGACCTGAACGATACGCAACAGTAACTAAACACATACGAAGACATACGGGAGTCGATGCACAGGCGCACACTCAAACGTCCCCTTAGAAAAATTATACAACACTGTGCTTAAACTGACACACAGTATTTTTAACGCAACGCAATCTGACTTTCAAAAATCCCTACAAAAGAATGGCCCTGACTAACATTAACCTATACCTTTCACAAATCACTTACCTCACCAAAAATCTTCGTTACTCGAACTACTGCAATACAGCGAGCGCCACTACTGCCAGGCTAAATAAAAGATAGCTCAAAAATGGTTCAAATGTCTCTGAGCACTATGGGACTCAACTGCTGTGGTCATCAGTCCCCTAGAACTTAGAACTACTTAAACCTAACTAACCTAAGTACATCACACACACCCATGCCCGAGGCAGGATTTGAACCTGCGACCATAGCAGCAGCGCGGCTCCAGACTGGAGCGCCTAGAACCGCACGGCCACCTCGGCCGGCAAATTAAAGATTCAAACTACTGAAGGCACTAACTACTGATAGGCATAGTTAGCAAATGAAAGATTTTAATAGAGAACAAACAATGTATTTACCTTAATAGTCATAATATATATATAGCAGTTCATGACATCCATTCGTACAAATGTACGATGGACACACCTCCAGATTATCCATTCTCAAAAATTCGCCATCTCACTTTCCCACATCCACCACTGCTGGCGGCTCGCCTCCAACTGCGCAACGCTATGCGCTTTTAACAGCCAACTGCCCAACACTACAATGGCGAATATTGCAACAATGCCGACTAGCCTCAGACTGCACACAGCACAGTCAGTGATTTTCATATGGAGCGCTACGTGGCATTACCAATATAAAAACCTAAACAGCCTACTTACATAGCCCCTTTGCTCCCCTTGTTGTCCTTCCAACGGAAAGACAGTGCTGACTCTCGACATGCAGAGAGGTAATGGGCTACAACAGAGCAAACCCACAGCAGAGTCAGTCGAAGTTTTGAAGAATATTGGTAGGTAGGTCGTCACAGAGTAGACCCACTGTAGTCCTGGTAGAGAGTATGGTATTGGTGGACCACCAGAGGTGCAGACCCACTGCAGTCCTTGTAGAAATAATGGTAGTGGTGGGCCATCAAAAGTGTAGACCCCTTGTAGTCCTTGTAGAGATGGCCAGCAGCCATCTGTTCCGACTGTACAGGTGCACAATCACCATCTAAGACTCTTGCGGAGAATATAGCAAGTCCATAAACCACCACTTGTTCACTCACAAAGTTTCTGGAATTGTCCTTAGAACCAGAAATCCTGTTAACCAGTCCCTTGCTGAATTATTAACACATGTGCAAACACTAACAGTCCCAACTTCTCACATATTGTGCATATACTATGACCAACAGAAATGTGTGCAGTGAAATGAATGCTTACAAGTTACTTAATTTGATGAACTGGTGTCCATTACAGTTTTATAACATGAGAATACAATTACAAAGATACAGAAAACATCATTAAAACATAATAATACAGATAACATTTGTAGTAACACAGGCTTTACAAAAGAATAGAAATAAACATAGACATCAGTGTTACAGGAATTATGACATAAGTAAATATATGAAATAATGACAATAGTTTTCGAAACATTAATTTCACACATGAGCATTGAAACAGAACAGAATTAATAATGTCTAAACATCTCTACAAAGTAAATAACATAGTATTAGAAAAATTCTACAACATAAATCTTATTAGCTAAACACATAAAGACAGGAAAAACACAAATACACATGAGTACACAAACACGTAGCGGAATAACACAAATTAAAGGACAGGGTTCGTTTTCAGTGTATCATTTGTACAGCAGTCCAACCCAAAACTTCATTCCTTAGATCTTTCCTCTTATTTCAACATTTGTTCCTGAAAAAAAAAAATTCTATCCGAGCGTACACTACTTTTTTGGCCAAACCATTTTCTTATAACTTCTCAATGCATTTCTTCCAATTCATCACAACTGCTTCTCTTATATTGCCTACCCCCTCTTAAGCTAACTTAAATCTACTGAGCTCAGGTATATATACTAAGGGACGAGGAAATGCAGCAACACACAACAAATTAACACAAACAGCAATGACAAAAAATGCAAATTAGCAAAGCAAATGCAACATTATCACTAATATGAGCCAATGTGCAGCAAAAAGAAAAATAGAGCAGTAGTAAAACTGGCTTAATACAATGTAAAATTCAGTAGAACTATACCTGGCAAACAACAGCAGCAAATGCTATAACTTTCACCTAAATATGACAAAGCTCAGGCAGAAAAATATTAAATGTTTAATACCTATGTCACATTTTAACACTACAGTGATGCATCACGATAACTTACTCCAGCAGACAAGTTACCAAATCGTAAAAAATTATTTATGCATTTCCTGTGAAGGGAAATGTCTATTTGTGTTCCCTTTGTTTTTTAAGAAAGTAGATCATAAAATTATTGTTTAATGGATCTGTAGACAGAAAATATTTACATTAGTACATCTATTAAATTTTATTTTAACCAATGCTGTAGTGCAGCTAGAAACTAGATATTAAACAAAATAGGCAAATATATATACAAAGGAAGGCATGAAACATCATTCACTAGCCATATGGCATTTCATAAGGCAGTAAAAAAGTCTCTCAACTAGAAAGACAGTAGTCTTAATCAGATGTGTAGTCATAAAATATTTCTCGTCATTTCATTAGGCATTTCAGTAAATATCATAAATTAAGAGCTCCACAGTGTAATAATATGTTTTCAGGTTTGAGCGTGTCGTATTTGCGATGCTTTCTACAAAGAAATGTCAATAGCGAGGATAATACCTTCTTTTTATCTCCATCTGTGCGTCTGAAAGGCACACACTAATGACATTTTTCCAGGTGACTGTCGCTCAGATGGGCCTCCACAGCACATTACGTGAAGGTCATTTACCTTCTTTACTGAAATATTTATGGCAGCAGTTTCCACTACAGTGACAGTCTCATATAAAATTTAAAAAATCAAAGGTTAGAAATTTACATTAGAAGTGCGTAGAAACAAAATCTCATATATAACAGTGTCCAAAAAATTTTCGCCAGCATTGTGATACATTCACGCATTTACACACATTTCATAACTCTTAAAGTACGATTTTTGGTTTCCAACATCCTTCTTCACAAATCAGAGTCCCTAACCACTACTCATTACTCCTACCTTATTACACATATACATATTCGTCAACACTTCTTCAATATTTCATCGTAATAAATACATAGCATAATCAGATTCCACATATAGCATCATCTCATTGATCATGAACATACCTCAAAAGCATAATACACATAGTCGTCGTAACAATAACATCATAACATCTCAGTCTAATCTCAAAAACGTCGTAGCTTTCTGCAGTAATTTCAAAACCTAAAGAAAATTCTCTGCTCATTTCAATAGAGTCATCTACCTCAAATGTACTTTAAAAATCGTGATCCCATACCAAATACGACATTCAAAGCTCTCATAGTATCACAATTGTTCCAAAAAAAAAAAAAATGAACAGTTCACAAAGTACAGACAAAATACAGTGTCATAAGTGTGAAGTTATTCAACTGTGTAATTGTGTAAACATGTGTCACTGATGTAGTAAATAAATGTTTGTTTCTCTGTTAAATGATAAGATAGCTGTGTAATTATGTGTTAGAGAAATATGGCACCGATGTGTAAAGTTGTATAAGCGAATACCATATTAGCTAGGGCTCCTTGTGCTTGCCAAACACATGGTACACAAAGTAGGCGTGTACCCCCTGAGGATTAATGTAATTATACCCTCAGGTGTTACAGATTACAGCAAAGGAATGAAATGTATCACGGAAAACCTTTGTATCATTGTACTTCAAATATCTTCAAAAATAAATGTTTTAAGTACAAAATTAATCACTCAAATACGTGTACTTGTAGCGCTAACCTGTGCGTCTTGTTGTAAGACAATCTCTGTGGAAGTCTCGTAGTTATCGTCCTCCGAAAGCTAAGTTCTGAAGAAGTCAATGTACTTACCTCATGATGAACAAAAGTGAAATGCTTTGCGTATAGATATCTTAGTTATTACGCTTTTGCCGTGATGAAGAAAGTACTTCTGTAGCGTATTGTTGTGCTACGGAAAAGGCTGTCGCATTGTAGCTATACCACAAAAGTTACTACTAAAACATGTTTTATTTTCCAGAATAATTCAGAAAAACTGTGCAGATATAAAACAGAAACACCGCAAAAGCAACATTGTAAATTGTCACTCATTAGTAGTGTCGTGATAAAATCGTGTAGCTGTCACATAAACTAACCTCTCACAGAAAGTACTTTAAATCAAGAATGTACTTTCAAGTAAACCAAAATGTTGCATTAAAATCTCATTATCAGTACTGGTAAATGTTCTAAGTATGTGAGCCTTATAGTCGTTACGTAATCGTGCAACTAACAAGCAAGAATGTACAAATAACAACACTGTGTCGTCTGTTCACTATAACAATGCATTCATAATTTCTGTTGAAATAAGTTCTCTTGGTTCTTGACTGGATATTTAACTTCAAACATTGTTGCACGTTGCAGATTCTAAGTCTGACAAAGCATACTAGTAATGTAAAGTGAAAAGTTATATGGCAAAGACAAATTTAAAAAGCAGATTATCTTTCAATAAACGGTTTTACATGTGAAATGTGGTGTAAACCTTTACTCTTCCTAGTACGCAGAGTTTCAACTTCAACGCAATTATCATGTGGTATACGTCGGATTCTGTAAGGTCCATTGTAAACTAGAAAGAACTTGTGACTCAAGTGTTTCTTCTTATGTGACAATGAATGAGCTTTAATGAGAACTTTCTGACCAATATATAATTTCTTTGCATTTGCTTTACCGTGTAGTTTTCTCCTTTTGTCTGATGCAGATTTTATATTTTTAATAGCCAAGTCAATTATGTCTTTGTGTCGAAGTTTACGTGTATTCGGGAAAGGTACAAGCTCTCTGGTTTTGTTCGGTGGTTCTTCATTCTTCAGTACAAGAGTAGGTGGTAAAGCAGTCGTGAGGCATTTCATTCAGCACGTTTTGAAATAAGTGTAAATATCTGTCCCAATGCTGATGCTTTCTGTGACAATAAAGTCTGCAAAGCTTATTGATTTCTTTCATAATCCGTTCTGAGGGGTTGCAATGTGGTGAGTACAATGAAATAAAAACAGGTTTGATTTTATGATTCCGAAGCATGCGTGACCAAACAGCAGATCTGAATTGCGGTCCGTTATCTGAAATGACTTTAGCAACGTGGCCAACTTCACGTAAGAAATTTTTAACAAAGGCGTTGGATACAGACCGTCCAGTGGCTTTACGTAACGGAGTGAAAAAACAAATTTTGTAGTAAGTTCAACAGCGACTAGAACGTACGAAAATCCATTCGATGTTCTGACAAGGGGTCCCAAGAGATCAACAGCAGCAAATTCTTTTAATTTAGAAGGAATGATAGGAAACAACGGAGCACGACGTGAGACAGTAGATGGTTTCGCCTTTTGACAAAGTTTACTAATAGACAAGACTCTTCGAATTCTCTTTTCCATATTGTTAAAATAACAAGTCGTCCGAAGAATATGATAACATTTTCGTGGGCCAAACTGTGCATAGCTGAAATGAATGAACCAAATGAGCTTATTAACAAAATCTTCAGGAATGCAAAGTACCCATAGCTTGTCATCAACAGTGCAGCGTTTGAACAGTATGTTGTTTCTAACCAGATAATAATGCCGAATCTGTGTGTGTGTCTTTTCATGCCATCTGATTTTGATGTCTTTCCAAATCGGATCTTTATCTTGTTCATGAGCAATGTCCTTTAAAGATGTGGAGATGAAGTTTTCAAAGGCGACTTTCTGAATGTAAAGAATACTGAAATTTTTCTCGAGGTTGCCTTCTGTGTTACTTTTCTCAAGCCCAGCCGGTGCGCGTGACAGTGCGTCCGCAACAATGTTCTCCTTGCCGGGAATGTAGACTATTGTGAAGTGGAATTCTTGCAGAAACAATGCCCAACGTTTTAACCTGTCATGATTTAATTTTGAAGACATAAGAAATTGTAATGCACGATGATCCCTGTATACTTTTACGTGCTTACCAGAAAGTAAGAAACGGAATTTGTTAAATGCCCAAACGATAGCTAAAGCTTCTAATTCAGCAACGGAATAATTTTTTTCAGATTTTTTTAGCACTCGGCCAGCAAAAGCAATGGTTTTCTGAACAGTAGTGTAATTTTCTGTGGCTTCTTGAAATAAATGGGCACCAAGACCGACTTTAGAAGAATCAGTGCTAAGGCAGAAATCTTGTGACAGATCTGGATGAGCTAGTATTGGCGCGTTAAGTAGCGATTCTTTCAAAGAACTGAATTCCAGCTGTGCTTGTTCGTCCCAGTTCCAAATAGTATTTTTTTCCAGTGAGAGAACAAAAGTTTTGGTGTAACTAGAATTTGCATATTCAGAAAACGACGGTAAACATTTACGAGACCTAGAAAACTGCAGACTTGTTTTTTTGTGGATGGAACTGGAATGGCTCTGATTGCTTCTAACTTTTCAGGATCCGGCTGAATGCCTTCAGAAGAAATAATATGTCCCAAAAACTTCACCTTTGTCCTACCGAATTCAGACTTCTCCAAGTTAACTGTAATTCCAGATTCTGCAAAAATATGTAACACGCTGTTTAGGATGCGATTGTGTTGTTCCCACGAGGCTTCTGCTGTCAGAATATCGTCCTCATATAATGTGATGTGACGTTTCAAGAAATCAGGTAATATGGAATTTAGCCTGCGAGTGAATGCTGCCGAAGAAATGTTCAAACCAAAAGGAAGTTTCCGAAACTGATAACAAACGCCGAAACAGAGGAAAGCTGTGTATTTTCTACATTCTGGATGAAGTTCGATCTGATAAAAGCTGGATCTGAGATCAATAGAAGACAACACTTTTACACCATTAACATTTTGAAGAAGTTTTTCTAACGTTTGCGGCCTGTCTGTTTCAGGAATGATGATAGTACTGATTTGTCACGAATCTAAGACAAGCCTGATCGATCCATTTTTCTTCTCAGCAACATGTAATGGATTGTTGTATGAGCTTAGTGCGGGCTCAATAATGCCCTCGTCAAGCATAGATTGTACTTCTGTTCTAACACGGTCCCTATAATGCGCCGGAATTACGTATGGTCTAACACAAAATTTAGTATGCTCATGAACACAAAATTGGTATTGAAATCTCTTGATTGTTCCTGGTTTGTGAGTAAAAACTGTGGAATGTTCTTGTAAAATCTCAAAAAGGTCTTGCCTATCACTGTCATTACAATTCTCAATTGTTTGAATTTTATTCTGAATTAACTCATTAGTATCAAATGCGCCGTCGATATCATCCCTGTCAGTACTTGCAGAGTGATTGTTAGTGTCAAGCTCCGTCGAAAATTCCGAACTATTGTCTAACAGGAGGTAGGAGGAGGAGGAGATTAGTGTTTAACGTCCGGTCGACAACGAGGTCATTAGAGACGGAGCGCAAGCTCGGGTGAGGGAAGGATGGTGAAGGAAATCGGCCGTGCCCTTTCAAAGGAACCATCCCGGCATTTGCCTGAAGCGATTTAGGGAAATCCTAACAGGAGGTAAGCCGATTACTTTCTTCATCATGGTTTGAGAGACAATCTTCAAATTTTAAAGCTAAACTTATTTCCGCATCGTGAAAGTTTAAGATTGCTTTGTATTAATTCAAAAAGTCTACTCCGAATATAACTTCCGTCGATAACAATGGAACAATAAGAAAGTTCATAGAGAAGCTGTGGCTTCCACAAAAGTATTCTAAGTTGGTTTGTTGGCGTACATCTACACTTTTTCCAACGATTGCACCTTGTAATTGAATCTTACGTAACGGAAGTGTGGGGCAATCGTTCAATTTGTTGCAATTGCTAAAGGATGTTACACTAATTACTGAAATGGGACTGCCAGAGTCAAGTACTGCAGTAAATTTTATGTCATTTACTGTAATGTGAATCACAGGATATGCAATGTTGTTATGTTTTACGTCGTGTTCCTGGAGTAAGATGTCCCTAATGTCTTCCATTTTTACGTAATTACTAGCTACGGCAGTTGCGTCGTCAGTTTCAGAAGTACGTTTTGTGGCTGCCAGCGGTATGAGTCATTGCCTATTGTCTCTTTGTTGGCGCGCACTGTTATTGGGATTTGGAGACCTAACTTCTACAAATTCACCTTGTCCAGAGGGCCCCGCCCTGTTTGAATCCCGCCAGTTCTGATGCAATTCAAGTCTGTCGTTACGATCATATCGTCTGTCATCATGTCGGTAGATTCCATAGTTTCTTTCTTGTCGGTCACGTGGTGGAGAATTTCTCCCTGAATCGCAACTGCACGCTGGACCATTGCGTCTAAAGTTATTCTGTCTCCCTTGATAATAATTATTTTGGTTCCCATATTGTCTGTTTCTCTGATTGTCTCTGTGATAGTCACTACCATGGAGAGGTGATCTTTCCCTGTAATTCTTACTATTCTGCGAACGGTTGTCATACGGGTGGTGTCTGTTTTGGTCACGATTTGTGTTGTGAGAATAGCCTTGTCGTGTCCAGTTATTATTTCTTTCATCGTGGAATTGTGATGGATGTGACCTCTGCATTCTGCGATTGTCAGTGTCAATTTCCAATTCTTGTAACAGTCCCTGAAAAGCTTCCATGTCGTCTTTGCAACGTCCTGCTAAAATAATATGTCATAAATGTTCAGGTATTTTGATTAAGCAAATGCGGATGAGTTCTGAGGGGCTGTATGGGTTCGACAGGTACTGATTCTTGTGCAACATGTCTTCAAAATATTTCACAAGACTGGAAAATTCAGATTGTTCGAAAGGTTTCATCATTATGATGCTATGTTTTACTCGGTCTTGTGTAGCTTGAGACAAATATGCTGAGAGGAAGGCATGACAAAATTCTCCTTAACTGTGGCAATCGTGAATGACCGATCACATTCTTACAGCTGGTTCATTCTCTAAGTAGCCACACATAAATTCTAATCTGTGTTCTAATGACCAGTTGGGAGGAAAACAATGAGAGAATTGATGAAGTCACACTTGTGGATGAATGTCGTTGCCAGAATTCTTAAATGTTTTGAATTTACGTGTAGTAATGAACAGCTTATAGTCAAAATCATCATGTCGGCGAGTCGCATGTCGGTCATTGTTACGTCGTTTCGGCAGTTCCATCTCAAAATTCGGTGTACCTTGCCAATTTCTTTCATAATTTCCGAAATTCCCTGTGTTATTATTTTGTGGCTTTTCCGTATTTCTAAGTCCCTCTTCCCGTGTTGGAGCGCGAGTGTCCTCTGAAATATGTAATTTTTGTATTACTTGTACCAACTGATCTTGTACTTCCCGGATTTCTCTTTTGTGTGCGTATTAATTTTATTCTGATTTTGTTTGAATTTCTTAATTTGTTCATACTCTTCTGTGTCAATGATGGCTACAGGTCTTGTGTCATTCAGATCATCATCTACCTTTGCAGATAAGTTAGTGAACTGATCCATAAGTTCGGCTACTTTCTCCGATAGTGTACTTATTTCCTCAGTGTGTTTTTAGGAACCAAGTTTCAGAGTGTCCATTTGTGTTGAAATCGCATCTACTATGTCCTTTAAGTTTTCCTGAGTTTTTGCAAGTAGCGTAACCGAATCGGTAGATGCAACTGGGTCAATTTCAGCCCACAAGGTCTCATGATTTTCATGAACAATGGTTTGCAGTTCTTTTATGGCTGCTTCGTGATTCTGTAATGCATTTTCATGCCGCGAAAAAATAGGTTGAAAATGCTCATAAATTTGTGTTTTTACGTCATTACAGACTTTTTGACATTTCGATTCAATGTTATGTAACTCAGTAGTTAAATCTTCAAGTGTTTGTTCAAGTGTGGTGTCTCACTTTTGAAGCTTTTGCTGTGTTTCTCTCTGATTTTGTTCCATTGTGTCTAACTTTTGAAGCTTTTGCTGTGTTTGTCTCTGATTTTGTTCCATTGTGTCTAACTTTTGAAGATTTTGTTCCATTGTGTCCAACTTTTGAATCTTTTGTCCCATTTGTTGCATTAATTGTAATAACAATGCACTGGTGTCTGAAACATGTTCCTCAGTGCTATTCAGCAATGCATTTGAACCGGCAATATTCGCAGTTTGAAAAGCAGAAAATGTGTCTTGACTTATTTGAGAAAACGGCGAGGACGCAATCCTGAATCTACAGTATTTACAGGATTGTGTCCTGCCATTTCGGATTCCTGAGGAAAGCTGTTGCCGACCGATCGATCGATAATGCTTCCCTGTTCACTAATTGTTTCACTACCTACACCATTATTTGCGGCCCGGTCCATTTCCCTATGCAAAATTACCAAATTACTACTTTGAACATTAGTTAATTCATTACACGGTGGCGCTAACACACTGCTTTCGTCTTCACTGTCATTTCTCAGTTTACTTTGGAGCCTAGTATTACGTTTTTCACACGCCATTATTGTAGCAATATTTCACACGACAACACAGAAAAGGCCAATTTGAAGAGCAAAATAAGAAAACACATTAACATAGCTTTGAAAATAATATCTCGTTAGTTGCAAGCGCAGCTGCGAAATACTTGCTGCAAATCTACATGCATGCCACAACTGTTTTACTGTACTAGAATGAAAAACTACAACTACAAAGGAAATTCTCTCTACAATTACGCGCTAGCAATAAACAAAGGCTGCAGTAATTGCACAAACTACAAGAAAAAAATCAGAAGATTCCAGTGAGGTATCCTCGGCTAAGGGTCGACATATGAAACGTCCCCTTAGAAAAATTATACAAGACTGTGCTTAAACTGACACACATTATTTTTAGCGCAACGCAATCTGACTTTCAAAAATCCCTACAAAAGAATGGCCCTGACTAACATTAACCTATACCTTTCACAAATCACTTACCTCACCAAAAATCTTCGTTACTCGAACTACTGCAATACAGCGAGCGTCACTACTGCCAGCTAAATAAAAGATTCAAACTACTGAAGGCACTAACTACTGATAGGCATAGTTAGCAAATGAAAGATTTTAATAGAGAACAAACAATGTATTTACCTTAATAGTCATAATATATATAACAGTTCATGACATCCATTCGAACAAATGTACTGTTTCTGATGGACAGACCTCCAGAATATCCATTCTCAAAAATCCGCCATTTCACTTCCCCACATCCACCACTGCTGGCGGCTCCCCTCCAACTGCACAACGCTACGCGCTTTTAACTGCCAACTGCCCAACACTACAATGGCGAATATTGCAACAATGCCAACTAGCCTCAGAGTGCACACAGCACAGTCAGTGATTTTCATACAGAGCGCTACGTGGCGTTACCAATATAAAAACCTAAACAGCCTACTTACAACACACACACACGCACACACACACACACACACACACACACACGCGCGCACACACTCACACAGCCGAATCATCAACGACCGGTAGCACGACCGACCGACGATCCATCAAGACCGTGGCCCGGCAATAGTCGGGCGAGCCATCTCGATGCAGGCCTCGCTGCTACTTCAACCCGGCTGGACTAGTGCAGCATTGCAACTCCCCGACTGGCAGGTCCGGACTGCACATCAGACACGTTCCAACTGACTGACTGCCCGAACTCGTGACCCGAACTCCCGACACGAACTGCCAATCCGAACTGCCTATGAGAGACAACGAGCGGGAAGTAATAGCAGCCGAGCAAAGCTACTACGAGATGGGATGTATAGCTAACGCCGCTCACGGTCAGGCAAAGCAGCAACTCAGTGATAGTAGTAATTTAAATTAACGTAGTGAGACGGAAGTACGTTAAAGAATAGGGTGTAAAATACATAATGGCGGGAACACGAGCCACGCACGGCTCAGTGGGTTCTGCGCCACGATAGTACCCTTCCGTCAGCTCTTACCAACTCAATAGGGACTCATCTGACAAAGCCACGGTTCTCGTCTAGGATCCAATCGATATGGTCACGAACTCAGGAGAGGCGCTGCAGGCGATACCGTGCTGCTGGCAAAGGTACCCGCATCTACATCTACATCTACATGATTACTCTGCAATTCACATTTAAGTGCATCGGTCGCTTGCTGCCATAGCCAGTTAACGCCACATTTTGCCGCAATGTGCTAACGGGTACGTTCAGCGTACGTCCCAGATAGATTCCTGCGGTTATTTTACGCAGTGTTGCTTGTCGGTTAGCGTTGGCAACTCTACGCAATCGCCTCTGCTCTTGGTCGTTAAGTGAAGGTCCTCATTCACTGCAATGTCCGTGATGAGAGGTACTGCTCGGAATCTGGTATTGTCGGCACGCTCTTGACACTGTGGATCGCGCAATACTGAATTGACTAACAATTTCCGAAATGGAACGTCACAAGCGTCTAGCTCCAACTATTCCACGTTCAAAGTAGGTTAATGCTTGTAATGCTTCAATAATCAGGTCGGTAGCCTTTTCACGTTAAGCACCTGATTATAAATGACAGCTCAGCCAATGTCCATCTCCATTTATACTTTGTGTGCCCGATACTACCGCCATCTGTATAAGTGCATACCGCTATCCCATCACGTTTCTTGCCTCAGTGTACAGCAGCAATCGTACTGAATGGGGCTCTGGCTCTGAGCACTATGGGACTTCACATTTGAGGTCATCAGTCCCCGAGCACTTAGAACTACTTAAACATAGCTAACCTAAGGACAGCGCACACATCCATGCCCGAGGCAGGATTCGAACCTGTGACCGTAGCGGTCGTGCGGTTGAAGACTTGTAAGTAGGCTGTTTATGTTTTCTTGTTGGCAACGTTACATAACGCTCTGTATGAAAATCACTGGCTGTGCTGTGTGCAGTCTGTGGCTAGTTTGCATTGTTGTCTGCCATTGTAGTGTTGGGCAGCTGGATGTGAACAGCGTGTAGCGTTGCGCAGTTGGAGGTGAGCCGCCAGCAGTGGTGGATGTGGGGAGAGAGATGGTGGAGTTCTGAAATCTGTAAGACTGGATGTCATGAACTGCTATATACATTATGACTTTTGAACACTAATGAGGTAAATACATTGTTTGTTCTCTATCAAAATCTTTCATCTGCTAACTATGCCTATTAGTAGTTAGTGCCTTCAGTAGTTTGAATCTTTTATTTAGCTGGCAGTAGTGGCGCTCGCTGTATTGCAGTAGTTCGAGTAACGAAGATAAAGGTGAGGTAAGTGATTCGTGAAAGGTATAGGTTAATGTTAGTCAGGGCCATTCTTTTGTAGGGATTTTTGAAAGTCAGATTGCGTTGCGCTAAAAAATATTGTGTGCCAGTTAAAGCACAGTCATGTATAAATTGTTCTAAGGGGACGTTTCATATGTCGACCCTTAGCCGAGGATACCTCACTGGAATCTTCTGATTTTTTCTTGTAGTTTGTGCAATTAGTGCAGCCTTTGTTTATTGCTAGCGCGTAATTGTAGAGAGAATTTCCTTTGTAGTTGTAGTTTTTCATTCTAGTACAGTAAAACAGTTGTGGCATGCATGTAGATTTGCAGCAAATATTTTGCGGCTGCGCTTGCAATTAACGAGATATTATTTTCAGTGCTACGTTAATGTGTTCTCTTATTTTTGCTCTTCAAATTGTGTTTTTCTGTGTTATTGTGTGAAATATTGTGACAATAAAGGCGTGTGAAAAACTTAATACTAGGTTCCAAAGTAAACTGAGAAATGACAGTGAAGACGAAAGCAGTGTGTTAGCGCCACCGAGTAATGAATTAACTTATGTTCAAAGTAGTAATTTGGTAATTGTACATAGGGAAATGGAGCGGGCTGCAAACAATGGTGTAGACTGTGAAACAATTAGTGAACAGGGAAGCATTATCGATCGATCGGTCGGCAACAGCTTTCCTCAGGAATCCGAAATGGCAGGACACAATCCTGTAAATACTGTAGATTCAGGATTGCGTCCTCGCCGTTTTCTCAAATAAGTCAAGACACATTTTCTGCTTTTCAAACTGCGAATATTGCCGGTTCAAATGCATTGCTGAATAGCACTGAGGAACATGTTTCAGACACCAGTGCATTGTTATTACAATTAATGCAACAAATGGGACAAAAGCTTCAAAAGTTGGACAAAATGGAACAAAATCTTCAAAAGTTAGACACAATGGATCAAAATCAGAGACAAACACAGCAAAAGGTTCAAAAGTTAGACACAATGGAACAAAATCAGAGACAAACACAGCAAAAGCTTCAAAAGTTAGACACCACACTTGAACAAACACGTGAAAATTTAACTACTAAGTTACATAACATTGAATCGAAATGTCAAAAAGTCTGTAATGACGTAAAAATACATATTTGTGAGCATTTTCAACCTACTTTTTCGCGGCATGAAAATGCATTACAGAATCACAAAGCAGCCATAAAAGAACTGCAAACTATTGTTCATGAAAATCATGAGACCTCGCAAGCTAAAATTGACTCACTTGCATCTACCGATTCGGTTACGCAACTTGAAAAAACTCGGGAAAACTTAAAGGACACAGTAGATACTCTGAAAATTGGTTCAGAAAGACACATGGAGGAAATTAGTCCATTATCAGAGAAAGTAGTTGAACTTTCGGATCAGCTAAATAATTTATCTACGAAGGTAGATGATAATCTGAATGACACAAAACCGGTAGTCTTTAATTACACAGAAGAGTGCGAATAAATTAGGAAATTCAAAGAAAATCAGAATCAAATTAATACGCAACACCAAAGAGAAATCCTGGAAGTACAAGATCAGCTGTCACAGGTAATACAAGAATTACTTATTTCAGAGGACATTCGCGCTCCAATACGGGAAGAGGGACATAGAAATACGGAACAGCCACAAAATAATAACACAGGGCACTTCGGAAATTATGAAAGAAATTGGCAAGGTACACCGAATTTTGAGATGGAACCGCCGAAACGACGTAACAATGACCGACATGCGACTCGCCGACATGATGATTTTGACTATAAGCTGTTCATTACTACACGTAAATTCAAAACATTTAAGAATTCTGGCAACGACATTCATCCACAAGTGTGGCTTCATCAATTCTCTCATTGTTTTCCTCCTAACTGGTCATTAGAACACAGATTAGAATTTATGTGTGGCTACTTGGAGAATGAACCAGCTGTAAGAATGCGATCGGTCATTCACGATTGCCACAGTTAAGGAGAGTTTTACCATGCCTTCCTCTCAGCATATTGGTCTCAAGTCACACAAGACCGAGTAAAACATGGCATCATAATGATGAAACATTTCGAACAATCTGAATTTTCCAGCCTTGTGAAATATTCTGGTACAGACGTCGAGATACTGGGACAGCGTTGTTAGAGAGGCCATCGAAATTCGCACCAATGACGACCTCATAAACCGGGACTGTGGCTATAATCTTAGCAAGGCTTGGGAACCAGCGATCGGGTTAATCAAGATTAAATCGAGCAGACGTATAGTTGTGACGACCACGGCGGACAGAGCCATCTCACCGACGTCATCTCAGACGCCGTCGCAATCTGTTCCACCGCGCGACCGTGGCGCTGGGCGCGGACGGCGGAGGGAGCGCGCCGCGGGCGGAGGGTATTTAAATCGGCCGCCGCCGCGACCGAACCCAGTTCCCTCTGAGCAGCCATAGCGTACGGATCTCCGTGCCGGTACGTTCACAGGAGCTCAGTCCGTCAGTTCACCTGATGATGGCGACATGTTTGATCGCCGAAATATTGTGCCCGTTGGACACTATAGACCGGCAGCATACCCGTGGATATTTTGATTATCAAATACGCCGGGAGAAACTCAAGAATCACATCATACACCTTTACGGGGAGGAGATGTATCGCAGCATGAAGAAATTTGAAAAGTTGCGCCACCGTAGATGTCGTTTGCTAAGTACTCTTGCCTTTCTAAAGAGATGTCGTTCCGAGAATGTTGTTCCAAATTTTGCTAAGGTTATGCATCACATCGATTCTGCAGCAGCTAAAAGAATCAAGAAACGAGCCAGCCTCGCATTGGTACGTGAGAGAGTGCAATTCACCCGCCGGAGCCTTGAGTTTATCTCACAGGAATTACTCAAACTACATTTGCAACTGGCTAGTAAGTTCACTTCTTGTTCCTGGGATTGGATTGATGGTGTCACCTGGGTGTCAGCTGATTCCGCCCATAAGAAGGCTACAGGACGTCAAACAGCTAAGTTCTCACGTCTCCTTGACAAACCATCCCTGCAGGTTCCGTGCAAGACTGTCATCAATTTGAGTGGCATGGTGTTGAGTGATGATGCGGTCTCGGTTTTGCAGAGAGGTCTCAACTTCGCTCCCACCCCCAAGTTCACTCCGGTCGCAGAAATTGTTAGTGCTGTTGAACAGGTTGCAGCTCGACTTCCGCCAGAATCAGCCGAGGAAATACGTCGTGAAACTTGTCGTGCATTGACGAAATCCAAGCCGATGAAGTCAAATATCAGCAGTAAAGAGAGGGCGGCCATTCGTGATCTGAGGGAGCGCTCTGAAATTGTTGTCTTACCAGCTGACAAAGGCAATGCTACAGTTGTTGTCTCCCATAAGGACTACACTGATAAGATGCAGAGCCTGCTAAATGACGATTCCTACCGGAAGATCAGCGTTGACCCTACAAAGAAGGTGGAGAACAAGACGAGGGCGCTTCTCAAAGACGCAGATTTACCGGAGGGTGACGCTAAGAAATTGTTACCCCAAGGTCCGGTACCGCCTAGACTATATGGACTCCCGAAGGTTCACAAAGAGGGGGTACCATTACGCCCCATTGTCAGCAACATCAGGGCACCTACATATTTGTTGGCCAAATACCTGACGGGAATATTAAGTAAGTCCTTATGTGGGTAAATGCCCTCATCACATCCGTAATTCCGTGGATTTTGTTAAACGCCTTGATAGCTTTAGGTTGGATGAGTCAGATATCATGGTGAGTTTTGATGTCGTTTCCTTGTTTACGAGGGTACCCCTGCGAGAGTCACTAGAATTGATTAGTCAGAAGTTTGATGAGAAGACCACTGAACTTTTTAGGCATGTCTTGACTTCCACGTATTTTCTTTTTAATGGAGAATACTACGAACAAACGGAGGGAGTCGCCATGGGTAGCCCACTCTCACCGGTGGTAGCGAATTTGTACATGGAGAACTTCGAGGAGGAAGCCCTGTCGTCATCCGTATGGAAACCTACTTGCTTTTTCCGTTACGTGGACGACACGTTCGTCATCTGGCCACATGGTATGGATAAACTCCTTGACTTCCTTACACATCTAAACTCCATACACCCCGCCGGCCGAAGTGGCCGTGCGGTTAAAGGCGCTGCAGTCTGGAACCGCAAGACCGCTACGGTCGCAGGTTCGAATCCTGCCTCGGGCATGGATGTTTGTGATGTCCTTAGGTTAGTTAGGTTTAACTAGTTCTAAGTTCTAGGGGACTAATGACCTCAGCAGTTGAGTCCCATAGTGCTCAGAGCCATTTGAACCATCCATACACCCCAACATCAAATTCACTATGGAGACTGAAACGGAGGGTAAATTACCTTTCCTTGACGTCTTGGTCAAGAGAAGGGCTGACGGCACCCTAGGTCATGGGGTGTATCGGAAGGCTACGCACACTGATCTGTATTTGCATGCAGACAGCTGCCACCACCCTTCACAGAGGAATGGGGTACTTAAAACTCTAGTACATAGGGCGCGCACTATCTCTGACGCAGAGAGTCTACCCCAGGAATTGGAACATCTGAGAACTGTATTTCGAAAAAATGGATACTCAGAGTGGCAGATTCAACGTGCTCTCCGCCCAACCACTGCAGCACAACCTGTTGAGATGGATGAAGTCACGAGGGAGGAGGTAGGCACTGCATTTATTCCATACACAGGCGCACTCTCGGGGAAAATCGCCCGCATTCTGAAGAAACACCGGGTCGGAACTGTGTTTTGTCCTCCAAATAAAACTCGTGCACTGGTGGGGAGCGCCAAAGATGACCTCGGTTTGAGGAAGGCCGGCGTGTACCAGATTCCGTGTCAATGTGGCAAGTCGTATATTGGTCAGACGATGCGTACCGTCGAGGATCGATGCCGTGAACACCAGAGGCACACTCGACTGATGTATCCGAGCAAGTCGGCGGTCGCTGAACATTGTTTGTCGGAAAATCACGCCATGGAGTATGACCGCACGAGGATTCTGGTACAGACGTCGAGATACTGGGACAGCGTTGTTAGAGAGGCCATCGAAATTCGCACCAATGACGACCTCATAAACCGGGACTGTGGCTGTAATCTTAGCAAGGCTTGGGAACCAGCGATCGGGTTAATCAAGAGTAAATCGAGCAGACGTATAGTTGTGACGACCACGGCGGACAGAGCCATCTCACCGACGTCATCTCAGACGCCGTCGCAATCTGTTCCACCGCGCGACCGTGGCGCTGGGCGCGGACGGCGGAGGGAGCGCGCCGCGGGCGGAGGGTATTTAAATCGGCCGCCGCCGCGACCGAACCCAGTTCCCTCTGAGCAGCCATAGCGTACGGATCTCCGTGCCGGTACGTTCACAGGAGCTCAGTCCGTCAGTTCACCTGATGATGGCGACATGTTTGATCGCCGAAATATTGTGCCCGTTGGACACTATAGACCGGCAGCATACCCGTGGATATTTTGATTATCAAATACGCCGGGAGAAACTCAAGAATCACATCATACACCTTTACGGGGAGGAGATGTATCGCAGCATGAAGAAATTTGAAAAGTTGCGCCACCGTAGATGTCGTTTGCTAAGTACTCTTGCCTTTCTAAAGAGATGTCGTTCCGAGAATGTTGTTCCAAATTTTGCTAAGGTTATGCATCACATCGATTCTGCAGCAGCTAAAAGAATCAAGAAACGAGCCAGCCTCGCATTGGTACGTGAGAGAGTGCAATTCACCCGCCGGAGCCTTGAGTTTATCTCACAGGAATTACTCAAACTACATTTGCAACTGGCTAGTAAGTTCACTTCTTGTTCCTGGGATTGGATTGATGGTGTCACCTGGGTGTCAGCTGATTCCGCCCATAAGAAGGCTACAGGACGTCAAACAGCTAAGTTCTCACGTCTCCTTGACAAACCATCCCTGCAGGTTCCGTGCAAGACTGTCATCAATTTGAGTGGCATGGTGTTGAGTGATGATGCGGTCTCGGTTTTGCAGAGAGGTCTCAACTTCGCTCCCACCCCCAAGTTCACTCCGGTCGCAGAAATTGTTAGTGCTGTTGAACAGGTTGCAGCTCGACTTCCGCCAGAATCAGCCGAGGAAATACGTCGTGAAACTTGTCGTGCATTGACGAAATCCAAGCCGATGAAGTCAAATATCAGCAGTAAAGAGAGGGCGGCCATTCGTGATCTGAGGGAGCGCTCTGAAATTGTTGTCTTACCAGCTGACAAAGGCAATGCTACAGTTGTTGTCTCCCATAAGGACTACACTGATAAGATGCAGAGCCTGCTAAATGACGATTCCTACCGGAAGATCAGCGTTGACCCTACAAAGAAGGTGGAGAACAAGACGAGGGCGCTTCTCAAAGACGCAGATTTACCGGAGGGTGACGCTAAGAAATTGTTACCCCAAGGTCCGGTACCGCCTAGACTATATGGACTCCCGAAGGTTCACAAAGAGGGGGTACCATTACGCCCCATTGTCAGCAACATCAGGGCACCTACATATTTGTTGGCCAAATACCTGACGGGAATATTAAGTAAGTCCTTATGTGGGTAAATGCCCTCATCACATCCGTAATTCCGTGGATTTTGTTAAACGCCTTGATAGCTTTAGGTTGGATGAGTCAGATATCATGGTGAGTTTTGATGTCGTTTCCTTGTTTACGAGGGTACCCCTGCGAGAGTCACTAGAATTGATTAGTCAGAAGTTTGATGAGAAGACCACTGAACTTTTTAGGCATGTCTTGACTTCCACGTATTTTCTTTTTAATGGAGAATACTACGAACAAACGGAGGGAGTCGCCATGGGTAGCCCACTCTCACCGGTGGTAGCGAATTTGTACATGGAGAACTTCGAGGAGGAAGCCCTGTCGTCATCCGTATGGAAACCTACTTGCTTTTTCCGTTACGTGGACGACACGTTCGTCATCTGGCCACATGGTATGGATAAACTCCTTGACTTCCTTACACATCTAAACTCCATACACCCCAACATCAAATTCACTATGGAGACTGAAACGGAGGGTAAATTACCTTTCCTTGACGTCTTGGTCAAGAGAAGGGCTGACGGCACCCTAGGTCATGGGGTGTATCGGAAGGCTACGCACACTGATCTGTATTTGCATGCAGACAGCTGCCACCACCCTTCACAGAGGAATGGGGTACTTAAAACTCTAGTACATAGGGCGCGCACTATCTCTGACGCAGAGAGTCTACCCCAGGAATTGGAACATCTGAGAACTGTATTTCGAAAAAATGGATACTCAGAGTGGCAGATTCAACGTGCTCTCCGCCCAACCACTGCAGCACAACCTGTTGAGATGGATGAAGTCACGAGGGAGGAGGTAGGCACTGCATTTATTCCATACACAGGCGCACTCTCGGGGAAAATCGCCCGCATTCTGAAGAAACACCGGGTCGGAACTGTGTTTTGTCCTCCAAATAAAACTCGTGCACTGGTGGGGAGCGCCAAAGATGACCTCGGTTTGAGGAAGGCCGGCGTGTACCAGATTCCGTGTCAATGTGGCAAGTCGTATATTGGTCAGACGATGCGTACCGTCGAGGATCGATGCCGTGAACACCAGAGGCACACTCGACTGATGTATCCGAGCAAGTCGGCGGTCGCTGAACATTGTTTGTCGGAAAATCACGCCATGGAGTATGACCGCACGAGGATTCTGGTACAGACGTCGAGATACTGGGACAGCGTTGTTAGAGAGGCCATCGAAATTCGCACCAATGACGACCTCATAAACCGGGACTGTGGCTATAATCTTAGCAAGGCTTGGGAACCAGCGATCGGGTTAATCAAGAGTAAATCGAGCAGACGTATAGTTGTGACGACCACGGCGGACAGAGCCATCTCACCGACGTCATCTCAGACGCCGTCGCAATCTGTTCCACCGCGCGACCGTGGCGCTGGGCGCGGACGGCGGAGGGAGCGCGCCGCGGGCGGAGGGTATTTAAATCGGCCGCCGCCGCGACCGAACCCAGTTCCCTCTGAGCAGCCATAGCGTACGGATCTCCGTGCCGGTACGTTCACAGGAGCTCAGTCCGTCAGTTCACCTGATGATGGCGACATGTTTGATCGCCGAAATATTGTGCCCGTTGGACACTATAGACCGGCAGCATACCCGTGGATATTTTGATTATCAAATACGCCGGGAGAAACTCAAGAATCACATCATACACCTTTACGGGGAGGAGATGTATCGCAGCATGAAGAAATTTGAAAAGTTGCGCCACCGTAGATGTCGTTTGCTAAGTACTCTTGCCTTTCTAAAGAGATGTCGTTCCGAGAATGTTGTTCCAAATTTTGCTAAGGTTATGCATCACATCGATTCTGCAGCAGCTAAAAGAATCAAGAAACGAGCCAGCCTCGCATTGGTACGTGAGAGAGTGCAATTCACCCGCCGGAGCCTTGAGTTTATCTCACAGGAATTACTCAAACTACATTTGCAACTGGCTAGTAAGTTCACTTCTTGTTCCTGGGATTGGATTGATGGTGTCACCTGGGTGTCAGCTGATTCCGCCCATAAGAAGGCTACAGGACGTCAAACAGCTAAGTTCTCACGTCTCCTTGACAAACCATCCCTGCAGGTTCCGTGCAAGACTGTCATCAATTTGAGTGGCATGGTGTTGAGTGATGATGCGGTCTCGGTTTTGCAGAGAGGTCTCAACTTCGCTCCCACCCCCAAGTTCACTCCGGTCGCAGAAATTGTTAGTGCTGTTGAACAGGTTGCAGCTCGACTTCCGCCAGAATCAGCCGAGGAAATACGTCGTGAAACTTGTCGTGCATTGACGAAATCCAAGCCGATGAAGTCAAATATCAGCAGTAAAGAGAGGGCGGCCATTCGTGATCTGAGGGAGCGCTCTGAAATTGTTGTCTTACCAGCTGACAAAGGCAATGCTACAGTTGTTGTCTCCCATAAGGACTACACTGATAAGATGCAGAGCCTGCTAAATGACGATTCCTACCGGAAGATCAGCGTTGACCCTACAAAGAAGGTGGAGAACAAGACGAGGGCGCTTCTCAAAGACGCAGATTTACCGGAGGGTGACGCTAAGAAATTGTTACCCCAAGGTCCGGTACCGCCTAGACTATATGGACTCCCGAAGGTTCACAAAGAGGGGGTACCATTACGCCCCATTGTCAGCAACATCAGGGCACCTACATATTTGTTGGCCAAATACCTGACGGGAATATTAAGTAAGTCCTTATGTGGGTAAATGCCCTCATCACATCCGTAATTCCGTGGATTTTGTTAAACGCCTTGATAGCTTTAGGTTGGATGAGTCAGATATCATGGTGAGTTTTGATGTCGTTTCCTTGTTTACGAGGGTACCCCTGCGAGAGTCACTAGAATTGATTAGTCAGAAGTTTGATGAGAAGACCACTGAACTTTTTAGGCATGTCTTGACTTCCACGTATTTTCTTTTTAATGGAGAATACTACGAACAAACGGAGGGAGTCGCCATGGGTAGCCCACTCTCACCGGTGGTAGCGAATTTGTACATGGAGAACTTCGAGGAGGAAGCCCTGTCGTCATCCGTATGGAAACCTACTTGCTTTTTCCGTTACGTGGACGACACGTTCGTCATCTGGCCACATGGTATGGATAAACTCCTTGACTTCCTTACACATCTAAACTCCATACACCCCAACATCAAATTCACTATGGAGACTGAAACGGAGGGTAAATTACCTTTCCTTGACGTCTTGGTCAAGAGAAGGGCTGACGGCACCCTAGGTCATGGGGTGTATCGGAAGGCTACGCACACTGATCTGTATTTGCATGCAGACAGCTGCCACCACCCTTCACAGAGGAATGGGGTACTTAAAACTCTAGTACATAGGGCGCGCACTATCTCTGACGCAGAGAGTCTACCCCAGGAATTGGAACATCTGAGAACTGTATTTCGAAAAAATGGGTACTCAGAGTGGCAGATTCAACGTGCTCTCCGCCCAACCACTGCAGCACAACCTGTTGAGATGGATGAAGTCACGAGGGAGGAGGTAGGCACTGCATTTATTCCATACACAGGCGCACTCTCGGGGAAAATCGCCCGCATTCTGAAGAAACACCGGGTCGGAACTGTGTTTTGTCCTCCAAATAAAACTCGTGCACTGGTGGGGAGCGCCAAAGATGACCTCGGTTTGAGGAAGGCCGGCGTGTACCAGATTCCGTGTCAATGTGGCAAGTCGTATATTGGTCAGACGATGCGTACCGTCGAGGATCGATGCCGTGAACACCAGAGGCACACTCGACTGATGTATCCGAGCAAGTCGGCGGTCGCTGAACATTGTTTGTCGGAAAATCACGCCATGGAGTATGACCGCACGAGGATTCTGGTACAGACGTCGAGATACTGGGACAGCGTTGTTAGAGAGGCCATCGAAATTCGCACCAATGACGACCTCATAAACCGGGACTGTGGCTATAATCTTAGCAAGGCTTGGGAACCAGCGATCGGGTTAATCAAGAGTAAATCGAGCAGACGTATAGTTGTGACGACCACGGCGGACAGAGCCATCTCACCGACGTCATCTCAGACGCCGTCGCAATCTGTTCCACCGCGCGACCGTGGCGCTGGGCGCGGACGGCGGAGGGAGCGCGCCGCGGGCGGAGGGTATTTAAATCGGCCGCCGCCGCGACCGAACCCAGTTCCCTCTGAGCAGCCATAGCGTACGGATCTCCGTGCCGGTACGTTCACAGGAGCTCAGTCCGTCAGTTCACCTGATGATGGCGACATGTTTGATCGCCGAAATATTGTGCCCGTTGGACACTATAGACCGGCAGCATACCCGTGGATATTTTGATTATCAAATACGCCGGGAGAAACTCAAGAATCACATCATACACCTTTACGGGGAGGAGATGTATCGCAGCATGAAGAAATTTGAAAAGTTGCGCCACCGTAGATGTCGTTTGCTAAGTACTCTTGCCTTTCTAAAGAGATGTCGTTCCGAGAATGTTGTTCCAAATTTTGCTAAGGTTATGCATCACATCGATTCTGCAGCAGCTAAAAGAATCAAGAAACGAGCCAGCCTCGCATTGGTACGTGAGAGAGTGCAATTCACCCGCCGGAGCCTTGAGTTTATCTCACAGGAATTACTCAAACTACATTTGCAACTGGCTAGTAAGTTCACTTCTTGTTCCTGGGATTGGATTGATGGTGTCACCTGGGTGTCAGCTGATTCCGCCCATAAGAAGGCTACAGGACGTCAAACAGCTAAGTTCTCACGTCTCCTTGACAAACCATCCCTGCAGGTTGACCCTACAAAGAAGGTGGAGAACAAGACGAGGGCGCTTCTCAAAGACGCAGATTTACCGGAGGGTGACGCTAAGAAATTGTTACCCCAAGGTCCGGTACCGCCTAGACTATATGGACTCCCGAAGGTTCACAAAGAGGGGGTACCATTACGCCCCATTGTCAGCAACATCAGGGCACCTACATATTTGTTGGCCAAATACCTGACGGGAATATTAAGTAAGTCCTTATGTGGGTAAATGCCCTCATCACATCCGTAATTCCGTGGATTTTGTTAAACGCCTTGATAGCTTTAGGTTGGATGAGTCAGATATCATGGTGAGTTTTGATGTCGTTTCCTTGTTTACGAGGGTACCCCTGCGAGAGTCACTAGAATTGATTAGTCAGAAGTTTGATGAGAAGACCACTGAACTTTTTAGGCATGTCTTGACTTCCACGTATTTTCTTTTTAATGGAGAATACTACGAACAAACGGAGGGAGTCGCCATGGGTAGCCCACTCTCACCGGTGGTAGCGAATTTGTACATGGAGAACTTCGAGGAGGAAGCCCTGTCGTCATCCGTATGGAAACCTACTTGCTTTTTCCGTTACGTGGACGACACGTTCGTCATCTGGCCACATGGTATGGATAAACTCCTTGACTTCCTTACACATCTAAACTCCATACACCCCAACATCAAATTCACTATGGAGACTGAAACGGAGGGTAAATTACCTTTCCTTGACGTCTTGGAAAGAGAAGGGCTGACGGCACCCTAGGTCATGGGGTGTATCGGAAGGCTACGCACACTGATCTGTATTTGCATGCAGACAGCTGCCACCACCCTTCACAGAGGAATGGGGTACTTAAAACTCTAGTACATAGGGCGCGCACTATCTCTGACGCAGAGAGTCTACCCCAGGAATTGGAACATCTGAGAACTGTATTTCGAAAAAATGGGTACTCAGAGTGGCAGATTCAACGTGCTCTCCGCCCAACCACTGCAGCACAACCTGTTGAGATGGATGAAGTCACGAGGGAGGAGGTAGGCACTGCATTTATTCCATACACAGGCGCACTCTCGGGGAAAATCGCCCGCATTCTGAAGAAACACCGGGTCGGAACTGTGTTTTGTCCTCCAAATAAAACTCGTGCACTGGTGGGGAGCGCCAAAGATGACCTCGGTTTGAGGAAGGCCGGCGTGTACCAGATTCCGTGTCAATGTGGCAAGTCGTATATTGGTCAGACGATGCGTACCGTCGAGGATCGATGCCGTGAACACCAGAGGCACACTCGACTGATGTATCCGAGCAAGTCGGCGGTCGCTGAACATTGTTTGTCGGAAAATCACGCCATGGAGTATGACCGCACGAGGATTCTGGTACAGACGTCGAGATACTGGGACAGCGTTGTTAGAGAGGCCATCGAAATTCGCACCAATGACGACCTCATAAACCGGGACTGTGGCTATAATCTTAGCAAGGCTTGGGAACCAGCGATCGGGTTAATCAAGAGTAAATCGAGCAGACGTATAGTTGTGACGACCACGGCGGACAGAGCCATCTCACCGACGTCATCTCAGACGCCGTCGCAATCTGTTCCACCGCGCGACCGTGGCGCTGGGCGCGGACGGCGGAGGGAGCGCGCCGCGGGCGGAGGGTATTTAAATCGGCCGCCGCCGCGACCGAACCCAGTTCCCTCTGAGCAGCCATAGCGTACGGATCTCCGTGCCGGTACGTTCACAGGAGCTCAGTCCGTCAGTTCACCTGATGATGGCGACATGTTTGATCGCCGAAATATTGTGCCCGTTGGACACTATAGACCGGCAGCATACCCGTGGATATTTTGAAAAACAATTATAATCAAGGGAGACAGAATAACTTCAGACGCAACAGTTCAGCACGCAGTTACGATTCCAGGAGAAATTCTCCACCACATGACCGACAAACAAGAAATTATGTAAACTACCGACAAAACGACAGACCTGAATTCCATCAGAACTGGCGGGATTCAAACAGAGCAGGGCACTCTCGACAAGGTGAATTTGTAGAAGTTAGGTCTCCTAATCCCAATAACGACGCACGCCAACAAAGACACAGACAATGACTCGCACCGCAGACAGCCACATGCGCCCGCTGGCTCAGGAAAAAATAACATAGACGCTAACCTTGAGGAAAATTCCAGTATTCTTTACTGACATATATCACATGATAATTGCGTTAAAGTTGAAACTCTGCGTACTAGGAAGAGCAAAGGGTTACACCACATTTCACATGTAAAACCATTTATTAAGAGACAATCTGCTTTTTAACTTAGTCTTTGCTATAACTTTTCACTTTACATTACTAGTATGCTTTGTCAGACTTAAAAAACTGTTAACATGCAACAATGTTTGAAGCTAAATATCCAGTCTAGAACCTAGGGAACATTTTTAAAGAAAAATTACGAATGCATTGTAATAGTGAACAGACGACACAGTGTTGTATTTGTACATTCTTGCTTGTTAGTTGCACGATTACGTAACGACTATAAGGCTTACATACTTAGAACATATACTGGTACTGCTAAAGAGATTTTAATACAACATTTTGGTTTACTTGAAAATACATTCTGGATTTAAAGTACTTTCTGTGAGATACCAGATGAGACAGTGGTTAGTTTATGTGACAGCTACACGATTTTATCACGAGGCTACTAATGAGTGACAATTTACAATGTTGCTTTTGCAGTGTTTCTGTTTTATATCTGCACAGTTTTTCTGTATTATTCTGAAAAGTAAAACATGTTTTAGTGGTAACTTTTGTGGTATAGCTACAATGCGACAGCCTTTTCCATAGCACAACAATACGTTACAGCACAGTACTTTCTTCATCACAACAATAAGCGTAATAACCAAGATATCTATACGCAAAGCATTTCACTTTTGTTTATCATGAGGTAAGTACATTGACTTCTGCAGAACTTAGCTTTCGGAGGACGATAACTACGAGACTTCCACAGAGATTACCTTACAACATGACGCACAGTTTAGCGCTACAGTACACATATCTGAGTGATTAATTTTGTACTTAAAACATTTATTTTTAAAGATACTTGAAGTACATTGATACAAATGTTTTCTGTGATACATTTCATTCCATTGCTGTAATCTGTAACACCTGAGGGTATAATTACATTAATCCTCAGGGGGGTACCTGCCTACTTTGTGTACCATGTGTTTGGCAAGCACAAGGAGCCCTAGCTAATATCGTATTTGCTTACACAACTTTACACATCGGTACCATATTTCTCTAACACATAATTGCACAGCTATCTGATCATTTAACTGAGAGAGACAAACTTTGTTACTACGGCAGTGACAGATGTTTACGTAATTACACCATTGGATAACTTCACACTTTCGAAATTGTATTTTGCCTGTACTTTGTGAACTGTTCATATTTTTTCAGAACCATTATGATGCTATGAGAGCTTTGAGTGATGTATTTGGTATGGGATCATGATTTTCAAAGTACGTTTGAGGTAGATGACACTTTTGAAGTGGCAGAGTATTTTTTTTTTTTTTGTGTTGAGATTATTGGAGGAAGCTACAACGATTTTGAGATTTGACTGAGGTGTTATGATGTTATTATTACGATGACGATGTGTATTATGCTGTTGAGGTATGTTTATGATCAATAAGCTGAGAATCGTACTTTAAGAGTTATGAAAACATATGATTATTGAATGTATCACAATGCAGGCGAAAATTTTTTGCACACCGTTATATTCATAGGATTTTGTTTCTACACATTTGCAACGCAAATTCTCGACCTGTGAAATTTTTTATATGAGACTGTCACTGTAGTGCAAACTGGTGTCGTAAATATTTCGGTAAGGAAGGTAGGTCACTGTAAGCACCCAGCAGCGCGACAGTCACCTGTAAAAAAGCCATTAGTGTGTGCTTTTCAGAGGGACAGGTGGAAAAAAAGAGGCCATTATCCTTGCTATTGACATTTCTTTGTCGAAAGCATCGCAAATATGACACGCTCAACCTTGAACACATATGATTACACTGTGGAGCTCGTAATTTATGATATTTACTAAAATGCCTAATGAAATGATGAGAAACGTTTCACATCTATTGTTTTGCTAGTTGAAAGATTGTTTACTGCTTTATGAAATGCCATATGGCTAGTGAATGACGTTTCACACCTTGCTTTGCCTATTTTGTTTAATATCTAGTTTCTAGCTGCACTGCAGCATTGGTTAATATAAAATTTTATAAATGTACTGATATAAATATTTTCTGTCTACAGATCCAGTAATTTTGTGATATACTACCAAAAAAATGAGGGAGCACAAAAAGACATTTCCTTTCTCAGGAACTGCGTACATAATTTTCTTTTCAAGTACTTAGTAATTTATTTCATAGAATAAGTTGTGGTGCACCACTTTAATTACATAGACATTAAGATGTGAATAGACATTTCCCTTCTCTGCGTTGTTGTCTTTAGTGTACTATTTTTTCTGTTTGTGGGTTTGTCATGTTTAGATTTAAGTTATTACATTTACTGCTGCTAGCTTTGCCAATTTGCATTTTTTTCATTGCTGTTTGTATTAATTGTTTTGTGCTGCTGCATTGCCTCATCCCTTAGTTTAGCATCTGAGCTCAGTAGATTTAAGTTAGCTTAAGAGGGGTAGATTATATAAGAGAACGAGTTAGGATGAATTGGAAGAAATGCATTGAGAAGCTATAAGAAAATGGTTTGGCCAAAACAGGATTTTGAAAGAGTATGAATAGAATACAGGAAGGAGGCTTAGATAGGACGTTTTGGGAATAATGATGAACGAAGGGAGATGTCCATGCAAGATACTGCAGTAAAACAAACCCTGTCCTTTCCTTTTGTGTTATACCTCTATATGTTTGTGTACCCTTGTGTATTTGTGTTCTTCCTGTCTTTATGTGTTTAGTTAATAAGATTTATGTTGTAGAATTTTTCTAGTACTAAGCTACATTCACTATGATGAGGAATACTGTTATCCTCAAATATAATTTCCATTAATAATATGTTATTTACTTCGTAAAGATGTTTAGACATTATTTATTGTTTTGTTTTAATGCTCATGTGTGAAGTTGATGTTTCGAAAGTTATTCTGATCTTTTATGTATGTACTCACGTCATAATTCCTGTAACACTGATGTACATGTTATTTCGATTCTTTTGTAAAGCCTGTACTACAAATGTTATCTGCATTGTTATGTTCTTTAATGATGTATTTTGTACCTTTGTTATTGTATTCTTATGTTATAAAATTGTAATTGACACCAGTTCATCAAATTAACTAACTTGTAAGATACATTTCACTGCACACGTTTCTGCTGGTCATAGTATATGGACAATATGTGAGAAGTAGGGACTGATAGTGTTTGCACGTGTATTAATAATTCGCAAGGGACTGGTTAACAGCATTGCTGGTTCTAAGGACAATTAAAAAAAAAAACTTTGTGAGTGCACAAGTGGTGGTTTATGGACTCGCTATATTCTCCGCAAGACTCTTCAGTGGTGAATGTGCACCTGCACAGTCGCAACAGATGGCTGCTGGCCGTCTCTACATGGACTACAGTGGGTCTGCATCCTTGATGGCCCACCGATACCATTATTTCTACGAGGACTGCAGTGGGTCTGCACCTCTGGTGGCCCACCAATACCATAATCTCTACCAGGACTACAGTGGGTCTGCTCTGTGATGACCTACCTACCAGTTTTCTTCAAAACTTCGAATGACTCTGCTGTGGGTTTACTCTGTTGTGGCCCATTACCTGTCTGCATGTCGAGAGTAAGCACTGTCTTTCCGTTGGAAGGACAATACTTCTTCTTCAAGACTGCATGGAAATCCACTACTTCCGTGTGCATTTTCTTTTACTGCTCAGACTTTGAGAAAAACACTGCAATTGTACTGTGATAAATGATCAGGACTGTCTTTATGGACTGTGAGGAAATTTTAGCTTTTGACCAACATTGTATCAATAAGTGTGTGCATTTGATATCTTTGTTACTGTAATTATGAAAAATTTTATCTAATCATTATTGGCCACTGCCCAAAACAATTTGTAAAATTTTTTGTGGGGGCATGGGGGCTATGTAAGTAGGCTGTTTATGTTTTCTTGTTGGCAACGTTACATAACGCTCTGTATGAAAATCACTGGCTGTGCTGTGTGCAGTCTGCGGCTAGTTTGCATTGTTGTCTGCCATTGTAGTGTTGGGCAGCTGGATGTGAACAGCGTGTAGCGTTGCGCAGTTGGAGGTGAGCCGCCAGCAGTGGTGGATGTGGGGAGAGAGATGGTGGAGTTCTGAAATCTGTAAGACTGGATGTCATGAACTGCTATATACATTATGACTTTTGAACACTATTGAGGTAAATACATTGTTTGTTCTCTATCAAAATCTTTCATTTGCTAACTATGCCTATTAGTAGTTAGTGCCTTCAGTAGTTTGAATCTGTTATTTAGCTGGCAGTAGTCGCGCTCACTGTATTGCAGTAGTTCGAGTAACGAAGATTTTTGGTGAGGTAAGTGATTCGTGAAAGGTATAGGTTAATGTTAGTCAGGGCCATTCTTTTGTAGGGATTTTTGAAAGTCAGATTGCGTTGCGCTAAAAAATACTGTGTGCCAGTTTAAGCACAGTCATGTATAAATTGCTCTAAGAGGACTGAAGCGCCTAGAACCGCTCGGCCACTCCCTGAATGGGGCCATATAAATCTATTTATTACGGAAGGGCAATGCTTACTTTAAGACAGCAAAGATAACATAATTCCTTAACAACATTATGTAACCGTCGATTAATGTTGCTTCTCGCCGCCTCTAGTGCCCTGAATGATACTACTGATGCAATTAAGTAGTAGCGAGTACTCAGACATGTTCGCGATCGGCCGTACTTTGAGCCTACCTGTCAAGAACAATAAAATCGTGAGTTTAATAAAGAACGACATGTTGTGGTATCGGGTATATGTTTTCCGCCTGGAATAAGTTCATAGACAGTTACACAAACGCTGTTGACTGCCGAATACGTGTTTCATGTCGTGGAAATCAGTAATCAATCACGCCACAACGGTTTTTGGAAGACGTGGACATGCTCTGACTCGATTCTGCCGTGTGCAGTATCAACAGAAAAGGTTAACAACAATCGTCACATTGTGAATGAGTACGCGTAAAACCACTAATCTTTCTGCGGGATAGCTTACTATTTTTGCAGAAAGACATTTAGAAAACACCTTAGAAATTCTATGTATCAGGTGAGGCGCTATGAGAACGAATGGGAATAGCATAATACTTTTTACCGTCACTGACTGAAAATATAATGCCGTATTCATAACACAGGTAAACGACTTGGAAAAGGAAACGAAACTGAGCGATTACTGACGCATTCAGTTTTGAATTCATTTTGAATTATATTAGCCATAACAGTGTAATAAAACCTTTACCATAATACTTCCAACAAATACACACCAAATGTAGCTGTACAATGCGGCAGGCGTAATCAGTGTAACACAGCTGCAGTCGTACTGTTCAGCCACGACGGCGCCAAAACATAGTAGTAATTTCCATGTCTACTGACTGTGTAGTGTGTTGACAACTACTTTAACTATTTCAGTGGCTAGTGTTATAATGAGCTTATTAAAGACAAAGAAAGACCTGTTTATCGACTCCATAGCTACGGCGACGTTCGTACTCACACCTTGAGACCTTTTAAATGGGCACCCAGGTGGTTGTTCGTACGAAGTAAACATGATTTACACTGGCTTAGCCATACTGTGCATACTAGTTAGGAGACTTACTGAGCTTACATCGGCATCGCTGTGACAGGCAATCACATTTTTCTCTACATCACGGCGTCTCATAATGATATCTAACGGGTTTAATATACACAACCTGAGAGCTTATTTTGACAACGGTAATTTACTCACAAGGGAAAGGCCGTAGATAGCTCCTGATTCAGTCTAAAGCTTTCAGGGTGATAAAAGAATGAAAATAAAAGGACAACTAATTTGTCTTAGGTGCCAACACGCAATAGCTTCCGAGAAAATGACGCTCGAAGTTTCTACGTGACTTCATCGGGCTACACTAGCGGCGGAAACCCTATTGCGTTGGTATGTAGCGCCTAAGAGCGAAATATCCGAATTTTGTGCTTTGTGTTCAAATTCAATCTTATGGTTGCTTCTTTCGCGGAAGTACGTCATTTGAATATTTTTTATGAGATCGTGAATTACATTGGAATTAGTGGCAAAAGTAATGAAGATTTCTAATCTTATTAAAAATCGATTTTATAATAGCAACTGACACGGCTTAACACCACCCAGAAAAGTAGTATCAACAGTTTTCGCTTATGTCCAAGAATTTAGTCCTCGAATGAGTCAAGATTTAAACCACTTAATGGAACGACATCAGAATGTACACGCAACAACTAAAAAATCTGGGAAATTCACAAAAGAAACCTATCATAAGTTTCTGCGAAAAGTTTAGCTACCTTACCTACCTGCAGATGATGAAGAAATAGATGAAATGTATGACGAGATAAAAGAAATTATTCAGGTAGTGAAAGGAGACGAAAATTTAATAGTCATGGGTGACTGGAATTCGTCAGTAGGAAAAGGGAGAGAAGGAAACATAGTAGGTGAATATGGATTGGGGGGAAGGAATGAAAGAGGAAGCCGCCTTGTACAATTTTGCACAGAGCATAACTTAATCATAGCCAACACTTGGTTCAAGAATCATAAAAGAAGGTTGTATACCTGGAAGAATCCTGGAGATACTAGTAGGTATCAGATAGATTATATAATGGTAAGACAGAGATTTAGGAACCAGGTTTTAAATTGTAAGACATTTCCTGGGGCAGATGTGGATTCTGACCACAATCTATTGGTTATGAACTGCAGATTGAAACTGAAGAAACTGCAAAAAGGTGGGAATGTAAGGAGACGGGACCTGGATAAACTGAAAGAACCAGAGGTTGTAGAGAGTTTCAGGAAGAGCATAAGGGAACAATTGACAGGAATGGGGGAAAGAAATACAGTAGAAGAAGAATGGGTAGCTCTGAGGGATGAAGTAGTGAAGGCAGCAGAGGATCAAGTAGGTAAAAAGACGAGGGCTAATAGAAATCCTTGGGTAACAGAAGAAATATTGAATTTAATTGATGAAAGGAGAAAATATAAAAATGCAGTAAATGAAGCAGGCAAAAAGGAATACAAACGTCTGAAAAATGAGATCGACAGGAAGTGCAAAATGGCTAAGCAGGGATGGCTAGAGGACAAATGTAAGGATGTAGAGGCTTGTCTCACTAGGGGTAAGATAGATACTGCCTACAGGAAAATTAAAGAGACCTTTGGAGAGAAGAAAACCACTTGTATGAATATCAAGAGCTCAGATGGCAACCCAGTTCTAAGCAAAGAAGGGAAGGCAGAAAGGTGGAAGGAGTATATAGAGGGTTTATACAAGGGCGATGTACTTGAGGACAATATTATGGAAATGGAAGAGGATGTAGATGAAGACGAAATGGGAGATAAGATACTGCGTGAAGAGTTTGACAGAGCACTGAAAGACCTGAGTCGAAACAAGGCCCCGGGAGTAGACAACATTCCATTTGAACTACTGATGGCCTCGGGAGAGCCAGTCATGACAAAACTCTACCATCTGGTGAGCACGATGTATGAGACAGGCGAAAGACCCTCAGACTTCAAGAAGAATATAATAATTCCAATCCCAAAGAAAGCAGGTGTTGACAGATGTGAAAATTACCGAACTGTCAGTTTAATAAGTCACAGCTGCAAAGTACTAACGCGAATTCTTTACAGACGAATGGAAAAACTGGTAGAAGCCGACCTCGGGGAAGATCAGTTTGGATTCCGTAGAAATGTTGGAACACGTGAGGCAATACTGACCTTACGACTTATTTTAGAAGAAAGATTAAGAATAGGCAAACCTACGTTTCTAGCATTTGTAGACTTAGAGAAAGCTTTTGACAATGTTAACTGGAATACTCTCTTTCAAATTCTAAACGTGGCAGGGGTAAAATACAGGGAGCGAAAGGCTATTTACAGTTTGTACAGAAACCAGATGGCAGTTATAAGAGTCGAGGGACATGAAAGGGAAGCAGTGGTTGGGAAAGGAGTAAGACAGGGTTGTAGCCTCTCCCCAATGTTATTCAATCTGTATATTGAGCAAGCAGTAAAGGAAACAAAAGAAAAATTCGGAGTAGGTATTAAAATTCATGGAGAAGAAGTAAAAACTTTGAGGTTCGCCGATGACATTGTAATTCTGTCAGAGACAGCAAAGGACTTGGAAGAGCAGTTGAACGGAATGGACAGTGTCTTGAAAGGAGGATATAAGATGAACATCAACAAAAGCAAAACGAGGATAATGGAATGTAGTCAAATTAAGTCGGGTGATGCTGAGGGAATTAGATTAGGAAATGAGACACTTAAAGTAGTAAAGGAGTTTTGCTATTTAGGGAGTAAAATAACCGATGATGCTCGAAGTAGAGAGGATATAAAATGTAGACTGGCAATGGCAAGGAAAGCGTTTCTCAAGAAGAGGAATTTGTTAACATCGAGTATAGATTTAAGTGTCAGGAAGTCGTTTCTGAAAGTATTTGTATGGAGTGTAGCCCTGTATGGAAGTGAAACATGGACGATAACTAGTTTGGACAAGAAGAGAATAGAAGCTTTCGAAATGTGGTGCTACAGAAGAATGCTGAAGATTAGATGTGTAGATCATATAACTAATGAGGAGGTATTGAATAGGATTGGGGAGAAGAGAAGTTTGTGGCACAACTTGACTAGAAGAAGGGATCGGTTGGTAGGACATGTTTTGAGGCATCAAGGGATCACAAATTTAGCATTGGAGGGCAGTGTGGAGGGTAAAAATCGTAGAGGGAGACCAAGAGATGAATACACTAAGCAGATTCAGAAGGATGTAGGTTGCAGTAGATACTGGGAGATGAAGAAGCTTGCACAGGATAGAGTAGCATGGAGAGCTGCATCAAACCAGTCTCAGGACTGAAGACCACAACAACAACAACACCTTACCTTCGAATGGAGCCGTTTCTTCAAAAAGAAAATTAACAGTAGTCATCACGTTGTGAAGGTGCACGCCTGTGGGGGCTGTTTGTCGATGAAATAGGAATACCGACATGTTTGTCAACTGTAAGTGACGGCCGTTATGTAAACCAGGCGCCGTATGGTTTTGCTGACAGGAGAAGAATTTGCCTTTTACAGATGTTTCATTCTCTCATCGCCCAGGAAAGGAAATTACAAGTATAAGTGATTCAATTAAAATACACGTCTCAATCCATGAACAAGTGCAGGACCCAATTTCAGAGAAAATCTTTCAATATGCGCGGCTTACGGCTAAATTATCGCCACATCGAGAGGTTGTTTACCCCATGACACTCACACAAAAAAATGTTACACTCGCATATGTGCCTTCGCACGTTGCTCGTAGTGCTCCGAAATTTTGTGTTTAGACGTTTTCATCAATGCGCTGGGCCTTCGAAGCATAAAAGTAAAAATCAAAGCAAAAATTGAAACACTAGATTTTTATGTTTTTACTTTTCAATTACTATGAATTATATGAGATTTGTTGCGATACTAGTAATTTTCAATGAGATTTGAAATGCTTATTTCTTTTGTCAATAATTCCATTGTATTTTACGATGTCACAAAAAATATTGTTATGACAAGTACTTCCGCTACAACAGTAGAAAACTAAACATAAAGCTGGGTCTGAACACAGGACGCGAAATTTCTAAATTGTGCTCTTAGCCACTGTGATACCAGCTCATTGGTTTTACGATGCACTGTAGGACTGATAAAGTAACTTCGAAAGTTTGGCCATCAATTTCTCATAAACCATTGAGTGTCGACCCTACGCTAAAATAATGTCCCTGTGTTTTCACTCTTCTTACACCATGCCAAGTTCCGACTGCACCATGAAGTGACCTACGTCGGGTTCCCATTGTTAGTCACATCATAGGTACATGTTAACAACTTTAACTATTGCTGATGGGTAGTTCCCATCACATCATTTGCATACTTTTGTTGTTTGCCGAAATTAGTTATTTATCAAACGCTGAATATAGCATTATTTGTCATTATAAATGAGTTACTAAATTCGCACTCGTTCACAGCACTACCTTACTCCAGTATCATATGACTTTAAGTATTTTAAGTACTTACATTAGTCGACAACTACACTCTACATGGAAAAATAAAAAAATAATTAATGTAAAATGCAGTATATTTGTTTTTAGTGTAACTAATGATGAACAATCATTAAAGAACGTAATAGGCCTGGTTTCCGAATTGGTTTGGAACTCAGTTAAAATAAGACTAAAATAAAGAACGGTCATCACGCCGAAAAGAAATTCCCAGAACTAACAATTAAATCGCAAAACCAGTTGATGACTTCATGCATTCAGTGCAGCCGAATGAAATGACGACGTACGTAGTTAAAGAAACATAATAATGAAAATGGCCTGGAATGCTTTCGATGAAAAAAACTTATAATATACCTGAAACGTGAAGCATGCACTTAGTGTCTATTCTCATTTTTTTACAGCAGTAAGATATACTTGTTTAATGCAAAAAGTACTCGCCACTGAGAAGTACTCAATGGGGAATGGAGATACATGTTAACAGGTAGGTGGGACAGGTGCAAAGGAAAAAAAATGGTTGAGGAAATAGTCACGAATGGAAATAGTAATAGGAATATAAATTGAAATGTGGTTATTCAAAACAAGGGGCCTGGCGGATGGATGACAGATGGCTCAGATAACATCTTTGTTAAATGAAAAGTTATAATTTATTGTGTGAGGATACATATAACAAAGACCGTAATCCATGGACAAGTCTCTATGAGTCATATGGGACACTATTCTATAGTGTGTGATCACTGCTTCACGGTGGTTGAAGTGGGGGTGCTTTAGGTGATAACGTAGAGTCGTTACAACGACACAATAAAGATATTCGGTTCACCAAAACCAGAAAATTCATCGAGGTGAGGTTTGAATTTGTGTACAAACATGTTTGCGCCAATATTTTTCTGCTCACAATAGTCTAAAATATGCATTGCAAAAAACAAATTATTTATAATTTTGTGTGATCTTCATAGATGTACACCAAGTATACATCTGTTTAAACAATTAGTAATATTTTCTTCACAACCCACACTACTTCAACCTACCTAGTATAGACTGGGATGGCTATGGATTCATTACAGGTGGTACAGACAAGCCGTCGTGAGAATTACTTTTGAACACATTATCCGAAAACTGTCTTGAGCAGCTAAATCGACAGCCAACGCGTAATGGAAATATTTTAGATCTGGTAGCCTCTAACAGACCAGACCTCATCGACGGTGTCAGTGTTGAGACAGGGATTAGTGATCATGATGTTGTCATTACGACTATGGTTACGAAAGTTAAAAAGTCAGTCAAGAAGGCTAGGAGAGTATTCTCACTAACAAGAGCGGATAAGCAGTTGTTAGCATCCCACTTAGTAAATGAATCGACTTCATTTACTTCCGGTACGATGGACTTGGAAGAATTATGGGCAAATTTTAAACACATTGTAAATCACACATTGGAGAAGTATGTGCCGAGAAAGTGGGTTACGGACGGAAAAGATCCACGGTGGTTTAACAGCGCAATTCGGAGAATGTTCAGGAAGCAAAGAGAGTCGCACTCGCGGTACAAGAAAGATCGGGAGAATGAGGACAGGCAAAAGTTAGTAGAGATTAGTGCTACTGTAAAAAGAGCGATGCGCGAAGCATACAACCACTACCACCGTCATACCTTAGCAAAAGATCTTGCTGAAACCCAAGGAAATTCTGGTCTTACGTAAAATCAGTAAGCGGGTCGAAGGCTTCCATCCAGTCACTCACTGATCAGTCTGGCCTGGCAACGGAAGACAGCAAAAGGAAAGCTGAAATTTTAAATTTAACATTTGAGAAATCTTTTACGCAGGAGTATCGTACAAACATACCGCCTTTTGAGTCTCGTACAGATTCCCGTATGGAGGACATAGTGATAGACATCCCTGGGGTTGTGAAGCAGCTGAATGGGTTGAAAATAAATAAATCACCAGGTCCTTATGGGATTCCAATTCGGTTTTACAGAGACTACTCTACTGCATTGGATCCTTACTTAGCTTGCATTTATCGCGAATCTCTTGCCCAACGCAAAGTTCCGAGTGACTGGAAAAAAGCGCAGGTGACGCCTGCATATAAGAAGGGTAGAAGGACGGATCCTCAAAATTACAGACCAATATCCTTAACATCGGTTTGTTGCAGGATTCTCGGTGCTCCACTGCAGACTCCTAACTAAGGTACGAGCATATGGGATTGGTTCCCAAATATGTGAGTGGCTGGAAGACTTCTTAAGTAATAGAACCTAGTACGTTGTCCTCGATGGTGAGTGTTCATCGGAGGTGAGGGTATCATCTGGAGTGCCCCAAGAAAGTGTGGTAGGTCCGCTGTTGTTTTCTATCTACATAAATGACCTTTTGGATAGGGCGGATAGCAATGTGCGGCCGTTTGCTGATGACGATGTCGTGTACGGGAAGGTCTCGTCGTTGAGTGACTGTAGGAGGATACAAGATGACTTGGACAGGATTTGTGATTGGTGTAAAGAATTGCAGCTAACTCTAAATATAGATAAATGTAAATTAATGCAGATGAATAGGAAAAAGAATCCCGTAATGTTTGAATACTCCATTAGTAGTGTGGCGCTTGACACAGTCACGTCGATTAAATATTTGGGCGTAACATTGCAGAGCGATATGAAGAGGGACAAGCACGTAATGGCAGTTGTAGGGAAGGTGGATAGTCGTCTTCGGTTCATTGGTAGAATTTTGGGAAGATGTGGTTCATCTGCAAAGGAGACCGCTTATAAAACACAAATACGACCTATTCTTGAGTACTGCTCGAGCGTTTGGGATCCCTATCAGGTCGGATTGAGGGAGGACATAGAAGCAATTCAGAGGCGGGCTGCTAGATTTCTTACTGGTAGGTTTGATCATCACGCGAGTGTTACGGAAATGCTTCAGGAACTCGGGTGGGAGTCTCTGGAGGAAAGGAGGCGTTCTTTTCGTGAATCGCCACTGAGGAAATTTAGAGAACCAGCATTTGAGGCTGACTGCAGTACAATTTTACTGCCGCCAACTTATATTTCGCGGAAAGACAACAAAGATAAGATAAGAGAGATTAGGGCTCGTACAGAGGCATATAGACAGACTTTTTCCCTTGTTCTGTTTGGGAGTGGAACAGGGAGAAAATATGCTAGTTGTGGTACGAGGTACCATCCGCCACGCACCGTATGGTGGATTGCGGAGTATGTATGTAGATGTAGATGTAGATGTAGACTTATAGTTCAGCTTTGCCAGCAGAAATCCATTTCTTCTTCTTCTTCTTTTCTTCCTAGGCAATGGTCTCTTTCCTTCAATATCCCTCAGTCTACCCTCAGGTTGTCACTCCATCTTTTCCTTGGACGGCCAATATTTCTTCTACCAGTTGGTAATTAATTTATTACGATTTTCACAACCTTCCGTTCATACATCCTCTCTATGCTTTCGTTCCAGTCATGCTTTGTCTCTCTGCTCGTCAGTGGAATCCACTTTACACCCTTGTCTAATGCTTTCGCGTCTCCATCTCGCAGTTTTATTTTCCGTGGTTTCAAATTTCTTTTTGTTTCTGATGTTTGCGGTCCTGTCTCAGCTGTTTGTGCTTCGTATATTCTTGCTTATGGATCTTTACCTATGTATTTGTTTTTCTAAGTACTATCATTTAAACTCCCTGCTACTTTATTTGCCTTTCCTACGTTTTCTCTAACTTCCCTTTCGACAGCCGATCGCGGTGGTCTAGCGGTTCTAGGCGCTCAGTCCGGAGCCGCGCGACTGGTACGGTCGCAGGTTCGAATCCTGCCTCGGGCATGGATGTGTGTGATGTCCTTAGGTTAGTTAGGTTTAAGTAGTTCTAAGTTCTAAGGGACTGATGACCATAGATGTTAAGTCCCATAGTGCTCAGAGCTATTTGAACCAACCCTTTCGACATTTTCACTGCTGGGCAGTTCATTACCAGGATATTTAAATGTCACTACCTGTTGATTGGCAACGGCCTTGCCGTAGTGGATACACCGGTTCCCGTCAGATCACCGAAGTTATGCACAGTCGGGCGTGGCTGGCACTTGGATGGGTGACCATCCGGGTCGCCATGGGCTACTGCCAATTTTCGGGGTGCAATCAGCCTCGTGATGCCAATCGAGGACCGACTCGACCGAATAGTAGCGGCTCCGGTCAAAGAAAACCATCAGAATGACCGGGAGAGCGGTGTGCTGACCACACGCCCCTCGTATCCGCATCCTCAGCTGAGGATGATCCGGTGGTCGGATGGTCCCGATGGGCCACTTGTGGCCTGAAGATGGAGTTCTGCTGCTGCTACCTGTTGAATGATTTTTCCATCCTCTTCCACTTTGCATCTTATTGGTTCCACACACGTGTTCGTACATTTGGTTTTTTGAGTGGATATGACCAACCTGAGGGTTTTGGCTGCCACGTGAAATATATGTCAAAGTTTCTGCAGGCTCTCTTCACTGTTTCCTAATAGAACTGCATCACCAGCAAAATAAATGGTTTTTATTTCTTCGTCCCCCGTTTCATAACCACTGCAAATATCTTCTTTCTCATCTCGTCCGTGACTATATAAAAAAAGTAGCAGGCTCAATGAGTCACCTCGTCTATTACCAGATTTAACTGCTATGCAGCTTGTTAACCTGGAACAATTTTTCGCCTGTATGTAATTGTCGGAATAAATGTCGCCAATATCATCTGTCTAAAAATGAATACTGCATTTGTGCGTGAGCTACCGCATCTAAAACCATACGGCTCCTCTGCAAGGGTTGTAATGCTCTTTATTTTATTTCCTATTACTTTTGTTATTTGTTGAAGAACTGAGCTCAGTATATTTATTCCTTTATATCTGGATGGGTCTTTCTTATCTCCTTTGTGTAAATGAGATTTATAAATACTAGTTCTCCACACATTTGCAATTTCATTACCAGTCATAACATTGCTAAGCAACTTGGTTACTTGATCAGGAAGTGAACGTCCTCCATATTTCAGTAAATCGTTGGGATTCCTGTCTTCCGCTGGCGACTTCCCACTTTTTGACAGCCTCACAGCTTCTTCTACCTCTACATGTGAAACATATACATCATCACTTACGTGTATACTGATCTCTGTTGTCTCTTCGTTTTCTGGTATTTTTTACCTTTTTAAAACTGTTTTAAATATTTAACCCATGATTCCCACGAACAGCAGCCGGCCGTAGTGGCCGAGTGGTTGTAGGCGCTTCAGTCTGGAACAGCGCGACCGGTACAGTCGCAGGTTCGAATCCTGCCTCGGGCATGGATGTGTATGATGTCCTTAGGTTTAAGTAGTTCTAAGTTCTAGGGAACTGATGGCCTCAGATGTTAAGTCCCATAGTGCTCAGAGCCATTTGAACCAACACACGGACAGCAAATTTTATAACAAGTGCACCTCGTCCTCCATTGTATATCCGTAGTTTTTCTCAGTCACTACACAGTCGTATTGCTTCGTTGCTTCGGCGTTATTCGAAATTTGTTCGTAATTGGCTTTTTTTTTATACTGTGATGTTCCATGCATTTAATTATGTTTAGTACCCGCTCCTTGGACAACGACTGTCCTTTTCTACGTTTCAATGGGGACGGTATTTGTGACTTCCTGTCCGACGAGGATGATGAACAGTATGGCTCAACACCAGTTTCCTTATCACTTGCACTTGTTACGGACATACCGTCATCATTTACTCCTGACGTATTTTGTCCGCTCAGTCGAGCGTATACGCTACCACGCATTCCAATGACACATTTTGTACAATCGCTAATATTTCCTCTGCCACTTCTTTCTCATTCTGAAAAGTTTCTTGTGTTCCTTCCCGACGACATGTCGACTTCGGCAGTCTTGCTGCAGATATAACGCAGTGTTTCCTTTGTTTATTGGTGCCGTTGGTCTTATTTGTGTCAATACCACTAGCATTGTAGCACTGTTGTGAATTATTTGTGGTCAACGCAGTTCAACTACGCTCCGTAGCCTCATGCTCTGTTCACACTTGGATATTTCCAGTCCCGCCCTCTGGTGCCATTAGCAGCCAATATTGTGGTTGCATGCTAGACAATAAGAGGGGCGTCGAATGCTGTCAACGTTATTGGTCTTTTGCGATTTCGGACTCAAGGAGATGCTTGTTAGACACAGGCAGGGTCGAGTTGTTGGTATCGAGCCAATGATTCTTCGCAGCACCTCAGTTGCCACTTCTAGAATTTAATTATACAGGGTGTTCCAGAAAGAATGACCCGATTCTAACTTGTAATAATATTGAGACAAATGTCAGTGGGTAACTGAAACAGCATTACGTCCATCCGGCTTGGATCTCCGGCCCCCCTACCTTTTATAAATCCCTCCAAATCCTTGAACGCCATGCTCTCCGTCTCGCCTATCGCATCCGTCTCCCCTCCCCCACGCAGATCCTCTACGATCTCATCCCCTTCCCCCACCTCGTCCTTTTCCTTGAAAGGATACAGATCCTGTACACCTCCCGCAAACTCGATCCTCCTCACCCGCTAGTCTCCCTGATCCTCTCCCACCCCCACCCGGTCTCCATCTCTCCACCCTCCTTACCCTCTCCCAAGGTGGCTTCCGCTAGCTCCCTCTCCCTGATGATGCCCTCCTCCCCTCCATCTACCCCTCCTACCAACTTTGATCCTCCCACCCTCCTCCTGTGTTTGGGAACCCTCCCTCCCTTCTCTCCCTCTTCCCTCCTTCCTCCATTTCTCCCCACTCCTCCTCTGGGCTTCCCCTCCCCTGTCCCTCTCCTCCTGCCCTCATTTCCTCAGCTATTGGCATCCTTGTTCTCCCCTCTCCCCCACCTCACCCTTGTTCCCCCCTTGGCAGGTCCCGAGACTCGCACACGTTAAGTGGACATTCGCGCGCCGGAGATCATCGCCATCAGTGTCTCGTGTTTAGTGTTCAGTGTTCACCGTCACACTCCATCGTTCACCAGTGCCATCGTCATCTTCAGTGTTTGTGCTTCGTGTCAACAGTTTGTAGTGTGGATTGTCATCGAGTGTGAACGGCTTCATGTTTTTTTATGTTCATGTGTCTACTGTTTTTTCCCGCCGTTTTTCCAAGTGATGTATTTTCTCTGTTTATATCATTGTACCATCTTCGGCTGAAGAGCGGCGTATTGTGCTGCTGCCAGCCTACCTGTTACACAGGTTTTAAAATCACAATAAAGAGAAAAAAACTGAAACAGCACTAGATGTAATCGGCATGGTCCAGAGTTTCAGCATAAATCAGCTAGATGTCGCTATGAGCGCTGACCTGGAGCGTGCTGCCAGTCTCGAGCAATATGGCGTCCCTGCAACAGAAGGCGTATTGTCTTATTGAATGTAGTCGTAATCAGTCACTGATCGCAGTTCAGCGGGCGTTTCATATTCGATTTAGTGCTAAACCACCATCACCAAAGAACATTCGACAGTGATATAAACATTTTGAAGAAACAGGGTGCCTCTGTTAAGGCAAAAGTCCTGGCCAGCCACGTGTTCCTGAACAAACAATGGAACAAATCCGACGATCATTTGAGCGGAGCCCCCGCAAGTCTACGGGTCATTCTAGCCGAGAACTTTGCGTTACCACGCATGACAGTGTGCCGTGTGTTACGGCATCGTTTAGCCCACAAACCATACCGATTACAACTGACGAAGTGAAGCGAGTGGATTTTAGCAATGCTATTCTAGAGGACATGGAAGATGATACTTTTATGTCACGGTGGTATTCAACGATGAGGCAGCTATCCATATTAGCGGTAAGGTTCACTGTTATAATGTGCTTATATGGGGGCTCGAAAATCCTCTTGAAACTATTGAACACGGACGTGATTCACCAAACGTGAATGTTTTTTGTGCTGTTTCGCAAAGCATTGTTTATGACCCTACTTCTTTGGGGAAGAAACCGTAACAGGACAATCATATCTTGCAATGCTACGGAACTGGTTATTCCCACAACTTGATTCTGACAATTTCATCTATCAGCAAGATGGAGCAGCACCCCACTGGCACAACAACGTGGCAGTCTCCTCAATGCCAACGTGCCTCACCGTTGGATAGGGCGTACAGAACCCCAGGATCAGGCTTTGCACTCTTGGCTTCCTAGGTCCCCTGACTCAACACCATGTTGTGGGGATATGTTAAACAATGTCTTTACGTTCCTCACTTACCTTGTGACATTGATGAACTAGAAACCAGAATATCAGCTGCTGTAGCTTCAGTGTCAGAAGACACCTTACGCTTACTTTGGAATGAATTCGGCTGTTGCCTAGATGCCGTCCGTGCAGCCAGTGGAGGACATGTGAAACAATTATGGTGGATTTTTTATAAAATTCTGTCTTTTCTGAGTAATTTAGTATGCAATTTGTAGTTGTTAAGCCATTCTTCCTAATAAATAATCCTATTTGAAATCGGGTCGTTCTTTTGGGGACACCCTGCAGTGAAACTGCGCCACAAGAATGAAGTGAATTGTAGGAAAATGCGAAGTTTTAGTGTGATGCTGTTCAGTAACTCCAATCTTCATTTCAAGGACTTATTCACAGTCAGAAGTTCAGCGCTGGCAAAAGATGCAAACACATATCCATTTGAAGTATTTTCTGTGTCTATATACTAACCTAAGGCATTCGCTGAACACCTCCCACAAATTTAAATATTCAGTTCTGGTCTGCATTACTTGGAATTACCGTTTAACATCTTTATCCAGTTGCCAAGGCACTTGTTTATTGATTTCAGGTGCTAAATCCCTTTCTTGTGAATACGATTACATTAAAGTAATATGTAAATTGAGTTAATTGAGATCATCGTCTGATATCGGTGTCAGTTGCTTTACTTAATCTTTACTCTGATGACAGGTGATTTACTTCAATGAAATACTACAAGTCTAATTAATTGATGTAATTGAAATATCTAATTGACATACTCCATCCACTCAATAGGCGAGGGCTACATGTGAGGTATACTTACAACAGAAATGCAAGTTCTGCTATATACGACAGATTTAGCCTTTACAGTTGTTCTTCTAGTTTTCGTTATTTGTAAACGATAAACAGTTTAGCACTTTCTCTGTATTTCTTGACTGGAAACAATCATTTAATATGTAATATCCTTAAATTTCCCATGGTCGCTTTCAGTCTGAATAATTTTAATAAACATTTTTGGAACAGTGATCAAAAATTTAATTTATTTTTAATTCAGTCTTGATCACACCTCGTATGCTACAAGAACATAGGTGACCGGTTTCGGTCATATCACATAACCATCATCAGACCTGTAATTTAATTTAGAAAGTAATAGGAACCTTACAAGATTGACAATAAAATATGCAAAAAGGCTTATAAGGATAAAATACAATAAGACTTGTTATACCCATGGCATCCTTTGAAGATGGTAGGTGGAGCACTCTTCTCAGCTGCTGCGATGTCAACTGGTGCCAGCAAGTTACGGGCATACGCTTAAATACGAAGATGCTCCGCCTACCTCCATCAGCAATATTAAGATAAAGGATGAGAAGTTTTGGCCCAGAACAAACTTTACTGAAAACTGAAGAGTGTACACACATGTAAATCCTTATTTCTGGCATTTCATGGCGTTCTCTGGCTGTCAGTGACAGAACCGCCTAAAAATCGACCAACTCCTCATACATAACGTTGACTTGACTACGCTCTCCTCATTCCTCAACACAAGTCTTCTGCCTCTTCCATGCAATCCAGTGCTACTGTCATGTACACAATGTGTCAGAGCCTTATAAATGTGTGGCACGTGACACTGGTCCGAATGTAGTGAACACGAAACAAATTGTCTCAAATTCTGGCAGTTTTCCGAGTCTCCTAACGTGAACAGGAACAGTATTTCCTTTTTACTTTTTCCATTGTTCGTTCTTCAGGAAAATCTTCCAGCTTCTAGAAAATACTGAGAACTATTTATGAGCAATCTCTAGTAATATTTTGAAGTGGCTTATCGTTGGACTCTTCAACGTAAACGTCTTCATATATTTTTTATGCTAAGGCATTTGTTTTTTTGTAGTGAGTTACCATAGAGCTGTTAGTAGAGCGCAATAGTTACTGCGTATGTCAATAACAAGAGCACGTCATGAATCCCTTGGTCCTTCTTTGAATATTCTGCACGTATTCACTTTGACTTACTATGGAAATTAGATTTTCTACATACATTGCGCAAACCGTATCCTAGCATTTCCCATTCGTCCCGCTCTTGTAACCTTACGAAATGGACAAAAACTGTATAAAACGAATTAAAAAATATTTCGTTGGAAAGACAGAACTTAGCAGTCCTAGAGGTCGACTTCTGATTAAACTGTTTCTTCCGTTGTGCACAAAGTAGTAGGTATAAAATGGAAATGTCGTGTGGCTAGGGCCTCCCGTCGGGTATACCGTATACCGTTCACCTGGTGCAAGTCCTTCGAGTTGACGTCACTTGCCGGCCGCGGTGGCCGAGCGGTTCTAGGTGCTTCAGTCCGGAACCGCGCGACTGCTACGGTCGCAGGTTCGAATACTGCCTCGGGCATGGATGTGTGTGATGTCTTTAGGTTAGTTAGGTTTAAGTAGTTCTAAGTTCTAGGGGACTGATGACCTCAGATGTTAAGTCCCATAGTGCTCAGAGCCATTTGAACCATTTGACGTCACTTCGGCGACTTCCTTGTCGATGGGGATGAAATGATGATGATAAGGACAACACAACACCCAGTCTCTCAGCGGAGAAAATCTACGACCCAGCCAGGAACCGACCCCAGGGAGCTAGGTATGACATTCCATTGCGCTGTCCATTCAGATACCAGGGGCGGTCGGTATACAATGATCATTCTGAGACAAATTGATTTAGTTACATATTGCTACCTCCAGATCCTGAATCGAGCTCCCTACGTTACACCTACTGAAACGTTTTTGAAGTCTAACTATGGATGCTGGTATATATTCTGTGGTGGACATGGCACCTAAAACGAAACAAAATCCACCACCTGACTTTCATTGGTACCAAAACCACGTCTACACAACCCTAATACGAAATCTATCCTAAAGCAGCACGCCAGCCTTGCATGCACTTACGAAAGCGCCATGCATATCGGGATCTGTTCGCGTTTCCTGCACGCATACAATGAGAGCTCAGTCAGCAACCATTGTGACATTTGACGCGCTCCGTCGCATCTGATAGACACCAATAATTCTTATGGTACACGTATTTCTACCAACCTTGAGAACAAAACACACACTCAAGATAATTTTTCGGTGGAAAGAGATCACCTTCTCACAATATGCGCAAAATGAATCGGGTCTACAAACATACAGGGATTGAACAATATTCTTGGCTCTAAAATTTACATTTTGATGGTTGTTTCCTACTCTTACAAAAGTAACTGTATATATACGTCAAATAAAAATAAAAAATCCTGATGTTCTCGTTTGCCAGTCAAAAATCTGAAAAATGCTACAGAAATATTTTAATGTATTCTCTAAGCCATTGCAGATATGTAGGTATTTAGTTTTCTTCTACTATTTACTTGCGGTTTGTCTGTATCATGTATCCTAACACCACATCGCACTAACGGTTATACTAAATTATTTTTTTAACATTACATAGAATGTAATTTTAATTGAAGTTTTTGTCAGCTATATTATCTAGCGATTTTAAATATTTCGATTGATGTTGAATTCATTCAAAATTACGCAATTAATCCCTTCAAAATTAGGATCAGTATACCTTATAAGTATATCGAAAAGCAGAGTCTGTTAATACTTTCTCTTACTCCCTCAAAACAAATTATGATATTTGATTTTGTGGAGTTAACAGCTTCTTCTTCTTCATCTTCATTCTTCACACGATCAGGCCCAGAGGACCGCACGCTACCACAGTTAGAGCTCTCCATCCGTCTCTGTCTTCTGCTATCTGTCTCCAGTTTTCCGTGACTCCCAGCTGCAATAGGTCTTCTCTCACTCCATTGATCCACCTCTTTCTAGGTCTTCCCACTGGTCTGCTGCGTGACGGGATCCAGTCGATTGTGATTTTGGGCCATCTTGTTGCCTCCATTCTAACAACATGTCCAGCCCATTGCAGTCTTTTGCTTCTCGTCACTCCCAAGATGTTAGGCTCGTTGTACAGCTCTTCATAAGTTAACAGCTTATGTTTATAAATACTTTGGTTATTATAAATGCATTCCAAATCACAGAACTCGAAAATTTTTCTGACAGTATTTCATTAGTATTTTCTTTGAGATGACTAACGTAATCTTGTTACTTATTAAAATAGCTTTTAATGTTAAATTCTACACTCTGTCTTCGTTTCCTTTAGTCTTGTAGCTGAACATGAAGTTTCATTTTTGTGGCCTTAATACTTGCGATTTCAGATAATTCGATACAATTTTAAAATCTTTGGATTTATGTAACTATATGATATGAATTTAACTGAGAAAATTTAATGGCCTATTTCCACATGAGTACCAATTTGATTTTGTTATTTACTGGAATATTTTTTGTTGAGAAATGTAGTATCTATTATTATTTTTGCTTTACCATTTCACTATACTAAAACTTTAATTTTCTCATATTAATGTTTTACATTTACATATTCTTAGTGTGTACATTCAGTATCTCAAAATACACAACTGATCTCCATGTGTGGATTTCACTGTGTGCAATGACTGAAGGCACACTGGCATGCAGACTAAAAATTAACTACATAACTTCCATTTATCGTGTTGATAATTAAAACTGTATGGCTACATCTAGTGCTATCGCAATTTCATTGAAAAATTCTTTATCTTTCTCCCTTCTAATTGGCTATATAGAAGACTGTGATTGTATAAGCCTCGTGAGATCAGAAAATCAAGTCCATCGTCTTCCAAGTAATAAACAACCTTAGAGGAAAGTGAAGAAGTTACTTCTAAAAGTACTTTAATACTCCTTCTTTTAGCGTAAATTCTGGATGATCGTTGTGAAACAATGAAAATTGCGCAAACAGAGATGTCGATAAAGTCCATGAAATTTTGAGTAACCCACGGCAAATCACAAAATTTATATGTATATTTCTTCACCAGTACAAAGGAACAAACTCTATTCACTAATCATTTAACTATCAGAAAGGAATATTATTACATAACATATCTGAATCAACATGAGCTGATAAAAGATACAAACACGAAACTAACACAAACACCTTATGAAGTAAAAAAAAGTCATAAAGTAATCAAAGAGCTACGTTAACTATGGTTTTAATTTACAAAAGAAATTCATATGCAGTAATTTTTTAAAAAAATATGTAAATATTCGCTATGGAAATGGCTAAATGGTTAACTCCACCTGTTCCTGTCAAAAATTGCAATACCTTACAGGTAAAACTACATTACCTGCACAGATGAAACTCATTGGCTTCACAAATAATGATAAAAGGATGTCATTGTATTAAATGAATTTCTAACTTCTTGAATTACACAATAATAACGAAAATTCAAGGTAATTACAACGCCTAGATACTAAACATCAAGCAAGCTACTGAAAGTACTTCAACAAAATTAATAATGAAAAGAAAATACTGAAACAGCATAGTTTTAATTTGCCAGATTTATTGCATTTCAATTACCTTACCATTGCTTTAATAGCATTTGCATTAAAATTATAATGAATCCCACTGTATGACTGCTGCATGAAACAAACTGACTGGATAACTGAGACAGTATTACTGAACTTATCAGATTGTTCTCCAAAAACCAATACTAGCATTATTTTGAAAAATAGTTCTTTCTCTAAGTGCCAGATTAAATATTTATCAACGACTCTGTGCTCTAATAGGGCAGGAAAGATGCAGGATCCTACTCTGGGTAATGACAAGATAAGTAAGTTAGGATTTCGCATGATTTGCGATATTATTGTTCTCAATGAAATTCACCAAATATGCTTTACAAAGACATAAGCTATTCTCCTGTGAACATTGTTACAGGTAGTCCATACTGTTGAGAGGATGCTTTTGGCCTCAGTGATGTGTTCCATTAGCTCCAACCGTTATGGGAACATTCTGGTTAACAGCAACGATTTTGGGACTGTATCCATATGGAATTTGGAGCTTATTTCATATGTCCATACATTCGCTCACACTCTGAATCGTAAAATATGACTGACCTCTCACTGACCAACTGCTCGTCTTGCATGAGATATGCACATCCACTGTACATCGTCTCCAATACTGGAATGCAGGAACCAGAAGAAAAGTAGTCTTTTTGTCAGCAAAGTAGTTTACTCTTTGACAAATGTAAACACACCTACGTTTCTAATACTTCTCCAACAATATAACCCTGCTCAATAAAGATTTTTATAAAGATGAGAAAAATGTTAAAAATTGTTGTACAAAATGCATATCAAATATAAAAAAATTAGTATATTTTACACACAGGTGAAATTTATAAGTTACAGTGAAATCAGCATCTTTGGCGGTAGCAAACTAGACGATACTTACGAAAAAACTGACAAGAAGTACAGCATATAGCAGAAATTATATATGATATACCTGAATTAATTTCCTTATTTTTTTAAAGAAGAGAAAGATGGTTGTATGAAGACTATCCTGATTATTATGAAGCTGACAAAAATAAGTAATATCTATATGATAACATGTTGTGGGTTGGCAAGAGAGCCAACCCGGTATACTAGAGGAAGCCGAAAGGCACGCGTTTTAGCTCACGCAGGCTGGCGTGAGGTCTGGAACAGGACAAGGAAATTAGACTTTAGCAAAAAACGTACGTTGCTGTTGGAATACTTAACTTTAATCCATACATGGTGAACATCGCTCTTGATGGTACATGTTTTACAGCTTTAATAGTGACGGGTAATGGCGCTTTGCTAGGTCGTAGCAAATGACGTAGCTGAAGGCTATGCTAACTATCGTCTCGGCAAATGAGAGCGTATTTTGTCAGTGAACCATCGCTAGCAAAGTCGGTTGTACCACTGGGACGAGTGATAGGAAGTCTCTCTAGACCTGCCGTGTGGCGGCGCTCGGTCTGCAATCACTGATAGTGGCGACACGCGGGTTCGACGTATACTAACGGACCACGGCCGATTTAAAGGCTACCACCTAGCAAGTGTGGTGTCTGGCGGTGACACCACATAACATATCTATTTTATTATCCAAAACATATCATTTATTATCATGAGGGCTCAATGCTTTTTTGTTTATTTCAACTGTGTACATTTCGTGTTTTTTTTTTTCACTTCAAAACACATTAATTTATCAGTACTGTTCTCTATTGTTAAACAAACTATCTTTATAATCTTCTAAACTTATCCTGTTTTTTACAACACATTTCTTAACTCCTTTAGATTTTCGTTCTTATTACCAACTTTATAAGCATACATTTTGGTCTTAAACCACAGAATCCTTCCACTACATTTCCACTGCATTCATCTTTCCTAAAACTTCGTTTACTTGTGGAATTCTATAAATATTATCTGTTGGATAATGACTTGTATCAAAGTAATTTATCATCGATTTCATGTCCTCATAAAAATCTTCAATGATTATATTGTAGGTTAAGCTATCTGTGTTATAAACCGTTAATGGAAAACCTGTCTTAAATGTTCCATTAATATCTATATCATATAATTGTCTCTAAGTTGTATCTTTTTTATTTTATTCACTTTGTAACTCATTTCACTCTCATTGTTGATCTAAAAGTATTTGGTTTATCTGACATGGTATGTTTAGAAATTTGATACCACAATCTCTTAAATAAATAACACAGTAGTGAACAAGTAATTTTTCCCTTTGTGTCAAATGTTATAGTTTTATACTTTTGGTTATAACACTTACATTCATCTGCTAGATAGTAGGAAGAAAGGATTGAATATATCTCTTTAGTCACATTTAAAATTTTGCTAGAATGATTTTACTCTGGTTGCAGTCATAAAATTTACCATATTCTGTTACATTCGTTTTTGTGCTTAGAACAGGAACAATTTTATATAGGCCATTCGATCTAAGTGTATCAAGCATCTTAGAAATATCTTCACACACATCACTTAATAGATTTAGCAAAAGATTGTTTACCTTCATTGTTTTATTATTGAGTGCCTAAGAATATTTCTTTCCCCTTACATTTGAATATATTCCAAAACTTCCATCTCCGAAGAAAAAGTAATATAAAAATAATTTATTCATCTTTCTATTCTTGTTTCTTCTGTTCAACATACTATTAATGAATTCTTTGGTAAAGTGTTCTTTTGTATTTGGTTTTGCATTTACACGAGATGAATGGTAGTGTTCATCTCTTTTTTTTTTTTTACATCTTTAGATTTCACTTTGTGTAGATTCTTCTCAATGAGTGAATAATCTTGTGTTTCACCAACAACCAAGTTATTAGTAACAACTCTATAAATTTCTTTAGTAGTTTTATGTCATATTTTCTTGTTTATATCTGTCCAAAGCTTAAGATTCTAAACCAACTATTCATTACTAAATGCTACTTCTTTTCAGTTGCCTATTCTTCTCCTGTGTATAACTAATTGTTCCGGTGGTTTTATTTCTACATTACCATTAATTTTATTTTTCAGATTTACTGGTGTATCACTCATTCCTGAATCGTCATAACAAAACTCAATATTTTCTACATATTTCGGTTTCTTTATTTTATAGTGGAAATCATACATAAATTCTTTAGATAAATCGAGTATGCTCATTCCAAAATAGACAGGCTTATTAAATGTGATTTTTGTCTTATTTATATGTATGGCAACAAGATTTTCATTATATATATTCTTCATTTAAAGTTTGCTTTTGCTATTAATTAATCACATTTTTCTACATCTGATACTAATTTTATATCAACTCTATTTCTAATATTTACTGTTGTCTTGCCAAACACAGAATTATTCATCAAATTATAAAAATCTTTCTCAAAGTCATTTCTAGCCTTGGTCCTCATTTCAGTATTTAAATCTATATATTTCTTCAACCAGTCTGACTGATTAAATTTTAAAACTCTGTGTATTTTTGTTAATTTCATTCCTAGAGTTAAATACTGTTTAAGATTTCTGTAATGAACTGCATATTCATTCAGAGTTGTCAACAACTTGCTTTCTTAGTTCCTGGCACAATTTTATTTTCAGGAATTAATGGTAAATCTTTATGTAAATCAGAGAAATCTTTCAGACATTCTAGCTCTACTTCAAAAATATAAACAATTTTTGGAGTAGCTTAAATTTCACTTGTTTTTGTGCAATTGTACTTCATGCTCAGTTTTTCAGACCAATGAAAATTATTTCGTTCATCCCATTCAGATCCACCAAATGGTAAATATACAAATATACAAACTGTTTGCATCTAAATATGCTACATAATTCGATATTTTTACAATCAAAATCTTTCAACTATCCATTATTTGTATTTACATATCTTTTATAACATTGGGACATTCCTCTTGTTACTCCTTTTCAACCATAAGATTCATATCGTAATCATGTAATAAATGAAGTTGTTGTTTAGTCATTTCCAGCATTGCAACAAAGTAAAATCATGTGCAGTAAAATACCATTATGGATCTAATTCATAAGCTTTTACCCAATTTTTTCTAAACTTTTCAAACACATCAGACAACAACAGTACATCTGTTTCAAGATGTAAATCATGATATTCACCAATACTCTTATATTAAATCCTTACCAAACTCTTTTTGCATGTTTATAATCTTCATCACTTACTTTGCAGTCATTCTATGTATTATAAAATTCTTCTTTTGCTGGTAATTATGTTTCTCCAAATTTTTCCTGAGAATCCATTTAATCATATGGATTAACACATTTTCTGATAACTAGATTGAATAACTCTTCTGAGTAAAATTTCCTCAAGATTTTCATTTGATCCTTTCTTTCGGATTTGACAAAAATTTGTTGAGTGAAGAAGCCATAAATTCATTAAACCTCATCTTGAATGATTCTGAATGCTAACCAAAACTTATATATCTATCTTCATTGTTTTGTATTAAATCTATGTCTATTATAATAAGCAAGGTCTTTCACAAACAAATGATATTTATATCCAGATAAATATGTAATAAATTGGTACAAAGCTAGGATATTTTAACTGTAAATTACAATTATTGCACAATGGACTGATATATTTCCCGATCAGGTTATTGTAATGATGAACCTTTTTATTATTTCTTGTATAATAACATCCACACAGTGTACTAATTTTAGATTCAGTATGTCTTGATTGTTCTTCATATAGGTACGAAAAACACTTCACTATACTTTAAACTACACAGTTTAAAATATTTTTTGCAAAAAATTGAATTTTATATCTTTCATTAAAAATGTTGCATCCCTACTGCTAATTAATTTATTTGCAAGACTAATAAATGTTTTCCTCTCTAAATGGGAGTTGAAAATAAAATGCCCACTACAAACAAAACAAAACATTCTCTAAGATAACTTTTTTGAAGTAAACTAAACAATTGGATTGTAGTTATGTATAGAAAATTTAAATAATAATAATCTTGTTAGAAATGTTGGAGGTATTATTTACACAAAAGGAGAAGAAAAAATAGAAGAATTTAAACAAATTAAAGAATCATTCTGCAATAATATTATGTTAGTTAAAACAACAGATTTTATAGATTGTAAAAGAGAAATAAGAAATGGAAAATTTCATGTAAGAAAGGAAGCATTTGGTGGTTTTAATAGTATTTTAAGCTCTAGATTTTCTAAATTTAATGTGGAGATACATATAGAGTTAAAGCAAAAATTTGATACTTATTAGATTCCAATACATTAACAAATAAAGGTACTTAACAAATTATTAAGAAAATATAAAAGTCGTGGAACAAACAATAAAAACCCTTATAAAAAAATCTTATAAAATAGAATTAGCAGATGTCTTAAGAGAATTACCAGAAATTTTAGAAGAACTTAAAAAGGAAGACTATTATTTGTTGTATTTTGACATATCACAAGATTTCGCAGGAATTTCTAACAAAAAAGAAGTGATTGAATACTTAACAAATAACTTTAACTTTCTAAAACAAGAAGGATATAAAAAAGAATGTAAACAACGATTTTTCTTTAGGAAAACACTGTTTAACTCAGATTACTACTAATTCTAGAGTAAAAATATGCTATAAATTTAATTGCCAATTATTGAGCCCTAGAGTAAGTAAACAACTTGGTAACCAATTTATAGATTTTTTAAACTGTCCCAATAAATGATTAAAGGAAACTTTTGCTTCTACATTACCTAAAAATGGAATTACGAGACGGGAAACAAGATTTTTATATAAACTAATCCAGATTTCCAAAAAGTGTACGAAATAATTCATTAACAGATTTTTAGAACTAATAGCAAATAACAGCAAATGTTTTAGGAAAGCTCCATTTCATTTCGTTCCACTTGCCAAAATGTGGGAAAAATTAAGAGATACTCTACAAAACAGTTGTTCTCTTATTCACAACAGCCTCCTGCAATACATTTATTGGGGTAACAGAAATCTAAAAAAAATTAAGAGGAATACAAATAAAAATGAAAACATGTATTAAAGAAGAAAGAGAAAAATTAATTAAATTTGTTTTATATGCATTTAGTTTTATCTTGTTACCTATTAACTGTGTAAAAATTTTTGAAGAGACGAAGTATGTAATTTCTGGAGACACACATTTCTGTAAATCCAATACCTTATTTCCTACAATACCAAGAGAAATAAATTTTGAAGATCTGGAACCAATTAAAACAAACAATATTATTGCATTTGCATCCAGAAGAAGAATAAATACTTCCCACAAAATTTATCCATGTTCCATTAACGAAATTAAACCAACAGCATTGTAAAACAGAAAGGAAATGAGAGTATTTGGTTACTACTATATTATTCAAAGAAAAATACGAAAATACTTTGGAGAATGAACAAAAAATAAGAAAAATAGAAGAATAAGTAAAAAATTATTTTAAACAACAACGGATAGATTTTCCTACAATGGGGTTTCTAAAATTTAAGATTTTGTGGCAAACAATTAAAATAAGTCTACATATATCTGTGTATTGGGTGAAAATAATGGTAATAAATCTGTATAAATTGTTAAGTGTCCCAACAAAAACAAATTTTTGAAATGAAGAAATATAATGATATTCTTAAGAAAGAAGGATTTATTTGTATTTCACGTAGTAGTCATCGAAAAGAATGAGAAAATTTTTACCATCCCTAGGAAAAACCATTTCTACTGGTTTTTCTACTTTTGATGGAAACTCTTTCCTCAGAATAGCTTATTTAAAAAACACCTAATTTTCGAAAACAAAGAGAGTTCATTGTATAAAAAATAAAGTAAAGAAATAATCAAAAACTTAAAAATGGTCCAAATATTAGGAAAAATAAAAATTGAAAACTTTAAATGACTAGAAAATCTGGAAGAACGATTAGAACTAATTATTTCCAACATTACCATCAATTTGTTGTTGTTCCAAATGTTTCAAATGGCTCTGAGCATTATAGGACTTAACATCTGAGGTCATCAGTCCACTAGAACTTAGAACTACTTACACCTAACAAATCTAAGGACATCACACACATCCATACCTGTGGCAGGATTCGAACCTGTGACCGTAGCAGTCGCACAGTTCCGGACTGAAGTGCCTAGAACTGCTCGGCCACAATTGTTCCAATTAATGGTTGGAAGAAGTAATTAGAAATAACAATATAGATATAAATTACAGGAATAAAATTAAAACAACACCCAATAAAAGGAAGGAAAAAATATTGGTGTTGTTTAATTTTTATGTGCATTGTCATTGACTGACTGAAGCTTCATTGATTATATATTTTATGTATCTATTTTAACTATTTCGCATTTCTCTGGAATAACTATATTATTCTATTAAAAAATGTAACATTAATGGTGGATATTCATAATTAAGTCCGACTAAACTTGCCATATATTTTCGAATTTTATAATCTCCAAAAATGTAACAAGGACGAATTAAATTTCCATCCTCTGCTGAATACATGTGGTAAACATTACATCCCAAGTAACTAAAGAATAGCAGATTCCAGTATTTTAAACATAGCTGCGCAACAGCAACGGTTCCACGTAATAAGACTAAAAACAGCTGACCAGTTGCAACGGAGAAAGTAATCTTTATCTAGGTTTCGACGGATTTAAATCTGTCTTCTTCAGAAGGCGGCAGTATTACATTAAAATGGAAAGATGTATCATCGTCGTTTTTACAAATATCTGCATAGATCCATTAGTCCAAATTAAAATATAGCCCTGAAAATAGGGTTTGCCATATAAAAAAAAATTAGTACATGGATGTTGCAGAGCTCACAAGCTCGCTTTCTCCATTTAATCCACTTAGGTTTATTTGTAATTTATCAAAAATCTCTAATAGTAAATGGAAGAAGACAGAAACGCTAAAATTATAGAGCTATTTTTTAAGAATAAAATGCATTACCAAGGTATGTGAGAAAAATTAAATAGTTTGTTACACAAAGATTACCAAACAAAATGTTTAGATTTAGTTTACTTAAAAATGGTTGTGCAAAAATTATAGTTTTTGACTGGGATAGGATGCTTTTGTAGAATTAAAAGATTTAAATAAATGTAGTAGAAACAAATATATAAAAAGAATTCTTAAAGTAATTAACAAATGTTACTTGGAGGAAAACGATTTAGATTCGCGGGAAGAAAGTAAAGAAGATAATAATGAATATTATAAAGAACGATTTCCACATGAACAACTGCCATCTGCTTCACATCTGCTGTGCAGCGAGCTACGTTAATTTAAGTATTAACTGTATTTTTCTTACCTATCACTTCTTCTTCCGTGTGTTTTTGCTTTAAGGAAGTTTTAATTTTCGAGTACTGTTAATAGTGTTCCATAGATTTCGTGTTTGTTTTGAAAACAGTCAGAGAGAGTCCCTTTAGTCAGCTGTAGTGCCAGTAGTGCTGTGTTAGTTCTGAATACAGTCCAGAGTCAGGTAGTGCTTATTTTCATAGTTTCCAAGAAGAAATGTCTAGCAACCACAGTTTAGTCAGCTATCAGCCGCCTTTAGTGAATTTGCAGTCTAGTTAAAATTTGATTAACTCACCACAGTAAATTGATTTCTTAGAATGGATAGGATGTGTGACTGTCGTGTACGGACGCAGGAGGAGCTGGCCACTGTTCGCGAACAGCTGAACATTTTCATGGCCGCTGTCAGCCGTCTTCAGGCTGCTGCCTCGGAGTGTAGCGGCAGTGGGGAGTCTGGTGCGTCGCATGGTACACCCAAGGTATTACATGCTTCACCCACGGTCCCTGCTGTCGAGACAGAGAGAGGCTCAGATGATTCTGCGGAGATCTGGGGTGCAAATTCCTCGACCTCCGCTATCGGGTGGAGAAATGTAGGGTCCCCCTGAATAGGTCAGGCGTGCACTACACGCAAGAATCGACTACAAGGAAAGCGGAGTACGTGTGGAGTGCACATGTGGGTTTTTTAGGTTAGAGATTTCCATCCCTAGGCCCGAAAAGACGCCTCCTGAGACGCGACAAGGTAGCAGTAGGCAAAACGCAACAGGGAATAAAAGTATTAATGTGCTAATAGTAAACTGCCGGAGCGTCTATAGAAAGGTCCCAGAACTACTCTCATTAATAAACGGTCACAACGCCCGCATAGTACTAGGGATAGAAAGTTGGCTGAAACCAGATATAAACAGTAATGAAATTCTAAACTCAGATTGGAACGTATACCGCAGAGACAGGCTGGACAGTGAAGGGGGAGGCGTGTTTATAGCGATAAAAAGTATAATATAATCGAAGGAAAATGACGGAGATCCAAAATGTCAAATAATTTGGGTGAAGATCACGTTTAAAGCAGGCACAGACATGGTAAATGGATGTCTGTATAGGCCCCCTGGCTCAGCAGCTGTTGTGGCAGAGCACCTGAAGGAAAATTTGGAAAATATTTCGAGTAGATTTCCCGACCATGTTATAGGTCTGGGTGGAGATTTTAATTTGCCGGATTTAGACTGGCAGACTCAAACGTTTATAACCGGTGGCAGGGGCAACCAGTGAAATTTTTTTCAGTGCATTATCTGAAAACTACCTTGAGCAGTTAAACAGAGAACCGACTCGTGGCGATAACATATTAGACCTTCTGGTGACAAACAGACCCGAACTAAACAGTTAAAGCAGAACAGGGAATCAGCGATCATAAAGTGGTTACTGCATCGTTGATTTCAGCAGTAAATAGAAATATTAAAAAAGTAGGAAGAGTTTTGAAGTGTTGGCAGAAGTGCCAACACCTTGTATTTAGAGGAGGCCGAAATGCACGCGATAATCTCACGCGGACTGGCGTGAGGTCTGGAACATTACAAGGTTATGAATATAGCAAATAAAGTACGTAGTTGAAGTAATACTTAACTTTATTCCATAATTGGAGAACATAGGTCTTGATTATACATAAGTGCAATCTCCATCAATTGGTAATGGCGCCTTGCTAGGTCGTAGCAACAGACGTAGCTGAAGGCAGGTCTAGAGAGACGTACTAGCACTCGCCCCAGTTGTATAGCCGACTTAGCGAGCAATGGTTCACTGACAAATACGCTCTCATTTGCCGAGATCGTAAGAAATGGAAAAGAGCCACCGTGGTACAACAACCGAGTTAGAAAACTGCTGCGGAAACATAGGGAACTTCACAGAAAACATAAACATATCTAAAGCCTTGCAGACAAACAAAAATTACGTGAAGCGAAATGTAGTGTGAGGAGGGCTATGCGAGAGGCGTTCAATGAAATCGAAAGTAAAGTTCTATATACTGACTTGGCAAAAAATCCTAAGACATTTTTGGTCTTATGTCAAAGCGGTAGGTGGATCAAAACAAAATGTCCAGACACTCTGTGACCAAAATGGTACTGAAACAGAGGATGACAGACTAATGACCGAAATACTAAATGTCTTTTTCTAAAGCTGTTTCACAGAGTGCACTGTAGTTCACTCTGTAGATTGTCGAGCGAATGACAAAATGGTAGATATTGAAATAGATGACAGAGGGATAGAAAAACATTTAAAATCGCTCAAAGGAGGAAAGACCGCTGTACTTGATGGGATACCAGTTCGATTTTACACAGAGTAAGCGAAGGAACTTATCTCCCTTCTTGCAGCGGTGTACCGTAGGTCTCTAGAAGAGCGTAGCGTTCCAAAGAATGTGCAAAACTATAGACCTATATCTCTAACGTCGATCAGTTGTAGAATTTTGGAACACGTATTATGTTCGAGTATAATGACTTTTCTGGAGACTAGTAATCTACTCTGTAGGAATCAGCATAGGTTTCGAAAAAGACGATCGTGTGAAACCCAGCTTGCGCTATTCCTCCATAGACACGTATTCCCAGGTAGATGCTGTGTTTCTTGACTTCCACAAGGCGTTCGATACAGTTCCCCACAGTCGTCTAATGAACAAAGTAAGAGCATATGGACTATCAGACCAATTGTGTGATTGGATTGAAGAGTTCCTAGATAACAGAACGCAGCATGTCATTCTCAATGAAGAGAAGTCTTCCGAAGTAAGAGGAATGTCGTAGGACCGTTGCTATTCACAATATACATAAATGACCTTGTGGATAACATGGTAAGTTCACTTAGGCTTTTTGCGGATGATGCTGTGGTATATCGAGTAGTTATAACAATGGAAAATTGTACTGAAATGCAACGAATTGATGCATGGTGCATGGAATGGCAATTGGATCTCAAAAAAGACAAGTGTAATATGCTGCAAATACATAGAAAGAAAGATCCTTTGTCATTTAGCTACAATATAGCAGGTCAGCAACTGGAAGCAGTTAATTCCATTAATTATCTGGGAGTAGTCATTAGGAGTGATTGAAAATGAAGTGACCATATAAAGTTGACCGTCGGTAAAGCAGATGCCATTCATTGGAAGAATCCTAAGGAAATGCAATCCGAAAACGAAGGAAGTAGGTTACAGTACACTTATTCGCCCACTGCTTGAATACTGCTCACCAGTGTGGGATCCGTACCAGATAGGGTTGATAGAAGAGATCCAACGGAGAGCAGTGCGCTTCGTTACAGGATCATTTAGTAATCGCGAAAGCGTTACGGAGATGGCAGATACACTCCAGTGGAAGACTCTGCAGGAGAGACGCTCAGTAGCTCGGTACGGGCTTTTGTTGAAATTTCGAGAACATACCTTCACCGAGGAGTCAAGCAGTATATTGCTCCCTCCTACGTATATCTCGCGAAGAGACCATGAGGATAAAATCAGAGAGATTAGAGCCCACACGGAGGCATACCGACAATCTTCCTTTCCATGAACAATACGAGACTGGAATAGAAGAGAGAACCGACAGAGGTACTCAAAGTACCCTCCGCCACACACCGTCAGGTGGCTTGCGGAGTATGGATGTAGATGTAGATGTAGAACAAGCTGTAAAAAAGCACAATGTTACCCGAATTTACAGAAGAAGGATTTAATTTTTATATGTTATTCTGTTTGTTTAAGATCTGTAATGATTAAAATTTTCATTTCTGGAATTCCATGATGACTTTCGTTAATAAAAAAATAAGAATTCCTAATCGGTCGCTCCACAAAAATTCAACTTTTTTAATAAAAAATAATAGGGTGGTTATTCGCAACATGCACTGCAGCGATCGGAAAAAATAAACTCGTAACGAAGATAAATTAAGTAAACTTGGAATTAAGATCAATTAAATGGAAGTAAAAGGAAATGGACAACAAAAATTTGCAACAAAAATGGAACCTCTAACATGCTCCATTAATTTCGAAACGACAGTAAAGCAACCAACCAACCAAGTAAGTAACGAATCAACTAACGAAACAAACAATTGAATAAGCCTGAAGCTAATTATTCAGCAACTGAAAAAGAAATGTAGCAGTTATGTACCGATGCTCTTATTTTAGTTGCTACTTATACAGTCATCAATATGAAGTGGTTACAGATCACCCACCCCTAAAATGGTTATTAGGGTTAAAAGCTTCATCAAGTGGATTAGCACGATGGGGATTAAAACTGATTTCTATTGTGAGGTAATTCATAATCCCGTACTCAAACACACAAGTGCTGATGTTCTAAGCAGAAAGATAGCTGCTTTGCAGGTAGTAGGTGGAAGCCACACAGATTGGATAAAGGCACAATCAGGTGACAGTGAAAGTCGACTGTTTAACGCAGTCTCAGTTCGAAACGCAAGAAGGCTTGCAATTCAAATCTAAAAAGGGCGGACCACGAATTGTAGTGCCTACGGCGCTGAGACTGGAAGTGTTACGTCAGATATTATTATTGGGTCACGGAGGACAATGGACAATCCACAGACTTGTAACTGAAAGATTTTTGTGGAAACGTGTCGTAGTGACGTAGAATAATATGTAAGGAACTGTATCCCATAAGCACAGCGAGCAGATAAGAGTCATCAGAAAATTAAGTCAGAACGACTACCAGAAGCTGACAAACCATTCTATTTGTGATAGATGTCCCTGGACCTACTAATAGAACACAGGTAGATAATAAACGTTAGACCATTTTTCACGATATTTAGTTCTGGTATCCCATGTACCATCCTGAGACGAATGAATGGACAGAACGAATCCGCCGTACGTCATCCAAAATGTTAAACCATTTCATGGCTTCACAGAGTTCAGTTAGGGATGTATATTTAAGTTTTGTCGTCTGTGCATATAGTTCAAAATTTCGTATCAGAACTGGGATCTCGTCTTACGGTGAACCGCGAAGAATTCGACCAAGACGTTGAAAGAAATGTTTCAAAGGGTGAAGCGTAACAACATACAAGCTTTAAAGAAGCAGGAATATACTGGGCAACGAGCGATCAATCTCCCACAGTGCAGTATAAGCAGTGGGTATTACTAGCTAATCCGTTTGCCTCAAAGGACAAAACGAAAACCGAGTGAAGTGGCGCAGTTGTTAGCACACTGGACTCACATTTGGAAGAACGACGGTTCAATCCAGCGTCCGGCCATCATGATGTAGGTTTTCTGTGATTTTCCTAAATCGTTACAGGTAAATGCCGGGATGGTTCCTTTGAAAGGGCACGGCCGACTTCCCTTCCCATCCTTCTGTAATCCGACGAGACCGATGACCTCGCTGTCTGGTCTCCTCCTCCAAACAACCGAACCTTACCCAACAAAACGAAAAAAAATTTTAACGAAATACCATGGGCCTTATCAGGTTATCGAGATGTCTTCGCCAGTCAACGTCGAACTGCTGTTGCCAATTACAACTTTGTAGTACCTGTAAGTAGAATGAAGCTGTTTAAAACTGAGATTGATGCATTGCCACAAATTTCTTCATCCGTTGCGGGAAAATCTGAGATATAAAAAATAATAAAAGTAGGTACACCAGGGAAATGCTCGTACTATATTTTTATTACTTAGGTTATTAGTAATTTCCTTTAGTTTTCATGTTCTGTGTTTATTTACTTGTATAAAGGAGGGAGGGAGTTGATGGTGCTTCCCTTTACCTCAGCTGGCGTGCCACCGTGCTGACCAGAGACCTTTTTCTGAGCGTAGCGCTACTATATTATTGTAGAGGAGTTGTGATACGGAATCAGCCGCTATACGACACAATTTTATTTGCTTGACAACCAGATGTTCTACCGACAAGTCACAGATGGACAGTCGCATTTATATTTAATATTTGGGAAGTAATAAACGATGTACCAAGACTGCAGTATAGGTTTAATACTGTACAAAGGGAAGTAGAGAAAGGGAGAATTACACCAAGATATGCAGAACGAGTATCAGGAATTAAAACTCTTGCATGAGACATTGAGGACTGCGTTGCAGCAGACAACAGAGATTGTACCACAGACGTTAATAAGTGAAAAACATGGTAGGCTAGATGCCAGAGGGAACCTTTCAAAAACTGTGTTTGGAACAGCGGTTAACGATGATATCATTAATTTAATTAATTTAAAGAGCACAGTTGGAAATGTACAAGAGTTAGCCGGAGATACAAAAGCAAAAGTAGGTTGTCACACAACACGTATAGGGGCCATGGAGAAAGGAATACTCAGTGTTACTAAAACAGTATGAAACTTAACAACAGAATTAGAAAAATACGCGCGTAACACCAGCTCACCAGAAAATAGCACGAAACAGAAAACCAACAGAAACGTGACATGTATATTCGTTGGCTCGTAAGAGATGTTGAAAATAACTGTACCAATTTCGTAAGAACCAGTATCAGGGAACCTACACAGCAGTTAAACAGCATGTTAAGAGAGTATAGCAGAATAAGGATACATGCGGCTATTGAACCGACGATCGCGTCATAGCCTCAAGTTAGCTCCCTTTAAATACGAGAGCTCTTAAAAAGTTGATCTTTGGGATCGATGGCGTTCACAGTAATGGCACTCGATTTCATGGTTACGACACTGTAGCGAACCCCTGCCCTAGATACTCCGGAACTGTCTACGAACCAGCCAGAAATGTACCTGAGGTGATGGTCTTCGCCTAACGAACTTCATTCCTGTCGCCGCCTACCATTGCTTATGGAGAAGCTGTCTGTCTTCCGACAGCACCACATCGCGGAGTGCTGACATCACAGAACATCAGCGTGGAAACCGGCAGCAGGGGTCCACATTCCTGTTCAACACATAGACACTTCCGGGTGCTTAAATCTACCTGGCTGTTAGAAGAATATCGACCGACCACACGACTTCCGCAACAACACGTCGGATGGGACATCAAGAATCAACATAGAATTCGGAGTGCGATCAAGCACACTTCAACAGCTACTACGAGATCATTCTTGCTGGACCATAGTCGCGCCAGCAGAGCGCCGCAGCACGAGGTCACTCACCCCTCGCCTGGGGCTGCGGATGAGAAGTTCACTCGGCAGCCGTCAGCCGGACTCCAATACGTACGTGAATGAGGCATCGGCTACAAGATCAGTGTGGAAGAAGACGACCATAAACATGATTAACAAATAATTCAACTTTCACAATGTCTTACAAGCGTCAGAAACGCTTCACAGGTGTCCAATTACTATGCTCGCTTCATGCAGAGGTGTCTCCACGTGGCCTCTCTCTATAACTCGTATTGTCATTAGGCTAACTTCCGTTGCAACTTTAAGAGTGAGCTGCTCAAATACTTTTGAACGTTATGCTGAAGTCAGATTACGTTCGTTAATTAATTACTTGGGTCGTTACTTTGTCTATTTTATGGAATAACATGTCGAAATAAGAGCGTGTTGGGATTTACTATGCACTAGTAATACATATTTAAAACTGAGCGGTCACATTATAAATTATACACGGAATTTCATTTGTCGCCTTAATATATTTCGTATTTAAATACGTTGGATAATGTTGAGTACCGATGTCTTCTAGTTTTAGTTGGTACACTTCACGGGCAGGTCGGTGTGGCCGAGCGGTTCAAGACGCTACAGTCTGGAACCGTGTGACCGCTACGGTCGCAGGTCCGAATCCTGCCTCGGGCATGGATGTGTGTGATGACCATAGGTTAGTTAGGTATAAATAGTTCTAAGTTCTAGGGGACTGATGGCCTCAGAAATTAAGTCCCATAGTGCTCAGAGTCATTTGAACACACTTCACGATTATTTACTACATGATATTTTCATTTTTAGTTTAATATTGTTTGGAATACAGTGAGTGAGCCGTGCCAGCTCGTATCGATTGATCGATCGGGTCGGCATGGTGTGATCTTTGGGCTCGGCCGTTTGCCGCGGCTTTTGGCCCCGACGGGCGTGTGGCGCTGGAGAGGGACAGCCGGAGAGTCGCACAGCGCTGGGGAATCAGGGGGAGCATGGTTGAGCAGGCCGGGGCACGACGCAGAGGTTGCGGTGTGTTTGACACGTTTGCAAGATCGAACCTGGCTTGTAGTGTGGGAACTGGACTCGGCCACATTACCCGAATCGAGTCCTGCGGCCCTGATTTGGATCTGTAAAGGATTTCATAAAAGATTTGTGTGTTATAATGTAGTGTGTGCGGCAGCCTGTCCAGCTCGCCCGCTTGCTGTGGGTTCTGGGTATAGCCGCCTCTGGTCTGGGTCCAGTGGGCTCCCCCATCTGTTACTTGAATTAGCTCGTGCCTATATGACGTCACCTGTTTTGAAAATCTGTCACGAACCAGTGTATCTGTTTGCATTTTTTTTTTAGTTTGTGATATCTGTTACGTCTGCCACAGACGGCCCCTGCCAGGCAGACTACACTCAAGTCACCCCTGTGTACCATATAACATACACAAGCACTTGCAGGCGCAACCAAGAGGAAAATAATTCTTCAAAACAAACAGAACTTGCTAGGGACTAATGCGAACCTTTTTCTGCAGAGGTCGCCTCACAGATACAGGGAAAGTTGGAGAACTCCGCCAGCCTCCGCCGGCTTTATAAGGCCAGCGCAGCAGCAGTACAGCTCTGCGCACGTCCTGTCCGTCTCACCCCCACCCTCACCCTCACCTACCTTGGCCTCACCATTGACCGTCACCTCACCTGGATCCCTCATCTCCGATCCATCCAATCCAAAGCCCACAACCGCCTCCGACTCCTCAAACTCCTCTCTGGCCGGACATGGGGGTTGCACCCCTCTACCATCCTCCACACCTACAAATCCTTAATCCGTCCCATCCTCTGTTATGCCAGTCCTGCCTGGATATCTGCCCCCCCCCCCAAATTCTATCAGTCCCTCCAGATCCTTGAGCGTCATGCACTCCGCCTCGCCTTCCGTATCCGCCTCCCGTCCCCCACGCGGATCCTCTATGATCTCATTCCTTTCCCCTATCTGCTCCTATTCCTCGAACATATCAGCATCCTCTACACCTCCCGCCGTCTTGAACCCCCTCACCCCCTGGTTGCTCCTCTCCTCTCCCATCCTCGCCCCCTGCCACGTCTTCACCGTTGTGTCCCCCCTACCCTCCATCTCTACACCCTCCATCTCCTTTCCCAAGGTGGCTTCCGTCAACTCCCCCTCCCGGATGATGCCCTCTCTCCCTCCATTTATCCTTCCTATCAACTCTGATCCTCCCTCCCCCTCCTTTCCTCTGTCCTTTCCCTGGGCTCCCTCTTCCCCCGCCCTTCCGTCCTGTTTCCTCCCCACTGCACCGCTCCCTACCTCCCTTCTCCCCCCAGTCCTTTTGTATTCCCCTTCTCTGCCTCCCCCCTCCCTACCGCATCTGCCCCCCACCCCTCTTATGGGTCCTCATCCTCCATCAGCTCCTTTCCCGCCCCCCCCTTCGCTTTTACTCTCCTTTCCCCCCTTTTTTGTTTTCCCATCTTCTGTCCCATTTCCCCCCACCTGCTCTCGACTGTGGTGTCACGTTTGCCGACTTTTTTCGTGCAGTGTTCCAGTGACTATTCAGTGTTGTTTGTCTTTCACGTGTTGCGAACAGAAACCATGCTGTCGCTGGGTGTGAATTTTATATCCTTGCGAACAGAATCCAGACTGTCGCCGTGTTTTTTACTTGTCTATTGTTTTCCCTGTCTGCTTCGTCTGTATTTTTGTTCGCATCATCATCCCTCTGTTGTTTGTTTTAAGTTCCCCGTTTTCTTTTCGCCTTGTTACTCACAAAGTCCCCGATTTTATCGCCTGTTTTTTATTATTATTTGTTCTCCTGCTTTTTGTCAGAAAATCTGTAGGCTGAAGAGCGGCATACTAAGCTGCTGCCAGCCCGCCCCCTTCGGGGGGAATTGAAATTCAATAAAGCAAAAAAAAAAAAAAAGCAGTACAGCCACACGATTCGAGGGTTGGATTCCCTCACTTCTTCATCGAGGTCTCGCACTGCCTGGGCTAATCTCAGGGTGTATCTTCGACGTAGAAGAGCCCCACCGTTTCCTTGCCGTGCCGTCTGCTCGCCGTCACTACTGTTCGCCGTCTGGTCCTCCGCCGCCGCCGCCGACGACGACGACGCCGCCGCCGCCTGCCGGTGCTCGCCACCGCCGCCGCCGCCGCCGTTCGGTCGCCGCCCGGTCGCCGCCTGCCGGTGCTCGCCGCCGCCGCCGCCGCCACCCTTCTCGCGCGCCGCCACCATGTCCCAACCCACCACCACTATCATTTTCACCTCTCCCTCCGCTGCTCCAACCACCATCACATGGAGCTCATCCTCCACCAACCTTCCCGTCCTTCCTTCTCTCCCTGTCCACCCCACCCCTGCGCCATTTTCGGCTGTAACCACCCCCAACTCCTCCTCCCCTATCACTGTCGCCCCATCGACAGCTACTGACTTTCCGCCGCTCCCTGCATCGCCTCCGACAGGCTCCAAGCCAGCACAGATTTCGGCTCGACGTTCCACACTGTGACACCCACGCCCTCTCCGTCTGCGTCATCTGCTGCTCAGGGAGGTCCTGCCCCCCACCACATCCCCCTGCACCCCGTCCCCCTGCCCCCTCTCCACCCAGTCGTGACCACGAAACCTTTAAAGCACCCGAATGTTGACACTTCCCCCGAAGTCTCCTCCAAAAAAAATCCCCAATCCCCGTGACCCACCCACCCCAATGGACGCGACCCTGAACCCCGCCCCCGCCACACCTGCCACCCACACCTTTGTCCTCTCCAATCCTGACCCTCAATTCCTTGATGCCCACTCCCTCACCCTCGCCGTCCGGAAATACTACCCCAATGCCCCATCTCCCTTCTGATTCCTCGCAAGGACTCGGTACTCATTAAATCTCCCAATGCTTCCTTCCACACCGATCTCCTCTCCCACATCCCCCGTGTCCAATTTGGCCAACATGCAACCCTCACCCCCTACCACACCCTGTCCTCTCCCCGTCAGCCTCAACCTCCCCGACGTCCACCAACCTTCACCGCTGTGATCACGAAGCTTAGCCCCGTGATCACGGTGGCTGAGGTGTTGGCGGAACTCAACTCCCGGCCCGACATTGAAATCCACTCGGCCCGTCGCATCTTCAATGATGCCGGGCCGACTTTTCTCATGCAGATATTCACCGAATCCTCCTCCTCCATTGACCGCCTCCTCACCGAGGGAGCCCTCATCTTCAATTGTCGTCATAAGGTGGACCCCTCCTGTTCCCCAGTCCAATCCTACCGCTGCCAACGCTGTCTCACATACAATTACCACGTTACCTCTGCCTGCAAGAACCCCCCTACTTGTCCCCACTGCAAAGCTTCACACTTCCTCAAGAATTGCCCCAACCTCACCTCTCCCCTCTCCTGCAACACTTGCAATGAACCACATCCTACCTACTCCTCGAAGTGTAAAGCGAAATCTCCACCAGTCACCCCTGAGCTCACCGTCCCTGTCCGTCCTGTTGATGACCCCATCCACCCCAACAACTCGCTCCGCCCTCCACCTACTGCCGAGGACATCATCCGTTTCACCACCATTGTGCTCCAAAACATCCACCCCTTCCAGCGCTCACACACTCTTTCCCAAATCGCCCTCACTGCCCGTTCCATCTTCCATCTTACCACCTATGCCACATACTCCCACAATCAGGCCCACTTCGACTTCACCCCCCTCATCACCCTCATCTAACTCTCCCCTCCCATGGTACAACAAACCCTACCATCTCCTGTATCACAACATTCGCTCCCTGCCCACCCACAAACTCCTCTTCCTCCACACCCTCCGTCAGCACTGCAAGGATGCCTTCGTCCTAAATGAAAGCTTCCTTAAACCCCGTATCTCCGTCTCCACAGCTCCTTACACCCTTCACCACACCGATAACCCGTACCCTCTGGTGCGTGGCGGAGTTGCTATAGGCCACCTCAAGCACCTCCCTGTCTGGCCCCAATCTCTCCTTAACAATCCTGCCATGCGTCTCACCCTCAGCCTCTTCTTCCCCACCCTTACCATCACCTGTGCCACCATTCATGTCCGCCCTCACCCCCCCATCCCGTACGATTTCCTGGCCCACATTGACCGCACCTTCTCCACCTACGTGATCTTGCCGACCTCCAGCGGTGGCATTAGTTTCTCACCACTCTCCAGGGAGACCTGGTTCCCCTGCCTCAGCACACCCGACCTAAATCCAACTCCACTCCTGATGTGGTCCTTGCCTCTCCCAACCTCCTTGGGTGCATCACCGCAGATGTCCTTGAATTAATTGGCAGTGACCATGCTCCTGTTCTCCTCACTAATGGTCGCCATCCCCGCAACGCTCCTCGCCCTGACGTCTCTCCTAAACTTGTCCATGGTTACTCCCGTGCCAACTGGGATGCCTACCGGGACTCCATCCACACCCAGGTTGACGGCCACGACCTTACCCTCCAATCTCCTGATGACATCTCTCGCACTGCTGCCTTCTTGCACCCATATCCCCACCAAAGCCATCCACCCTCACCGCCCCACCCTGCCTCCACAGGCATTCCTTCTCCTTCGAGAGTCCCGCCGCCTCTACCGCTCTTTTCTCCTCACCCATGACCGGGATACACTTACCTGCCACCTGCAATTACGACGACACATTCGCAACCTGCTTACTGCGAAGAAACGCCATGCCTGGCGCCAGACATGTACACAACTCAACACCACCCCATAAACTCTTCCAAGTATTGGTCTGATTTCCACTGCCTTACTGGGAACCGCCCCACCCCCAGTACCCTCTCCTCCTTAATGACCGTCCCTTTCCTGACAACCTCAGTAAGGCCAACCACTTTGCCTCTCACCTCTCCGATGTTTTTTCCATCCCAGATGATCTCCACTTTGATTATTCCCTCTTCCCTAACGTCATGGACGAATACCTCTGTTCCTCCCCTTGCTCCTAGCTTCCAGTACTTGGGCCACACACCACCATCTGAACTTAACACTCCCATCACTACACAGGACCTCAGCCTCACACTCCGCACTAAATGCAACACTGCTCCCAGCCCCGACTCCATTACCTACTGCCACCTCAAACACTGCCCTCCCTCCTTCCTTTCAATCCTTGCCACCCTCTACAATGTCATCCTTGCCACTGGCTTCTATCCCGACCTGTGGAAAACCTCCTGTATCCTGATGTTCTCCAAACCCAACAAGCCTCCATCTGATGCCTCTTCCTATCGTTCTATCTGTCTCACATCGGTGTTCAGCAAGCTCTTGGAATCCATCCTTTCCCGGCGCATCCATCACCACCTCCGCCAAAACCATCTCCTCCCAAACACACAATATGGATTTCGACCTTCCTTCTCTGCTGATGACCAACTACTCCGTCTCATTCATCTCCTCTCCCTCCAGCTTAACTCCCGTCGCTCCGCCATTTTTGTCTCCCTTGACCTCGAAAAGGCCTACGACCGTGTCTGGCATCCCGGTCTCCTGTTTAAACTCCAAACCTACGCCGTTCCTATCAACTACATCTGTCTGATGGCCTCCTTCCTCTCCCACCGCTCCTCCTATGTTACCATCTATAATGCCAATTCCCACACCTTCTACCCCTCTGCAGGTGTGCCCCAGGGCTCTGTCCTCTCCTCTGTTCTCTACGTCCTGTACACGGCAGATATGCCCCAACCTCCCCCCCCCCCTCCAGTACGCCTCGTGCAATATGCTGATGACACCGCATTCCTCGCCCTCGCTCCTACCCTCCAACGGTCCCAACGTCTTCTCCAGAATCACCTTGACCTTTTTGCTGCATGGTGTAACCAGTGGCTCCTGAAACTCAATCCTTCCAAGACCCAGGCAATCATCGTAGGTCGTACCACTCACTCCTTCTGGCTCGTGGATTTCTCCCTTACTGTCTGCGCCCGTCCTGTCCACCTCACCCCCACCCTCACCTACCTTGGCCTCACCATTGACCGTCACCTCACCTGGATCCCTCATCTCTGCTCCATCCAATCCAAAGCCCACAACCGCCTCCAACTCCTCAAACTTCTCTCTGGCCAGACGTGGGGATTGCACCCCTCTACCATCCTCCACACCTACAAATCCTTAATCCGTCCCATCCTCTGTTATGCCAGTCCTGCCTGGATATCTGCCCCCCCCCCAAAAATTCTATAAGTCCCTCCAGATCCTTGAGCATCATGCACTCCACCTCGCCTTCCGTATATGCCTCCCGTTCCCCATGCGGATCCTCTATGATCTCATTCCTTTCCCCCATCTGCTCCTATTCCTCGAACATATCCGCATTCTCTACACCTCCCGCCGCCTTGAACCCCATCACCCCCTGGTTGCTCCTCTCCTCTCCCATCCCCGCCCCCTGCCACGTCTTCACTGTTGTGTCCCCCCTACCCTCCATCTCTACACCCTACATCTCCTTTCCCAAGGTGGCTTCTATCAACTCCCCCTCCCGGATGATGCCCTCTCTCCCTCCATTTATCCCTCCTATCAACACTAATCCTCACTCCCCCCTTTCCTCTGTCCTTTTCCCGGGCTCCCTCTCTCCCCCTTCCATCCTCTTTCTTCCCCACGTCCCCTCTCTTTGTCTCCTTATCTCCCCTGAGTCCTTTTACATTTCCCTCCTCTGCCTCCTCTCATTCCCTCTTGCATCTGCCCTTCTCCCCCTTTATTATTCATCTCCCTCCTTGGTTCCCCCCCTTTTCGTTTTTTCCTCTCCTCCCTCCTTGTTTTTCTCCCTCCTCCAGGTTCCCCCCCCCCCCACCATCTGCCTTTGGCTCGGGAGTGCCATATTTGTGCCGCCATTTTCGTGCAGTGTTTTACGGTGTGTTTTTCCAGTGAGTGTTCCGTGTTGTGTCTTTTGGAAAGTGTAGCGAACAGCCATCATACTGTCGCTGGGTGTGATTTTTTATCTCTTGCGAACAGAAACCAGACTGTCGCCATGTTTTTTAATTGTGTGTCTACTATGTTACTTGTCTGATTCCTGTGTATTTTATCAACATTGCCAACCCCTTTTGCTTTCTGTTTTAACTTTCCGCATTTTTACGCCATTTTACACTTTCAGTCACCATTTTATCGCCTGTTTTTCCTTGTTTATTTCTTCTTCCTTTTTTTAAAAAAAAAAAGTCTGTAGGCTGTAGAGCAGCGTACTAAGCTGCTGCCAGCCCTCCCCCTTCGGGGGGAATTGAAAATCAATAAAGAAGAAAAAAAACAGTACAGCCAGTCCCTCGCCGAGTTAGGACCAGCTCCGACGGACCTCACCGACGCTCTTGATGAATGGTCGTCTACAAGTTATTTGTTTTTGTGTGTATATAGTGATTGTTCGAGAAGTGTAGTTCAGTCTCAATAAACGGCATTATACTGAGTGTCTAACAATAATGAGTGTTTTTCAACATCCATGATTGGTTAAACTTTATCTCATTATTGTAGTCTCCTTGTGCGAGCTTTACTGTGAACAGAATTTAACTAACTTGCCAATCACTTAATGCCTGTATAAAGATTAATGTTGTTGTTTGAATAGGGCGCTTGCCCATGCTTGTAAGGATTCTTTGCTAACTCACCTTATCACAAAAATTTTAAAGATAAAATTTTATTTCCTATGGAAAAATATAATAAAAGTGTTGTTGTTATAAAACGTGAATGTTGTTTATGTGGCCTGGCCCTCCCATTCAACACCAATTGCCTGATTAGGGTGGAGCGACCACCACAGTGAGGAACGTTAATATTCGGAGACTTTGAGATTTTTACTTTGTGGCATCATAACTTTATGCTTAATGCAGCAAGAAAAACCGTAAAATGAGTTGTAAATAATAGTACTGCCTTTATTAATATAACTTACGAAAATTCTTCGATAATACGATTTAAATAAAACTCGGTTCTATTTTCACGTCTTTTAATATTCGGACACTTTTCAGAACTAATTATTTGAAGATAAATTGTTGTGGAAAATATGTTTCTATGTTTTGTCGGGTTGCCACAGTGTTGTATCACTCCGTCCAAACGCTACGGCATGTTGCTAATAATATTTTTCAAACAGTCGGTACATAGACAGCCCCATTATTCGTTTAATCGACGCTTCATTGTTTCTTTGAAGAATATTGGTGTTTTTCTAATACGTCGCTGTAGTTCTCCCCACAGTTTCTTAATAAAGTTTAAGTCTGTTGTTGAGGAGGTGGTAATAAGACTTTCGGGCAGTTGTACGACAAATATCCCTGCAAAAAGCGAGCCTTACGTTTCGGGTCGGTGGCCTGCTAAAACCGAAAATGTTTGATATTCCCATTTTTCAGCACTTCTACATAAATTGTGTTTTAATATGTTCAGACATATTTTTCCATAATAATGTCGATGAATTCTATTCTTCCCGGTCGAAATGTGGTTATACAGCCCCAAAGAAGAGCACTGCCACCTCCATGCTGTATAGTCGGAACATTTGTGTCTTTAAATTCTTCACTCTTCTTCCGCCACGCCACACAACGTCCATGCGACCAAAAATGTTGATTTAGTATCGCCTGTAAAAATAACGACGTTCCTCCAAGTTTCGTCTTTCTTAGTAAACTCTTTAGCAAAGTCTAACATTCTGTTCATCCACATACGACCTCTTCCCAGCCACGCTTCCATTGCAGCCATTAGCTTTCAATGCTCTGAGCATCGTTAGTGGATGTACCTTCTTCCCAGTCTCTTTCAGAAGCTCACTTGCTAATTTGAGTGCACTGAGTGTAGGATCCTTTTTTACTTCTTGTGCCAGAGTCTCTTGTCCCGTGCTTTTGGTTCTTCCATTCACGGTATACAGCCTATATGGCCCTCGTTTTTGAATCGTCTGACGATATCACCACATTAGTCTCACTCATGCTCAGCGTGTCAGTAGTTTTTCTCTATGAGTTATCGTTCACGTTATGCAAAATCACAAGTTATCTTATATGTAAATTCGCAATTGTTTTGCGTGGCATTGTACCGTCTGGATGTCGACCGCGCTTGTAAACAATTACTAGCATCTGATTCAGAGTATATATCAGAACAAATGCCATATTAACACACAAAGGAATTATAGACATTGGCTGCAAGTGTTCATTTAAATCTATGGGGAAAGACCAGGATTCGAACCTGGGTCTTCTGCTTACGAGGCAACTGCTCTGACCACTAAGAAACCGGGACACAGTGCTGATCACAATTGCACGGACTTCTCTAGCATGCCTCCGGTCAGACCCAAATTTTCAACCTATCCAAATACTACTAATGTAGTGCCACAGGCGCATCATCCTATTTACTCGCGGCATTTCGCCATTCCCTTAAGAGCCTGGTGTGCATTCGCACTGAAGACCACATTGATCGTCTTTGCCTTAATTACGGATATGTGATGCCCGTTCTTTCGGACATGTGCGAAAGAACAGACACCACACTCATTGTATACACACTCAAGAGCCACACAAACTGGTACACCCTTCTAATATCGCGTAGGGCCCCCGTGAGCACGCAGAAGTGCCTCAACACGACGTGCCATGGACTCGACTAATGTCTGAAGTAGTGCTGGAGGGAATTGACATCATGAATCCTGCAGGGCTGTCCATAAATCCGAAATAGTACGAGGGGATGGAGATCTCTACTAAGCAGCACGTTGCAAGGCATCCCAGATGTGCTCAGTAGTGTTCATCTCTGGGGAACCTGGTGGCCAGCGGAAGTGTTTAAAATCAGAAGAGTGTTCCTGGAGCCAATCGTAGCAATTCTGGCCGTGTAGGGTGTGGCATTGTGCTGCTGGAATTGCCCAAGTCCGTCGGAATGTACAATAGACATGAATGGATGAAGTTGCTCAGACAGGATACTTAGGTACTTGTCATCTGTCACAGTAGTATCTAGACGTATAAGGGTCCCATATCACTGCACGCACCCCACACCCTTACAGGGCCCCCACCAGCTTGAACAGTCCCCTGCTGTCATGCAGGATCCATGAAGTCATGAAGTTGTCTCCATACCCGTAACACGTCCATCCGCTCGATACAATTTGAAACGAGACTCGTCCGACCAGCCAACAGGTTTCCAGTCATCATCATTCCAATGTCGGTGTTTACGGGCTCAGGTGAGGAGTAAAATCAAATGGTTCAAATGGCTCTGAGCACTATGGGACTCAACATCTTAGGTCATAAGTCCCCTAGAACTTAGAACTACTTAAACCTAACTAACCTAAGGACATCACACACACCCATGCCCGAGGCAGGATTCGAACCTGCGACCGTAGCAGTCCCGCGGTTCCGGACTGCAGCGCCAGAACCGCTAGACCACCGCGGCCGGCGTGAGGAGTAAAGTATTGTGTAGTGCAGTCATCAAGGTTACACGAGTGGGTTTCGGCTCCGAAAGCCCATATCGATGATGTTTCGTTGAATGGTTCCCACGCTTGGACCTGTGGATGACCCAGGATTGAAATCTGCAATGCCGCACGGAGTGGCCGCGTGGTTTGAGGCGTCATGTCACTGACCGGACGGCCCCTCCCGACGGAGAGTCGAGACGTCCCTCGGGCATGGGTATAAGTGTTGATCTTAGCAAAAGTTAGTTTAAGTTAAGTTTAAGTAGTGTGTAAGTCTAGGGACCGATGACCTAAGCAGTTTGGTCCCTTAGAAATTCAAATGGCTCTGAGCACTATGGGACTCAACTGCTGTGGTCATTAGTCCCCTAGAACTTAGAACTAATTAAACCTAACTAACCTAAGGACATCACACACATCCATGCCCGAGGCAGGATTCGAACCTACGACCGTAGCGGTCTCGCGGTTCCAGACTGCAGCGCCTAGAACCGCATGTCCACTTCGGCCGGCCCCTTAGAAATTCACACTCATTTCTACATCTACGTGATTACTCTGCTATTCACAATTAAGTGCCTGGAAGAGAGTTCAGTGAACCACCTTCAAGTTGTCTCTCTACCGTTCCACTCTCGAATGGCGCACGGGGAAAACGAGCATTTCAATTTTTCTGTGCGAGCCCTGTTTTCTCTTATTTTATCCTGATGATCATTTCTCCATATGTAGGTTGGTGCTAACAGAATGTTTTCGCAATCGAAGGAGAAAGCTGGTGATTGAAATTTCATGAGAAGATCCCATCGCAATCGACAAACGCCTTTGTTTTAATGATTGCCACCTCAATTCACGTGTCATGTCTGTGGCACTATCTCACCTATTTCGCGATAATACAAAACGAGCTGCCCTTCTTTTTTAATATCATCCGACAGTCCCACCTGATACGGATCCCACACCGCACAGCAGTACTGAAGGATAGGGTGAACAAGTGTAGTGTAAGCAGTCTCTCTAGTAGATCTGTTGCACCTTCTAAGTGTTCTGCCAGTGAAACGTAGTCTTTGGTTTGCTCTACCCACAACATTATCTATGTGATCGTTCCAACTTAGGTTATTTGTAACTATAATCCGTGAGTATTTAGTTAAATTTACAGACTTCAGATTTGTGCAGCTTATCATGTAATCGAAATTTAGCGGATTTCTTTTAGTACTCACTTGAATAACTTCACACTTTTCTTTATTCTGGGTCAATTGCCACTTTTCGCACCACACAGATATCTTATCTAAACCATTTTACAATTTATTTTTGTCGTCTGATGACTTTACAAGATGGTAAATGACAAGCATCGTCTGCAACTAATCTAAGAGGGCTACTCAGATGGTTATCTATGTCGTTAATATAGACCAGGAATAAGAGAGGGCCTATAACACTTCCTTGGGGAATACCGGATATTATTTCTGTTTTATTCGATGAACATTTTTTTGAAATCTGCAGCAATTTGCGAAACGGTTGCACTTCTATCCCGTTGGCTGATTCTCTTGAGTCGTCGTTGGTCCCGTTCTTGCAGGATCTTTTTTCGGCCGCAGCGATGTCGGAGATTTGATGTTTTACCGGTTTCCTGATATTCATGGTACACTCATGAAATCTTCGTACGGGAAAATCCCCACTTCATCGCTACTTCGGAGTTGCAGTGTCCCGTCACTATATAAGTAACGCATCACCAATTGTCTGGAAATAACATTAACGTGAAGCAAATATATTGAAATTGTATTGAGCCGTGTGGCTCGATCAGCGACATTCCCGCCGCCGGTGTGGGTCATCTTTCCGGCGGTGTGCCTGCCATTTAAGTAACGTGGTTGTGTGGCTTGGTATCTGATTCGTTGTTACCTGTACATTTCCTCGTTAAATTTTATTAAATTGTTCTTCAGGTTGATCATAGTTTTTGAGTAAGTAATTTTTAACTCATTTCACTAAATGTGTAATACACCATAAGCTCCGTTGTTTATGAATGTTTAAATTTTGAAGTAACTTTCTGTCACCTAAATGGTAATTTTAAAAATGTTTTGATGGCTTTATTTGTTATTTGTCTTGCTTAAATGTGCCAAATAAATGTTCAGTGCGACTGTCGACTGATGTGTCACTTGGTCCATTCCTACCACCCCACAGCCTATTGTGCTGAGCTCGTGTCGTTGTGTAAAATCTTTAATTCCACGCTGTGCAGACACATCATGCATTACATAACTACTGCTATAAGACGCGTAAAAAATTTTGTACAATTATTTACTGGACATCTGCCGTGACATAATAACTGATAATTTATTTATTTTGGTTTCGTTAAAAATAAACTTAAGATGTCACAAAGTAAAGATCTCGTAGTGATCGAATATTAGCGTTACTCACTGTACACATACAGGGTGAAAAGTATTTAAACCGACAAACCCTGGGAGGTTGTAGGGGACATCAAAACAAATACTGTTCCCTAATGTAATTTTTTCTCATGAGCATTATTAAAACCGATGGAAGCCGTATTACGTTCTTCAGTTGTAGGCCACTGCTGTCCACCAGTGTAGTAGCGCATTGTCTCTGTTTACTAATGGAGCGATACACCTGGAGTGAGTACACTGATATGGTTGGTGCGTACTTCGTAGCGCTCCAAAACGGACGAGCGAGTTTATCGACAACAATGTCCTAATCGCCGTATCCCGCATTATACGACCATTTTCTGCGTGAGATCGGGTCATTTAGCAGATCACCTGGACAGGGACGCCGTCGCACGGTAAGAACGCTGCAATTTGAGGAAGCTGTCTTGCAGCATGTGGAGCGAGATCCTTCAATCAGCACTCGTCAATTGCACGTAACATGGGGACGAATCAGACGAATGTAAGAACAGTCCTTCGAGAGCAATGGTTACGTCCATTTCATTTACAGCGTGTCCACAACCTGGAACCAGTTGATTATCGACCCAGAGCATTACCATAATTACTGGAAGACGTCCCGCTCCCTACAAGTCAAGCCATGTGGCTGCAACATGACGGGGAGCCGGCACATTTCAGTCGTCGTGTGCGTCGATTCCTGGACCGACGGTTCTAAGACACGTGGATTGGCAGAGGCGGTCCTGTATCATGGCCTGCTCCATCCCCAGATATGTCCCCTCTAGACTTTTTTGTGTAGGGAGAGATGCGCAACCTTGTTCACGCATCTCCGGTTGCGTCAGAAGAGGATCTGGTTGCCCGGATAGTAGCAGCAACAGGAACAATTCAGGATACTCCTGGGGTGTCAGACAGAACATGATCCGACGGTGTAACCTTTGTTTACGTGTCAATTGAGGCATTTTTGAAAATCTACTGTAATTGAAATTGGGTTGTGTTAATGTGTTGTCTCTTGGTCATAAAAAATGGAAAAGTGTTTGTTGATTTAATTAATTTGCCGCCAGAGAAATCTTCCTCTACCGGTTTAAAGTCCGCAGCTCGTGGTCGTGCGGTAGCGTTCTCGCTTCCCGCGCCCGGATTCCCGGGTTCGATTCCCGGCAGGGTCAGGGATTTTCTTTGCCTCGTGATGACTTGGTGTTGTGTAATGTCCTTAGGTTAGGTTTAAGTAGTTCTAAGTTCTAGGGGACTGATGACCATAGATGTTAAGTCCCATAGTGCTCAGAGCCATTTGAACCATTTTGAACCGGTTTAAATACTCCTCATAGGAAAAAATGACATTAGGGAAAAATATTTGTTTTGATGTCCCCTACAACCTCCCACAGTTTGTCGGTTTAAATACTTTTCACCCTGTACTATACTGTGCTCTACACACTGCGGGAGGAGGCAGCTCTGCCTGGCAGCCAACTGGTTCTTGGCTCGCCTCCAGCGGCCAATACAGACGCGACAGGCACACGAGTGGCTTCTAGAGCGACGCAGCTGGAGGTGGATAACGGACGGAAGGCGACCTTCCGCCTAAGTAGCCACCAGGATTGGAAGCGGGGACCGGGACTGGCTGGATTTCGTCCGTCTCGGGACGGCTGCGAACCGTTAAGAGCTTTGAGCAGAGACGGTCGCCGTGGCCGACCTGGGGAGGAGGATGCCGGTCCCACTGCCTGCTGGCTGTTGGCTGCCGCGCGAGTGCGCGCTGGCCGGACGGCCGGTGGGCACAAAGAGTGTTTACGAGAGAGCTGCGCCCGAGGCATCTCTTTGTCCGCTCAAAGGGGCCAATAAAGTGGCTGCGGTCAGATTGCAGGCGGCTGCGGGCCAGGCGGGACGGGACGAGACGGGACGGGACGTCTGCGTGCCGCGGCAAATATTTGCCCCCGTGTCGGCGATTTTCGCACTCAAAGGAGCGCGCCACGCCAGACCTTAACGAGACCGCTCGCCACGAAAATTGGCGCCGCAGGCGGCGCACCACGAGTACCACTTGAGGGGCGCGTCCGGCAAAACCCACTGCGGCGGTGCAGCTTCTGCACTTACCATGCTGCGCGAGAAACACCTTACATAAAAAAAAATGGTTCTGAGCACTATGGGACTTTACATCTATGGTCATCAGTCCCCTAGAACTTAGAACTACTTAAACCTAACTAACCTAAGGACATCACACAACACCCGGTCATCACGAGGTAGAGAAAATACCTGACCACGCTGGGAATCGAACCCGGGAACCCGGGCGCGGGAAGCGAGAACGCTACCGCACGACGACGAGCTGCGGACACACCTTACATCGACTATCATGTTTTGTTTCATTGGTTTATCCAGCGGAAAATGTCCTGTCGCACCATAGAAAATATGAATATACAGGGTGGTCCATTGATAGTGACCGGACCAAATATCTCACGAAATAATCATCAAACGGAAAAACTACAACGAACGAAACTCGTCTAGCTTGAAGGGGGAAACTAGGTGCCTCTATGGTTCGCACGCTAGATGGCGCTGCCATAGGTCAAACGGATATAAACGGCGTTTTTTAAAATAGGAACCCCCATTTTTTATTACATTTTCGTGTAGTACGCAAGAAATATGAATGTTTTAGTTTGGATCACATTTTTCGCTTTGTGATAGATGGCGCTGTAATAGTCACAAACATATGGCTCACAATTTTAGACGAACAGTTGGTAACAGGTAGGTTTTTTAAATTAAAATACAGAACGTAGGTAGGTTTGAACATTTTATTTCGGTTGTTCCAATGTGATACATGTACCTTTGTGAACTTATCATTTCTGAGAACGCATGCTGTTACAGCGTGATTACCTGTAAATACCACATTAATGCAATAAATGCTCAAAATGATGTCCGTCAACCTCAATGCATTTGGCAATACGTGTAACGATATTCCTCTCAACAGCGAGTATTTCGCCTTCCGTAGTGTTCGCACATGCATTGACAATGCGCTGACGCATGTTGTCACTGGATCACGATAGCAAATATCCTTCAACTTTCCCCACAGAAAGAAATCCGGTGACGCAGATCCGGAGAACGTGCGTGTCATTGTATGGTGCTTCGACGACCAACCAACCATAGCGCCATCTGGTTTCCCCCTTCAAGCTAGACAAGTTTCGTTGTTTGTAGTTTTTTCGTTTGACGCTTATTTCGTGAGACACTTCACCCGGTCACGATCAATGGACCACCCTGTGAACTCCTATTTATTAAAAGACTCTGACTGAAAAGTAGGATGCCAGCTACCTCGTTCTACCTTCCTAATCTCCTTCAAAAACTTTCACAAAATTTCGGCTTGCGAACATATTCGCGCTGATTTTAAAATGGAATTCGCCTCTCATTCCCAAAAGCTCCCCTAACCGTAATTCGGTCACACTCACTAGTCCATCGCTGTTAAGTCGCTGATACCCATACACGGCCACTTAGCATTCTCTTTCACTCACTCGTTCTGCCCAAGTCATTGACACTATCTCCTTATGCCTCTTTATGTGTAATGTCTCCTGTCTCACAGCCACGATACCATTCAGGACTGTTCGGCAGATGATGGTTGAAGGTATCGCTTAAGCAAGCAGAAATCTTGTAGTATTGTTGGTCCGTGTTTTTATCACAACCGAGGTGGATTCTTCCTACACGTCGCTGAGTGACCTGAAGATGGTGTAGTAAATCATCGAAACTGGAAGCCAAATAAAATAAATTTGGAAACTGGAAAGGTGTTCAAAGTGACATCCTATATCGAACAGCCAAGTTCCACAATAATCTATAAAAAGATGGACATACAGAGACTATATCATTTGTTCCGTCCAACTACTACAGACTCCTCTCAGTGTCACTGCGCTGCTCTGTCCCTGTCAACTATGTTGCTCTGCCACTGTGTTCATCTCTGTCTCTCACACTGTCACTTTCTCCTTCGCTTTTCCTAAACCACGACCACGGGCTACTATCTTCCAATATTCATTAATTTCTCGACTCTTTTCCACTGTCACTGTGTCCTTCTCTCTTAGCATAACGAAGCTCGAATTTAAGTAATATTTTAAAGATACCGAGGAGTGTAGAATGACGCAGCTGGTACCCCACTTTCCAGTGACAGTGTTTCAATAAACAGGAGGATATTGGCCTTCATTTGTAGTCAGATAGTAGCATTTTTCCGCCGGTTTTCTTCTTTGCTCTGCTACAGCAAACCATGTTAGTCATAAGAAAATCACTCCATGGGTTAGCAAAATTTGGTATCTTATTTATGTGAAACTGATATAATGCAAAACTAATTGTACAACTGAGACCGTATTTAATACGCAAAAAAGTGTTGCATGTGCTTCAGTACTACACGTCATTGTGTTCTCAGAACCCTTGCGACGATAACGGAGGCGCTTTACAGCCTATATATCCGTTTTATGTAACTTCATTAATTATATTTTCGCTTCACACCGGATTTTATGTGTGTATTTTACGTATGCACGTACAATAACATTAAGCCTCTGCATCTAGGAAACGGATAAACATATTTAAAAAATTTTATAGCTTGTTCGAGATCGGGTATTGGGAATATAATCTACAAATTTCAGTCATTTGTTTTGCGCTGTCGTGTTGGATTCAGCATTTCGGTTTTTGGTACCCAAACACCATGTTTTTCGGGTTTTCTCAGGAACCACACATGAACTGAAAAGTGCCTCCATAAACATCTTAAAGTGCACCGTAGACCGCATGTAATACAAGAAAATGGTTCAAATGGCTCTGAGCACTATGGGACTTAACATCTGAGGTCATCAGTCCCCTAGAACTTAGAACTACTTAAACCTAACTAACCTAAGGACATCACACACATCCATGCCCGAGGCAGGAATCGAACCTGCGACCCTAGCAGTCGGGCGGTGCCAGACTGAATCGCCTAGAACCTCTCGGCCACACCGTCCGGCCAATGCAAGAAGAACCAACCAGTTTGCTTCATGTGCCTATGCGGAGGAAATGTGTAATATTCAGATTTTGACCCTGTGCTGTGGGATAGTTACAGCAAGACGATTCTTCCGATGGGCATAAAAATGGTCCATTGCCGAAGGGCTATCCAAAACTCGTGACCCCAACTTCCTGTCACCAACAGAACCCAAGGTAATAGCCCCGGAAGATTCCAGTTTTTAATGTACAGCATTTTAGAACATATTACTGTACGCACCGATTACAGAATCAAAAAGCAATTTTCTCACGCAGATAAAAAATACTCTCACTCATAACAAAGAAAGTACAGTAAAATGGAATATAGACAGACCAGGGATAGTCATCAGGTTTTAGCTGTCACAATGATACATAATGTTAATCCTGCTTTACCATTCGATGCGCCACATTTTTGCACTCATGAGTGACTTGATGGAGATCTTCGTTGTAGAACTCTAAATTTTCTATACATGGAGGGGGGGGGGAGGTAAGTGGGCGAGGAGGGATAAGGGGGACGATGCAAAATTTGATAGCCCATAGACTATTGTAATGTGTATTTAAACCGAGGACCTAGAAACGACGGAGAGGCTTCGTCCTGCCGTGGCCCTCAGTGGTTCACAACAGGCCACGGAAGTCCATCCACCCCACCGCCGCCCCACACCGAACCCAGGGTTATTGTGGGGTGCGCCCCCCCCCGCCCCCTCCCCCCCCCCAATGAACTCCCCCGCCCCACTGAACGTATCACACAAGACGAGTGTAACCACAAATGTTTGCGTGGTAGAGTAATTATAGCGCACGCGTACGTGGAGAAAATGTTTGCGCAGCAGTCGCCGACATAGTGTAACTGAGGGGAACCAGCCCGCATTGATCGAGGTAGATGGAAAACCGCCTTAAAAACCATCCACAGGCTGGCCGGCACACCGGACCTCGACACTGACTCGCCTGGCGGATTCGTTCCGGTGACCGGCACGCCTTCTCGCTCGGGAAGCAGCGCTTTAGAAGTTTGTGGTAAGGTCTTATGGGACCAAACTGCTGAAGTCATCGGTCCCTAAGATTACGCACTACTTAATTTAAATTAAGCTAATTTACGCTAAGGACAACACACACACCCGTAGGACTCGAACCTCCAACGAGGGGACTCGCGCGGACCGTGACGAGGGCAGCGCGTGAGACCGCGCGGCTAGCCGGGCAGGCGCTCATAGACTAAGTCCTGTGCACAATGATCTGGGGTCTGCTCCTGTTACTGTTTCCCTCTCGTGGTAGTCACAAACATATTCAGAATTATCTTACTTGGTGACGGTTGGGTCCTTTTCTTTTGCGGCGGTTTTGAATTCACGTGTTTCCACCACTGATCGAATTAAGCCGCCACTAGTCGAATTAAGTCGGGTGATGAGAAACTTCCTGGCAGATTAAAACTGTGTGCCCGACCGAGACTCGAACTCGGGACCTTTGCCTTTCGCGGGCAAGTGCTCTACCATCTGAGCTACCGAAGCACGACTCACGCGCGGTACTCACAGCTTTACTTCTGCCAGTACCAGGCAGAAGTAAAGCTGTGAGTACCGCGCGTGAGTCGTGCTTCGGTAGCTCAGATGGTAGAGCACTTGCCCGCGAAAGGCAAAGGTCCCGAGTTCGAGTCTCGGTCGGGCACACAGTTTTAATCTGCCAGGAAGTTTCATATCAGCGCACACTCCGCTGCAGAGTGAAAATCTCATTCTGGAAGTCGGGTGATGTTGAGGGTATTAGATTAGGAAATGAGACACTTAAAGTAGTAAAGGAGTTTTGCTATTTGGGGAGCAAAATAACTGATGATGGTCGAAGTAGAGAGGATATAAAATGTAGACTGGCAATGGCAAGGAAAGCGTTTCTGAAGAAGAGAAATTTGTTAACATCGAGTATAGATTTAAGTGTCAGGAAGTCGTTTCTGAAAGTATTTGTATGGAGTGTAGCCATGTATGGAAGTGAAACATGGACGGTAAATAGTTTGGACAAGAAGAGAATAGAAGCTTTCGAAATGTGGTCCTACAGAAGAATGCTGAAGATTAGATGGGTAGATCACATAACTAATGAGGAAGTATTGAATAGGATTGGGGAGAAGAGAAGTTTGTGGCGCAACTTGACCAGAAGAAGGGATCGGTTGGTAGGACATGTTCTGAGGCATCAAGGGATCACCAATTTAGTATTGGAGGTCAGCGTGGAGGGTAAAAATCGTAGGGGGAGACCAAGAGATGAATACACTAAGCAGATTCAGAAAGATGTAGGTTGCAGGTGTTGTAGGTATTGAATAGAACTGGAGAGAAGAGGAATTGGTGGCACAACTTGACTAGAAGAAGGGATCGGTTGGTAGGGCACATTCTCAGTCATCAAGAGATCACCAATTCAGAATTGGAGGGCAACGTGGAGGGTAAAAATCGCAGAGGGAGACCCAGAGATGAATACACTAAACAGACTCAGAAGGATGTAGGTTGCAGTAGGTACTGGGAGATGAAGAAGCTTGCACAGGATAGAGTAGCAAGGAGAGCTGCATCAAACCAGTCTCAGGACTGAAGACCACAACAACAACAACACCACTCACTCACGCAGCACTCACCCACAGTGATTAGGCGGCCAAGGAAGTCTTCTGGCACTAATCTCACACCTTTTCTGTCTTCGTCCGGCGGGATTCTTCTACGGGTGTGAGTAGTCGCTGTATTCAACAGACGACGAAATTTGATATATTCAAAATATCGTGCAAAATCGTGAGTGTCTCGTGTTCCCGCCATCACGCATTTTACACCCTGCTTTTAACGTACTTCCATCTCACTATGTTAATAATATTACTGCAGTCGCTGAGTTGCTGCTTTGCCTGACGTGAGCGGCGCCAGCAGCGCGTATTGTTATATCCCCTCTGCTAGTATCTGTGCTCGATTGATGTTACTTCCCGCTCGTTGTCTGTTGGAAGTGAGTTGGTCGCTGTTCGGATAGCGAGTTCGGCTCTGCCAGTCAGTTGGAATGCGTCTGGAGCGCAGTCCGGACCTGCCAGTCGGGGGTTGCAATGCGGCACTAGGGCAGTCGGGTTGGAGCAGCACTGAGGTCTGCGTCGGCATAGCTCGCCCGACCATTACCGCCTCTCATCACTTGAGCCGGGCCACGGTCTTTGTGGATCGTCGGTCGGTCGTACTATCGACGCCTTTTGCATCACCAATCGTTTAGGAGTCGGCTGTGTGCAATGCCCTTTAATTACCTTCTTGAGGAACTTGGGTCGGTCCTTTCTTGGGGCAGGAATGTCGGTTAGCCAGTGGGCGTGTTTCCTCTGCATGGTTCGGGCCGAGTCAGTATTTCCGCAGTCGTGTGTCTGGAGGTGAGTGGGAGACGCACCAGCAGGGCAGTCGCGACGGAGCAGCAGTCGGTCGGTTGGTGCGAACCAGACATCTCCGTGAAGTGCAGTCGCCTGGATCTGCTGTGGGTCCCTGCGCAGTGTTGCAGCGTGTGTGAAGCTGTCCGATCGCTAGGAGCTCCGTGGTTCACCGACCCAGGACGTCAACGTTGAGTAGTGGTTTCAACTACCCAAGCTACGTCCATTCATGGTGTGGTGGTTCGTTTCGGTGATTCGCTGTTGGGGAGATCTGGTGTTCGAATTCTCATGTACCGATTGGTGGCAAGCAAGTCGTTGTGTCGGTCGGTCCGTGGCTGTCTCCTGTTTGGGTTCTGACGGATCAAGTATAGTTGGGCTTACCACCTGTCTCGCCTAAGTGAACGAGGGCAGACCGACCACCCTGGCAGCTTTCTGAGTCCCACCGGTGCTTAATCGTATGTTGTCAGCTACCTTAACTTTTAGGCTTATTGTTATTTGTTTTGTTTTCTTAAAATTTTGCAAAATTAATTTTTAAATTTATCTTTCAATCATAAACATACCGGCCTTCTACCTTTAAAACATTATGGTAACGTTGTTGTTGTGGTCTTCAGTCCAGAGACCGGTTTGTTGCAGCTCTCTATGCTACTCTATCCTGTGCAAGGTTCTTCATCTCCCAGTACCTACTGCAACCTACATCCTTCTGAGTCTGTTTAGTGTATTCATCTCTGGGTCTCCCTCTGCGATTTTTACCCTCCACGTTGCCCTCCAATTCTGAATTGGTGATCTCTTGATGACTGAGAATGTGCCCTACCAACCGATCCCTTCTTCTAGTCAAGTTGTGCCACCAATTCCTCTTCTCTCCAGTTCTATTCAATACCTTCTCATTAGTTATATGATCTACCCATCTAATCTTCGGCATTCTTCTGTAGCACCACATTTCGAAAGCTTCTATTCTCTTCTTTTCCAAACTATTTATCGTCCATGTTTCACTTACATACATGGCTACACTCCATACAAATACTTTCAGAAACGACTTCCTGACACTTAAATCTATATTCGATGTTAACAAATTTCTCTTCTTCAGAAATGCTTTCCTTGCCATTGCCAGTCTACATTTTATATCCTCTCTACTTCGACCATCATCAGTTATTTTGCTCCCCAAATACCAATACTCATTTACTACTTTAAGCGTCTCTTTACCTAAACTAATTCCCACAGCATCACCCGATTTAATTCGACTACATTCCATTTTTCTCGTTTTGCTTTTGTTGATGTTCATCTTATATCCTCCTTTCAAGACCATATACGTACCGTTCAGCTGTTCTTCCAGGTCCTGTGCTGTCTCTGACAGAATTACAATGTCATCGGCGAACCTCAAAGTTTTTATTTCTTCTCCGTGGATTTTAATTCCTACTCCAAATTTTTCTTTTGTTTCCTTTACTGCTTGCTCAATATGCAGATTGAATAACATCGGGAAGAGGCTACAATCCTCACTCGCTTCCCAACCACTGCTTCCCCTTCACGTCCCTCGACTCATAACTGCCACCTGGTTTCTGTACAAATTGTAAATCGCCTTTCGCTCCCTGTATTTTACCCCTGCCACCTTCAGAATTTGAAAGACAGTATTCCAGTCAACACTGAGAAAAGCTCTCTCAAAGTCTACAAATGCTGGAGACGTAGGTTTGCCTTTCCTTAATCTGTTTTCTAAGATAAGTCGTAGGGTCAGTATTGCCTCACGTGTTCCAAAATTTCTACGGAATCCAAACTGATTCTCCCCGAGGTCGGCTTCTACAAGTTTTTCCATTCGTCTGTAAAGAATTCGTGTTAGTATTTTTCAGCAGTGGCCTATTAAACTGATAGTTCGGTAATTTTCACATCTATCAACACCTGCTTTCTTTGAGATTGGAATTATTATGTTCTTCTTGAAGTCTGAGGGTATTTCGCCTGTCTCATACATCTTGCTCACCACATGGTAGAGTTTTGTCAGGACTGGCGCTCCCAAGGCCGTCAGTAGTCCTAATGGAATGTTGTCTACTCCCGGGGCCTTGTTTCAACTTAGGTCTTTCAGTGCTCCGTCAAACTCTTCATGCAATATCATATCTCCCATTTCATCTTCATCTACATTCTCTTCCATTCCTATAATAAGAACATAGCCCTTGTATAGATTCGAAATATACTCCTTCCACCTTTTGCTTTCCCTTCTTTTCTTAGAACTGGCTTTCCATCTGAACTCTTGATATTCATGCAAGTGGTTCTCTTTTCGCCAAAGGTGTCTCTAATTTTCCTGTAGGCAGTGTCTGTCTTCCCCCTAGTGAGATATGCCTCTACATCCTTACATTTGTCCTCTAGCCATCCCTGCTTAACCATTTTGCCCTTCCTGTCGATGTCATTTTTGAGATGTTTGTATTCCTTTTTGCCTGCTTCATTTACTGCATTCTTATACTTTCTCCTTTCATCAATTAAATTCAATATCTCTTCTGTTACCCAAGGATTCTACTAGCCCTCGTCTTTTTATCTACTTGATCCTCTGCTGCCTTCACTATTTCATTCCTCAAAGCTACCCATTCTTCTTCTAGTGTATTTCTTTCCCCCATTCCTGTCAATTGTTCCCTTATGCTCTCCCTGAAACTGTGTACAACTTCTGGTTCTTTCAGTTTATCCAGGTGCCATCTCCTTAAATTCCCACCTTTTTGCAGTTTCATCAGTTTTAATCTACAGTTCATAACCAATAGATTGTGGTCAGAGTACACATCTGCCCCTGGAAATGTCTTACAATTTAAAACCTGGTTCTTGAATCTCTGTCTTACCATTATATAATCTATCTGAAACCTATCAGTATCTCCAGGCTTCTTCCATGTTTACAACCTTCTTTTATGTTTCTTGAACCAAGTGTTAGCTATGATTAAGTTATGCTCTGTCCAAAATTGTACCAGGCGGCTTCCTCTTTCATTTCTTCCCCCAATCCATATTCACGTACTACGTTTCCTTCTCTCCCCTTTTCCTACTATCGCATTCCAGTCACCCATGACTAGTAAATTTTCGACTCCCTTTACTACCTGAATAATTTCTTTTATCTCATCATACATTTCATCAATCTCTTCGTCATCTGCGAAGCTAGTTGGCATATTAACTTGTACTACTGTGGTAGGGTGGGCTTCATATCTATCTTGGCCACAATAATGCGTTCACTATACTGTTTGCAGTAGCTTTCCCGCATTCCTATTTTCCTATTCATTATCAAACCTACTCCTGCATTACCCCTATTTGATTTTGTATTTATAACCGTGTATTCACCTGACCAGAAGTCTTGTTCCTCCTGCCAACGAACTTCACTAATTCCCACTATATCTAACTTTATTCTATCCATTTCCCTTTTTAAATTTTCTAACCTATCTGCCCGATTAAGGGATCTGACATTCCACGCTCCGATCCGTAGAATGCCAGTTTTCTTTCTCCTGATAACATCGTAATTATGGTAGTATAGTTTAAAATTTTGAAGTTTAATTGTGGCCCTCAGCCATTGGTATTGCACCTTGCATAAGTTGCCTTTTTTATAATTATTTTATTATCATCTTAACTGGATTTTTAAGATTTCTTGTTGGCCTTCTGCCTTTAAATGTGTATGGTAATGTATTCTAAAATTTTGAAATTTAATTGTGGCCCTCAGCCATTTGTGTTGCACTTTGCATATGTTTCTTTTTTGGTTTTTAAATTATTTTATTGCTGCCGTAATTGGATTTTTATCTTGTTGATTTTTAAGATTTCTTGTTGGCCTTCAGCCGTGAAAGAGTTGCATTCTGTGAAGATCCGGCTGTGTGCCGCTTTGGTTGTAAAAATTATTAAATTACAATAAATGTCAATTAGGGGAAACTGACCTCAATCTTTGGTCCCTTCCCAAAACTCTATTACCTATTCTGCCGAGCAGGTTTAGCGGGCGTTTCAACCTATCCATGATAAATTCACATTTTTTTCCAATATCCCCTCGATTGCAGAGAGCTGGTCTTCGAGCGCCGTGGCCTCCAGACCGTCTTCTATTTCGGCTTTGGTCATTCAAACTGGTTTGGCCGCACTGGAAATGTCCGAAACACCAAACCATTACGTAATACGATAATGTGTAGTCGCCGTAGACAACACAGAATGCGTTGTTGCAGTATTGTTCGTCTTTAAACGCAGGATCGAGCCACTGGACAATACTCCAGTTTATTCAGTGACTTGCATCATCTTCTTTTGGTTCCTGTACTGACGTGCGGTGGTAGGGTGGCGCCGGAATTTCAGTGTTTATCATCCTAGCAGATATGTACCTCCTAATAAATAAAGAAACAATAATATATCTTTTTTTTTAGATCATAACTAAAACTTCACGACTATCCCTCGCATTTCACGAAGTGTGGTCGCTTTGGACATAATGTTTGTAAATATAAAAGTTCTTTAGACAGAATATATTACACTGTACACTATGGAGTATGTGGTGCTGCTGACATACACTCCTGGAAATGGAAAAAAGAACACATTGACACCGGTGTGTCAGACCCACCATACTTGCTCCGGACACTGCGAGAGGGCTGTACAAGCAATGATCACACGCACGGCACAGCGGACACACCAGGAACCGCGGTGTTGGCCGTCGAATGGCGCTAGCTGCGCAGCATTTGTGCACCGCCGCCGTCAGTGTCAGCCAGTTTGCCGTGGCATACGGAGCTCCATCGCAGTCTTTAACACTGGTAGCATGCCGCGACAGCGTGGACGTGAACCGTATGTGCAGTTGACGGACTTTGAGCGAGGGCGTATAGTGGGCATGCGGGAGGCCGGGTGGACGTACCGCCGAATTGCTCAACACGTGGGGCGTGAGGTCTCCACAGTACATCGATGTTGTCGCCAGTGGTCGGCGGAAGGTGCACGTGCCCGTCGACCTGGGACCGGACCGCAGCGACGCACGGATGCACGCCAAGACCGTAGGATCCTACGCAGTGCCGTAGGGGACCGCACCGCCACTTCCCATCAAATTAGGGACACTGTTGCTCCTGGGGTATCGGCGAGGACCATTCGCAACCGTCTCCATGAAGCTGGGCTACGGTCCCGCACACCGTTAGGCCGTCTTCCGCTCACGCCCCAACATCGTGCAGCCCGCCTCCAGTGGTGTCGCGACAGGCGTGAATGGAGGGACGAATGGTGACGTGTCGTCTTCAGCGATGAGAGTCGCTTCTGCCTTGGTGCCAATGATGGTCGTATGCGTGTTTGGCGCCGTGCAGGTGAGCGCCACAATCAGGACTGCATACGACCGAGGCACACAGGGCCAACACCCGGCATCATGGTGTGGGGAGCGATCTCCTACACTGGCCGTACACCACTGGTGATCGTCGAGGGGACACTGAATAGTGCACGGTACATCCAAACCGTCATCGAACCCATCGTTCTACCATTCCTAGACCGGCAAGGGAACTTGCTGTTCCAACAGGACAATGCACGTCCGCATGTATCCCGTGCCACCCAACGTGCTCTAGAAGGTGTAAGTCAACTACCCTGGCCAGCAAGATCTCCGGATCTGTCCCCCATTGAGCATGTTTGGGACTGGATGAAGCGTCGTCTCACGCGGTCTGCACGTCCAGCACGAACGCTTGTCCAACTGAGGCGCCAGGTGGAAATGGCATGGCAAGCCGTTCCACAGGACTACATCCAGCATCTCTACGATCGTCTCCATGGGAGAATAGCAGCCTGCATTGCTGCGAAAGGTGGATATACACTGTACTAGTGCCGACATTGTGCATGCTCTGTTGCCTGTGTCTATGTGCCTGTGGTTCTGTCAGTGTGATCATGTGATGTATCTGACCCCAGGAATGTGTCAATAAAGTTTCCCCTTCCTGGGACAATGAATTCACGGTGTTCTTATTTCAATTTCCAGGAGTGTATGTACCGTGCCGGCACTATTAAGTGTAATGTGTTGTAGAAAGTAATAGGCAGTTAGAGGAAGAGGGATGCTGAGACGAAAAAGAAGTACTTGGAGAGTCAAGGTAGACAAAGATTGAATGCTGCAAAAAGAAATGTAAATTAAGAACTTTCTATTGTCTGTGAAAATTTATATTTTTTTACGGGACTGTTGTTGCACCTTCACACACTTTTTCCAGAAAATGTAATTTATGGCCCTTTCAGGAGCATTTTTTTAATGAACTATTAGAGATAAAGACACAATATTTTCCTGTTTGTACGGCAAATCTGTTTGCACTTATTATCATAGATTTTTCAGAATTTACAAAAAAAACGTGATATTCGTGCCGTCAGAGGTTACTAGGAAATATGTTCGTACACCCCAAAACCAAAAAAAGAAGAAGAAGACGCAGGCATTATTCGAATTAAACGCAAAATAATGGTTCAAATGGCTCTGAGCACTATGGGACTTCACATCTATGGTCATCAGTCCCCTAGAACTTAGAACTACATAAACCTAACTAACCTAAGGACATCACACAACACCCAGTCATGACGAGGCAGAGAAAATCCCTAACCCCGCCGGGAATCGAACCCGGGAACCCGGGCGTGGGAAGCGAGAACGCTACCGCACGACAACGAGCTAATGAAACGCAAGTCTGTCGATGTGATCTACAGGTGCAGATCTACATCTACATCTACTTCTACGTGGATACTATGCAAATCACATTTAAGTGTCTGGCAGAAGGTTCATCGAAACACCTTCACAATTCTCTATTATTCCAATCTCGTACAGCGCGCGGAAAGAATGAACACCTATATCTTTCCGTACGAGCTCTGATTTCCCTTATTTTATCGTGGTGATAGTTCCGCCCTACGTAGGTCGGTGTCAACAAAATATTTTCGCATTCTGAGGAGAAAGTTGGTGATTGCAATTTTGTGAGAAGATTCCGCCGCAACGAAAAACGCCTTTCTTTTAATAATTTCCAACCCAAATGCTGTATCATTTCTGTGACACTCTCTCCCATATTTCGCGATAATACAAAACGTGCTGCCTTACTTTGAACTTTTTCGATGTATTCCGTCGGTCCTACTTGGTAAGAATCCTACACCGTGCTGCAGTATTCTAAAAGAGGACGGACAAGCGTAGTGTAGGCAGTCTCCTTAGTAGGTCTGTTACATTTTCTACGTGTCCTGCCAATAAAGCGCAGCCTTTGGTTAGCCTTCCCCACAACATTTTCTATGTGTTCTTTCCAAATTAAGTTGTTCGTTATTGTAATACTTAGGTATTTAGTTGTATTTACGGCTTTTAGATTAGACTGATTTATCGTGTTACCGAAGGTTAACGAGTTCCTTTTAGCACTCATGTGGATGACCTCACACTTTTCGTTATTTAGGGTCAACTACCACTTTTCGCACCATTCGGATATTTTTTCTAAATCGTTTTGCAGTTTGTTTTGATCTTCTGATAACTTCATTAGTCGATAAACGACAGTGTAATCTGCAAACAACCGAAGACAGCTGCTCAGATTGTCTCCCAAATCGTTTATATAGATAAGGAACAGCAAAGGGCCTATAACACTACCTTGGGGAACGCCTGAAATCGCTTCTGTTTTACTCGATGACTTTCCGTAAATTACTGCGAACTGTGACCTCTCTGACAGGAAATGGCAAATCCAGTCACATAACTGAGACGATATTCCAGAAGCATCAATTTTACTACGAGCCGCTTGTGTGGTACAGTGTCAAAAGTCTTCCGGAAATCCAGGAATACGGAATCGATCTGAAATAGTACTCAGCACGTCATGTGAATAAAGAGCTAGTTGTGTTTCACAGGAACGATGTTTTCTAAATATATGTTGACTGTGTGTCAATAGACCGTTTCCTTCGATGTAATTCATAATGTTCGAACAATGTTCCAAAATCCTGCTGCGTGTCGACGTTAACGATACGGGCCTGTAATTTACTGGATTACTTCTATTACCTTTCTTGAATATTGGTGTGACCTGTGCAACTTTTCAGTCTTTGGGTACGGATGTTCCGTTGAGCAAACGGTTGTATCTGATTGTAAAGTATGGCGCTAATGCATCAGCATACTCCGAAAGGAACCTGATTGGTATACGGTCTGGACCAGAAGACTTGCTTTTATTGAGTGATTTGAGTTGCTTCACTACTCCGAGGAGATTTACTTCTACGTTACTCATGTTGGGAGCTGTTCTCGATTCGAATTCTGAAATATTTACTTCGTCTTCTTTTGTGAAGGCGTTTCGGAAGGCTGTGTTTAGTAAATCTGCTTTGGCAGCACTGTGTTCGATAGTGTCTCCATTGTTATCGCGCAGAGAAGGCATTGATTGTTTCTTGCCGCTAACACACTGCACATACGGCCAGAATCTCTTTGGATTTTCTGCTAGGTTTCGAGACAAAGTTTCGTTGTGGAAACTGTTATAGGCGTCTCGCATAAACAAATGATCACAGTTTGAGTCATTATTGGATGAGATACTCAACAGAAAGTGCTTCAAAAATTGACTAAGTGAATAAAGCGTTGCTCATCTCTGGTCCTTATTCAAACAGTTATTCGGCTTGGTATTTGTGGCCAGAGTTATTGCATGTCATCCTGACGGATATCGTGCCAAATTCTGTCCAGCTGGAGCGTTGCATTGTCAAAATACCGAGCAGGTTTGAGGTCCCTGCCCATAGTACTCTAAACGTTCTCAACTGGGGAGAGATCCGGTGACTTTCCTGGCCAAGGTGGGCCGTGGCAAGCACGAAGACAGTAATAAGTCTCACTGTGTGTACGGGCATTATCTTGCTGAAATACAAGCCCAGGGTGCCGTGACATGGAGGGCAACAAGGTGGGGCGTGAAATATCGTCGACGTAGCGCTGTGTCTCTAAGGGTGTTGCGCAGATGACGACCAAAGCGGTCGTGCTATGAAATGGCACCCCAGACCGTCACTGCTAGTTGTCAGACCATAAGGGGGGCGATAGTGAGGTTGGTATCCCATCGCTCTTCGGGACGTCTCCAGACAAGTCTTCGGTGGTCATCGGGGTTCAGTTCGAATCAATAATCATCATTGAAGACAGCTGTGCTCCAGTTAATGAGATTCCAGGCCGAAGATGTGTCTGGAGACACCCTAGATAGCAGTGGAATACCAACCTGACTGTCGCCCCTCTTCTGGCCCGACAACCAGCAGTGATGCTCTGGGGCAAGGCATTCTCGGCTTGCATTTCAGCAAGATAATAGCGAGTCTTACCGCTACTTGTCTTCGTGCTTGCCTTGCCCAGGAAGGATGCGGAATCTCTCCCCAGCTGAGAACGTTTGAAGCATTATGGGCAGGTCTCTCCAACTAGCTCGGGATTTTGAAGATCTAACGCGCCAATTGAAGAGAATCTGTCACGACATCTCTCTGAAAGACATCTAATAAGACTAGAAATCAATGCCAAGAGGAATAACTGCTTGAATAACGCCAAGATGTGGATCAAAGCGTTACTGACTTGTTCAATTCGTTAAGCTCTTTCTGTTGAATAATCATCCACTTTTTCTGAAATTTCAATCATTTGTTTGTCTGTACCTGTTTATCATATCTACCGATTTACCTCCTGTTCGAGAAATCCACTCGTGGTGCGTTGTTTTCATTTTCTTTATTGATATCCTTTTTGTGTAAGAGTGTGTTTTCCAGCAAGCAAATTATTATCGTCGACGGAATAATTACAACTTCAATTAATACCTTTGACGCGAGGTTTCAAACAAATCTGCTCCAAAATGTTCATATTTCATTTTTTGGAAAAGAACCATAATTTTAACATAGTAGTATAGGATGGTTCAGGTGCCATGAAATCTAATTCCATGCAGGTTTTGTTTATTTGTTAATAACCAGCTACTTTTCACTTCCTACCAAATGAGCATAGCCATATGTTTGCTACAGTAAAGAATAATGGAGCTGTGAAATCAGCAGGAAAGCGCAGCACCGACGAATCATTTTGTAAGGATGCGTAAGTAGGAGTTACCCTAAACAAATGGAAAGAAATGTTTCAGCAACGAAATGAAAGGCGAGTGACGTCAAATCAGCGATAAATGCCTTGTTGTCAGCCCCTAGAAAGTAACAAGGTGAGTGTGCAAACAGATGACCTGATGGACTGGCATGAGATTCACATCTCGTTTCCGTTACTCGGCAGGAGAGAGAGGTATGCCGACTGTGACGCGCCCGATGACAGCACTGGAGGGAAACGTCGTAGTCTTTTCAGATGAATCCCCGTCTAAACGGTGCACCATGATGTACGATCTGTGTCTAGAGGCTTCGAGGAGAACTTCTACATTTCATTTAACATAGTCGTTCAGGCCCAGGATGTAGCATGATCATGTGCTGCTCCATTGGGTACCTAATATGATCTCCTCTGGTCCGTAATGCCGATAATTTGCACGGGAGCCGTTATATTTTTGACCTGTTAAGAGTGGAGCTTTTGCGCTTCGAGATCACTGAGACATTACTTTTCACCAAAATAACCCTCCATGAACCAGCGACCTTGCCTCTGGTGGGGTACATTGCGTGCCTCAGTGATAGGCCACAACGGAGGGGTATCTAGTGGGAGGTCAGACAACCGTGTCGTTCCTGAAGAAGGGTAACAGCCTTTCAGTATTTGTAGGGGCAAGTGTCTGGATGAATGATTGATCTGGCATTGTAATATCAACGCAAACGGTCTTGCTATGTTGGTATTGGAAACGGAAGGAAGGGGAAACTACAGCGGTAGTTTTTCTCGCGGGCATGCAGCTTTATTGTATGGTTACATGACGATGGCATCCTCTTGGATAACCAATTGGGAACTGAGGTAAAATAGTTCCCAACTGGATCTCTGGGCGGTGATTACTCAGAAGGATGTCGTCGTCAGAAGAAATAAAGCTAGCGTTCTACGAATCGGGACGTGGAATGTTACATCCCTTAGTCGCGCAGGTAGGGGAACGAATAGGTTGAAGTTACATATGATGGGAATTAGTGAAGTTCGATGGCAGGAGGAACAGAACTTCTGGTCAGGTGAATACAGCGTTAGAAATATAAAATCAGCAAATAAAATAATCAAATAAGAATGCCAGTAAGTTACTATGAACAGCATAGTGTACACATTATTATGCCAATATAGACGCAAAGCCTAACCTACCACAGTAGTACAACTTTATATGCCAACTAGCTTCGCATATGGTGTATAAATTGAAGAAATGTGTGATGAAATAAAAATTAATTATTCAGATAGTTAAGACCGACGAAAATTGTGATAGGCGACTGGAATTGGGTAGTATGCAAAGGAAGAAAAGGAGGAATGGTAGATCAATATGGGCTGCGGGAGGGACTGAAAGAGGAAGTCACCTGGTCGAGTTTTGTATGGGGCATAATTTAATCATAGTTAACGCTTGGTTTAATAATCGTGGAAGAGGGGTGTTTTGGGAGAGATCTGAAAACACTAAAATGTTTCAGATTAATTATATAATAATGGTAAGACAAATATTTCGGAACCAGATTTTAAATTATAAAGTGGCAGATATGGACTCTGACCCCAATTTACTGGTTATGAACTGTACATTAAAACAGAAGAAATTGCAAAACGTTACGAAATTAAGAACGTGGGACTTGGACAAGTTGAAATGAGCACAGGTTCTTGAAAATATTCCGAGGGAGCATTAGGTAACGATTGCTAGAACAGGGTAAACGAATGCAGTAGAAGACGAATGGGTAGCTTTGAGAGATAGGGAAGGCAGCAGAGGTTCAAATAGGTGAAATGACAAGGTCTAACACAAATCCTTGGGTAGCATAGGAGATACCGAATTTAACTGATGAAAAGAGAAAATATAAAAATGCATCAAATGAAGCAGACGAAAGGGAATACAAACGTATAAAAGTGAGACTGACAGGAAGTGCAAAATGGCTAACAGGAATGGATAGAGGACAAAGGTATTTCAGTAGAGGAAAGATATATACTGCCTACAGGAAAATTAAAGAGTACTTATGGGAAGAGAGAAGCAGATATGTGAATATTAATAGCCCAGATGGAAAACTAGTCTTAAGCAAAAAAGGCAAAGCTGTAAGGTGGAAGATGTATTTATAAGGTCTGCACAAGGGAGATGAACTTGAAGGCAATGTCAGAGAAATGTAAGAGGAGGTAGATGAAGATTCGATGGGAGACACGATACTGCGAAAAGAATTTGACACAACGCTGAAATACCTAAGTCGAAACAAGACTCCGGGGAGGGGGGGGGGGGGGTCTACTACTGGCAGCCTAGGGATAGCCAATGAAGACAAAACTCTTCCATATGGTGTGTAATATGTATGAGTCAGGCGAAATACCCTCAAACTTCAATAAGGATGCAATAATTCTAATTCAAAAGAAATTATGTGCCGACAGGTGTGAATATCACCGAGCTGTCACTTTAATAAGTCTTGACTGCAAAATATTGACACCAATTCTTTATGGAAGAATAGAAAAACTGGCAGAATCTGACCTCGGGGATCATCAGTTTGGATTCTGGTGAAATGTAGGAACACACTCTACGACTTCTCATAGAAGATAGGTTACGGAAAGGCAAACGTACGTTTATAGCATTTGTAGACTTAGCGAAAGCTTTGGACAATGTTTCTTGGAATACTGTCTTTGAAATTCTGAAGGTAGTAAGAGTAAAACACGGGAAGTGAAAGACTGTTTAAAATTTGTACAGCAACCAGACGGTGGTCATAAGACTTGAGCGGCTTTAAAGCGAACTAGTGGTTGAGAGTGGAGTGAGACTGGGTTGTAGCCCGTCGCCAATGTTACTCCATCTGTACATTGAGAAAGCAGTAAAGGAAACAGAAAAAATATCTTCAATAGGAATTAAGGTTCAGAGAAAGAAATTAAAACTATAAGGTTTGTGTATGACATTGTAATTGTCAGAGACAGCAAAGGACTTGGAAGAGCAATGTACTGATTGGAGAATGCCTTGAAAGGAGAATGTAAGGTGAATAGCAACTTAAGCAAGACAAGGATAATGAGATGTAGGAGAATTAAATCAGGTAATACCGAGGGAATTAAATTAGGAATGGATATACTTACAGCAGCTGACGAGTCTTAGGAACAAATTAACTGCTAATGACCGAAGTAGGCAGCATACAAAATGTAACCTGGCAATGGCAAGGAAATCGTTTCTGAAGAAGAGATATTTATTAACATCGAACACAGATTTTAGTGCTAGGAAATCTTTTCTAATAGTATTTGTATGGAATGTAGCTATGTATGGAAGCAAAACAAGGACGATAAACTGTTTAGACAAGAGGAGAATGAAAGTTTTTAAAATGTGGTGCTACAGAATAATGCTGAAGATTAGGTGGGTAGATCACGTAACTAGTGAGAAGGTACTGAGTGGAATTGGGGGGAAAAGAAATTCGTGGCACAACCCGACTAGAAGAAGGGATCGGTTGATAACATTCACTCTGACACATCAATGGATCAAAAATTTAGTACTGGAGGCGAGTGTGTGGGGGGTAAAAATTGTAGAGGGAAACCAAGAGATCAAGAAAGAAGGATGTAAGTTGCAGTAGTTATTCAGAGATGAAGAGGCTTCCACAGGATTCAGTAGCATGGAGAGCAGCGTCGAACTAGTCTTCGGACTGAAGACCACAACAACATCAACACAAGACCACTTACTGCTCGTGTTGTCCTGCTCTAACTCCACACGGAGTGTTTTCGGTTGTTTTTCTGGCCAGCAAATCCTCCAAATCGCTTGTCCCCTAAAAACATCTGGTCATGTAGCCGGGAGTCTGCCACGCCACCATTATAATCAATGAACTCTGGCATAGAATTTAAGCAGCATAGAACGACATACACGTATATGTCTGGGGAGCTTAGTTAGACTCAGTGCCCTTCCGTGTTAGAGTACAGTGCACTTCAGGACAGAAGGTAACTGAAACAAATACGTATTAACACGAACAGAAATAACACATTTATTCTAATACAGTAATTACACTGAAGTCACCGTGGTCCATGATGATTCCCTGGACGTTACGAAAGACGAGACTTTATTCTTCACAGAGCGTGTGATCATCGCGGACGGCAGTACAAGCTCTGCAGCATTCTCTCATTCTGGCCACAATGTTGGTAGGGAGTCCTTGTGGCAGGACGTTCCATTCCTCTTCCATCATGGTCGACAACATATCGATGGTCGTTGGTGCATGTGGATGTGCTGCTGCACGTCTTCCCAACGCATCCCACACGTGCACGATTGGATTTAAGTCGAGGGAACGGCAGCTACGGTCGCAGGTTCGAATCCTGCCTTGGGCATGGATGTGTGTGAGGTCCTTAGGTTAGTTAGGTTTAACTAGTTCTAAGTTCTATGGGACTAATGACCTCAGCAGTTGAGTCCCATAGTGCTCAGAGCCATTTGAACCACTTTTTCTTTCTTTTTTTTTTTTTCGAGGGAACGGGCGGTGCAACCCATTCGCCAAATATTGTTCCAAGACCTCTTCCAACAGCGCCGTTGGAGGCGATCACGCATTGTCGTCCATAAAAATGAAGTCAGGACCGAGTGCACACCTGAACAGAATCACAAGGAGAAGGAGTATAGTGCCGCAATAGCGTTGACCACTGATTGCCCCGTGTTCAAAGATTTGGACTATGTTATGCCATTGGAACATTATGCCTCCCCACACAATGACACCTAGAGCCCCACTGTTCCTGTGTATATTTTGTGTTCCCACATCTCTCCCTATGAGGGTACGAAATACATCCAGTACCATGACTGCCGAAGATGATAGTTTTGGTGGTCCAGGTGTAATGGTTTGGGTAGGTTCCACGTTGGATGGGCGTACCGACTTCCAGATCTTTGAACGATACGCTCACCAGTTAAAGTTATTCTGGCACCATACTCTTTCCCTAAGTGCGTCTCTTAGGGTGTATATTCGGCCGTCGCTTAATTTTTATGAACGAAAATGCACCACTGCATCGAACAGTACTGGGGGAAGATCTCTTGGAACCAAAAGATATTTAGCAGCTGGAGAGGCCTGCCCATTGTCCAGACTGCAATCCCATTGAGCACATGCAAGATGCGTTGCGAAGGTGCATGACACCACTTTCACATGCACCAAAGACCATGCAGCAGCTGCCAGTCGCACTGTTAGAGGAAAGCAACGACCTACTAAAACAACTCTGTACCAACCTTGTAGCCAGCAAGGGAACACTTTGCAAGCATGCATTACTGTCCGTGGTGATCATACAGTCTGATGAGAACCATGTCCCACTTATCCAGGGAACTACTATAATATGCAGCGATTTCAGTGTAATTATTGTCTTTGAATAGAAGTGTCGTTTCTATTTGTCTCATTGAGCTACATTGCTTGGCAGTGACACACTATGCGGAAACTTCTTTAGTCCTTAAGTTTTCCTCACCAGTATATATGTCCCACCATATACAGCCATAAACTGCCTACAAATTGAATCATATGTTCTTGTTACTGTACTGAAGACGTACAATAAATAAAAGTTTGCTTTATTTCCTAACGGTGAAATTTACATCATCGCCATTGAACTCAGTTGCGTGATAACACTTTTGATCAAGTGTATTGTTTTAATATGTTTTTGTTTGTTGCAGCACGTGTCTGCACTCATAATTTGTTGTGTAAATTATTAAATAAGGAAACACTGAGGTGACAAAACTTATGGGAGAGCGATATGCACTTATACAAATGGCGGTAGTATCGTTTACAAAAGGCATAAAAGGATAGTACATTGACGCAGCTGTCATTCATACTCAGGTGGTTCACGTGAAAAGGTTTCCGACGACATTATGGCCGGACCGCAGGGAATTAACAGACTTTCAACGCGGTGCTGTAGTTTGGGCTAGACGCATTAGACCTTCCGTTTCTGAAACTGTTTGGGATTCAGTATTCCGACATGCACAGTGTCAAGAGTGTGCTAAGAATACCAAATTTTAGGCATTAGGCATTACCTCCCACGATGGACAAGGCAGGGCCGACGGCCTGCGTTTAACGACCGAAAGAAGCAGCGTGTGCGTAGAGTTGTCAATAGTAACAAACAAAAACCACGACGTGAAATGACGCAGAAATCAATGATGGGCGTATGTCGGTCAGCTCGGCCAAATTTTACCTTAATGGGCTGTGGCAGCAGACGACCGACGCGAGTTCCTCTGCTAACAGACGACTGGAAAACAGTGTCCTGGACAGATGAGTTTCGATTGCAGTTGGTAAGAGCTGACAATATGTTTCGAGTGTGGCCCAGGCCTCACGAAGTCATGGACCCAAAGTGTCAACAAGGCACAGTGCAAGCTGGCGATGGCTTCATAATGGTATAGGCTGTATTTGCATGGAATGGACTGGGTCCTCTTATCCAACTGAAACGATTATTGGCTGGAGAATGGTTATATTCAGCTACTTGGACAGCGTTTGTAACCATTCATAAACGTCATGTCCTCAAACAACGATGGTACTTTTACGAATCATAATGTGCTATGTCGGTGAGCCGCCATTGTTCACGAATGGTTTGAAGAACGTGATGGACAATTCGAGCGAATGATCTGGATACCCAGATTTCCCGACATGAATCCCATCGAAGATTTATGCAACATAATCTAGAGGTCAGTTCGTGCAGAAAATTCTGCACCGACAACCGTTCTACAATTACGGATGGCTGTAGGGGACGCATGGGTCATTATTTCTACAGGTGACTTCCAACGACTTGTTGCGTACACGTTACGTCGAGTTCCTGCATAACGACGGGCAAAAGGAGGTCCGACGTGATGTTAGGAGGTATCCCATGGCTTTTGTCACCTAAGTCTACTTCGAACTAGACATAAATGTTCGATATATTCGAAGGGCAAATGTCTATAAGGTAGAATACATATGTAGAATTGTGGACAGTTGGGAATGTGTCTCACGGGAAGCGTGCAAGGGATAAGTCCCTGCAGTCGCGCTATTCATCTGTTTCCTCGGTGGCTCAGATGGATAGAGCGTCTGCCATGTATGCAGGAGATCCCGGGTTCGAGTTCCGGTCGGGGCACACATTTTCAGCTGTCCACATCGAGGTATATCAACAACACCTGTCGGCAGCTGAGGTTTTCAGTTAGTCATCATTTATAAATGTTCGAGTTCGATGATGCATTGTTTTGATTACTCTACATTCGCTCTCGATCGTTTGATTTATATTCATGTTAAACATTTCATCACGCAAGTATTTTTACAGGCACTGACTGGCATCGGTTTTGCCCTTCCAGACGCAAGTTAACTGCACTGCAGATTACGTTTTTCGGCCAGGTAGCGTTCCAGCACGTAAAATATTCACCTTACACATTGGGAATGCAGGTGGACGGCGTAGGTTATCTTCAGTCGGAAAGATTCCCAACATTAGTAATAAAATGATATTTATTAAATATAAAGAAATACGCGACTTAAATAGTATTTCTTCTTATGAAATTTCCAGCACAATTAGATGTTTGAAATTGTTACAAGTCCTCTAAAATATAAAAGTCCTGTCACTGTGCCTCCGAGTGATGCCTACGATGCCAACAGAGAGTAAGTCTCGGAGACGACAGACGAACGCTGCAGCTTGTAGACTCGGCCTTAACTGGTGACAGTAAACGAATCGGCGCACGGAGGAGAACTGTCCGTCGTAGCTCAATGCTCCGGTATTAAACGAGGCATCTATGGTTCAAATGGCTTCTAAGGTCATCAGTCCCATAGAACTTAGAACTACTTACACCTAACTGACCTAAGGACATCACACACATCCATGCCCGAGGCAGGATTCGAAACTGCGACCGTAGCGGTCGCGCGGTTCCAGACTGTAGCACCTAGAACCGCTCGGCCACTTCGACCGGCGAGGCATCTATCAGTCGCTATCCACACACGTTATGGGGTTGGCAGCTGCGGCCCCTGACGGAACTGGGTAAAGTTCGTACTGCCAACTGCTGCGCTACGAGCGTTCCGAGCGCGGGTTACTGCTTGTCGTGGGGTACCCCCTTGAGATGTAAGTACCGTCACCACATTATAAAATGTGCAGCAGTCAGTAAATAAACGCCGCACGAAACCTGTGGTGTCACCGCCAGACACCACACTTGCTAGGTGGTAGCTTTTAAATCGGCCGCGGTCCGATAGTATACGACGGACCCGCGCCCGCCACTGTCAGTGATTGCAGACCGAGCGCCGCCACACGGCCGAGCGCCGCCACACGGCAGGTCTAGAGACACGTCCTAGCGCTCGTCCCAGTTGTACAGCCGACGTTGCTAGCGAAGCTACAATGACAAATACGCTCTCATTTGCCGAGACGATAGTTAGCATAGCCTTCAGCTACGTCACTTGCTACGACCTAGCAAGGCGCCAGTACTAGTGTATATTGAGATTGCACTTATGTGATATCAAGAGCGATGTACACCAATTATGGATTAAAGTTAAGTATTCCAGCAGCAACGTACTTTATTTGCTACATTAAATTATATTGTCCTGTTCCAGACCTCACGCCAGCCTGCGTGAGTTTAACGCGTGCCTTTCGGCTACCCGTCACTGTGGATTGGCTGTCTTGCGAGTCCACAACAAAACCAATAGGGAATGTATGGTTACCACAGAACGATGATCCGTGTAGGCGGACGTCAGGAACGGTGTTCTCCGTTCTACAAGACAGAGGTCGTAAATCAGAGCGGACACCTTTTGCAGAGGTACGTCATTTGTGAAACATGTGTTGGTACGGGCAGAATGTAGGCACCGGAGCGAAGGGGAAGGTCGCGAGAATTTAGCACTCGTTAGGCGTCACCAGAAGGCAGCGCGCACGGATTTATCGCGGCCGTTCATCTCGGCGTAAGACGGCCGGCTGGCAATATTCGCGATATCTCCGCCCCCCGCGGCGCCGCGGTTGGCAGCCCTGCGGCACATAAATCGCGGGAAGCCGGCGGTGCGGCGCCGGGCGCTGTGGTTAATTGTCCGCGAGGCTGTAGCTCATCCCACGGCGCGACGGCCGCCGGCCTAGGGCGGGCGCGTCGGTGCGCCGCGCTGTGGAGGACGCTGCATCAGGCGCCTCCGTCTCATTAAAAGCTCACGGCGGGGTGCCGCACAGTAGGGCAGCACTGACGGGCAATCTCCAGTGGCGAGCCCCACATCGGCGTCAGGACATAGCGGGACACCTCCTGAGGTCTCGACACGCCCTTTCGCAGTGATCCGCATTGATTGGACCCCTAAAAAGTCAGATAGTTTCCCATGGACTCAGATGTTGTAATGGACACTCACGCAACGGAATGACGAAGCGGGAAAGGGTGAGCCTAACAAGTGGGTCCTGAGTGTTGGTTCTCACGCAATATGTTAAAGGGTGTCATCTAACTAATTAAATGAATAGTAGGTCCAAATTCAACCCAGTTGATTACAATATTTACTCTTCCCTTACACATGAACATCGAATTCAGGACAGGATAACACTGAGATTGAGGAAGCACAGAGAATACGCAAGTTAACATTTAGAAGCATTTAACAAATTTAAAATGACTCGTAATATTGCAGGAAAACTTTCGTATGCAAAGAGCCATTGCAATGAAAAAGAAAGTAATTAATCATTAAAGGATTATAAGCAGTAATTCACTATGTTAGCCACTAAAACAAGAAAAAACAGGAATGTGAAACATAACCATAACAAATAATTCGTGCAGTTTCATTTCTCTCTCTCTCTCTCTCTCTCTCTCTCTCTCTCTCTCTCTCTCCCCCTCTCCTCCTTCACTCTCTCTCTTCTCCTTCACTCTCTCTCTTCTCCTTCTTCACTCTCTCTCTCTCTCTCTCTCTCTCTCTCTCTCTCTCTCTCTCTCTCTCTCTCTCTCCTTCTCTCTCTCTCTCTGTCTCTCTCTCTCTCTCTCTGTCTGTCTCTCTCTCTCTCTCACACACACACACAGACACACACACACACACACACACACACACACACACACACACAACAAATGAAACTATCAAAGCAAACACACGACACAAGAAAATATAAACACACAGCGACAGTTTGGGAAGACTACACACTGTAAACACACACATGTTGAAATTGCAGTGAACGGTGTAAGTGAAGCGTTGTTATAAACGTGGGTGGGTGACAAATCGACGGAATTCGGTCAACTGGAGTATGGCGACCGAATGAATGCCTCTCCAGGATCACACACATGAACTAGCAACGTTGGAAATCGTAAGTAACACAAAACTGTAATTCAGCCTCACGAAACTTGTGCTACAAAAGTTGTTTCTTATCTGAAAAACTAGAGGAAATTGAGAAAACGGAACGTAGTGACTTATTTGTAACTAAAGTAATGAGGATGCTTAATAAATAAAAGGAAGGAAACACGTACGGCAAAAAGCAAGCTGCCTTTCATTTAGTTGCGGAGATGAAGATAACTCCATGAACTTCTAAGCGACTGAGGAACGACGGAAAACAGAAAAACTGACGATGAAACAGTTTAATAAGTACTTGTTTTGTAAATAAAACTGCCTTTTCCTACTTCTAGTTTATTTATACCATAACCGTTTTGCCTTCTCTTGTTCTAAGCCATCATCAGAGGCATCTATAACGATACAGTTTTGTTAGTTATAGATTATCAAACAGTTCACTTCGCGATTTTTTGTAAAAAAATTAATTACTTACGATTTGCTGATCTGCGTTTCCTCTCATCTGGTCTGGAGGTCGCACTACCATTTTTATCACTACCACATAATCACAATTGTGTTCTCGCGTTCCCCACACTGTTCACCATGTTCCTCACTCTTTTTTGTGGTGGACTATTTTCTTTTGTCACTCGATACAACTATTTCGTCGTACACTACTCTTCACAGCGTAAATATTGCGACTTCATTACGTGTTTCTTATTCTTTGGTATGTTTCCCTATTTGTTGCCAACCTAACGAAGTATATGTTCGAGACTAACTTCTATTTATGATGTTTATACCGTGTGTGTGTGTGTATGAGGGTGGGAGAGAGGGGGATAGAGCCGACGAGTTTTTTTTTTTTGGGGGGGGGGGGGGGGTCGGTGGGGTAGGGGGGAGGGTGTACTAGCTGTTAGCGAGTGGTTGAAAACTTTCGTGACAGCTGATTTGACTTAGCGTTTCAATATTCTGTGAAGGGGTTTATGGATGAGTGAGTGTAAAGATGTTGGGTTCTATTATTAGAACATTGGACAGTATTATTACATGAATACTTTTTGCCATCGTTATTCTATTATTTTATCTATTAGTGTAAATAATGAATTGTTTGGCATGTGTACTTGGTCATTCAACAGGATTTTCCCCTCTGCTTTGGTTTCCTATATGTGGTAATTTTCTTGCATGGTCAGGAGGTGTTTTTTATTGTTGATTCTAATTATTTTCATGTCATCTTCTCTAGTGGTTGGTTTGTGGTCATTTTCTCTTAGGTTTTCTGCAAGTGTGGAGTGGTTTGTCCCATAACATATTAATAATATATCAAAGTCCATATGGGATAGGTGAATGGTGCGACCATTGTCTCACAAGTCATCTACGAACAGGCAAGACAGCAATGAGTCCAGACTGATTGTTGCAGTTTCGCCAAAAGTCTGTATGACCACCACATGCAAACAACATAGCTATCGGGATGGTAAATGAATCTGTCTTCCTACTAAACTGGAATCCAAAGCTAGAGCGTTTCGAGGAAAAAACTGTATCAGACCGTGCTCTAAACTCGATTTTTTCTAAACAGGATTCCCAGCTGTCTGTCCCCTGCAGATTCCGTATAATTCTCCTCCGGCAATCGAAACGCTGCGCTCAACACTAGCCAATGACATTATTTTAATAAACCAACTAACTCCCAGGCTTGGAGAAGTTTTGTAACATCAGGCAGTTGGGTGCCTTCCCGCGTATACTGTTCTTAGTGCAGATACCCCACTCTTCAGTGAAGTATTTACTACAGCCAATATGATGCTGTGCCCCACCTGAAATTCTTACAAATGACGTCCTGCCTCCCACACTCTGTTACATTTTTAAGATTACCCAGTGAAATCGCTTCTCGTTATTTTCTAGACTTGAGGCTGTTCACCCTGCATGGTGAGACACCGGCAAGTCGGTAAACTGCTCTTACAGGGAGAAAGAAATTCTGAACGAAACACGGGCGACGATAATCCCAAAAGACAGCAGAGATAGTAATATATGACCAGGCTCCACTGTCTTCCAGGGACCGGTCAGTCAGAAAGCTGTCCTTTGACCGGATCTCTTGATTTGTAAAACAGCGATATTCTGCACATGACTATATTCTCGTCACAGCACGTTATACAGTTTCTGCAGTTAAAACTCTGACCCAACACCGCACATGACGCAGCTAGTGGGAAAAAGTGCGAGCGCCGACCGGCAGGCGCCCGGTTTGGCCTTTCGTGGTTCATGGCTGCCTTTGGCGTCTAAACCAGCAGCTTCAACCCGGCTCCTCATGCTTTCTTTATTGAATGCCGGGCCGTGGTTCCGAAGGAGCTCTACAGGTGATCCAAGTCATTACCCTAGGTCCTTGTTCTCCTCCCTGTTCATCGTGATCCAGCTAAAACGTGTCACTACAGAAATATGGAGCATAAAAAGTACCCCCAGAATAGATATTTGGATAGGAGTAACCGACTTAATCCTTGCGATCACTGCTATTACCTGTAATCATCATAATATACTTATTAATTGACAGGAGAATGATTGATATTGAGATGACTCGAATTAAATTAATGAAGTATGAGGAGTTCTAGTATAGCAGTGAACTGATGTTCTTCAACATAACAACATAATAGCTTCAGTTTCCTTTGGTTTCCATAAGCCACTTCAGGTCACAACGGAGATGGTTTCTTTAAAGGCTCTGTCTGGTTTACATCCTTGTGTAATGTGTGTTAAAAGTACCAGCGATCCAACCCCCCCCCCCCCTCCCTTTCCACAACCGATTAGAATTTATAACGTATATACAAAACAGCTTCAAATGTCTGATTATTTTACAAATAAAAGAAGGTGTTACATATTTGATGATAAGCATGAAAATCCTTTGCGGGTGAAGACATGGTTGAAGACATTTTTGAAGACATGCTTCTCAGTAATTACGAAGTCATATTTTCCGAACTATGAGTCACACAGTGATATAATTTTGCGTGAACATTCCATAAGATATGTGGATAGCACCCGCTGACACTACGTGTGTAATCTGTTAGAAGCCTTTAAGTGCTCTCATTCACAAATACTGGAAGACTTTGGTCTACGTAATTTGCACACCACCTGTTATATTTCCTCATGGAATATACACACTTCAATACTTACCTTTTGTGTTACGCCTTTAACATACGAGCATACATTTCATCGATTACATTGTGACAGCATGTTAAACTAATATATTTGGCAAGTAATTATACTGTTACATGACAAATTACTAAGTCCAAATAGCTAGCATTACTCACTGATGTGAAAGCGTAAACAGCTGCCAGCCAGGAAGCGCAAGCATTTCAACACAAGACTCCACTCTACGATGCCATTCATAATGACAGAATGAGTTATGCTCTTGTTGAGTCGTCAGCAGTCTCCTGGTCCATTGCATTTGCTTAGAGAATCTGTTAGTGTGCATTTTGTGTCTTTACTGCTTAGTCAAACACCTACTAGACGATCTTGCGTCTCGCTCAAGACCGTCGAGGCTGCACGCTTCCTGATAGTGTTCCCATCTTCCATTGTAGGTAGCCAGAAGCCTGCCAGAAAATCCTTCCTAAATTCTGCATACGACAGACTATGCCGAAATGCAGGTATTAATCGTTCCAAAGCTTCATTGTCGTGATAACCAAACACAAAATCTAGGTAGTGATGAACTGCCAACTTATGGGGAAGGGAGCGGTTGAACTACTGTACACAAGCCTTTGGATGAAACGATTTTCCCTTGAATTCTTGGAATCTCTGCACAGACAAGAAAAACACATAATATAATTCCTCTGCATCTTCACGAACCCGTTTAGTATACCCAGAGTTACTGTCACATCGTACTAGCTCATTGATGACGTGAGAGCAATCTCTGCGGATTTTAGGCAGCCGACCTGATGCTGTAAGCTATTCTGTAAACCACCGGCGCCTAATTTCCTCTGTAGGTAACGCTCTACTTCTGCCTTAAATTTCGGCACACCCTGCACATGTGCTTGTTCCTATCGCTTTTATTTCTGTTGCTGTGCCTTTGTTGCTCCTTAAAGGCGCAAAGTGAATGCATTTCCGCGGACTTAGTAATCTTTAAGGAGCAATCGCTATTGGATTTTTCACCCAACTTCGCAACAGTTTGTCGAATAATCTCGTGAGTTTCTCTAGTTAGAAGCTTCGCGATAGACTCCCGTCGGTTTTTTGTCTCCTTCTCTATTTTCTCAATGTATCTCTCCATCCCATTACTGCACCATTCATGACTTTCTTGTAGAAATTCTGCAGTCTTGAAGTGAATCTATACGATCAGCACCTGCTCAGGCAGCATCACTATATTATCCCCATCGGCTTCTCGCCTCTCCATATTCTCTTTCATCACACTGAAATCCCGACATTGGTTTTCCAGAAATTCAGTTACCCCCTTTCCATTATGATGCATTTGCTGAAGGACTACTCTTAATTCCCTAATCCGTCCCATGCACCACACCATCGCTTCTTTGGCTGTATGTTTGAATGGTCATGACTATCCTTAGGTTTTAGGTTCTCCTTTTCATCTAGATCAGGGCCGACCAGAAATTCTGCACACGTGCGGAGCTGCTGTACATGTGTAACTTCGCTGTCACAGTGTGTACACTTACCAGACGTGTAAACAGAGAAACCGAATCGTTCAAAAATGGTTCAAATGGCTCTGAGCACTATTGGACTTAACATCTGAGGTCATCAGTCCCCTAGACTTAGAACTACTTAAACCTAACTAACCTAAGGACATCACACACGTCCAGCCCGAGGCATGATTCGAACCTGCGACCGTAGCAGCGGCGCGGTTCCGGAAAACGGAATCGTACTACTCATTTAGTGCATGTCTCTTCGCGCAGATACCGCCGCTTCGCTTTACCCACTAGCTGGGATACACTGTACCTGGGGCACTCTCGTGCTCTTTTCACAGCGTACAATGCAGTCATGGAAGGTATCGCGTTATTTCATCGGCCTGTCAACAAACGTCACGGGTCTGAAACAAAACACAGAAACAAATGGTGCATAAGTATTCCGCATTGGTTTTACGCCCACATTAGGTACCTAAATACCCTTCATGTCAGGGGTATAAAGCATGTCTCTCGATAATTGAAGGATAATTTTAAACATGCAGGTATATGTCGAACAACCAGTGTCATACGACCCCCATCCCCCTGCTATGCCAGTGTGACATGGACTTCCGCTCCTTCTTCCTTTTATCACGTCCTATAGATCCTCGAACGCCCAGCACTCCGCCTAACCTTTTGAGTCCGCTTACTCTCCCTCACTTGCATCCTGTACCAGCCTATAAAATTCGCCAGCCGTGTCTTCCATCTTTAACACTTCCGAATATCTTATGTTACTCGTAAACTCGACACTACCCACCCCCTAGTCTCCCCCCCCCCCCCCGTGCTCACTCCTCCTCTGGCACGTCTCTACAACCACATTCCTCCAACACTACACCTTCATATCCTCCACATCCCCTCCCAACAAAACTTTAACCGCTGTCCTTACCCGACCATGAAATCCGCCCTGGCAGATCTAGGAGGTCGCTATCGCTCGCCCCTCGCCAGGGCTGCCTTCCCCTCCAATTCTCTCCAGCTACTTGGTTCGGAAGCGCATTCCCTCTCACTCTTCCCCCATCCATTCTCCAAACATTCGCGCAGACAAACCCCTTCCTGCCCGCAATCTTTAAACGCTACGTTCCTCTGATTCTTTCTCTCTGGCAATCTATAGCCACGCATCTCTTGACTCGTCTATGCGTCTCCTTTTAATAAGACACTCATTGGCCTTTCCTTTCTACTGTATGTAACTGTCTCTCCGTTGTTATATCTTCGTGTGAAGCACTCATTTTCCACCCATCGATGTCTATATTGAAATTAATCACCGAATCAACCTTTTATATTTTAACTTATGCAACTGAAGATCTGTCTTACTATTGTACAAAACACATATTTTTATCAAACGCCATGTCCAGCTTTTATTTATTTCTTTTTTTTTTTTATTTTCCTCTCATGCGGCTGAAGACTGGCAAATAGTATCCGATGAAAGCCCACCACCTGCTCGTATGGAGAGGGGCAATGAAATAACAAAAAAGAAAAAAAACTCTTTAATACCAATTTTTTCAGGTAAAAATGTTCGCCTATGTAACAGGAAGCAGGATGAGACGCATTTAGTAAGTAAAAATTTTGAATTAGAGAAAGAAAGAAATCCGAAACATGTTATTGGGGGTGAGAAACGATAAAGTTAATGTCGGTCAGAAAAGAACGTCACATTGATAAAGGCAAGCAGTTGCGAAGATTTTCGTCGCTAATACTCGATCCAAACCTTAATTTATTCATTTTCATTATGGAGAAAAATCTTTCACACAGATAAGTAGATCCGAACATGGACATAATTCTCGCAGCTTCGTGATGTAGGTGTAGAAATTCTTACTGTGCAAAATTTTCGTAGAATTCTTACGTACTTTGAACTGCAAAGAACTTGTCCATTAGCAGTGCCTTGCACTGCAGGTCGATCAGTTGCATCTTTGGATGATTCGGACCATCTTCGACTGATGCTGAACACGCCGTGCAAAGCAACGAATGACAGGAGACACAATCGTAACATCTACAGATCGTCTTCGAAATTACCTTCTTATCCACACGATTTCTTGAAACACAGCACTTTCGTGGACCAAACCAAGGGTGGGAAAATGTACAAAGTTTTCAGACAATAGTCGACTCTCCCAAAGGGCAAGCTTCATTTCAAGAGCAATTTGCTTTTTCCAAAATGTAAAAAATAAAATTATTTTCTCTTTGCAGGCTGTTCATACGACACATAATGTCCACGAGAAATGCAACGTCTGATATTCAGAAGGGCGTTCTAAATTCGGTGCACTCTTTCCCTTCTCATATAAGAAATATAGTACGACCAAAACTAAATCAAAAATCTTTTCAGCGTTTCACCTCGACTGAGCCAGCATACTTCCTAATTCCTCGAAAAACTGGCGAGACTGTCGATGCGTCAGCCCTTTTGTCTTCAGATAATTTACAGTATGCACAACAATGCCCGTGGCGTTTTCTAACTTTACTGATTTCGCACAAAACGCCTCTCGATGTAGAATACAGTGAATTCCATACAACGTCTCTTATGTGCGTCCTAACTTTATGCGCATCAGTGCTACGAGTCCTCTCTCATGGCCTCGCATTGCCGGTGCTCCGTCTTTGGTCACTGGATTCCAATCGGTACCGACATCATCAATCGCTTGCTAGACAGCTCGGAGCAAGTGTACTCCTGTTGTAGTCCCTTTCAAACACACTAAGTCCAAAACGTTCTGCCGGCCGCGGTGGTCTAGCGGTTCTAGGCGCTCAGTCCGGAACCGCGCGACTGCTACGGTCGCAGGTTCGAATCCTGCCTCGGGCATGGATGTGTGTGGTGTCCTTAGGTTAGGTAGGTTTAAGTAGTTCTAAGTTCTAGGGGACTGATGACCACAGATGTTAAGTACCATAGTGCTCAGAACCATTTTGAACCAAAACGTTCTGTGTTACACTCAGAGCGTTATCGACACCTCGTAAGTATATCACTACCTGAGCTGTATCTGTAACATCAGTTGCTTCGTTCAAAGCAATAGAGAAAGCAACAAAATCTTTAGCCTTAATTATTAGCTGCACATCGCCGGTTATAACACACATATGTCCTGTCACTGCTTGTTTGGAAGGGTCGATTTCTTGAAACCTGCAGCATCATAGTTTCCCGGATCTTGCTGTTCTTAATGCAATTTTGAAACTTGTTCGCAGTGCAGATGCAGCGTGATTGTCATTCCGGAAAATTTAAAACATTACTGTGTACAGTGAAACAGAGAAGAATGTAAACAAAAAACAAAGAGTTCAACGAGAGAGGTGGCTCAGTGGTTAGCACACTGGACTCGTATTCGGGAGGACGACGGCTCAAACCCGCTTCCGGCCATCCCGATTTAGGTTTTCCTGAACCACGAGTCTTCAAAATGAGTTGCGAATGGAGTTAGTAGTAAGGAAGTGATAAATTAAAATGTCACACATGATGCAGCAGTCTTACTGCACGGATAGCACGAATATATAGAAAACAATAAACGTTTTTCCTTTCATTATTTATAAATTATGTGTTACGTTTGTTGGAAGTCGCTAGGTGCTCTCATTCTGAATTAGTAGATGAATATATACCGGGTAATTTGCGCTTGGTGATTTACGATGCCTCAGGGCATATATACTGTTTCTAATAGTAATACTTGTTTCATTGTGTTAAACCAGTAATATAAGATTATACCTCTTAATGAGTAGTTAAAAACAGCATTTTAATTTCTTTTTTTTTTTTTTAATTCGCTCAGAATTATGTGAAACGTTAAAAGTAAAATTGTTGTCGCCCCTAGAAGCTATTATAAATAGAAAACTTGCAACTGGAAACCACATTAGTGTTTTAATATGGATACAGAAATAACGACTCATGGAATGGTTCAGCTGATCGATAAGATTCGTATAAGAGATCTGGGACGTCACAGGAACCAACACATCTGCAAACTGGACACCTAGGGACAGATTCATGACCCCACTAGACTGTCACATATGCTGGAGAGCTAAACACTATCCGTACTAGGATACTAATTATAAATTATCACATGCCCTTCAGAACGACAACAATGAAGATAAGGAGGAACAAGGAGATTATTATCAAACCATCCAGCGTGTCTAAATGCAGAGCCCATCAAGTTCCACGTTCACATGATACTGAGAGTAACTAATTCCTGTAAGAAAAATTCAGGATTACATACGCAAATGCAATTTCTTAAGATCTACAGATATACGTAGACCACCTTTTCAGTCCACCTCCTCTAATAGGCCTACAGCTATGTTGCAGCCTTCAGAGATATCAAGAGAAGCTGTTCCAAAATGCATGAAATGGTTATGTGGCTAGAAACGCAAGGCTTCAGCTCCAGTGACTTCTAAATTGCTATGTACAACTTCTCTGTGTCACTAGCTAACATTTTAAAATACCTAGGATTCATGTGTCAACACAAACCCCCAAAACCGTTTAAAAATACTGATCGCTGGAACATATCAATTTAATGCACATCTATCTCTCCAGGACCTTGGTCCAACTTCCCGTGGTGTGGCCGTGCGGTTCTAGGCGCTTCAGTCTGGAACCGCGAGACCGCTACGGTCGCAGGTTCGAATCCTGCCTTGGGCATGGATGTGTGTGATGTCCAAGTTTAAGTAGTTCTACGTTCTAGGGGACTGATGACCACAGATGTTTTAAGTCCCATAGTGCTCAGAGCCAGCCAACTTCCCGTGTTCTATGTCAACTTCCCTAGATTTACGTTCCACATAATATCTATCATTTACTCCAACTCTTCGAACGCCATGAACAAAAGCTTTCTTCCCTTACCCACTTTCCGATCTGCTGATGTTTACTTTTCTAGCTCGTCCAGTCTCCTGCCTTCCTCTCGTCAAAAATGTACCTACATAAATCCTACAGACCTTAGAACTAAGCTCCTACCGCACTAATAACCATTCTCCCCCCACCCCAAGCCCTTCCCCACCCCCATCACTATTCCTGTCACAAAATTACTACACATCCTCCAGATGTTGCACTACGCACAGCCCAGGTCCCCTTTTACAATAACTCCCAGTTCTAGACCACAAAATACGCCTTTCTATCAGCTTCAACTCTCCATGCACACCCAATCGAAACCACCTTGATCGTATGGAACCCACACCTTGTACCTCATAACAAATCTTTTCTTATTTGTCCACAACTGTCATGGAGAGCTAAGACCAGTGTTCCTTTTGAAATCTTCCAATACTCCACAGATCACTAACGTAAAGAGCTTTTTGATAATTTTCAGACGTTGGTAAATATATACCGTACTATCCTTCGCTATTTCAAAACCGATGTGCTGAAAACTGCTGCCATCAAAGCCTCGCCTACGAGGAGCAAAAAGAAATAGCAAACAAAGAAATAGTATGCCTAAACCCACTTGTTATGTGCTCTATATATAGAGACAATAAACTAGAGTCCCCCCCAACGGGTATGCGATAAGTCCACCTCGTTACCAGTAAACATCTTCAGCATTCCTGGAGAGCTAGGGCTGCTGTGCTCTACCACGCTAGGCTGCACGCACGAGCTGAGCATTTGCGACCGAGCCGGGAGGGCTGACAACTTGTCCTGATTTAGTAGGCTGCCACGCAGTTGCAGACCGCGTCGAGAGCGGCATAAATCCTGCAAGCTGTCGCCCGTGCGTAGCGCGTCCCAGCCAGCAGGTGCGGCGCTCCCCTGCAGGTAGGCAGCACTGTGGAGCTTTCCCTGCACTTCTCACTCTTCACACGCCTCTACAGATGTAAACACGCACTCTAATTTCCTTTAGACGGCGGTAAAATTCAAAATATATCACTGAGGTTTTCTTGCTGATATGTTTGTACCAGTAAATTTTTGTGGATGAATAAATAAATCCCAGAATAGCTTTTATTTGATTGCACGTTTTTACTGTATTGCGTTTTTCACTTTTTATAGTTGCATATTTGTCAGATATGTGTACAGTAGCGACGCCCAGCGGGCTTACGGCAGAAACATGTTTTTGTGGCAACTGCACCACACGCTGTTATCAAAGTAATTCCGTTCACCTGAAGACTCTGCCAGCACTGTTCTCTTGTTCACACCATATTTTGCCCGCATCTCGTGGTCGTGCGGTAGCGTTCTCGCTTCCCACGCCCGGGTTCCCGGGTTCGATTCCCGGCGGGGTCAGGGATTTTCTCTGCCTCGTGATGGCTGGGTGTTTTGTGCTCTCCTTAGGTTAGTTAAGTTTAAGTAGTTCTAAGTTCTAGGGGACTGATGACCATCGATGTTAAGTCCCATAGTGCTCAGAGCCATTTTTTTCACACCATATTTTCAGTTACGTTCGACGATCCCTAATTGATTTTCCGTTTATCTCTTGCAATACCATACTGGCTCTATTATAGTAAGACGTGCTTCACCACATTTTTAAGCGCACGTATTCTATATGCAAAAAAGTAGAACTTCTCATTATGCGATAATCTTTTATTTACTAGATGTAGACTGACCATTAGTTGTATTTGGCTTTTCTTCCTTCTGCAGAACTAAAAATGATCACCCCCAACAGAGACTGATAGTGTAAAGACAATTTTTCTTTAATCTCTAGAGTGGAGTAAAAGAAACAAATTTAAAAATGTGTCGCTGCGACTAGAATTTCAGAAGTAAATTTCCTCGAAAGTGGTATACGTCACAGACAAGAGTATAGTTGAACAACAAGTTGCAGAAAGAACATCAGGAAATGAACAGAACAGAGAACAACCTTCAGAAAAACATATGAACCGAGTTACTGCGGGCTGCTTCTCTCCTCTCTCATAGTTCTCTTCTTTAGTGTATGTTGTGGGACATTTGAAAATTGTCTCATATTATTATATCATTATTAGAAGACTGCCAGTGATGTATGCTTTCTAGTGAGGTACACTCGGAAAGATATTGTAAAATTCTTCTCTAGTCCATTGACATTATTATTATTATTATTATTTATCTGTATGGCTCACATGCAGTTTAAAATTACAGTTATATAACATTAGTAGTACTATATATATAACAGGAACATGATAATACAAAACTACACATAAAACTAACTAAATGTCAATTTCTAGGTTCCTAATCCATATGAGAACCGTATCATCAGCTTTCATGAGGTCGCTCCAGCTCCCCGGCAACCCACAGTGACAAACCGGAGACCCTGTAGCACCCCATTTGTAAAGAGAGCCTGCGCATCGCCCATGCCCAGTGTGAGCTCTTGTCAATTTGACCCACAGCTTTCCGTCGAGTTCTGTGCCCATTGACATTCTCATAGGTAACTCTCTTCCCTTTCATATCTGACTTACATTCAATGTGCTTCGACTTGGACACTTGAAAATTAATATTTTCTTTAGGAATATTGCTTCCTGCTGTCTCATCTGACAGACACACCTTTTTATAGTGCCTGAGCCACTATTTTTTGAAAGTTAGAATATCATCTACAAAGACGGAGAGACATTCAGATACACTGCTCTTTCTCATAAGCTTGCAGTATTCTTCCATTGTTTTAACCGGTTACAGTTTCAAGCGTTTCGTTATCGACCACATTAAGCACGCAGACAATCAGTGTATGACTGCTATTTTGTCCACGACTTGTGTCACTGACAAATGTTAGATGCTGCACAACTTGCTGTTTAACATTTTGTTGAATGCAGACCAACAAAAAGCTACCAATTTCGCTAGGTGTTTTCTTGGCAGTTTCTTCATACAGTGTCGCACGGCCGACATTCCCCACACCGCACAAAGCAAACAAGTGTCATAGACATGTGCTGCCTACAAGGTAATCGAGACCTAGCGAAACCACGTTACAGTGGGTATATGTATGATCTATCAGCACAGTGCATAGAGCTACATTCCATCTACCGGTTAACGCAAAAAAACGAAAATTTCAAATTTCATTAGATACATACTTTCTACATCTTGTAATTCCTTTGTTTTGGAAATAGGCGTTTCACAGGTGGTTTTGTGTTGTTTATTTACGTATCGTTCTTGGTGCAACTTTCGAGATCGTAGCACCATTCCATTCCAACCACTGTTACCATCAACGAAACTGCCAGGTGGGGGACTGTCATAGCCCCAAAACTTGTACCAAGAACGAAACATGAACAAAAAATAAAATAAAATGAAAGCATGGTGGCTGTAGAACATCTGTTCCGAAAACAAATACTTCATCAGCTATGAAACCGCCAGTAGAATTCTGCTTATAAAGTAGCAGAGAAGATCATTAGAACAGAGTTTATTTGTTGCGCACTCATAAAAAAGAACAATAAATAATTTTCATACTGATTATAGTTCCTCCTCTGCAGTTAAAAGTGGTGCTGATTACGTACCCATATTTTCCACTGTATAAAAGGTTTTGTGGATGTGCACTTAATGTATCGCATTTAATGGAAACAAGGCATCAGTTCAGATGAACATTTTTTAACGAAAGAATACAGGAACTTATATCCTGATTGGTACCAGGGGGATTTGTTAAGTAGAACAAAGATCGAAATATAAAATAATATTGAGCTAATAAATCACTGCAGATACCAATAATTTCGAATAATTACCCGGTTGAATAAATCCAGACTTCAGAATAATTGCGGTCACTAGCTCAAAAGGGAGGAAAAGTTAAATTTGGTTAATGATTGACGTGTCTTTGAAATCAAGTAGTAACTGGGAGTGAATAATAATCCAGCGACTGAACAAAATGCACTCGTGTGAGCTTAGGTGTTGAAAACATGTAACATGAACAAAATTATGTTAACTTGGACTATATTGGTATTATTTGTATTTAAAAATATCAATAATAGCTAATTACTAGCAACACCTTACGGAAACTGTACTGAATTACTAACTAATGAAAATTTGCAAAAACTAATTTCTGTTGTAACTTCCATATTACATTTGTTTCTATATGAAATTTAGCCAAACTGTACCTCCCACTTCATAAAAATCTATGTATTACCAGAACTGTGTCTCCACAAACTGATATCCAAGTTAAACTCGTATACTAACCTTTCATTACACAGAACCTAATCTGAAATGAACTGTAACTGGTTTGAATACAACTTGTCTTTATATTAAATGCCAAACTGAAGTAAAACAGTTATCTGGCCCTAATTAAAATTTCCACTTACCTCGCGTCTTGAGAAAATTTTCGGAGATTTCTCGAAAGCACAAAAGCAGACAGCAGGCAGCGAGCAGCTATGTTAGGTTTCTGTTTCTAAATAAATGTTCTAACTTTTACATACAATATGGCGCAACGTGCTAATTCGTTACGGTAAGCAGTGGAATGGAGAGAGTAACTATTGCTATGAAATGATAGTCCAAGGCAACGGTTTTAGAAGGAGTATGTATTCAAAAATACCGAGTAAAACTTTGCATGATCGTCACACATAACATTGTTCTAAACTAAACAATACCATGCTTAACAAAGTGAACAATGATTTGAAAAGGACACAATGTTAAAAGAGAATTTCTAAAAATGTTTATCGGCTTAATCAAATGGTTCAAATGGCTCTGAGCACTATGGGACTCAACATCTTAGGTCATAAGTCCCCTAGAACTTAGAACTACTTAAACCTAACTAACCTAAGGACATCACACACACACATGCCCGAGGCAGGATTCGAACCTGCGACCGTAGCAGTCCCGCGGTTCCGGACTGCAGCGCCAGAACCGCTAGACCACCGCGGCCGGCTCGGCTTAATCAGTTGATATCTTAAAGGATGATTCAGGGAAGTGAGGTGGTCTTTCTCTGAGCTCTGAGCAAATGAACAAATTTAACTAGCTGCCAATAATCATTTCTACAAATTAGGTGTGCACTGGTACCGTCTTACCTGAAACGTCTTCTCTTCAAAAAAAAAATGACATTATTCAAATCTTATGAATGTTTCACATTTCAATATATACATCACATTCTTCTTTACCGTCCTGTACTATGCTTTCTTCATCTAACAGATACAATCACAAGCCAACAGAGCACTACTAAACACGTCCATCACCTACCACACTTCAACTAAGAATGTATCAGATTGCGCAGAGGAAAGATTGTGCCACAACAACAGCAAAGACTGTTTAGCAGTAACATAACTTGCTCTCTCTCTGACATGCACATCGATAACTTACAAAAATCAAAATGACATGTCCACCTTACACTGACCCTTAATGGTTACTCCTTAAATTAAGAATGTAAACGGTTTCATTGATACAACTGTTTGGCAATGCCAATTTTGTGAGGATACAATCAAATGAAATTATATGTAAAGCACAACATAAAATCGTAAAAGTACTTCGGCTGCAAGAGCATCAACAAACTTTTGTCATTGAAATATAAATTGCTTTTAAATAACTTTTGAATTGAGTGATTGTCTGCAGTAGTAGTGCAACACTGTATGAAGAACAACAATAAATTACTACCGCCTCTGCGTCTGACCTTTATTTTAAGGGAAGTTAACTGTAAAATACATTGGATTTATCTTCTTTTAAGTATGTCCTTCACTTGTGTGTGTCTCAGAAGTTGTTGTGAAAGGATGGGACGCTACCGATGGTTAATGCCTTGTATAATTTAGCTTCACTCACTAATTTTATGATTTGACTCAACAAGAATTTAAAAAAAGTACTATTCTGGCAAGTGTTGCACACAACTATAAAATATTTTGGTTTGACCTTGCTTTGCGACGAATTGTGGTGCGACGTAATGCTTTTTATGGTATCCATTATTGGCAACACGTTCTTATCGGTTAGCGTCCAGCTTGAGAAACTTTGGGTCACTATAAGCATCCTTAATTACAAAACCTTCTTATAACGATACACATGATCACTTATTTACATACATTTTTCCTTTTTTTCGTATTGCAAAACCAACTCCAGAAAAACTTCTAGATATTCCGAGAAAACCACAAGAGAAGTTTTGCACGTCTATTATATGGGTTACGTATCTTTGGACAGGTGGTCAAGTAATTAGCGTTTGAGCTTCATAAGACGAACGTCTATGGGGCACGGGTTTGAGTCCCGTTCAAACTTAATTACTAATATATTGTTTTCATCACTCGTTATATTACTTATTTATTTGACATTCTAGAGGTAATATAACGAAAAAAGAAGAAGTCACGTGTATGTCCATGACGTATTTGCTAGAAGTTTCAATTTACGTTTTCATGTGTTTATAACAAATATCATCCTGCAACGTGTGATGTCGAGAGCACATCCAGCGAGTAGTTGTATATTACTCTTGTGGTCTGGCACATCGTGATTTACTATATAACTGACTGTGAATGACGTCATTCGCCTCATTATTTCTCGAGGTTTGACGTGGGCTTTCCATTCCTGTCCCTCATCCTTTAAGATTTAATTACAGACATTAAATAGCCAAATAACATACCAAATTCACTACAACCTCATGAGAAAGTACTTGGGTTTTTTTTATTATGTCATATAAATTAAATAATGTGACAAGTGATGAAAACATAATAATATAGATAAACAAGTGTTTGCTGGCTGTAAACTGTCGCCTCCTTCATTACCCTCTCCCTAACCGCGAACGCTAACCGCTTTTTTTTTCTGTTGTTAGCTGTACTTGTTCGGGGCGGATGTCCCAGGAGATCCGTTAAAGTTCATCGTTGATGCATTGACCAGGTTTTTTATTACAGAGGGCAGCAAACCCTCTGACCGAACACGCTGAGCGACCGCTGTGGTGCCGGTTAACCACAATGACTTCTTGCCACCTGTACCTTCGCAAAGATAAATCAGTTTCATAATATATCTGTAAAACTTCTCTTGCGATTTTCTCGGAATTTCCACAGTAGTGCACCTTGCTACTTGCTCATTATGTTGTTTTAATGGCCTACTTGTCCTACTAAAGTTTTACAAAGTTTGAAGTAAACCTGTGATCCCAGCACTGGGGCCTCCCCTTATTAGTGAGACTGCGCGCAGATTGCTCTTAAAGTGGCGGGTGGGCAAGTAGCGTACTGTAACGGGACGGTGCTACAACACTCGTTGCTAGGTAACAACGGCCAGAGATACAATAAAGGGCGAACCTCTATCGATACGTGCCGATAAACGACTCATTTTTTTTTTTTTTTTTTTTCAATGTTACCTTTTGCGGAAGGAGATGCGTTGCTCTGAGTGACATCTCGCAGAGACCAGTCGAATGTCTTGCACAATTGCTGCCGCCAGATGGAGTTCCCAAATTGGAAATTTGTGGTAAGGTCTTATGGGACCAAACTGCTGAGGTCATGGGTTCCTAAGTTTACACACTACATCATCTAATTTAAATTAACTTACGCTAAGGACGACACACACACACACACACACACATACACACACACACACACACACACACACACATGCCCGAGGGAGGACTCGAACCTCCGACGGGGGGAGCCGAGTGAACCGTGACAAGACGCCTCAAGCCACGCGGCTACACTGCGCGGCAGTTGCTAAATAACTAGGCTCTTACGCATCACAGAAAATAAGAGTACATCACGTACGAATTAAAAAATAAAAATTTCACACCAGTTAATTTTTGTCTTATCGACAACAGCCTCTAGTGTCTGTAATAACGTTGGGTATTTTAATATTGGGGAAGATGATATTCTGTAACCATTATTTTTTCTTGTAAATGATCGTAAAAGGTTATTTATAGCTCGTAAAATGTAATGGTTTATATGCCGTTGAGCTCACAGGCTTTCATTATTTGCATCTGTTGTGAAGGATATTATTCATATTTTATATACGTAATTCTCATGGATATATTTACGTTGATTAGCGTCTGGTGCTAGTCACGTAACTGTTGTTTGTTTGCTGTACAATGAAATGTAGCTAATTATCATTCTCATGGTTGGGAGTCAGTAGTGCTATTTAAAGATGATAACAACTAATTCTCTTTTTACTTCAATTCGTTTTCAATGAGTATCCATTTTAGTTAAATCAGTAATACATCGATGATTCGCCATTAACGTCTTTAAAGAATTCTCATGTTATATGATAAGCAAAACGGAGGTTTCGAAGCAACAGTTCTAAGCTGAATAGTGAGGGAGTTTTCATTTCTCTCTTTTAACGTAATCACAATTAACTGAAAGTATTTATACGTTTCTATTTGACCATTCATGAAGAATACGTGAAGGCCACTGAACAGCTTACCAGATTTTTTCCGAAATGTTTATGCCACGAACACATTTTCACAACATTGAATTTATGTAACAATAAATAATTTCTCCAATATAAATAATTTCTCCAATTATCATTGAAGATCTAATTATTCTGAACCTTGATGCGTTACTTTATACGACCGCTAGCGCAACGTGGAATGGTGAATTTATCCAGCGGCAGTCTCGCTGCACCACTAGATTCTGCACTCAAAAAGTTGAGCAGTTTTTCAGTTTTCTTCTCAACGAAATAAAAGGTGATGCACTGAGCCGATAGCCTTAAGTTGCGGCTCGCTTTAAATAATGCTGCGGAGTTCTACGCCCTGACCGTTATATTTTGCCAACACTGCTTGTAATTATCACAAAGTTAGTGAATATGATGTCCAGATTATATGCAGCTCTACTGCTACACAAAAAGACAGGAAATATTGTTCAGGTTAAAACAGTATTTCTACTGGGCAATGATTATAATGTATATATTTGTATGACTAATTTTGAAATGATCCTAACTATCGTTTGGAAGTCGTGACTGCGACAAGAAATTGACAATATACTGAAAAACATCTGAATCAAAACAAGATGGTGCCTATCTGGAGTTGACGGCATTCCCTCGGAATTATGGTCATTTGTGATAAGTTTTTATGCGTGATAAATGAGACGTTGAATTGACCTCATCCACTAAGCACAAAAAAAGTAATTCAAATTCCAAGGGAGGCAGATGATTGTTAAACTCATCGTAGCAAACTACTAACACGAATTATTTAGGCAGGATGAAGGGATTGGTATAAGTTGACGACAGGCATATTCAATTTGGGATTCACAGGAATTTAGGAACACTTAAGATAATACACAATTTACAGCGAGAAGAAGTAAAAATTCAAGATTATCTGACACTTGGTAATTCTGTCAGAAATAGTAAAATACTGGGAAGATCTGTTAAAGGAAATGAGCAGTGCCTTGAAAAGAATGAATAAGATGGCCAACAACAACGGTAACACAAGGGTAACGTTATTAAATCGAATTAATTCAGATGATTTTCAGGAAATATGTTTAAGAAACGAGACATGGGTTTGTATGTGGATTGTAAAATAACTGACAGAAGTAGAGATGTTATAAAAGTTGCATGGTAATAGCAAGTCAACCTTTCATGAAAAAGATAAATTTGCGAACGTGGAATACAGACTGAAGTTGAACAGGTCTTGAATGCAGTATTTGTCGTCTGTGGAACTGAAACATGGACGATTAACTGTACATTTCAGAAGACAACGGAAGATTTGAAATGTGGTGCTCTTGAAGAATACTAACAGTCGGGCAACTAATATAGAGGTAGTGAATCGAATCAATAAGAAAAGAAATTTATAACACAGCTTGGTTAGAAGAAGTGACCGGTTCATACGGCTCATCCAGCGGCATCAGTCTGGTAATGGTGGGATATACGGTAAATATAATTGTTAGAAGTAGACAAAGTATTGATTACAGCAACCAGGTTCAAGTGGATGTGGGCTACAATGTTTTTTTCGAGTTGTTTGCACGCAATAGATTACCGTGGAGAGCTACATCAGTCTAGCTATCTATTTGTTTCTCCTCGACTGCCTCTCTCTCTCTCTCTCTCTCTCTCTCTCTCTGTGTGTGTGTGTGTGTGTGTGTGTGTGTGTGTGTGTCTGTGAGCGTGCGCGAGCGTGTGTGTTTGTAGGATGTCTGTTATCTCCTCGTGTATCATAGGTTCCACAAACTGCACGAATAAGACTTATAAACAGTTACGTTTTCCTAACTGCAGTGCACAGTGTGGTTGAGGAATCAAGCAGATTTAAATCTCTTAACTTACTTAATGCACACGACAGATTCTGTTGTCACAAATTGATGTAAAATAGTGTATTTGGCAACTAGCACTGATACCAGGAAATATACCTTCTAACTGAAACAAGTGTAATTGCTTCAGCTGAAGGGAATCTGGGGAAAGAATAAGCAAGAAATTCCATACGAATCGCCTTGTGCTTCTTGAAGGTATACCAAGGATAGCGGGCAGCACGCTCCCGTCTTCCACGGATGCTGTCACCCTGAGTTTGGCCTTTCGACGGGGTTAATTCAATAGGGCGCCGACTGAATCACAATGGGCGAGCACCAGCAGCAGCACGCGGCGCAACTTGGTAATTAGATATCGCCTCGGGTCGGCGGTCTTGCGTCCGTAGCGCGTGTGGCTGTGTCAACACAGGTACCCAGCTGACAGCCACGCTCTCTGCTGCGTGGGCGGGGCGGGGGGAAGGTGGTGCTGACGTAACAGGACGCCCTCTGTAGCACTAACAAGCGCCCAGCGCGCCTGTCTGGATGTTGTGGCGGCTTCTCACCAGGGGACCTCGCCTACTGGTCGCCAACGATTTCGTCAAAATTTGTGGCATAAGCAATAGCCTGTATTTTACCCCTGCCACCTTCATAATTTGAAAGAGACTATTCCAGTCAACATTGTGAAAAGCTTTCTCTAAATCTACAAATGCTAGAAGCGTAGGTTTGCCTTTCCTTAATCTTTCTTCTAAGATAAGTCGTAGGGTCAGTACTGCCTCACGTGTTCCGACATTTCTACGGAATTGATTGAAAATCGATTTTGCTCTCAATAAACCACCAATATTACGGCCAACGCTGACCTCCCTTTTAATTTAACATGTATGGTCGCTGTGCACACAGCACTCCATGGAGTCGCCAATCGACAAGACATCCAGTTGTTGCCCAGCTTCGATTGTCGTGTGTTTCAGTGTTACAATCTCGAGGTTACGGTTCTGAATGGAAGCGCAGACTTCTGACAGCAAGCTGCACGCGTCTTTCCAGTCTGGAGAAGATTGTTGTCGTGAGGCTCAAGGTGTAGGAATCCACTGGAACAGGGAGAGCTGGGCAGGCCGTGACCCCGCGACCCCAAATGGCGTCGAGGTCGCGCCGAGCGCTCCCCGCCGCTCCTGGCCGTCCTTGACGAGGCGGCGCTAGGGGGTGTGGGGGGGTGGCGGGGGTGGAGAGTAAGAACGCAGCGCCGGCGCGGCGCGGCGTCGCGAGATGAGGCGGCGCGACACCTTCTTTTGTTTCAGCGTCCGCAGCGCCGTACAGACAAAAGGTCTCGTGCGTCACGGGGTGACGGTGGGAGTGGAAGGGGGGAGGGGGGGGCGCTGTCACCAACTTTCGTCCCGGCGCGCACAATGGGCCTAAAGTTCAGCCCGCGGAGTCCCACCTCGCGGCGTCGTTATTTATTAAAAGCAAAACGTCCCGAGTTCTGAATGAAAATACTCTGTAGAGACAGAAAATAACGATGCATATGACGACCAAATGGTGCCGATCGTGCTGATCAACGACAACCGATTTTCCTTAACGCTACGGTAACTGTGTGCCCAAGGTATGCGGTGACCCACCAGGAACGGTTTAAGTTCGCAGGGTGACCGTAGCATCGAAGAATGCGTGACCAATGTTAAGGAATACCGAAAGTCAAAGTGTTCCCATACTCGTGGAATGAGTGCAGGAGAGCATCTCCAGAAATCTTGCATCGTCGCTCATGACAAGGACCTGGTGGGGGTGCTTTGGCAGTGCCGTCCGCTGACCTGTGTCAAGTGTGTTAACTCACAAATACCATTTCAAAACTTCTGCATAGAGCTCACGAGCGTCCGTAACAGTGAAACGATTTCCGCGCGCAAAGTATTAGTTGCGAGCCAGACTTCTAGCATTCAACACATGTCTTCAGTGCTATGGTCATTTCTATCTTGAGGGACATTTTCCGATTGGATACTGAGGAAGAAAATGACGCAGGTAAAATCTGCATATTGACGAGCGGTCTAATATCGAAACCAAAAGTTAGCAAGGAAAAATACAAACCGAAATTCACAACGCTCTCCTACGAGTGGGCGGCCGGTAACTCAACAGACTATACTTGCGCTGACGTTATTAACATTTTGCAAGATGACTGACGCATAACAAGGGAAACAAGACTTGTCTGTCTCTTCGGGCTCCCAAATGATAGCCGCGCGGGATTAGCCGAGCGGTCTTAGGCGCTGCAGTCATGGACTGTGCGGCTGGTCCCGGCGGCGATTCGAGTCCTTCCTCGGGCATGGGTGTGCGTGTTTGTCCTTAGGATAATTTAGGTTAAGTAGTGTGTAAGCTTAGCAGTTAAGTCCCATAAGATTTCACACACATTTGAACATTTTTCCCAAATGATAATCCAGAAACAAGAGAAATGAAACTCACTGCAACATACACTGATGAACCAAAGAGACTGGTATACCTGTCTAATATCCAGTAGGGCCCCCGCGAGCACGAAGAAGTGTCGCAACACGACGTGGCATGGACTAGACTAATGTCTGAAGTAGTGCTGGAGGGGACTGACAACATAAATCCTGCTGGGCTGTCCATAAATTCCTGAGAATACGAGGGAGTGGGTATCTCTTCTGAACAGTACGTTGCGAGGCATCCCAGATATGGTCAATAACGTTCATGTCTGGGGAGTTTGGTGGCCAGCAGGAGTGTTCAGACTCAGAAGAGTGTTCATGGAGCCATTCTGCAGCAATTCTGTATGTGTGGGATGTCGCTTTGTCCGGCTGGAGTTCCCTAAGTCTGCCGCAATCCACAAAGGACATGAATGAATGTAGGTGTGAGTCAGGATGCTTACGTACGTGTCACATGTCATCTGTCAGACTCGTATCTAGACGTATCAGGAGTCCTACTGCACACGCCCCACACCATTACAGAGCCTCCATCAGCTTGAACAGTCCCCTGCTGACATGCAGGATCCATGGATTCATGAGGTTGTCTCCATGTCCGTTCACGTTCATCCGCTCGTCCGACCAGGCAACATGTTTCCAGTCATCAACAGTCCAATTCCAGGGTTGACAGGCCCTGGCGAGGCGTAAAACTTAGTATCGTGCCGTCGTCAAGAGTACACGAATGGCCTTTGGCTCCGAGATCCCATATCGATGATGTTTCGTTGAATGGTTCCTACGCTGACATTTGTTGATGGCCCAACATTGAAATCTGCAGCAATTTGTCGAAATGTTGCACTTCTGTCACGTTGAAAGATTCTGTTCAGTCATCGTAAGTCCCTTTAGCAGCATCTTTTTGTGATCGCAGAGATGTCGGAGATTTCATGTTTTACCTGATTCCTGATATTCACGGTACACTCGTGAAATGGTCGCAACGGAGAATCCCCACTTCATCGGTACTTGGAGATGCTGTGTCCCATTGCTAGTGCGCCGGCTATTGACACCACGTTCAAATTCACTTAAAGCTTCATAACCTGCCAGTGTAGCAGCAGTAACCGATCTAACAACTGCGCCAGACACTTGTTGTCTTACATAGGCGTTCCCGAACGCAGTGTCGTATTCTGCCTGTTTACATATCTCTGTCTTTGAATACACATCCCTACACCAGTTTCCTTACGCCTCAGTGTACATTAATCGTCATCTGTGTGGACATCAAAGAATTAGATCGCAAGAGAATTCACACAACAAGCGCTTCAACGCTGCGAGATAGAGGAATGTCAATTTTGAACATCATGCTTGATTCAAATCAAATGTAGATTCGGGATTTTGACCCAGAATTGAAATTTCAGTTCCCGTACTATAAACATCATGATTCTTCTCGGCCAAAACATGCCGTCTCCATCAGTCTAAACTCAAGCTGATGATGATTATGGCTTACGACAAGAACGAAATGATAGCAACAGACAGTGCTCCAGGCAACCACTGTAGTAAGGCGAAACTGCATAGATTTCTGAGGAAAGGATTGTGGCCATAGATACGCCAAGGGTAGTTCTACATCGGGAGAGGTTATTCTGCGTGGATACATGCGACCCCATACGGCCGGAACGGTAAGCAAGTATGAAGAGTTTGGCAGAATTATGGATTTGTAATATTTCGGCATCCACAGTTCAGTCGTTACATGGGCTCACCAGGCTTTGATTTGTTTACAGAACTCACGATGGCAACGTCCTCAAATGCTCAAGAAACAGTAAATCTAGGTATCATATCAACGAAGATGGCGTCATAACGGGAATACTGGATTTGCCGAAGCGCTGCTCCACTGTTACTGAGCAAAACTACATTGAAGACCAGCAAAATCACTGTGTGAAATGAAAAGAATATCAAATCGTATTTTTACGGTGTAAAGAATTTTTCTCCCTCATACACATATCATGTGGATGACCGTAATAGGTGCTAGTACTGTGTAATGTTGGATTATGTTGTTAAAAAGGAAAGGAGTGGAGAGGGTGAAACCTGGTGCAGCCACCGCTCCTCCCAAATAGCACAAAGGGGCCGCCGAGGTTACGCCCCCATCCAGGGGATGGATCAGAATCTACAGTGTCACATGCCTCACTTCATGAGACACTGCAGTAAGGTATGGGATTTAACCCAGGAAATTTTTGCAATGTCTTGTGATTAGGAGCTGCACGTCAACACCCACTGCCGGTCAAATACTGGCACACCTCCGAGATGAGCTCCATTGCGCAAGCGTGTGTTAGCAACCGAAGCTACTGAGGCAGGTTATAAAGCAACGTACGCACATTTTTTACTTCCACGTAACATGCAAAAGTGTTGATGCTGATGTGGTCATTATTCTAAAGACTGGTTTAATGTAGCTCCGCCGCCCGCGGTGGTCTCGCGGTTCTAGGCGCGCAGTCCGGAACCGTCTGACTGTTACGGTCGCAGGTTCGAATCCTGCCTAGGGCATGGATGTGTGTGATGTCCTTAGGTTAGTTAGGTTTAAGTAGTTCTAAGTTCTAGGGGACTGATGACCTCAGCAGTTGAGTCCCATAGTGCTCAGAGCCAATGTAGCTCTCCATGCTAGTCTAGTCTATTCTGAAGAAACCTCATAATCTCTGTGGAACGTCAACAACCTATATCCATTTTCATCTTCTTACGCTAGTCATGCCTTAATCTAGCTTAACAACTTTTACTTTCCACTCTATCCTCCATTACAAAATTAACAATTTCCTGATGCCTCATGGTGTGTATCCACTCAAGTTATGCCATAAATTTCTTTTCTTCACAGTTCAGTCCTGTACTTCCTAGTTAGCTAGTTAATCTAGCTCAACAACTTTTACTTTCCACTCTATCCTCCATTACAAAATTAACAATTTCCTGATGCCTCATGGTGTGTATCCACTCAAGTTATGCCATAAATTTCTTTTCTTCACAATTCAGTCCTGTACTTCCTAGTTAGTAATCCCATTTACACATTCAATTTTCAGCGTAATTCTATAGTATATTTCAAATACGTCTACTCTTTTATTATCCAGTTTACACTATAGGAAAATACACGTCCACTGTTTTTTTCCTTTTCTTGACATTATCAGTTTTCGTTTACTATCCCCTCAGTTTCTACCACTATCAGTTGTTTTGCTGCCGATATACATCTTATAACTGCTTTATGAAAGGGCATCTTCTAAACACCATGAACTGCACTTGAAATGTTTATTTGCACCACCGGTATTTGGGGTTAGGGTACCTACAACCCATCATGAATGGCATCGCATACAGAGGTACAAACGGATGTACATAATTTCCACAACATGACAACTGCATAATAGCAAGAATATAATTCTACTTACAATATGTATCCTACAGGAATGGCATATGTGTCAGTCATAAATTCTTTAAGATATTGAGCTTGGTGTGCATCTATAAATCAAACAACCATCTATATAACTTGAATGTAATTACAACAATGTCTGTGTAATCCCGGGTTCGATTCCCGGCGGGGTCAGGGGTTTTCTCTGCCTCGTGATGACTGGGTGTTGTGTGCTGTCCTTAGGTTAGTTAGGTTTAAGTAGTTGTAAGTTCTAGGGGACTGATGACCATAAATGTTAAGTCCCATAGTGCTCAGAGCCATTTGAACCATTTTTTGTCTGTGTAATACGATAGTACGAACGTCGTCTTTGGTCACGTCCAAAAGGACGTTTTTATGAACAGAACGTAGAAAACAGGGCTTTCTCCGAAATACGCCACCCGCAGGAGGTAAGGAGGAAATGTGGAGTTTGGAACGCTTAATCAAACCACCTTTGAGGGTGTCAGATGCCACGGAACTCGGTCATTGCAAAAACTGAATGTTTAACACGATCTAAGCGGGACGCGTCTGGCTACGTAAATAATTTTTTGTTTCTTTATAGACACAATCACATGTTTATGACATGCGTTGTCAACGCATGAACCTGTGTTCAGTGTATGCCGCCTTTAGCATCTGAAGATGGTCATTGTATGGCCTAAACCGGTTATGACTGCGTCATAAACATGTGATCGTGTCTATAAATAAACAAAAGAATTTTTACAAAAGAATCAATCACGCGATCCATAGACAAAATTTCGTTTTTTTTCCAAAATAACGTTAATAAATTACCAGTTAGAAAAAGAAATAGGGCTGTGCTGTTGAGGACCCCTCATTGTGCATAGAAAAAGCACTATACTTGTTGACTGCCTGAAATCAGAGTCAGGTAGGGGACCAGCTTCTTGCTCAAGGCATCTTTTCTACTCGTCAAACCGAGCGAGGTGGCGCAGTGGTTAGACACTGGACTCGCATTCGGGAGGACGACGGTTCAATCCCGCGTCCGGCCAACCTGATTTAGGATTTCCGTGATTTCCCTAAATCATTCCAGGCAAATACCGGGATGGTTCCTCTGAAAGGGCACGGCCGCCTTCCTTCCCTAATCCGATGAGACCGATGACCACGCTGTCTGGTCTCCTTCCCCAACCAACCAACCAACCATCTACTCGTCAATGCTCAGAATATCTCTAGTTCAGCCATTTGAAATGATGTAACGAACGGAAACGCGGAAAGCGAAGTCTTCTTTTTCAGTAGCAGACAGAACAAAATCACTTCTTCACTGCCAGGGTCCGGCTGTGCCGGACTTCTTCTCTAGACCGATTCAGCCGAGCAGCTGAATGAACAGTTTCTGACTTTGGTACCTTTGGTCTCCAGCTGCAGATTAACATGATGAGATGTAGCCACGATAGCGAGACGAATCGTAGGGCCAACTAAATCATTTCCGTTCAGTATATACGAACGCATGCTGTCTGTTTTTCTGGCATATCCGAAAGAACAGACGCCACGCAGGGCCCGCAGCTGTGATACATTATACTGAAACTGAATGTGCAAGGGGTAGAAAGAAGAGGAGAAGATAGGGGCAATTGACGTTATTTCCATCGGGACGTCACGTGGGATCACTGCGCCACCCGGACACAATGTTTATCGTAACTGGCTTGCTTCTCGGTCGGTCCACATTCCCACCGATCGCCAGCTATCCGCAGTCCATGTTCTCCATGTTCGCTACTTTGAGATTCCCGCCGGAGGTCAGACGTAAATGTGCATCCGCAATGAACAAGGTGGATTCGTGCCCATCGAGACGAATCAGTTCTATACAAATGCTTGATGTCTGGTGTTTCGGAGATGAACAGGGACTGAGGATAGGTGTCTCTAGATGGGAATGAGGGTCGGCCGCGAGGATTACCGAGATAGTTCCGATAAACACTGTGTCGGGTGGCGCAGTGGTTAACGCTACTGCCCCGTAAGCAGGAGATCCTGGGTTTGGGTACCAGTGCAGCACACATTTTCCATCGCCGCCGCTGATTCCGCGTAAAGTCCCGATGCAGCTGACGTCAATGGTCCCTTTTCTTTCCTTTCTCCACCTCCAATTTGCATATCATTTCTGTTGAGCCTCACTCTAAAGACTTGCAGATTTTTGCGAAATATGTTTTCGTCTCCGGCCACAGATGCAAACACATATGCTTCTATAGCGCTGTCTGCCCTTTAATACTAACATCCCAGCAATCATTTCACGAATATTTTTGTTTTTTACTGAGACGTTATTGCTACAACCAGACTCTTCATTCTCTATCCAGATGTACCAAGGTAATAATGTGATATAGTCAATGTTAGTCACATGTTTTAGTGAACATTTTCATTTAATAAAGTCAATTAATTGTAATTCTTGTTTAATTTCGTAGCTAACGCATTCCCTATTCATTATTTTGAAGGACACACGAATTGCTTACGACATATTACGGGGCCAGTTTACATAAATCTAAAAACTGTTATACACACACGTACTCTAGCAGTTTTCTTTCCTTCAATCTATCTTCTTTCCTGGAACCCAACTGACCTTCCGTGAGAATGGTTTCTACGAGTTTTTATACTCTTCTGTAAATAATTTGTGTCAGTATTTTACAACGATAACTTACTGAACTGATAGTTCAGTTTTATTCACAATTGTCGGCATCTACAATGTGAAGATAACGTCTCATAAAATTTATTTCACTAATTTCAACCCATCAGATGCTATGCAGCTAGGTTTGTTTATCTGAGAAATATAATTGGCATTACTCAAGACATTAAAGCTACCCATAATTATGTTGTCAGCTCCATTAATAAAGCAAAGAAAATTTACTGTTTATATATGGTAAGTCCGTCCATTATAAAACTGAAATAAAAGATTCGGACAGCATTTACTCAGACAGTGTGTACAGTGAAACCGGCTAAGTGAGCAGGGTACTATTATTCTTGGTGGGACTAGGGTAGCAACTGTTCAAGATTTTTACCACTGCCCGATAACCACCAAGCACAACTGACATTTTCCTGCCGGTTTTTTTTTTACTGTAGCCCCTGTTAAAAAACAAAATGCGTTGCAAGTGCAGAGCTTAGAAATCTGCAAACGACAAAATTTTACAAAAATGGTTCAAATGGCTCGGAGCACTATGGGACTCAACTGCTGAGGTCATAAGTCCCCTAGAACTTAGAACTACTTAAACCTAACTAACCTAAGGACAACACAGATATCCATGCCCGAGGCAGGATTCGAAGCTGCGACAGTAGCGGTCGCGCGGTCAAAATTTTACAACTAACTAAATAGTTCTGTATAGCTCAGTAAAATCTCGCGACACACCATTTGGTACAAACGATTTTAGGCGAGTTCTGTTTACACTGTAAAAGAAACACTCTCGACAACATTGTGACGCAAGTTCGTTATTAGGCACATGACTATTGTGGCATATAATATACTAATGAAACTCATGTGCCAATTTGTAATATATTTGTAATGAAGCATAATTTCGTCGAATATGTTCTTCAAATGTTAGCAAATACATATAGTTTTATGTCAGTGATCTGTTATTCTCAGTACTTTAAAATTATGCCACAATTATTCACACAATTCTGAACAGTGTTATTACTGTCCGTTCATGACTGCTAATGGTTAACATCTCGCCGAAAAAAACCATCACCGTGACACGAGGGCCCCAAACATCGCAACGTTCGTGTCATGCGCTGTATGTGCCACACTGATAAACCGACACAATCCTTACCGACATCGCCCCCTATTTTATTTCAACCTCATCGTTGCTTAGTCTATTTATTCAGATCAAGATGACTTTACAATGAAGTAAATGGTACACATTTCAATAATGCTTTTCTATCATACAATGACGACGGTTCAAACCTGTGTCTGGCCATCCTGATTTAGGTTTTCCGTGATTTCCCTAAATCGCTCCAGGGGAATTCCGGCATGGTTCCTTTGAAACGGCACGGCCGACTTCCTTCCCCATCCTTACCTATACCGATGGGACCAATGACCTCGTTGTTTGATCCCCACCCCCAGGTCAACCAGCCAACCAGTATCTTTTTTCTGCGTGATCCAGTTTGAACACAGGCTCAACAATAACGCGATTTTTTCGTTGTTTCATTGCCGATCAACGCAATGCCGTCACGAGCAAAGCAACAAACGCAAAGCACACTCTGCACACATTGGTGCGTTTGCTCATTTGATATAACTTGACTATCTTGGTCAAGTAGCCGACAAAAAAAGACAAGACTCGCAGTACTAGGGAAGTTACGTCTTATGAAATTGTTGATCAACAGAGTCTGAAACTCTTCACTATTCCCTTTCTACACCTCCGCCTCCTTCCCATTTTAGTGCGATCAGCCAATTCCCTTCTTCTTCATCATCATCTTCTATTCTTCTGTTCTTCTTCAGCCTCTTACTTCTACCTCCTTCTTTCTGTTTTCTTTGGCCTTCCTCATTCTTTTCTCTCGTCACAGAAACTATACCCCCACGGAACGGGTGCCTGAGGCATGAGCCCCGGCTGCCACATCCCTATTACGCCATTGGTGACCACTCCAAGTTTTAATTGATGTTCCGATTGAAACATTTGCTTTTTTGAAGACATCGAATCTATAGAGGGTCAATCTGGGAAGCGTCCAGACGCGTCTCGAGAAATTCAGTCTTTCACAGTGTACACACTACTCCGTACCAAAAAAGTCTTTTCTTTGTGTCTGAATAAGATTGTACTTGGTCTCTCCTCGAAAAGTAATACCTAAGGCTTTTAAAGCCTAATGTTCTCACTGATTCAGTATGATACGATAAGTCTCAAAACTGTTTCTTGAAAATGCCTACATCTCAAACATAATACGATCGTAGAAATGACAGCAGAAAACAATAGTATCAGCACCGAGAACAGCATCTCGTGAATAAAATACGTACTTGACTGATCAGAAAGGGAAGTCATAGTCTGTTGTAGCGTCACGTGCGACTATGACGAACTTATAGGCATGTTTCGAAAGTCCAGACAATGTAAATAGCACATTTAAGCACAATAGTAACACAGAATATGCCCATAATCCACTTTTAGTTCACTTCTTTTGACCATCAAAGAAGCTCGGCAACATTTTATTTGTTAAATGGTTTAAAGTAACTGCATTTCCTATTACTTGAACAAAACAATGCAGGTGATAGTCGTTTGTAGCCTTATAATCGATGAACCGGGTCGAAGTACTCGTAGATTATTTGCGACGAATGTCAGGCCAGTCTCGAACCCACACTCGCTCTGGAACCCTACCACACGTCTGGTAAATTTTAACTGAAATTCAAAAGAAAATCTGAAAAAGATTCAACCTAAATTCTATAGCAAATTTTCAAATATGAAACCATGGAAACGTCCTGTGGTGAAGCAGTTCGAACCAGCACAAATTAAAACATTATGTGCACACACTGCCAAAGCAAAAACTAAACTTGTGATGAACTTCGTCTTATTGGCTCGGTTCGTGCTGCGCAAGTGTGCTTGCCATTTGTTATTTTTGTCAACTTATAAACTAATAAGCAATATGCTGTGGTGCATCTGAAAATTATCAAACAACTGCTCGAAGCTCCATTTCAGGAAGTGTGTCATGGCGACCTTACCTGATCACTGAAAAGTACTAAGAAAGATAGCTGGCGCAGGCATTGCAGAGTGAACAAATGCTTTTCCTCAAGAAGACGCCATACAGCAAAATGGGAGTAGGTCTCTCTAGGTCACCCAGTATCAATAAAAATGGACAAGGCTACATGGTCGGATAAAAGTTGACAGTAAATCCTTTAACAAAATATGCATATGCAAAATGCGATAAATGAATGCTATGAAGCTTATAAATAATTGTAAAGAAATAGTAGCCTCACATGGACAAAGTATATCACTGATACAAGTGGTGCACATGTTCACAAATTCATGATTAGTTACGACACCCATAATGAAATCTACAAAACGGTTGTCTTGCTTTTTAACACACACAGAGAGAGAGAGAGAGACAGAGAGAGAGAGAGAAGGGAGGAGGTAGGGGGGACATTATATTAGGCCATTTACAATCACAGATGAAATATTATGAATGGATACTGCTACCCACATGTTCACTTCGGATTGAATGGATCACACAAAAGAATATTGAAGTCTCACTGAAAATCGAACAGATATTCAGCACGGGAAGCTAATCTGAAGACATTTGACTTGAAACTACTTAAAATTCAAGAAATTTTACAATAAAGCCTACAGCAGGCAACTACCCCATCCAGTTGCACCAAGCAGCAAAATATACAATTTTACATGTTTACAGGATTCACTCACAGAGTTTCACACGTTAAAATGTACATGGTGTATCTGGCACCAAATGAACCAGAATTCACAACCACAGCTTTGTGTAAATTTTAGGCTAAGAGCCTAATACATTGCATTTGTCATGTTACAATCAGTTACAATCACTATGCATGAACCAGATCTATTTTGCATTTAAGTCGGCTGATGACTGAAGCTGTAATACAAACTCAAACACCACAAGATATAAAAATAAGATTTATGGTTCTGAAAATAGTTTATTGAATCATCCCTTTCTCAGATTCAATAAAACCGTTGAGTCAGGTGGCTGAGTAACCAAAAACACATAAGTGCCAAAATTCCATATTCAGTAACGTGCCCCATTGTTGTGAGGGCTTCTGGAGTATAACACGTGCTGAGAATGGTGTGCATTGCTATTCGGTTGGGAGATATTGGAATGGTGTGGACTAAAAGCGATGTGTGCTGTAATGAGTTGAGCCTGACTCAGAAAAGACATTGATGTTCAATGTAACAAGAGATGCTGCCTTTATTCAAACTTTTTACCTACATATAAACTTGACTGACGATATTTTATGAATTGTAAATTGTATTTATTACATCAACATCCCCAATACGCATCTGCAGGACGAATGTAGTAGTGTAGCACCTTTGAGTGAAATGCTGGCACAATTAACAGCTTTCAAATGGTGTTGTTTGTAACATGGTACACAAAAAGGGTGGGTTTTGTGTACCTAAGACTCACAAGGGCTCCAGGACACTAAATAGTTAGAATGAACCATGCTACTGTTTATTTATCATCTTACTTGTACACCATTTTCTTTGGCCGTGCGGTTAAAGGCGGTGCAGTTTGGAACCGCAAGACCGCTACGGTTGCAGGTTCGAATCCTGCCTCGGGCATGGATGTTTGTGATGTCCTTAGGTTAGTTAGGTTTAACTAGTTCTAAGTTCTAGGGGACTAATGACCCCAGAAGTTGAGTCCCATAGTGCTCAGAGCCATTTGAACCAGCCAACCATTTTCTTTCTTTGCAACTGTTCATTAGTTCTCATTGGGTTGTATGTATAAGAGAACTAGGACTAATATTGTGCATTCTTCTTGTTCAGCACAGAAACAAATCCTCATTTATTCGTCCACACCATTTTCTATTATTTTTGTGGTCACTGACACCATTTGAAGTTTCTCCCTCATTATTTGTATTCCACTAATTCTCTGTTTTCCCCAGTCATTTCAGCTTCTTCTCTCATCCCCCATATGATTACATCTGTTACCTACTATTTCACACACAAATGAAATCATTTCTAATTAAGATTTTAGTCTTGTCACTCTTTTATTACTCTTGCTGCGTGTTACATTCAGTACTGTTTGTGAGACTTATTGCAATGCAGAGAATGTGCTGTCAAAATATAAAGTGTGTCCAGAAAGATGAACAAGAATTATCCATAAAATTTATAGATGAGTAAATGTCAAAACAGATGGATATAACAGTGCTTTTGATGGCAGATAATGTGATAGAGATTTTAAGATAACTATACTCACCTGTAATCAGTAATGTTTATTACCAAATGGCTGTGGACACAACCATTCACATTATCTATCACTATATCACTAAATGCACTCTTTTCCATCAAATACTTTTCTTTCCAAGAACACTTTATATTTTATCAGTGGATTCACTCTTTCATGTGTGTGTGTGTGTGTGTGTGTGTGTGTGTGTGTGTGTGTGTGTGTGTGTAGTCATTTTAAGAGTGATCCATTTTACAAATAGAAATAATAGATATGATTGTAGTATAAATTCCTTTTTTGTGTCATTTACCATTGTTTGTCATATCAACTAGATAAAAAAACAACATAGCAAATAAAAGAAAATTAAAATCAATTTAATGGAATGTGTGTCTCAGCCTGCCGGAGTGGCCGTGCAGTTCTGGGTGCTACAGTCCGGAGCCGAGCGACCACTATGGACGCAGGCTCGAATCCTGCCTCAGGCATGGATGTGTATGATGTCCTTAGGTTCGTTAGGTTTAATTAGTTCTAAGTTCTAGGCGTCTGATGACCTCAGAAGTTAAGTCGCATAGTGCTCAGAGCCATTTGAACCATTTTTTTGTGTGTCCCAAGCAAGTGCATTCCGAATAGTGTACCATGTTTAGCTGACACGAAACAGTAAGAATAAGCCATGATATTGTTGTAATTAAAATATATATGTATGTATACATTTAAAAATCAGATTCATTCGAAACTAGTACCTTATGTATTCTTTTTCAACATTGTGACTACAAATAAAATTTCAAAAACTCAGCAATAAAGTCAGAGGATTGTGGGTAATTTCTTGTGAAGCAATCCTTATTTTCTGAAGCGAAATTTTGGACATATTTTAGATATGTATTTGTGTCAGACACACAGACACAGCGATTAGAATCTCTTTACAGTTAGATCTCACAATATTGCTCCACTAATGACCTCTTCACTTCATTCCCATATTTGTGTTCTACTTCGCCAGAACAAATGAAATACAAACCTCCACTGTCAGGAATTAACAGATTAATTTGGTGTGGACATATTACTGGAGTTCAAATCACAGAATCCAAATGTAGTTAAAATTGCAAGCTTAAAATATCTATGAACCGAAACGTAAGAGATTTGTGATAAATGAGGTAAAATATAAATTTAGAATGGAATTTCAGAATTCATAGCAGTTTTCTGGAAATAATTTCAACAACATGCAAATGAAACTGTTGAAATAGTTTTGGCTGTAGGTTTTTGTCAAACAGTAGACAGTGAGGAAGTTCCTTTAGTGCCTGTAACATCATTAGTACTCTTACAGCTCCTATTACGAGACTCTTAGTCCTGATAACAGCATTCTAGAAACGCATCAAACGTCACATTTTAATATGAAATATTCCAACAAAATATGTGAAAATCAGTTTGTCTTTCATTGTAAATCAAATTAAAAAGCGCTAGTGTATCAGTACTGTGATAGCAGTGGATATTTGTTGCACGAAAGAAACTGTACGCTAAAGTAAAGTGCAGGAGCTGAGGTATCATCACGAAAGTTTTCTCAGACACTGCAACGTTATGGTAACTCTCACTAACGGGATATTCTCATAAGATAATGTCCGATCAAGGATTATATTAAAATTTCAGAAATACACTTCTACACAGTGGTGTAATTCAAAGGCATTCTGCAGCAGTAGAAAATGAATCTTGATGAACATACAGGCAACATCAGAGGAAAAGCAGTTCTCGATAAATACTGGACAATGTGATAAAAGTGTGGCCCACCAGACACCATGAACTCTTTCATCAAAACACAAATCCAAGAATCTTAAAAAAATTTTCTGTTACCCTGTGACAACGTTCGTTTCTTCAAAATAGTTTCGTTACCATATAAACATAACATTAACAGGTGTGAACAAAAAGTACATACAGAATTTTAAAAAAACCTGCTTAATTTGTTGTACATAAATATCTAAAATCTGCATCATCAGTGTACTTTTCTATGAAGCATTAGTAAACTTGAAACTTTGACAATAAATTTGCAGTCTTATTGAAACCATGGGTTTAATCCCTAACAAGATTTTAGTGATTGTGGAGCCTAATGTAAAAAAAAGTAAATAAATATAAAAGGTACTTAACAACCCCAGAACTAACGTTTTCGGTATCACAATTAATTTTTTCTTCACAATCGACGAATGTCAAACTACAGGACGTTGTTACTAACTTTATTATCATATGTACAAAGTTTTTATACATAGATATGTACAGTTTCTTTCATTTTCTTGTCACTGGGAAATGAAAGGTAGTTTGAAACAACTTTTATTATTTGTAAGAAGTAACTTTTCAGTATAAGAAAGTAAATGTTATTGCTATGAAATAGGTTATCTATGATTCTGATATTCAGCAGAATGCGACGAAAGCTGGAAATAGAAAAGGTGGAATAGAAATATATATGGAATTTGCTTATGGATGATGAAATTTTAAGGAGGAGAAGAGGATGAAAGAGATTTTACGTTATTTAGCACTTATTGCTGGTTCGAACATTTCTAATGTGAAGTGGTCCTTCTTTTCGAAATAAAATAAGACATTTGCTTGTTCCTTATACACAAGCAGTACAAAATTGTGTCCATTCTTTCTTCAGGCACACTTAAATGTCTCACAAAACTTCGCTATATCACAGTGTCAGATCTTGACACTGAATATCACAGATTTACTCTGAAGCATCAGAGCAGGCTGTCCTTGATTCATACCTAAGCACAGAGTTGTAATGAAAATAACAATTTTAAGTCGTCCTTTCCCGCGTCACGTTCATGGAACATTTACAGCTACACAAACATAGAGTTCACTTATGAAACACTCCCACATCCTCCAGGAAAAGTCCACAATTGTCACTTTTTCACTTTTTATACTATTGCGGTGATGAGTAAAATTGCCGATCGGATCAGATCAGCCCTCGCTGGAGACTGCGCCGCCCTCTATCACTGGGAGTTACCTCACCAGCGGACTCCTCGGATATATCTCATTTGTGTGCAGGTTCTGATTACTGTCATTCTGCCCCGTGATACATTGCTGTGGACAAAAGATGAAATTTGCGATTAAAAACACATGTAATTCAAATCACACAAATGTCGTCAGTTATCACTGATCATAATGGTCGTGTTATACACCAACATCATGTTACACAAACAAAATAAATAAACAAAAATTCTTCAAAACAACCAGTAAGGGTAAAACGGAAAATATAAAATTGATCTGTGCAGCGAAAGAAGACCTGAAAGAATCAGAAATAGCAATATTAGATGAATCATGGACTAAACACGAGAGCGAGCTGAAAAGTAATGTCCCATAATTTTTATGTGTAAACTCTTCAGGCTTTTTAAATAAAACAATGTTTATTGACATTCTACATCCTTATTCTTCCTGTCTGCATAATTATTTCTGACCGTAGTTACCCTAGCGCGAACATACTTCTCTTCAACCAGATACCAATTCGTTGGTACCGTTACTTTAGAAAGTTTGGCTTTCTTAACGGAGCCACAACTTCGCCTCCGTTTGCACCGTTTCATAACTATCAAAGTGAAGTCCTCGAATGTCGTCTTTGAGTTTTGGAAATAAAAGAAAATCCTGCTTTGAGTCAAGGGGTTCGCTGTTTATTGTGGAACGTTATCAAGCCCATAGAGGTGAATATTTTCAGCAGCTGTATAGATCTGAACTGTCAGTGCATGATATTTATGGTGATGTAGAAATTATGTATCCATGATACTATAAAAATCGAAATGTGTCTGTTTATAGTGAAATTCATCACATCTGGAGCGGTAACTCAAAACGTAAAGAAGAATAATGCTTAGAACCTTTTCCAAGACTATATTACACCGTGCTTTGATTTTATACGCGTTAGGCATTCAGTAATCGATCAATATGATATTTGGGTAGTGCCGAAGGGAGCCCTGGTGACTTTTAATACTCATTAAGAGCAGTACTTATTGATATTTTATCGTTCACCACACAGTTTTCAGGGCTACTGTTCAACTTTTCCCCTAACCTCAGCCTTTAGATGTTCCAACTACTCACCAAAGCGTTGTGTACCATTGTCTTTGTGTTTATGAAATTATGCTCCGTCTCTTCTAGTCATGTGGTGTATTCTGGCAATAAACATGTGAGACGACCGTTTCCTTTTTCAGGGGAACTCATTTTGACGTTTCGCTCTTAGGAAGAGGTGAAACTTTTCTTTAAGATCATCAAGGTGCTATGCGTTCAGTTCAGTCGCCACGAGATTTGCTTATGAGTATGTATAATAATCACAGATCACATTATTCCATGCATAGCACAGCAGTCGAGTGTTAAGCACTTCATTTTGGCGCAATTACAGGCACTCACGGTTTTGGTATATTATTGGAGCCAGTGTTTGGATCTAGTACGGTGTCACGAATTCTGAATTAGTATTTTTGTTGGAAGAAAGGTTGAGTTTAGGACACTTGGGAAGTAGAATAATTCCATTTGACCTTCACCTTCCCATATGGAATTTGGCAATGACGCTACCACATTTTGTCTTGTCGAATATCCAAAGAGAAATAAATTTTTAGATTTTTGAGAGTTTGTGAGACGCAAGCCAATTGTATAATTCAGGTTCCTCCTCAGATTTCACGATAAAAGCAAATGCACTGATCACCGTTAGTTATTCGTCGCGACGAGTCAAAGGGCAGTGAGTCAGCGCCGCTCACTTAAACAACAAGTAAATACTTTGAATTCCTTAAGAAGTTAATTTTTTCATGACCAACTCTGCTTCATGTATCTGAAGGTTCGCAGCTATCTCTCCATTTCCAAAATAAACTGTATTCATCTCCATACTCCTCGAGCTGTAATTTATCTGTCTGCCTTGTTTCACTTACCGCCTCAGTGACGACGTTAAAACATTGCGTTCCCTAGTCGCATATTACTATACATGTCTGCGGTCGATAACTTGAGTTACTCTCTACCAGAACGTTTATGCTGTAAGTACAGTAGAGTAATCTTATCTGATTTAATCCGGGACATGGTGTGACATATCGACTTTGCCATCCTGTCGGATGGTATGTGGGTTGAATATATTCAGGGGTCAGTCTTTTTACCCTCTTCTCGTTCAGGATGGTAGTGTGGCTTCTAAACATGCCTCTCAGGAAGACTCATCCCACGAATTAACAGCAAGATGACGATCATAAATTAATTCCCTAACACGCCAGTCTCCCACTAACTGCTCCCATCGTTATACAATGTGTTCGGAAATTCCCGTTGCAAACATCTAGGACGTGTAGAAAGGAGTGAGTAGATAATATTTTGAATTGGAACCCATGTCGGAAAACGCAGCGTTTCCGTGCTACAACCATTTGAAAACATGTTGCTAACACTTCTTCTTTTACAAGTAACTGATCAGGCTTGATCAAGTACATCGCTTGTGTTACAGATCAACTCATTAAAAGCCAAAGACATAGCTTGTGTACTCGTTGACGATTTCTCTTGAATGTGATGCAAAACGCCCTCTTGAAATTCGAGTGTGCAGCGTCTCCTTGGAGCATGTTGATGCTGAAGGTACCAATGTAGAAACCATTACGTAACATTAACAATTTCTTCTTTATCAAATCCAAATGGTAGTAACTGAATACAAATTACTTATTACATATGAGTTGGTGAAATAAATAATGAAACTGTTCTGAATCGAAATGAGGAGAGAGTTAATTAGTGGCATAATATGAGTAAAAGAATGAGTAGGTTGACAAGTGTGACGGTACAAACCCCGTTACTAGATGGACAGGTCTAGTATGCAAGGATTGCTTTGTGGAGAGCGAGCGCGCGACATGGTGCGCGATTCGCGGAAGCGCGTGGCGCGCCTGTGCGAGATTTGCAACGGTCGGTGTGATGTCTCTGCTGCCGGGCGGCCACGTGGCCCGCATCTTGGGGCATCGCTCGGTTTCTGGCGCATTACGCCAAAACTATGTAACTTACGGTGAAGAGCAATGTGGCAGTGGATTGTGGTCAGTAATATGCACCTTGTGAAAGATCGATCTATATTTCAAGTCAGGAAACGCAACAGTAATAGTAATCTCAAAATCGGTTAACATCAGGAATACTGAAAGATTAATGAAAATAGTAAATAACAACTTTCAGGGATGAGCGAGCACTCATTAAAAACGTTTCGTCATAGCGGATTATGTGCCGTAGTCATATGTTAAGATCCATAAATAATTAAGCCCATCAAGAGCAATAAACAAAGTTTGTTTCTAAAATTCAATAGAAAATTCATGACGTAAAAGAACGGCACTATATAATATTTTGGGTGGCATCACACGTATTTTAAACTAGTTAAGTTATACTATACACTTAACTTGCAATAGTTTTCATTGTTTGCAAATTATTATTAACATTTATCGCCAATAATTAATTAATTATTATAGATATCAAGATTTTGAGCAGCGCAATGTGTAGATTGCTATAGATTACGACTAAAAACGGTGCTATATGCACTTCCATCTTAAAACTTTGTAGCACTGATGTCAACAAACAAATGTGCGCTAAGTGGTGAAATTTTGCAGAAACTAAAACTTGATTTAGGGGCGATAGAATAATCATAGAAATTAAAGTAACATAGTAAATAAGATGTACTTTTTAGCGCCTTTCTGCCGAGGGATGTATGTATCAAAATATTTAACCTTAACTGGTGAGGTTGGTACTTGCATAACCAGGGCTTAGACATCCGAGCTTATATAAGCGAGCGGTCATCTTGGCCAGGGGTCAGTCCTTCGTCAGTCGTTTCGCAGGGTGGGTGGTGAGCAAGCCCCACTTGAGGGTGGCCCATGTAGTCGTTTGAGAACTCTTTTTTGCGCCGATTTATTTCGACAAAGGGTATTGTTTAGTAGTGCAAGTGTGCAAGCATATATTTGGTGAACTGGAAGGGCTACGATTATTTGTGTGAGTGCGAATTACGAATCGTCGTAAGTGAACATGTGGCGATCTGTGATTTCGCGCCAAAACTGTTCTAACAAATAGGACAGTGGGACTTGTGGTTCTGTTCGAACTGATAGAGTAATTTTCGTTTATAGCAGCCTACATTACTGCTATTGAAGGCTCGGGGTGAAATTATTATTAAAGTAAAACTGTAAACCGTCTCACCAGTGTAATTTCATTGTGCGAACGCCAATAAATAGTGACTGAACAGTGTCGTGAAAAACTGATTTTGCCATAATAATGGTCTAATTTTTGTTCCCTAGCATAAACTGTACTCATGAATATTAATTCAAAAACTATAACTAATGCACGGGTGTGGAACAGTGTTATACTAATGCACCAAGTGTGGAAACCATCCCCTCAGACTTACGTGAGAGCCAAAATTTGCAATAACATTTTTTAACGAACATTTTGTATATGCACATTCGTGTGAACTCTGCAACCGCACTTATTTACCGCCCCGTCGCACAGGAACTTCATGAGGTATAAAGTTACAGTTTATTTGGTACTGGAGGTAAGAGTCTTATGTAAGTGCTGTAAAGACAGGTCTAGGCTGCACAAAAATAAAGAGGGTGACTCATCAGATACGATGAGTCGTGTACGGGGTGGACGAGCACAGAGAACGTAATCAAAGAAGTCTTGGTGCTGGAGGCCACAAGAACAGCGACTCTGGCGGAGCTGAGCGTGGCAACGTACCGCCTGCTTGCGCTCCCAGGACTTCATGGCGGTCTTGTACTTCTCGAACTCGTGGCACCAGTCGGAGTAGATCTTCTGGTAGTCGTGCGACTTGCCGGGCGGCGAGCAGCGGTGGGTGTCGACGGTGACGTTGTAGGAGCAGAGCAGCGCCCCGCCCAGCCAGCAGTCGTAGCGGCCCGCGTCCGCCTCCGTCACCGCGATTATCACCAGCCCGTGCTCCGACGTCTCGATGTACTTCTCGGGCCTGCGGCACACACAGTACCTCCACGTCACTTCAGCTCGCAGGAGCCTGTGCCCTTATAGTGGTAGTCAGGTTTCTCAGCCACTAGAACAAGTTGTAGGATAAAACTTCCTGGCAAATTAAAACTGTGTGCCGGACCAACACTCGAACTCCGGACCTTTGCCTTTCGCGGGCAAGTGCTCTACCATCTGAGCTACCCAAGCACGACTCACGCCCCGTCCTCACAGCTTTACTTCCGCCAGTACCTCGTTTCCTCCTTTCCAAACATCGCAGAAGTTCTCCTGCAAACCTTGCAGAACTAGCACTCCGGGAAGAAAGGATACAGAGCACTAGCCTGCGAAATGCAAAGGACCCGAGTTCGAGTCTCGGTCCGGCACACAGTTTTAATCTGCCAGGAAGTTTCGTAGAAGAGTGTAAGTTAATGCAGATGATTTGGAGAAACAACCCTGTAGTATTCGAATACAGTACTATTAGTTGTGTGCCGCTTGGCACGGTCACGTCATACGATCTAGGCGTATTGCTGCAAAGCGATATCAAGTTGAATGAGCACGTAATGTTGGTTATAGCAAAGACGAATAGTCGATTTTGGATTATTTGGAGAATTCTAGTGTACCTTGTCTAGAAAGGAGACCACATATGAACGTTAGTGCGGCCCATTCGTGAGTACCGTTCGGATATTTTGGATCCCCTCCTGGTCTGATTATAGGAAGACATCGAACCAATTCAGAAGCATCTTCTACATAAGTTACCGATAGGTTCGAGCTGCACATGAGTTTTATAGATATGCTCCGTGAACTTAAATAGGAATCCCTGGTGGGAAGACGACGTTCTTTCCTTGAATCATTACTGAGAAAATGAATCTGCAGTTCCGGCTGACATTAGAAAGATTACACTGTCGCCAACGTACATTTCACGTAAGGACCGTGAAGAGAAGAGAAATTAGGTCGCTTATGGATGCATACAGACAATCGTTTTTCCCTCGTTCCATTTGTGAGTAGAATAGGAAGGGAAGGCTGGCAGTGATATAGGGTATACTCCGCCATTCACCGAATAGTGGCTTACGGAGTATTTATGTAGATGTACCTGCAGATACTATAATGTCTAAAATGCACTCGATTTCTATAAGTCGCATTTCCACTTAATTATCACAGTCCTCTTCAGTGAGTTCATGTGAGATCATAATCTTAACTTCCCGACGATCGTGGGACCATTGAAAATGGAGAAATGGAGAACAATTTCAGATATGCAAAAAAAGAAGAGCTATAACTATGCCCATTACGAACGGCATGTGGTGATATTTCCTTTCACTGATTTAGAAAAACTGAGGAAATCTTACATCTAAATATAGCTCCAGTGCCTTCATAACTGAGCAACTTCGCTCGATGTATCATACAAACTATAGGCTTCAGTTACTCCGCAATAGGAGACTGGTTACGTCAGTCCCTGCATTGTTACAGGCATGGGGTCAAGAACAGGTGATGGTATTTGAAATGTGAAATGCAAATGCAGACAAATGAAAGAAATCTCGCGCAGTGATCTTCGATGCGTGATACGGGCTCAGAAATTATCCACTGCTTTTGTTGTCAGGGTGAAGTCCAAATCCACGGGAAAATTTTCGGAACTTGTTCAGAGATTCTTTCTGAGTATTTTGGTATGAAGTTCACGTGGTCTCCGGTGCATCTTTACTGAGCAGTAATGTAATTATGATCTACGCAGTAACTTCACTTATCTTCGCTTCGGTGGAAACACCTTCATAAAAGCGAAAGATCCTGTGAAATGCAGTCACCAAAACGTGCACCACAAAACACGGACTCTGCAAAAGCCCTCAGATGAAATACGTACTCTGTGATGTCGCTGCAGGAATAGCTCGTCATAGTGTCGTTGTCATGTTCTTCCACTGCATTCACTGAACCGATACATGATATGCATATTGTCCAATTCTTCATCAGTAAGCGAATCCAGCCCGTTGTGTATCTATGTAAACGTGTAACTAATACTGCCGGAAACAAAAAAGACCAAGCAGTACCGAAAGCAAACCTGCGCGCGTTACTGTCGTCGGCACAAGTTCCCGTGTGTGAATGAAACAAATCTGTTTCCAAACAAGAGACACAGCACATACGGTCGGCATCTGGAGTACCATGTGCCGAGTACCACAAACATTTTTCAATCAAATATGGGAAAAAGACAAATGGAGGTAAGAAATCAAATGAAATATAATTAGTTTGTAATGATGCACCAGTGAAGATGTGTCCCTTGTACAATAAACAAACTCAGAAAATTTTCCCGGAGGGCTTCCTAATCTTTTTTTGCTGAAGTTCAAATTCAACCTTTATTAAAGGACGGATCACGTTGTTTAAAATATAAAATAAAAAGCTTTTACGCTTTAGTTTTTCTTGTGGTTCCTTAGTAGAACGTATACTAACAAATGAATCAAATCTGTATCCTTGTATGTATCATATTTCCACGTACGTTTTCCCCCTGTGTAACTCACTGTTTTTTTTTTTTCATGTGAAATATAGGGAGGTAAATATCCAGTGCCTGGCAACAAGGAAGCCTTTAAAGGAAGAGTAATATCTGAAATATGGCAAGGGGAAAGAGGGAAGGGAAGGAAAGGAAAGGAAAGAGAGAGAGAGATAGAGTGGCGAGGTGGGGGGAGGGGGGGCGAGGGGAGAGAGAGATACAGTCGATGTTGAAGAAACACGTGTGCTGGTGTTTTCATAAATTGATACTGAAAAATTACGATAAACCTAAACTTGGATGTAAACCCGCCTCCCTGGAGGTAGCATACAGCCTACAGAGGATGGGTGTCAAGAAAAAGTGGGGATTATTGAAATGTCTGATGCAGTGGCAGACAAAGACGGAACTTCCAACAATAGCTTACCAGCTCAGGCATTCAATTTCCTTACTTGAATAATATACAGTTGTTGATAAGTATCCCGGGATTTCAGTACTGCGTGGGAAACTACGAGAGACACAGACAAATCAGATGTATCAATGGACAGAATATCTCCTCAAGTTTATAAATCAGTATGAGCACCGTCTGTGACGCAGACAACGTCAGTCATGGCGGAAGAGCACGTGGGTGCAATTCTGCCCAGTAAGCTCAACGAGAGGGGCCCGCTTTGGACATCTGTTCGTTGGGTTGCATGCCTGCAGGCGCAATCTAACTCGTTGCGACCTTTTGGAAGAGCTCATTTATCATATGTTCTGGCACACCGGCTCCTTGTCGCGTGCTCTGCAACTTTACCACGGGGCGTGTTACATACCGAAACTTGGAAAAGTGTCCTATGCATTTCTGTTTGTATTGTAGTTTTCGCGCATTCGTCTTCTGAATCCTCGGAGGTAATTACGATAATCTTGCGTACAGCGGAATAGAGGAGTTTTCGAGGTTATGTACAGTAGCCGGTTGCTACCTGATGATGGGTCTAACCGGCCAAACCCACTTAATAATAGAGAAATACCGGTGGGAAAAAAGCACTGTTTCTTTGCTTCTCAACCATAAACAGAACAAAACTTTTAGAGCTATAAGATGAATTTCAGTTTTGCTTTACGAAAGATAAGAGATCACAGATGCAGTTAGAACTGATAACAGAAATAACATTTGGGAAAACTGAAGGAATCTCACAGCACTGGCTGAACTACGAAAAGCGTTTGACAAAGGGAAGTGGTACGAAATGTTTGAATTCCTCATGAACATATGTACAAGCTGCAGAGAAAGACGGGTAATGCACTACAGTCTGGGTAGCAACCAAGAAGGAAGAACAAAATATGGAAGACGATGCCGGAACTGATGGCATTTCACTGTGTTGGCAGTTCTGCTCTACCTTGGATGACCGTCGCTGGCGGGTATGGCAGCGGCCTGGAGAGAGGTTCCATTCTTCCAGTGCTTTGGAGAGGCACAGCGCTGCTACTCCTAGCGTTGTGGTGTGGGGATAGTATTGCGTTGACATTTGTCAATACGACATAGTTCGCTCGCACGGCACAAGTGTCTAAGAACTGTCTTTGTGATGCTGAGGTACACACAAGACAGCAAGTTCCCCAGATCTGTCCCGATAAAACACGTGTGAGATCAGCTCGGACGGCAGCTATTTCACAGTGTCAGTATCCACGATATCAAGAACCAGTTACAACAGTTCTGGAACAGCTTGTCTAACGAGAACCTAACATAGTTTTCTGTTACCCTTCCCATTTAAATCAGTGTATGTATGCAGGCGAAATGAGCTACAACGTGATCTTGATAACTGGACAAATACTACTTTGTTTTTTGTAAGTTTCACTCGATGTTATAATCAGAGCAACAACGTCACATACCCTCTCAACCGATCAGATTCGTTTCGGTTCCTCGTCCCTTTTAGGATGCTTTTTTCAGGCGGTATACTTCGTGTGCCTCATTTGTTATGACCATCCTGCATAAAACAATTAACAGTGAGCCTTAGGAACATATGTATCAAAGCTACCGCATTCCACTAAAACAGTTCTTAGCCATTCACTGAAATAATTTCTATTCCGCATTTCAAAGGGTGCCGGAGGCCAATGAAATGTTTGTGAACACAACTCAGGACCATTACAATGGTCTTAATGTTTCCTGAATTTCTTACCCTAGTTTCTTAGCACTTTCATCACCAAGTACGAGTATCCTCCTAGGTTAAGACCTCAATGTTATTTGTTACATCTTTCAATCATTATTTATCCCATACTTAATACATATTTTGCTTCTTCTAATTCCAGCCTACTTGTTTCCTTATGCCTTACTAGATAAGGAAACATCGAGATAGGTGACAAATTGAAAACGATGCTGGACTTTAATACGAGTTGGCTACAAATCTTAGTCAGAAGGTCTAGATTTTTTTAGGCTATGTTCAGGCAACTAGCACCAAGGTTCTGATAAATATAGCTGGTAACTTTGTGCTCCACTTAGTCCACTTGTCGGTACTCAAGGCCCCCACTGAGCAGCGAAAGTAGACTACGCAGCTGAGGCCGTTTCCCACGCGCCACCACGTCGATGTGGGAATCCTTGGAGAGCTGTTGGCTTTTTTCGTATCAGATACGGCTTTGATTACTTCTTGACATTATATTACATCGAGATTTGAAACCGATAATTATAAAAATTCTAAGTTTTACGAAGAGAATAAAATGAGGATAAGGAATATTAGTGTTGGGAATAGTTGTGCCTTCACCGGCGCTGCTCAGGGAAGCTGTCTCCGAATGTACGAGTATCGTCAAACCCGACGTCCGCGGGCAGTCCATCGCGTCGTTGGTTTAAAAAGCGAGATAATTCGCGTCTCGGATGTCATGAGTCGATTCTTCTTTCGCGTAACTGTTCGAATATCTAAGACTTTTAGAGTGTTTTATACTATATGTGCGTTAGTTATCTAGATTACTTGTGTTAGAGTTGACGGTCTAATTACAGTTTCAACGTGGCACCTGGAGCAAAAATCGATCAAGATCTGGCCTACTTAATCTACTGACAAGTTTCTATTCCACTTTAACAGTGTGTTACTAATTCTGCATTTAGTGTCGTTTATTTTGTGTATTGAGTTTTATATTTTCCTTGTCGTTATGTGTGTGTTAATTTGCTGGAGTACTCGTGTTGTATTTTTTCTATGCTACTTTAGTCTAATTACAGGTCTAAATTTACGTTTTACGTGGTACCTGGTAAAATATCCAGTCACAAATTAACCTATTTAAGCTATTAACAGCTTTCTAATATAATTTGTCTGTGTACTACTATTTTATTTTTTACTGTCGTGTGTGTGTTACGTGCGTTTTATTCTTCGTTGGTCTCATCGTTGGTGTTAGTGTAAGAGAGGTCTCATGTGCTGGAGTCTTTTCACTCTCATCTAACTCGCTGCCTAAAGTGTCTCATTTGTTTACAGACAGCGTGTTCAATTTTGGAGATCTAATCTGGGTGTTTAACACGTGCTGAAAAGAAATGCCTCCGAGTTCTTGAGGTGAAAACTCGTAAAGTTATTTTTTTTTCCAGGCCGCCATGCGCTGTTGCCATATTTTCGGGGTGCACTCAGCCTCGTGATGCCAATCGAGGAGCTACTCCACCGAATAGTAGCGGCTTCGGCCAAGAATACCATCATAACGACCGGGAGAGCGGTGTGCTGACCACATGCCCCTCATATCCGAATCCTCCACTGAGGATGACACGGCGGTCGGATGGTCCCGGTAGGTCATTTGTGGCCTGAAGACGGAGGGAGTGTTTTTTTTTAATAAAAGGAAGTTTATTACCATTCTACATCTTTATTCTACATGTGAGTATATTTTTTCTCAACATAGTCATCCTAGCAACGGACACATTTCCCCCAACGAGAAGCCAGTTGGTTCATGCTGTCATTTTCGAAAGTCTGACCTTATTGGTGCAGCCACCGCTTCATCACCACCTGAGTAAAGTCCTCTGAAATGTTCTTTAAGTTTTTAAAAGAGATGAAAATCGGAAGGGGCCAAGTCGGGGCTGAATGAAGGATGATCAACAACAGTGAACCCAAGACGTCGGATTGCTGTAGATGTCGCAGCGCTCGTGTGTACTCCGGCATTGTCATGCTGAAAGTAAGCGTGTTTCAAGTGTGAACGAACGTTTTCTGCGGTTGGACACTTGGGTACAGTAAGTTTGTCACGCACCGACGTAGTTACGTTACACACCGCCATGGTAGACGTTATAGTTCAGAGCGCTGTACCAGCAGAATGCTGTTACTTGCGTCAGCGTAGCGGAAAAACCGACAGAGTAAAATGCATGCAACTAGTAATACGCATGAAGTGTAATATCTTAACCGGAATTGAGCACAGAACACAAAATTCGGAAGCATTACTTTTCGGCCCGTCCTCGCAGTTCTTATTTGTCTGCATCCCTGAGTGTTTCTTGTAGTATATATGGGGTAATTCGTGATCTGTTTTTTTGTAATTGGCTGTACCCCTTGTTGTATCCGCGGACCCAACTGAATAGCGCTCGCGCCCTGCCGTCGCATCGCTTGCCACAGTTTCCCGTCACGACCGCCGGCGGTGCATGGCGTTGCCGCCGACCGAAGACGTCGCGCCATTGCTGAGCTGGGGCCTACAGCGCCCTCTGGCTACACGATATAACAGGAGCGCTGGCCCCGAGTCAGGGAGTCGGGCAGGCAGCTCGTTGCAGTCGTCATTGCCGTCGTTCGTTGTCTGGTTAGCTAGCTCGCTGTGTGATTCAGTATTGTATAGCGAGTTAGGCCACGAATCAGGAATATTCTTTGGATACTAATTGGAACTGTATCTACGGGACACTCTTCGCTGTCAGTAAAGCTAAGTAACTGTTTTATACTAGCTGGCGCTTATTTGTGACTAATCGTTTTCCTGCCACCAGATTTTAGTCACAACCTGGTCACGTCCTACTCCATATCCAAATTATTGTTGCCACGCCCTGGCAGCCATAAAACCGCTGACAGTACATAAGTACATGTTCAGCACATCCATATTCCCCACAGTGTCCGTGGTTTTCTAAAATCGATAAAGCTGAATGCCACGACAGTAGTTTTTAAAAAAGGACGTGGCCAGTTCCTTTCCGCATCCTTCCGCAACAAGTCCTGTAGTCGAAATAGTGTTTCCCTGAGGAGTCTATGGTTCAAATGGCTCTGAGCACTATGGGACTTAACATCTATGGTCATCAGTCCCCTAGCACTTAGAACTACTTAAACCTAACTAACCTAAGGACATCACACAAAGCCCAGTCATCACGAGGCAGAGAAAATCCCTGACCCCGCCGGGAATCGAACCCGGGAACCCGGGCGTGGGAAGCGGGAATGATACCGCACGACCACGAGCTGCGGACCTGAACAGTCTGATCAAACGAAAAGAATCCCTGGTGACGGGACTGCTCAGTGTTTCGTCGATACAGTACGAACGGGAAATAGAATGAGGTGTAGACTGTGCTTTTCTTATGTATCTCTGTCATCCAACAGCGAGGTTGATACCCTGGGAAGTCCACCATCAACGACTGCTCCTATAGAAGTTAAGGGGTCCGCCAGCTTGGTCGCTGACGTAAAGCCGGAGATAAAATGCGGCCGCCAGTCGAGTGCAGTATAGTTTGAAACGTGCTGTGCTGAAGTCTCCACCTCACTTACACTGTACTCTCGTGATCTCGCTGCTTACTGGATTTCAAGCGGATTATGTTTTGGATTGTTGTCCTACGGATTATTGTCGGATGTGGTTAATCCTGGACTATCAAGATTATTCTCTTGGTGCGTTCTACATTTTTGGCGACCCTGCACGGATAGGAGTTGTGAACTATAAGAATTATGAACTATCATGTGATTACAGTGTATCCACATTTCCTGTGTGGTGCTTAACAGTGTGCTGCACTGTAGCATGTGTGAATGTTTCCGTATTGTTCTCCACAACGAAGATGAAATACTAGTGAGTAACGAAGGGAGACGGCCTGAGCAGTGGACCGCAAGCAGCTGCCGGAGGCACTGTCACTGTGGCAGGCACAGAGCTGCGTGGCCTGCTCACCTGTAGGCGATGTGGTAGCGGCCGCGCTCCTTGCTGTAGTGCGCCCAGGCGACGGGTTGGCTGAAGAGCGCGTCGGGCACGCGTGGGTAGCACGCCAGGTGCACGCTCTGGCCCCACGTGACCGTCAGCCTCTTCTTGGACACGCTGCTGTCGCATACGCTGGCGCTCGAGTTGGTCACGTCCTGCAGCAGCCTGCAACGAGGAAACGCGACGGCGTGTAAAAGACAGGCTCACCACCACAGCGACCATTAGTTACCTACGAGTTTGTGGTACTTGTTGGTTGGTCAGTTGGTTGATTTGGTTCAAAATGGTTCAAATGGCTCTGACAAGGGAACCTCCCCATCGCACCCCCCTCAGATTTAGTTATAAGTTGGCACAGTGGATAGGCCTTGAAAAACTGAACACAGATCAATCGAGAAAACAAGAAGAAGTTGTGTGGAACTATGAAAAAAGTAAGTAAAATGTACAAACTGAGTAGTTCATGTGCAAGATAGCCAACAACAAGGACAATCTGAGCGTATGAGTGCCGTGGTCCCGTGGTTAGCGTGAGCCGCTGTGGTATTACAGGTCCTTGGTTCAAGTCTTCTCTCGAGTGAAAATTTTACTTTCTTTATTTTCACAAAGTTATGATCTGTCCGTTTGTTCACTGACGTCTCTGTTCCCTGTAATAAGTTTAGCGCCTGTGTTTTGCTACCGCAACGCAAAACCGTGCGATTGTTATTGAAGTCGCGAGCTATATTTGCTGGATTCATATTGCCCACGGAATACATCTCACGTATTTAATACACTCTCGTCCAAAGTAGTGAACAGTCAACTGCCAGCCAGGGAGCCTCGTTAGCAGAAACACTCTCTCTTCCGTGCGCTGTAGTCGACTGACGTCGTGTTTTTCGAAGTTTGTTTAGGTGTAGCGTCCCCATACTACGGCGCAGTTACCTCGCATCGGACGGACAGATAATAACTGTCTGAAAATAAAAAACTAAACTTTTCGCTTGAGGGAAGACTTGAACCAAGAACCTCTCATCCCGCAGCTGCTCACGCTAACCATGGGACCACGGAACTCCCGAGCTCATACTATCCTTGATGTTGACTACATTGCGCATTCCCTACTCAGTTCGCATATTTTACTTATTTTTTTCATAGTTCCACACAACTTCTTCCTGTTTTGTCGACTGATCTGTGTTTAGCTTTTCAAGGCCTATCCACTGTGCCAACTTATAACTAAATCTGAGGGGGGTGCGATGGGGAGGTTCCCTTGTGAGCACTATGGGACTTAACATCTGTGATCAGTCCCCTAGAACTTAGAACTACTTAAACCTGACTAACCTAAGGACATCACACACATCCATGCCCGAGGCAGGATTCGAACCTGCGACCGTAGCAGTCGCGCGGTTCCGGACTGCGCGCCTAGAACCGCTAGACCACCGCGGCCGGCGGTTGATTTGGGGGAGTGGACCAAACAGCGAGGTGATCGGTCTCATCGGATTAGGGAAGGAATTCGGCTGTGCCCTTTCGTCCCGGCATTTGCCTGATGTGATCTAGGGAAATCACGGGAAACCTAAATCAGGATGGCGGACGCAGGTTGGAGCCGTCGTCTTCCTGAATGCAAGTCCAGTTTGTTGACCACTGCTTGTGGTACTTATACGGAATGACAGAGAGACACTTGAGCGTATGTGGAATGTGCTGACATATCTGAGGAGCCCAAGACACTTCATGTAGTTTCTTGCTTAAGTTATTCCCTGATGTCTTAACAGATGTGCTGTGATCCAGTCCCTTCTTCTTGACAGTGCTTTCCACATCGTCCTTTCCTGTCCGATTCTGCAGAGAACGTCCTCAGTCCTTACCTTATCAGTCTGCCTAATTTTCAGCATTCGTCTGTAGCACATCTCAAATGTTTCGATTTCCTTCCGATCCGTTTTACCCACAATCCATGTTTCACTATCATACAATGTTGTGCTCCAAATGTACATTCTCAGAAATTTCTTCCTTAAATTATGGCCTATGTTTGATATTGGTAGACTTCTCTTGGCCAAGAATGTCATTTTTGCCAATATTAATCCGCCTTTTCTCCTTTCTGCATCCATTATGGGTTACTTTGATGCCTACGTAGCAGAATTCCTTAACTTCATACTTGGTAATCCACAGTTCTGACATTAAGTTGTTCGCTGTGTTCATTTCTGTTACTTTTGATCTTTCTTCGATTAAAACCCAATCCATATTTAGTACCCCTTAAACTGTTCATTCCAATCAGCAGATCCTGTAATTATTCTGTACTTTCACTGAGGACAGCAATGTCATCAGCGAATCTTATCACTAATATCCGTTCGCCGTGAATTTTAATCCCACTCTTGAACATTTCTTTCATTTCCCTCATTGCTTCTTCGATTTATAAATCAAACTGTAGGGGAGAAAAAAAAAGGTTGAAATGGCTCTAAGCACTGTGGTACTTAACATCTGAGGTCATCAGTCCCCTAGACTTAGAACTATTAAACCTATCTAACCTAAGGTTACACATCCATGCCTGATGGAGGATTCGAACCTGCGACCGTAGCAGCAGCGCGGTTCCGGACTGTAGCGCCTAGAACCGGTCGGCCACATAGGCCGGCTAGAGGAGATATATTACATCCCTACCTTACACTCCTCTTGATCCGAACATTTCGTTCTTAGTCCTCCACTCATTGTTCTCTCTTGATTCTTGTACAGATCGCATATTACCCGTTTTTCCCTACTGCTTACCCCTACTTCTCTCAGAATTTCGCTTACCTTATACCATTTGACACTGTCGAACGCTTTTTCTAGGTCGACAAATCCTATGACCGTGTCTTGACTTTTCTTCAGTCTTGCTTCTACTATCAACCGCAAATCCAGAATTGCATCTCTGGTGCCTTTACCTTTCTTAAGGCCAAGCTGATCGTTATGTAACAGAGCCTCAAATTGCTATTTCATACTCCTATATATTTTCCTTGTCAGCAACATGGACGCATGAGCTCTTCAGCTGATCTTACGATAATTCTCGCACATGTTGGCTCTTGCAATCTTGATTGTGTGGATGATGCTTTTCCGAAAGTCTGGTGGTATATCGCTAGTCTTATACATTCTACGCAGCAACGTGAATATTCGATTTGTTGCCAATTAACCCAAATTTTAAAAATTCCGGTGGAATGTTATCTGCCCCTTCGGCTTTATTTGATATTAAGTCTTCCAAAGCTCTTTTAAAATCCGATTCTAATACTGGATCCCCTGTCTCTATTGGCTCCTGTTTCATCTTCAGCCACGTCATCAGACACATCGTCCCCCTCACAGAGGCCTTCAGTGTGATCTTTCTACCTATCTGCTCTCTCCTCCGCAATTAACAATAGAATTCCCTTTGCACTCTTATTGCTACCGGTCATGCTTTTAGTTTCACTGCAGGTTGTTTTGACTTTCTTATATGCAGAGTCAATGTTTCCGACAATAAGTTCGTTTTCGATTTTTCATGCAGACATTTCGTCTTAGCTTCCTTTCAGTTCCTATTTGAAACTGGTTCTTATGGGACCAAATTGGTTAGGTCATCGGTCCCTAAGCTTACACACTACTTAATCTAAACTAACTTACGCTATGGACAACACACACCCATGCCCGAGGGTGGACTCGAACCTCCGACAGGGGGAGCCACGCGGACCGTGACAAGGCGCCCCAAGCCGCGCGGCTACTCCGAGCGGTGACTGGTCAGTGTGTTCTCAACGTTTCAACATACATTAAAACTAATTCCTGCTAAGACGAGGGTCACTCCAAAAGAAATGCACACTATTTTCTTAAAAATCCATCTTTTATTCTACATGTTTGAAAATCTTACAGTGTGGAGATACATCCTTTAGGAACAATATTTTCATTTCTCCTCATAATTTCCACCCCTCTCAACTGCCTTACGCCATCCTGGAACCAGCACCTGTATACGCGCACGGTAAAATTCTGGACCAACCTGTTGGAGTCACTGTTTGGGAGCGTGTACAAGGGAGTCTAATGAGTACACAGTATGGTTTGAGAGTAAATCGGAGAAAGACGAAGGTAATGAGAAGTAGTAGAAATGAGAACAGCGAGAAACTTCAGGATTGATGGTCACGAAGTCAATGAAGTTAAGGAATTCTGCTACCTAGGCAGTAAAATAACCAATGATGGACGGAGCAAGGAGGACATCAAAAGCAGACTCGCTATGGCAAAAACGGCATTTCTGGCCAAGAGAAGTCTACTAATATCAAATACCGGCCTTAATTTGAGGAAGAAATTTCTGAGGATGTACGTCTGGAGTACAGCTTTGTATGGTAGTGAAACATGGACTGTGGGAAAACCGGAACAGTAGAGAATCGAAGCATTTGAGATGTGGTGCTATAGACGAATGTTGAAAATTAGGTGGACTGATAAGGTAAGGTAAGGTAAGGAATGAGGAGGTTCTACGCAGAATCGGAGAGGAAAGGAATATGTGGAAAACACTGATAAGGAGAAGGGACAGGATGATAGGACATCTGCTAAGACATGAGGGAATGACTTCCATGGTACTAGAGAGAGCTGTAGAGGGCAAAAACTGTAGAGGAAGACAGAGATTGGAATACGTCAAGCAAATAATTGAGGACGTAGGTTGCAAGTGCTACTCTGAGATGAAGAGGTTAGCACAGGAAAGGAATTCGTGGCGGACCGCATCAAACCAGTCAGTAGACTGATGACCAAAAAGGAAAAAAAGAAAACAAGGGAGTCATCATCTTCAAACCTTGTTCCACGAAGAGAGTTTTTCAGTCTCCGAAAGAGATGATAGTCACATGGAGCCAGGTCGCGACTGTAAGGTGGGTGTTTTTCCTGTTTCTTTGTGAGCCACTGTCAACATCTTGGGAATCCACCTGGTGGCACAAACCTTTTTTAACGCCAACACTTTCAGTATTCTGCACACACTTCCTTCCCATATCCCAACGTAGCGTGACAATTCGTTCACTGTCACGCGTCTGTCAGCAGTCACCAATTCGTTAACTCTCTGCACATTGTCTGCAGTGTGTGCAGTACGAGGCCTGCCGCTGCGAGGACAATCCTCAATGTTGCCGTGCCCGCTTTCATCACGTGACCTGCTTGCCCACCGACTAACTGTACTGCGATCGACAGCAGCATCTCCACGCACCTTTTTCAACCTGTTGTGGATGTTTCCCACCGTCTCGTTTTCACAGCACAGGAATTCTACGACAGCACGTTGCTTCTGACGAACGTCAAGTGTAGCAGCCATCTTGAAGACATGCTGTGACGGCACCACTCACGGGAACAGGTTGAACTAAGTTTGAAAACAAGCGGGAAGGATGTATCTACACACTGTAAAACTTTCACGCGTGCAGAATGAAAACTGTATTTTTACAAAAATAGTGTGCATTTCTTTTGGAGTGACCCTCGTACATGTCCTGTGTATATGAACATGAACGTCCTATCTATAGTTGTGCAAGTTGTTCCATTCTCAACGTTTCAACATATATTAAAACTAATTCCTACTGTGTAATAATACCACTATGCTGTCACCACACTCATACAATCTCGAGGCCATCCTACCTGTCCCAAGGAACTGTACCTCCAATCATTCACGCACCCGTCGACCGTGTGTGGGTATGCGTTGTTATCTTACCATGTCCTCTAGGTGCTTTGCTTTTTTTTGTTAAGTAGCGGATAATGCCATGAGTGTTAATGACAATGTGAACACTCCAGAAAATGGCAGCTCGTTTACACGAGTTTAACAAGTGGTCTATGGTTCTGCGTGTGGCGCTAGCAGCCTGTAGCAGCGCCGTTGACTCACCCCTGCGTGTAGGGCTTGCACGAGCTGGTGTCGCGGTCCCAGCCGCAGTAGGGGTCGTGCACGCAGCGCAGGCAGCTGTCGTAGCGCCGGTTGCACGTCACCAGGTCCACCTGGCGCACCCGCTGGTCCGACGACACGTACAGCGACTTCCGCTGCAACACGATATGTACGCTCTGTAAACAACACACTCAGCAACGCGACGCGATACGTCTAACGTAAAAAAAAGTGCTACATGTCCTCGCCTCATACCACAGTTACGAAAATGAGCCTTAAAGTAAGATATTCAAAAGAACACGCCTTCACTGTAAAAGTACCAAGGTGCAAAAGCCATACGCCACACAAACTATATTCTGAAATACTGCACTACTGGCCATTAAAATTGCTACACCACGAAGATGACGTGCTACAGACGCGAAATTTAGCCGACAGGAAGAAGATGCTGTGATATGCAAATGATTAGCTTTTCAGAGCATTAACACAAGATTGGCGCCGGTGGCGACACCAACAACGTGCTGACATGAGGAAAGTTTCCAACCGATTTCTCATACAAAAGCAGCAGTTGACCGGCGTTGCCTGGCGAAACGTTGTTGTGATGCCTCTTGTAAGAAGGAGAAATGCGTACCATCACGTTCCAGGCTTTTATAAAGGTCGGAATGTAGCCTATCGCGATTGCGGTTTACCGTATCGCGACATTCCTGCGCGAGTTGGTCGAGATCCAATGACTGTTAGCAGAATATGGAATCGGTGGGTTCAGGAGGGTAATACGGAACGCCGTGCTGGATCCCAACGACCTCGTATCACTAGCATTCGAGAAGACAGGCATCTTATCCGCATGGCTGTAACGGATCGTGCAGCCACGTCTCGATCCCTCAGTCAACAGATGGCGACGTTTGAAAGACAACAAGCATCTGCACGAACAGTTCGACGACGTTTTCAGCAGCATGGACTATCAGCTTGGAGACCATGGCTGCGGTTACCCTTGACGCTGCATCACAGACAGAAGCGCCTGCGATGGTGTACTCAACGACTAACCTGGGAGCACGAATGACTAAACGTCATTTTTTCGGATGATTCCAGGCTCTTTTTACGTCTTTATGATGGTCGCATCCGTGTTTGGCTACATCGCGGTGAACGCACATTGGAAGCGTGTGTTCGTCATCGCCATACTGGCATATCACCCGGCGTGATGGTATGGGGTGCCATTGGTCACCTCTTGTTTGCATTGGCGGCACTTTGAACAGTGGATGTTACATTTCAGATGTGTTACGACCCGTGACTCTACCCTTCATTCGACCCCTGCAAAACCCTACATTTCAGGAGGATAATGCACGACCGCATGTTGCAGGTCCTGTACGGGCCTTTCTGGATACAGAAAATGTTCGATTGCTGCCCTGGCCAGCACATTCTCCAGATCTTTCACCAATTGAAATCGTCTGGTCAATGGTGGCGGAGCAACTGGCTCGCCACAATACGCCAGTCACTTATCTTGATGAACTGTGGTATCGTGTTGAAGCTGCATGGTCAGTTGTACCTGTACACGCCATCCAAGGTCTGTTTGACTCAATGCCCAGGCGTATCAAGACCGTTATTACGGCCAGAGGTGGTTGTTCTGGGTACTGATTTCTCAGGATCTATGCATTCAAATCACGTGAAAATGTAATCAGATATCAGTTCTAGTATAATATATTTGTCCAATGAATACGCGTTTATCATCCGCATTTCTTCTTTGTGTAGCAGTTTTAATGGCCAGTAGTGTAGTAATAAGAGTTCCAAAAATCCCGGAAGAGCTCGTTACTGAGAAAGTGTATAGTTTGAGAAAACACAGCTCTTGTACAGATTGCTTGTTGTGACGGAGTAGGCTTTCCGGGCGCAATTCATCGCACGTTTACCGTGTTTGCACGAGCACCCTAAAATAAAAGTTTAAGTTTAAGCTCCTACTGCAAACTATAAACAAACATACTGCTTATTCATTGTAATGACGATGTACAGGGTGGAAATGGCTAGCAGCATGTCGGTATTCAAGAAAAGAAGAAGAAAAACGAGACTAACAAGATAACGAATGAAGTAAGTCGCACAAATAGACCCAGCACTTATGTCATCTAATATGCATACAGGAAGTGTAGAAAGTAACGCTACGTGAATGGGTCTCTTATCAGTTGGTTTCACATTGAGGTCGCCTGTACACTGAAAGCAATGACGCGTTGTTGCCGATAAGTTGTCGGCAGCCATGGCTCATCTGGACTTTAAGGGGTTCTTTGCTAGTTAAACAGCCGCTACCTAAAGTTTTATACCAGCAACGTGTGCTGAATGTGTTTGTGTTTATTTTCAAGGTGGCTAGTGAGGAAAAGTATAGGGATTAAGGAACTAACAAAAAAAGTATGATGATATGCTATCCACAAGGTGGTCTGCATGTTTCTGCTCTGTCTTTAGACAACCAGACAAACGTCATCCAGTGATTGAGGAGGGTTCTAGAGACGACGCACTGCAACTTTAAACTGGTCCCACACATACTGAAATGGGCTCAGGTAACATAAACCGCAGGACATTCCATTTGGTTGATTCCCGTTACCTGAAGGAAGATGTTCACAAGATGGGTGCGATGTGCTCGTGCACGATCGTCCTGCTTTATCGGCAAAAAGTTTACTAGAGGTTTCGGCAGTAGGTTTGAGGATCACATCCCGATATTGTTCGCCCTCAAATTGTCCTCGATAGCGATGAGAGGCGTCTGACATCCGCACATGATGCTGGCCCAAAATAAGGTCGACCTCCCTCCCTGCTCAACTCGTGTAGAACTCCAATGGCGCCTGGACCCTTGCGCACTCTTCTACAAGAATCAACAGTCGTCACACATCAGTGATGAGGTTCCATTCCAGGTTTCCCCTTGCCCACCTTCTTCGCGCACTACCGTGAGGGGACACCAATGAGCAAAACTGTGGAAACGGTTGTGTACTATTTGTTTGGACACATCTTCCCATTTGGTTTAAAAAGCCAGTGCGCAGTTCTGTTTCATTTACCTGGGTGTAGGAACGTCGTACGAGACGCAGTTTGTAAGCAGCTGGGATTAGCTACTGTTTCTCGCCGCGAGCACACCGCAAACCATCTTACTGTGTTTGGCGAAAAGTGCTTTGTACACGAATGCCTCTTCTCCCTTTTCCTGTTCCAAGTCGTGAATGGTTCGCGGGAAGAACGATTGCTCGTAATCCTCGGTGTGAACCCTAATCTTTCTAATTCTGCCCCGATGGCGTTTCGCCAAAATATACGTAAGAGAAAGCAATTTGTTCGGTGTCTCTTTTGGAATGTCGCAGTCGGAACTTTAACAGTAAACCACACCGTGATGCAGCAAACCTCTCCTGCAGCGTCTGCCACTGGGATTTTCTCAGTATCCCTGTGACGCTTCTGCGCTTACTAAATCAGCACATAACGAAACGCACTGCTCTCCTTTGGATCTGTATTTCCATTGTCAGTCTTGTCTGGTCAGATCCCAGACTGACGAGCAATGTTCATGAACTGTTCGAACGAGGATTTTTAAGCCACCTCGTTTGTGGGATGACTACATTCCCTAATGAGTCTACCAATGAATCTCACAAGGGGAGGCCGCCAATTGTGAAATTCAGATTCAATTCATACTGCGCATGATAAAAGCTCATGGCCAGAGGTGTAATGTGGCAAAGCACCAAGGTGCACTTCTCAGCCGTTGTCGAGAAAATCGACAGTTAAAATAAACCGTTGCGGTGAAATACTCTTAACGATGAATAGTTATCGACAGCGTCGTGGCTCAGCGGTAAGCGCTCGGGTTCGTAATCCGAAGGTCACTGGATCGAATCTCGCGCCATGCAATTTTTTTTTGTTTTTGTTTTTTGTTATTCAAATGTGTCTACACACACACACACACACACACACACACACACACACACACACACACACATATATATATATATATATATATATATATATATATATATAATTCCCGGCAATCAGTTGCAACAATTATGCATATAATAAGTTGTTGAAGGTCGTTTGTCGTGGAAAAACTGGCGACTTCGAACATCATTATGTTTTCCGCAAACAAAGTTGTATTTCACAAATGTTATTAATTGTCTTCATAATGTTAACCACGTATAGTTAACGGAAGACGTAGAAACGATATTCCGAAACGAATACGTATATATATATATATATATATATATATATATATATATATATAAACTATTAATGAATTGCTTATGCATTTTGGTGAAGGCGGATCGCTCTCTAATTGTACCGCCTCTTTTTTTCCGTTTGTTTAACAGGGTGTACCAAAGCTCTCACGTCCGCACTGATTTTCGACGATGTTATAAGTTGCGCTAGGGACCGCATCTACCTTCTTTCGAAGTTAGCAGGCAACTACGGTTTTATGCGGCGGCTCGTTTCGGCCCATTCAACATCTGTCCAAGTGTAACGAGCGGGTAACGGAGCTTACATTTCATATGCCACAGCAAATTTGTGTTCGTGGGGTTTCTATTCTAATTCGAACGTTTGACATACGCTATACGTATTCGTTTCGGAATATCGTTTCTACGTCTTCCGTTAACTATATATATATATATATATATATATATATATATATATATATATATATATTGAATTAAAAAAACTAATAATAAAAAAAAATAATGTTGCCTGGCGCGAGATTCGATCCGGCGACCTTCCGATCATAAACCCAAGCGCTTACCGCTGCGCCACGACGCTGTATAAAATTATTAACCGTAGAGAGTATTTCACCACAACGGTTTTTTTTAACTGTCGATTTTCTCGACAACGGCTGAGAAGTGCATCTTGGTGCTTTGCCACATTACACCTCTGGCCATGAGCTTTTATTATGCGCAGTATGAATCGAATCTGAATTTCACAATTGGCGGCCTCCCCTTGTCAGTCTGGTATCTGCGTCATCTTTGATTAATTTTATGTGATAGTTTCATTTTAAATCGCTCCGTATGCACTTGTGTATGTGAATGCTTCCAGTGATTGTTCTGTAATCGTCGAATCATACAGCAATGGGGCTTTGTTCCTATTAATGTTTCATACGTAACATTTATTATAAGGCTCGATTTCCAGTCACTGCACGAAGTGTCGATCCTCGGCAGGTCTTCCTGCATTTTGCTAGATTTTCACTTCCTTGGGGTACGCCCGAAGTTACGTGTAAGGATTTCATTTCCGTTGAGGATGACATGCTGTGCTCTATTTGCTAGAAACTCTGCAGTTCAGTCACACGGCTGGTTTGATATTCCGTACGTTCCTATTTCGTGCAGTAGGCGGTGACGCGAAACTGTATCGAACGAGTTCCTGAAGTGAAAGAACACGGCATCAACCCTTTGCGTCTCGACGACGAAAACAGAGAGCTTGGGTTCACACGATCATTGTTTTCGGGAACCTTGCTGAGTCTTACAAAAGAGATTTTCAGTCTCCAGAAATTTCATAACATTTGAGCATAAAACACGTTCCAGAACTCTACAACAAGTCGACATCATCAGACGTTTATGCCTATAGCTTTGAGCATCTGTTCGACGACCATTCCTGAAAACTTGAATGACTTACGCTTTTACAAGTTATTTGTAATGCTTCGCTCCTCCAGAGGCCAGTAGCACACTACTGTTGTAACAGGAGCATATTCTATTAGAATCTTATTTGCACGGAACAGATCTTCCATGTTATTTTGTGTCTTAATAGCGCCTGAATGTTCAAATGACCTCGCTGTGGTGTAAGCCAATTTGAAGCTGATCTTTGTGTGCTGACAACTGCTATTGCTGAGATGAAAATACAGTGACAGTGTAAGCTTAAAATGTGGCAGGTTGATACGCTCAACAGGATGCACAGGCCGTGATGTCCCGTTCACGATTCCAGACGCAACTCACTTTACAGAACTGTATAGAGAATCCACGGGGCTGCTCGTAGAGGCTTCCTATAGTGAAAAAGGGTAAAACATAAATGCAAGTCCTGACGCTCGTGCGAAACTCTTTTTGAGTCTACACGGACCTGAAAAAGAAATACAGTCTTTCTTCGTTATCTCATTAGTTTGGTTTCCCCAATCGTTCTGCCTTACCTCTTTGGATATTTCCATGGCACGTATTGGTTCTCCCTTCATCAAGTCAAAGATGTCTATCAGGATGGAAGAGGACTCATCATTCCTGTCGTACCACTGCACTACCTTGTACACGTGGCCGGTATCTGAAACATCATCGTAACTTGAGGCCTCCAGGAGACAAAAAGAAATAACTGTTGAGTACACGAGACGAGAGCGGAACACTTACTGGTGCCGGCGTAGTAGACGATGTACTCGGCGAGGTCGACCTGGACGCGGTCCACGACGACGTGCGTGAAGAGCACGTCTCGCCTGTAGAACACGGGCTTCCCGTTCTCGTGGGCCACCGCCGAGTCCATTAACGGGTGAGACCGGATAAAGTTGAGAACAGTGTCTGAAACACACCGACAGCTGTTTCCACATGCTATTCGACAAATACTGTCACCAGTGTCTCGTTATACGTAATACCATTCATTTACACTGAAGAGCCAAAGAAACTGGTACACCTGCATAATATCGCGTAGAGCCCCTGCGAGCACACAGAGGTGGCATGGAAGCGACTAACGTCTGAAGTAGAGCTGGATGGAAGGGCTGTCCTTAAATCCATAACAGTACAAGGGGGTTGAGATCTCTTCTGACCAGCACATTGTAAGGCATCCCAGATATGCTCAGCAATGTTCATATCTGGGCAGTTTGGTGGCCAGCGGAAGTGTTTAAACTCGGAAGACTGTTCCTGGAGACACAATGTAGCTGAAACGTCCCCTTTGAACAATTTATACACGACTGTGCTTAACCTGACACACAATATTATTTAGCGCAACGCAATCTGACTATCGATGATCCCTGCAAAAGAATGGCCCTGACTAACTTTAACCTATACCTTTCACAAATCACTTACCTCACAAAAATCTTCGTTACTCGAACTACTGCAATACAGCGAGCGCCACTATTGCCAGCTAAATAAAAGATTCAAACTACTGAAGGCACTAACTACTGATAGGGATAGTTAGCAAATGAAAGATATTAATAGAGAACAAACAATGTATTTACCTTAATAGTCATAATATATATAGCAGTTCATGACAAATTACAAAACTCCGCCATCTCTCTCCCCACATCCACCACTGCTGGCGGCTCACCTCCAACTGCGCAATGCTACGCGCTGTTCACATCCAGCTGCCGCTGCCCAACACTACAATGGCAGACAACAATGTAAACTAGCCACAGACTGCACACAGCACAGCCAGTGATTTTTCATACAAAGCGCTACGTAACGTTGCCAATAAGAAAACATAAACAGCCTACTTACATAGCAATTCTGGACGTGTCCTGCTCGAATTGTCCAAGTCCGTCAGAATGCACAGTGGACATGAAAGGATGTAGGTGATCAGATAGGATGCTTACGTACGTGTCATCTGTCAATGTCGTATCTACATGTATCGTGGGTCTCATATCACTCCAACTGCATAAGCCCCACACCATTACAGAGATTTCTCCATCTTGAACAGTCCCCTGAATATATTCAGGGCCCATGGATACATGAAATTGTCTCCATACCCGTACACGTCCAATCGCTGGATCGATGATTTTAAACGAGATTCAGCCGACGAGACAATATGTTTCCAGACATCAACAGTTCAATATCGGTGCTGACCGGGCTATGCGAAGCATAAGGCTTTGTGTCGTGCTGTCATCAAGGGTACACGAGTGGGCCTTCAGCTCGGAAAGCCCATATCGATGATTTTTCGTTGAATGGTTCACACGCTGACACTTGCTGATGCCTCAGCATTGATATCTGCTGACATTTGCGGAAGGCTTGCACTTCAGAAATCGCTCAAATTATTCTAAGCACTATGGGACTTAACATCTGGGGTCATCAGTCCTCTAGACTTAGAACTACTTAAACCTAACTAACCTAAGGACATCACACACATCCATGCCCGAGGCAGGATTCGACCTGCGACTTTAGCAGCAGCGCGGTTCCGGACTGATGCGCTCAAACCGCTCGGCCACAGCGGCCGGCGGTTGCACGTCTGTCACGTTGAACGATTCTCTTCATTCGTCGTTGTTCCCATTCTTGCAGGATCTTTTTCCGACCACAGGGATGTCGGAGATCTGATATTTCACCGAATTCCTGATATTCAAGGCACACTCGTGAAATGTCATGCGGGAAAATCCCCACTCCATCGCTACCTCGGAAATACGGTATCCCATCGCTTGTGCGCCAACTATAACACCACGTTCAAACTCACTTAAATCTTGATAACTTGCCATTGTAGCAGCTGTAACCGATCTAACAACTGCGCCAGATACTTGTTGTCATATATTGGCGTTGCCGACCGTAGCGCCGTCTTCTGCCTATTTACATATCTCTTTTTTTGAATATGCATGCCTATACCAGTTTCTTTGGCGCTTCAGTGTATTTAACATCAGCGGATCACAGATTTTCTTATACTTTGTACCACTGTCTTATTCATGCATTACGGTTTAAATGCATCTTCTTTTTATCAATCTTTCTATTGCTTGGCAGACATACACATGGATCTATTAGTAGCCAATTTCTTAATTTCTGCGCAATTAGAATCTCCTGTATTGTGTATAGCTTGTTTTAAAAATGGCAGTAGTGGTATTCCGCGGGATACCTTTCGTCGTAATGTTCCTTCCAGGATGTTTAGGAGCTGGTAGAATCGTATTTCATGACCAATCCACACGAGTCTTCGTCGCTCCATTGTGCTCCTAAATTCTCTTTCTTCTGCAATTCTTTACAGGATTTGGTTGTTGATGGTCTTACGTGTCCACTTAATGTTGAACATGCCTCTCCAGCACCATATTTCAGACGCTTTCATTTTAGTTTTGCCTATTGCTCATGTTTCGTAACCATACAGTGTTACTCTTCAACTACTTATCCTCCCTACATTAGCGATGTTGTTCGAAAAAGCCTTTTTATTTTATTACAACTGTGTGCCGGGCCGAGACTCGAACTCGGGACCTTTGCCTTTCGCGGGCAAGGTCTCTACCATCTGAGCTACCCAAGCACGACTCATGCCCTGTCCTCACAGCTTTACTTCCGCCAGTACCTCGTCTCCTACCTCGTAGAGGCCTTACCCGCGGAAGGCAAAGGTCCCGAGTTCCAGTCTCGGTCCGGCACACACTTTTAATCTGCCAGGAAGTTTCATTTCTTATCTTTACTATCGCTCCTCGTTGTTTGTATAATTCTTTAGTTAGCTTTTTGCCTCTAGAGTCCAGTTCAGCCATTGTAAGAATTTTCTTTAGTTTGCTCCAGTGGACACTGCCGAATTGTTCCCTGAGATCTACAAATGCTATATAAATTTTTCTGTTGACCCTAAGGATTTCTTCAGTTACAGTGTGAAGGCATAGGATAGCTTCTCTTGTGACTCATCCTTTTCAGTACCCAAATTGGTCTCCAACCACGTTGGTTTCAATTTTGCTTTTAATGTGTCTGTGTGTTATTCTTGTTAATTTTTTCGAGGTGTGAGTTAGAATGCTCAAAGTGCTGTGACCCTCACATGTAACTGCTTTGTTCTTCTTTGGAATCGTTATCATGATTGGTTACTTAAAGTCTTGTGGGTTAACACCAGTTATATATGCATGTCATTGATTAAGACATTTAATTACACAATACTCTTAATTATAATATTACAGAACAGTAGTGCTAACACCAGAAGTGGAAAGCTGCATAAATTAATAAATATTAACAGTGAAGTGAATAATATTAACTACGTACAAGATAATCTAAACACCAGTGGCATATTTTAGGATTACAAGAATTCTCCGAAATAAAGTGCTTCAGAGGCATCCTTATCAATTATAGACGTACGCTCAACAGTAAAGGCCGATGTTAATATTGGTTTACGGGATCGGTAATTAGCTTTCTTTCCTAGCTACAGATGTACATCAGTTCTCTGTGGATGCGATGGATATCATCAGGAGTCGAGTTTTTGGCACAAAAAAAAGATTTAATGAAGGTAGCTTGTCACAGAACGCAATACAAAGGAGCTTTCTGTAAATGCTTCCTCTGTGCTAGTTACATAAGTGTATAATAAGTGTTAATTCCGCTAGAGAGAGAGACAGAAAGAGAGAGTCGATATATGTTGATAAGAGGATAAAACAGATAGAGAGAGTGTAGAAATCAATGCACTTATCGGCACGCAGCCGGGATAATTGTACATACGACTGGCAAACACGATCAGCATGATGAACGTCACAGGTAAGCGCAGACGTACGCAAATGTTGATCACCAACGTCAAGGGTTGTGAGCATTCCTGAGAAAAACGTTACCAATAAAAATGCCGTGGTCAAGAAATGATGAAATAAACGTTGTATGATTTACTTTTTCAGGTGCAAAGGGAAGCGCTTCTTACATTTCTGCAGGGCGTGGAGATATGTTGAAGCTTCGCTACAAGCCGTAACTTTGTGTTAAACTCCGTTTAAGTATTAAAGTAATATTACTCCTAACGTCTCTACTGAGGAAGTGGAGTTTACGTTTTCCCCATTTAGGTTAAGGATGAACTTTAACAGTGTTTATGACGCACACAGAGCAACTTTGACATTCTCCAAAAATGGACTCAAGACAGACGGCTTTTTAGTCAAGTGTAATCGGAGGCCATAAGCATAATTTTCGTACTTACAATGGAACAGAGCTGATGACACGTCAGTGACATACGATACGAGGAGCGTTTGGAAGCAAAAATACATTCTTGCTTTGGAGAAGAGTGATTAGTATAATATTCACATATTTTTATTTTTGATCCAGCCACATAGTTATGATAATAAGCGTCATCGTTTCTGACACAGATTAGCTCTCATCATCAAAACAAGTGTACATCATGAAAAGTATAGCACCTAACACTGAAGTCTTGGGGCCAGCCGATACTATCGCTTCCCTTGTTACTTTGTAGTCTAAGACTTGACATTTGTTTGATGAGATATCATATCCGAGTGAAACGTAGGCTGCTAAATTTGGCATATACTCGTTAAATGTCGAAGTTAACAGTCTGCAAGGCTTTGTTGAAATGTACAAAGCGCCCGATAAGCTCCTCTTGTTTGTCCTTGTCTAGCTTTAGGTCCTTTGCTGTTTTTATCTACGTAGATGTTACTTCGCGGTATTATAGTTTAAGAGTGTTGTGTGAAGTCCCATTAACAATTGTTCTAGTATTATTCAACTTGTTCTTCGTCTGAGCTCACTATAGCCTTCCAAATTTTTTCGATATTATTTGCAGCAGAGGATTACGCGTATGAGTTGTCGTCCACCAACTCTCAAAGATGTGCCGATAGAGCGCCTGCTGACGTCACCAGAAGTTTTGTATTCCTACCAGTGTCTTAATCTCCAAAGGTCGTTACATCCCGCTAAGAAACAGCATGTGCGAAATATTAAAGCAACAAGATAAATTCCTCTGAATTTGTGTTACGTGCTAGAAATACTTCGTTTACGCCATTTACTTGGTAGAAGAAGGTATTCGTTATTAAAACCTTAGTCATATACCGTGTGAACGCGCATTTATAAAGGCTCAAAACAGCGGCTACGTTTGATGTAAGAAAACCAGGTGGGGCTATAACCTGTGTAGGTCCTGTTGCACAGCGGTGTCCTGGTTCCGCTCTTAGCACCTGCAAGTCTTTCAGCTTTCATCAGAACACCTGCTGTGTGTGTGGTGGGCAGCGCCCGCAGTGTTTGATGATACAGTGCGCACACAGGCCCCTGCGTCCCCTTCAAACTTTATTTGGGGACGTGGCGGTGAGAGACACGCTCGATGGGGAACACTGCACAATATACAAACACGGTCACCCGCAAAATGCTGCTGGCCGTTTTCGTCGAAAGGAGGCAAGCTTGGTCTTTATGAATTTCATACAGCTACATATAAGGTCGTCATAATTACATTACAGTAATGTTGGCTGGCACTAGCGTTTGCTAATCAGACGGAGTGGTCCAGGGCTATGATTCATTGCTGGCGTGTTTACCCCTTTGAGACATGAATTTTCTTCTCGAGGAGGAGGAGGAGGAGGAGGATATTAGTGTTTAACGTCCCGTCGACAACGAGGTCATTAGAGACGGAGCGCAAGCTCGGGTGAGGGAAGAATGGGGAAGGAAATCGGCCGCGCCCTTTCAAAGGAACCATCCCGGCATTTGCCTGAAGCGATTTAGGGAAATCACGGAAAACCCAAATCAGGATGGCAGGAGACGGGATTGAACCGTCGTCCTCCAGAATGCGAGTCCAGTGTGCTAACCACTGTGCCACCTCACTCGATTTCTTCTCGAGGGAGTAAAATTTTTTCTTATACAGGGTGTTACAAATAGGTACGGGCAAACTTTCAGGAAACATTCCTCACACACAAAGAAAGAAAATATGTTATGTGGACATGTGTCCGGAAACGCTTACTTTCCTTGTTAGAGCTCATTTTATTACTTCTCTTCAAAGCACATTAATCATGGAATGAAAACACACAGCAACAGAACGCACCAGCGTGACTTCAAACACTTTGTTACAGGAAATGTTCAAAATGTCCTCCGTTAGCGAGGATACATGCATCCACCCTCCGTCGCATGGAATCCCTGATACGCTGATGCAGCTCTGGAGAATGCCGTATCACAGCCGTCCACAATACGAGCACGAACAGTCTCTACATTTGGTACCGGGATTGCGTAGACAAGAGCTTTCAAATGCCCCCATAAATGAAAGTCAAGAGGGTTGAGCTCAGGAGGGCGTGGAGGCCATGGAATTGATCCGCCTCTACCAATCCATTGGACACCGAATCTGTTGTTGAGGAGCGTACGAACACTTCGACCGAAATGTGCAGGAGCTCCATCGTGCATGAACCACATGTTGTGTAGTACTTGCAAAGGCATATGTTCTAGCAGCACAGGTAGAGTATCCCGTATGAAATCATGATAATGTGCTCCATTGAGCGTAGGTGGAAGAACATGGGGTCCAATCAAGACATCACCAACAATGCCTGCCCAAACGTTCACAGAAAATCTGTGTTGATGACGTGATTGCACAATTGCGTGCGGATTCTCGTCAGCCCACACATGTTGATTGTGAAAATTTACAATTTGATCGCGTTGGATCCGTAAAGAGAACATTTGCACTGAAATGAGGATTGACACATTGTTGGATGTACCACTCGCAGAAGTGTACCCGCGGAGGCCAATCAGCTGCTGATAGTGCATGCACACGCTGTACATGGTACGGAAACAACTGGTTCTCCCGTAGCACTCTCCATACAGTGACGTGGTCAACGTTACCTTGTACAGCAGCAACTTCTCTGACGCTCACATTAGGGTTATCGTCAACTGCACGAAGAATTGCCTCATCCATTGCAGGTGTCCTCGTCGTTCTAGGTCTTCCCCAGTCGCGAGTCATAGGCTGGAATGTTCCGTGCCGATCAATTGCTTCGAACGTCTTTCTGTCGGGACACCTTCGTTCTGGAAATTTGTCTTGATACAAACGTACCGCGCCACGGCTATTGCCCCGTGCTAATCCATAGATCAAATGGGCATCTGCCAGCTCCGCATTTGTAAACATTGCACTGACTACAAAACCACGTTCGTGATGAACACTAACCTGTTGACGCTACGTATTGATGTGCTTGCTGCTAGTACTGTAGAACAATGAGTCGCATGTCAACACAAGCCCAGAAGTCAACATTAGCTTCCTTCAATTGGGCCAACTGGCGGTGAATCGAGGAAGTACAATACATACCGACGAAACTAAAATGAGCTCTAACATGGAAATTAAGCGTTTCCTGACACATGTCCACATAACATCTTTTCTTTATTTGTGTGTGAGGGATGTTTCCTGAAACTTTGGCCGTACCTTCTTGTAACACCCTGTATGGTAATCCTCTAAGGTGATTTTCTTATGATTTTAGATGCAAGATTTATGCAAAAAAAACATGTTTTCAAAACATACTTCGTACACTTGGCTTCAGGTTATGATCTAAAATAACCAATTACAAAATATTCTCTATTGTAATAAGGGATAAAAATAACAATGTTCAGTTATATAGCGGAATATAGCGAAACAACCACAATATTCTGGAGGTCACGAGCTGCTCCACATTGGCAAGAGCTGCACATTGCTATACTGACTTGCTGACATTATCACGGTGAGGCTCAACAGCTGGCAGCACTTGCGCATGATGAAAAGCCTGAACACTCACAAATGTGTACCGCAGTTACTCACAACTCACAAATGTGTACCTCAGGTTTCCTTTGGGAAAAAATATTTTGTTGCAGCTAAGACACAATAAAATTTATTGTATACAATTTGGGTAGAGAGTCTGAAAGGGCTAAACAACCTGAGATAGGTCAGAGACAGAAACTTTCATGCTTGATTTTATTCAAATAGCCTTGTTTCCAAATTATCTGTTTCTTGTCGCTCACATGGAAGTGTTTCATAACAGAAAGTGTTAATTCATGGGGTGATCGGACACAGTACCGTGAGCGTAAAGCATGAAGCAATGTTGGAGAAATTTAAGGGTACAAACTCTGATAGAAACGCTTTGAACGACGTGATACGTATGGTTGCGTAATCATAAACCAGGATTAGTTACAGAGACTTCCTGGCAGATTAAAACTGTGTGTCGGATCGAGACTTGAACTCGGGACGTTTGCCTTTTGCAGGCAAGTGCTCTACCGACTGACCTACCCAAGCACGACTCACGACCCGTCCCCACAGCTTTAATTCCTCGTCTCGTCTCCTACCTTCCAAACTTGCCCGCGAAATGCAAAGGTCCTGAGTTCGTGTCTTGGTCCGGCAAACAGTTTTAATTTGCCAGGAAGTTTCATATCAGCGCACAGTCAGCTGCAGGGAGAAAATTTCATTCGAGTTCATACAGATTGGAACTTTAATCTGTAGACAGCGTTGAAACGAAACGTATGAAGCGCAAATCGCAATTTCTCCTTATTTCTCTAGTCAAATGTAACTACCGGTTTGTAATTAAAATAAATACAATTAATTGTTAATTTACCCAACGAAAGGTGAATGAGTGTATGGGGAACAACTTCTATCAGCTGAATTACACTGAAAGAAATGAAACTGACGTTATGGAGAGTAACTGAATGAATGAAATGCAGTTAACGCGAAAGTATATCAGTAAGATCTGTTCATAAATGCTGAATCAGAAGTGTATACAAAAATGTTGTGACACTTGATTTCATTCATTTCACTCAATTTTATTCAGTTGGTACAAATTCCCGTGCCAGGGGTTCTCTGCCACATCCGTTCCTCCAGCGGATCTACACTCCTGGAAATTGAAATAAGAACACCGTGAATTCATTGTCCCAGGAAGGGGAAACTTTATTGACACATTCCTGGGGTCAGATACATCACATGATCACACTGACAGAACCACAGGCACATAGACACAGGCAACAGAGCATGCACAATGTCGGCACTAGTACAGTGTATATCCACCTTTCGCAGCAATGCAGGCTGCTATTCTCCCATGGAGACGATCGTAGAGATGCTGGATGTAGTCCTGTGGAACGGCTTGCCATGCCATTTCCACCTGGCGCCTCATTTGGACCAGCGTTCGTGCGGGACGTGCAGACCGCGTGAGACGACGCTTCATCCAGTCCCAAACATGCTCAATGGGGGACAGATCCGGAGATCTTGCTGGCCAGGGTAGTTGACTTACACCTTCTAGAGCACGTTGGGTGGCACGGGATACATGCGGACGTGCATTGTCCTGTTGGAACAGCAAGTTCCCTTGCCGGTCTAGGAATGGTAGAACGATGGGTTCGATGACGGTTTGGATGTACCGTGCACTATTCAGTGTCCCCTCGACGATCACCAGTGGTGTACGGCCAGTGTAGGAGATCGCTCCCCACACCATGATGCCGGGTGTTGGCCCTGTGTGCCTCGGTCGTATGCAGTCCTGATTGTGGCGCTCACCTGCACGGCGCCAAACACGCATACGACCATCATTGGCACCAAGGCAGAAGCGACTCTCATCGCTGAAGACGACACGTCTCCATTCGTCCCTCCATTCACGCCTGTCGCGACACCACTGGCTGCACGATGTTGGGGCGTGAGCGGAAGACGGCCTAACGGTGCGCGGGACCGTAGCCCAGCTTCATGGAGACGGTTGCGAATGGTCCTCGCCGATACCCCAGGAGCAACAGTGTCCCTAATTTGCTGGGAAGTGGCGGTGCGGTCCCCTACGGCACTGCGTAGGATCCTACGGTCTTGGCGTGCATCCGTGCGTCGCTGCGGTCCGGTCCCAGGTCGACGGGCACGTGCACCTTCCACCGACTACTGGCGACAACATCGATGTACTGTGGAGACCTCACGCCCCACGTGTTGAGCAATTCGGCGGTACGTCCACCCGGCTTCCCGCATGCCCACTATACGCCCTCGCTCAAAGTCCGTCAACTGCACATACGGTTCACGTCCACGCTGTCGCGGCATGCTACCAGTGTTAAAGACTGCGATGGAGCTCCGTATGCCACGGCAAACTGGCTGACACTGACGGCGGCGGTGCACAAATGCTGCGCAGCTAGCGCCATTCGACGGCCAACACCGCGGTTCCTGGTGTGTCCGCTGTGCCGTGCGTGTGATCATTGCTTGTACAGCCCTCTCGCAGTGTCCGGAGCAAGTATGGTGGGTCTGACACACCGGTGTCAATGTGTTCTTTTTTCCATTTCCAGGAGTGTATTTCAAAGTACTTCGTAAGTAAGAGTAGGAAACATAAATGACCATGAAAAAACGTACTCAATATACGTAGTTGTGGACGAAATATCCAAGATGATTATTCATTCATGCAGACCTACAATTGTCGTACAAAAGTTACGGAAAGGTATAACCGCCGTTTGATGGTATGATATGCTTTATTACACGGTCTACATTTCAGCCTTCTGTGGAATAAATGAATATACGACGAAAGTACAAATAGCAGAAAATCGGAGGGGGGGGGGGGGGGGTAATATGATTAATGTATAGATCCCACGATTTGTTTTCTTACTTACATGTCAGAAATCACCTGAAATATATATCTTCGATTACTTATACCTGGTGTTTCGTATGTAAAGGTGACAATATTTTTGTGGTATTTTAACTGGCTGGCTATTTTCACGATTTGTTGACAGGATAATAATATTAAATAAAACGGATGACCAGATCACAGGTTTACTCTTCGTTTCACTGTGTCGAAGCAGTAGCGAACATAAACATAAGTGAAATGATCGTCAAAGATCATCACAGAGACATTACAAAATGGCTCTGAGCACTATGGGACTTAACATCTATGGTCATCAGTCCCCTAGAAGTTAGAATTACTTAAACCTAACTAACCTAAGGACATCACACAACACCCAGTCATCACGAGGAGAGACATTACAGACTGCACCATGTAATGTATGGTATGTGAAAGAACTAACTCCTGGAATTGTTCATTTAAGACGCTGTTTACCTTATCTTTGCAACAGATACAAGATGTCAGAATTTATATTATATGACATAGAGAAACAACTTCATAGTGTGCACGAAAAGATCGCGATACCTACCATCATAATTTAAGAGATGTAGAAGCTAAACTTAGTGAAACCATTAAATATTTGATACGTGGTTCGTTATAAAAATAAATAGTTATAAACATCTCAAGGATTACAACCATCATATATAAGAGCACGTTTGATACATATGAAAAAATGGTTTTAAACATAGTTAAAAGATAAAGTCCCTTTTACACTGTATGTGTGTGCGTGTGCGCAAATTGGCTAGTGAAGTGTAATTTCCGGTTTGTGACTAAAATAAATACCTACAATTAATTGTTAGTTTACCTACCACAAGATGAGTAAATCTATGGAATCAAATGAAGCTAAAGGTATCGAGAGGAACTGAATCACTGAAATGCAGTTACGCGAAAGTACACTCCTGGAAATTGAAATAAGAACACCGTGAATTCATTGTCCCAGGAAGGGGAAACTTTATTGACACATTCCTGGGGTCAGACACATCACATGATCACACTGACAGAACCACAGGCACATAGACACAGGCAACAGAGCATGCACAATGTCGGCACTAGTACAGTGTATATCCACCTTTCGCAGCAATGCAGGCTGCTATTCTCCCATGGAGACGATCGTAGAGATGCTGGATGTAGTCCTGTGGAACGGCTTGCCATGCCATTTCCACCTGGCGCCTCAGTTGGACCAGCGTTCGTGCTGGACGTGCAGACCGCGTGAGACGACGCTTCATCCAGTCCCAAACATGCTCAATGGGGGACAGATCCGGAGATCTTGCTGGCCAGGGTAGTTGACTTACCCCTTCTAGAGCAAGTTGGGTGGCACGGGATACATGCGGACGTGCATTGTCCTGTTGGAACAGCAAGTTCCCTTGCCGGTCTAGGAATGGTAGAACGATGGGTTCGATGACGGTTTGGATGTACCGTGCACTATTCAGTGTCCCCTCGACGATCACCAGTGGTGTACGGCCAGTGTAGGAGATCGCTCCCCACACCATGATGCCGGGTGTTGGCCCTGTGTGCCTCGGTCGTATGCAGTCCTGATTGTGGCGCTCACCTGCACGGCGCCAAACACGCATACGACCATCATTGGCACCAAGGCAGAAGCGACTCTCATCGCTGAAGACGACACGTCTCCATTCGTCCCTCCATTCACGCCTGTCGCGACACCACTGGAGGCGGGCTGCACGATGTTGGGGCGTGAGCGGAAGACGGCCTAACGGTGTGCGGGACCGTAGCCCAGCTTCATGGAGACGGTTGCGAATGGTCCTCGCCGATACCCCAGGAGCAACAGTGTCCCTAATTTGCTGGGAAGTGGCGGTGCGGCTCCCTACGGCACTGCGTAGGATCCTACGGTCTTGGCGTGCATTCGTGCGTCGCTGCGGTCCGGTCCCAGGTCGACGGGCACGTGCACCTTCCGCCGACCACTGGCGACAACATCGATGTACTGTGGAGACCTCACGTCCCACGTGTTGAGCAATTCGGCGGTACGTCCACTCGGCCTCCCGCATGTCCACTATACGCCCTCGCTCAAAGTCCGTCAACTGCACATACGGTTCACGTCCACGCTGTCGCGGCATGCTACCAGTGTTAAAGACTGCGATGGAGCTCCGTATGCCACGGCAAACTGGCTGACACTGACGGCGGCGGTGCACAAATGCTGCGCAGCTAGCGCCATTCGACGGCCAACACCGCGGTTCCTGGTGTGTCCGCTGTGCCGTGCGTGTGATCATTGCTTGTACAGCCCTCTCGCAGTGTCCGGAGCAAGTATGGTGGGTCTGACACACCGGTGTCAATGTGTTCTTTTTTCCATTTCCAGGAGTGTATATCAAAAGATTCGTTCAGAAATGCTGACCAGGAATGTAATAAACGTGCCATGGCACTCATTACATTTCACTCAGTTTTATTCAGTTAGTACACATTCTATGCCAATGGTCTTCTGCCAAACCCGATCCTCCAGTGGAACTATTCCAATATACTTCGTAAGTAATAGCAAGAAACATCAGGGACCATGAAATTTGAATCAGGCCTGGATACGCACTCAGAAAGTTTAACGGTTAGAGCCACTGCACGGCATATGCAGGAGATCTTGGTGCCAGTACCAATCTTGGTTCTGGCATATACAACAGCTGAATTTATGTTTCAAATCAAGCCACGGACAAGGATTCCGTGAAAGTCGTCACTGAAATGCCAATAGCCGCTATAGTGGTGGGGGACGAGGGAACACGTGGAGCTAGAACATGCTGTTTGGTTGACGCAAAGCTGATATCTGTACAAAACGAATCTGGATGGATCAGAGGTACAGGGAAAAATAAGATATTGAAGGACCCAAACGTAGCTCATTGCGCACAGGATTGCTTTCTGAAAGGAACGTACTTGGCGAGAGTATTTGTTCAGAGGGAAAAAGAGGGTGCCACGGAATTACAAAACGGGGTTTCTTACTAAATAATTCGCTTTGTGAGGTGAAGAAGCTGGACAGTCGGACGGACGTAGCCATAGAAAAGTATGTTGGTCGGCAGGTGAGATACACAGGTACATCTAGTGTGAGATACTTCACTTCAAGGCTTCATAAGTTACAACTGTCTGCAGCACTAGTATCAGCTGAGAGTTGTGTGAGACTTTTTTATGCTGTCACTCCAACTATAGTTGGGTTGGCGTACAAAGATCCCCGACAGTTGTTGTGGGCTGGGCACGGCAGTTTCACACGCCAAACACGGAACGCGATTTTGCAAATGTCTCTATGGCAACGCTTCGTTGTTGTCGCTGTTACATACACGACTACTGTTTTCGCTTCTGGCCGTTAGCCGTATGCACCTGAAACCTGGCACCAGCGTTGCTAACGGTTGGGGTTTACTTACTACTTCGATTGGACTGTAGCTCCTGGGCTGCAGTCCAGCGCGGGGCACAAATATGCATTAGGCAACACTCAGGAATTCTGCAGACAGCCACACGCTGCCACGAGTCTCGCATCAGCTCACTGCTGTGCGCTGTCTGGCAAATAAAGAGCGGAAGTCGTAGCACGTCTGATACTGTGTCGTTTGTCTCAGAGTAGTTCTTAAAATCCAGTGTAAACGATCCTGAATTCTTCATTTATACAAGGGGAAAATAATTTTTATCTTATTTTAATCGTGGTAATGGAAAAATATTGTTTCTGAATTTTGTTTTGTACAGTATAACTGAAACAAATCACTCATCGAGTAAAACAACACTTTACAGTATTAAAATGATTGTCATATAAGCTACTTGCGTTTCTACAGTCTGTAAACACAATGTCGCTATTCACTGCTAACTGCAAATAACGGACTCAACTTCATTCATCTATAATTAATAAATATAATTAAAGCTGTCTGAAATTCCAGCAGGGGGTTTGGAATAAAGGCATATGCAAAAGCATAATCACGTCAAACACTAACAGACAGACTGTCCACCCTTGACCAGTGCGTTAGTTGATGATAGGACCTGTGTCGAAGCATCGTGGAATAACTCCACAGCGTTAGAAGCACCTGTAGAGGAAATTGTAGGGAATGACTCTGAATGGAATATACACTACCGCTAATTAAAATTGTTACACCATGAAGATGACGTGCTACAGACGCGAAATTTAACCGACAGGCAGACGATGCTGTGATATGCAAATGATTAGCTTTTCTGAGCATTCACACATGGTTGGCGCCGGTGGCGACACCTACAACGTGCTGACATGAGGAAAGTTTCCAACCGATTTCTCATACACAAACAACAGTTGAGCGGCGTTGCCTGGCGAAACGTTGTTGTGATGCCTCGTGCAAGGAGGAGAAATGCGTACCATCACGTTTCCGACTTTGATAAAGGTCGGATTGTAGCCTATCGCGATTGCGGTTTATCGTATCGCGACATTCCTGCTCGCGTTGGTCGAGATCCAATGACTGTTGGCAGAATATGGAATCGGTAGGTTCAGGAGTGTAATAGGGAACATCGTGCTGAATCCCAACGGCCTCGTATCACCAGCAATCACCAGCGGTCGAGATGACAGGCATGTTATCCGCATGGCTGTAACGGATCGTGCAGCCATGTCTCGATCCCAGTCAACAGATGCGGACGTTTGCAAGACAACAACCATATTCACGAACAGTTCGACGACGTTTGCAGCAGCATGGACTATCAGCTAGGAGACCATGGCCGCGGTTACCCTTGACGCTGCATCACAGACAGGAGCGCATGCGATGGTGTACTCAATGACGAACCTGGGCGCACGAATGGCAAAACGTCATTTTTTTCGGATGAATTCAGGTTCTGTTTACAGCATCATGACGGTCGCATCCGTGTTTGGCGACATCGCGGTGAACGCACATTGGAAGCGTGTATTCGTCATCGCCATACTGGCTTATCACCCGGCGTGATGGTATGGGGTGCCATTGGTTACACGTCTCGGTCTCCTCTTGTTTGCATTTACGGCACTTTGAACAGTGGACGTTACATTTCAGATGTGTTACGACCCGTGACTCTACCCTTCATTCGATCCCTGCGAAACCCTACATTTCAGCAGGATAGTGCGCGACTGCATGTTGCAGGTCCTGTACGGGCCTTTCTGGATACAGAAAATGTTCGACTGCTGCCGTGGCCAGCACATTCTCCAGATATCTTACCAATTGAAGACGTCTGGTCAATGATGGCCGAGCAAATGGCTCTTCACACTACGCCAGTCACTACTATTGATGAACTGTGGTATCTTGTTGAAGGTGCATGGGCAGCTGTACCTGTACACGCCATCCAAGCTCTGTTTGACTCAACGCCCAGGCGTATCAAGGCTGTTATTACGGCCAGAGGTGGTTGTTCTGGATTTCTCAGGATCTATGCACCCAAATTGCGTGAAAATATAATCACATGTCAGTTCTAGTATGTTTGTCCAATGAATACCCGTTTATCATTTGCATTTCTTCTTGGTGCAGCAATTTTAATGGACAGTAGTGTAAATAAGAGTGAAGACAGGTGTAACTGCTACTCTAGGATGAAGAGGCTGGCTCAGGGCAGGACGTTTGTGGCAGGCCTCGTCAAACCAGTTAGATGGCTGACAACCCGAAAAAAATTCCTGGGTGTTTTTAAGTGATACCGTCGATCGAAACACTGACACTCATTTCGCGATATCGTTGCGTATTCCATTTCTGATTTCGCTGCATGTCAAACAAGAACATTATGTGAAATGAGAGACAAAATTGTGACAGGATGTTTCGAGTCGGCGCTGCGTCCTTCCTTACCGGGCAGCGTTTCCGTGTCGTTGACGCACTCGCCCGGCCGCGGCTCGGGCACCTTGCTGGAGAGGACGGGCAGCCAGGCGGAGCTGCTGGTCGCCTGCTCCTTGAAGCGGCCGCGGAACGCCTGCTGCACGTCCTGCAGCGTGTACGAGCAGATGGCCGAGCCCACCAGGCCGGTGCCGGAAGTCGTGAAGACGGCGTAGAAGCGGTCCGGGTCGTCCGGACTGCGGTACACGTCCTCTGTGGACAAACAGACGCGCACACCGAAGTCCACCAGCTGCTCGTAGACACGACTGTCGGGAACAAGGCGCCATATCGCTCTGGAAATGCAAGGCTCAAATGGTTCAAATGGCTCTAAGCACTATAGGAATTAACATCTGAGGTCATCAGTCCCCTAGACTTAGAACTACTTAAACCTAGCTAACCTAAGAACATCACACACTTCCATGTCCGAGGCAGGATTCGAACCTGCGACCGTAGCAGCAGCGCGGTTCCGGACTGAAGCGCCTAGAACCGCTCGGCCACAGCGACCGGTGGAGATGCAAGGAGTTGAGTTCATGCAGAAATGCACTAAAATCTACTGAAACACAGTGCGATCGAACCAACTTACCTAATATACCTAAAATTCTAACATCTTTACGTGCATTTTGTCGCTATAAGTCAGCTTCCCAGATACACAGTACATGGGAAACGGAAGACATTTCTAATCAGTGAATATTCATAAACGAACAACATGTTAAAGATATAACGTGAGGCGTCGAAACTGTATCCTAAATACACGTTCTATAGGTCATAGTCACGAAATTTCGTAAATGGTCAGTGCCTATATCTCCCATTACATGCACAGGGGCTGGACAAAAATACGGAAACACGGACAGCAATGCTTACTTGAATGTAAATGCAGCTGATAGCCAAGCTGAAGGTTTGGCTGTTGTACTTTGTCATGAAAGGCAACTATGCAATGTCCTCAGTACGTTCCAAGTGTCAGCCGCGGTCAAAACAGTGTTATACATACGTAGCAGTGAGTGTATTATGTCGGAGTTAAGTGAACTCTAATGTGGGTAAATTGTTCGTGCTTCTATGGTCGGTGCTTCCGCAACCAACCGACTCGAGGTGCTCGGTGTTTCAAGAGGCATCACAGCGAGGATTTATACCGCTTGTAGGGAAAGCAGAACATCATCATGCGCTAAGTCACAACGCGGACAAAAGTGTGTGCTGACTGATCGTTGCGGACGGTCACTTCAGAGGATTGTGTCGACAAATAAGAGGACGACAACTGCGTAAGTCACTGCAGAACTGAATGTCGCACTCGCGAACCCTGTCAGCACCAAAATAACACGAAGGAAGGGTCGGAAGTAGGGCACTGCATGGCGAGCTGAAATATAAACCCACTTATTAGCGATGCAAAGTCCCGTAACAGGAAAACGTCCTGCTGAACCCACCAAACTTATTATAGGGCACTGTGAGAGCGTTATTTCGTTGGATGAGTCTTGTTTCACACTGTTTTCAAGTTCGGGCCGAATATACCTCCCAAGAGGGAAACATGGCGGGGGTTCGGTGATGATTTGGGAACTCATATCGTGGTATTCCATGCGTCCCATGGCTGTTCCGCGAGATTACTAACAAGGATTATGTCACCAGTTTGGATGATCAGGTCTATCCCATGGTACAGTGTTTGTTTCCCAAAGAAGATGTTCCTGTTCAAAACCAACTGTTCACAAATTTATAGCCGGCCAGCACTGGTTTTACGAGCAAAAGGATGAAATGTCGCATCTCTCCTGGCTACCACGGTTACCAGATCTCAATACCATGAAGCCTTTGTGGCTCTCTTTGGAGCGACGTGTGTGTGAACGCTGTTCACTTCCTTCGTCTTTATCTGAACGTTGGTACAAGATCCCCTTGAAAGTCGTAGAGGTCTTGAATTAATCCATCCCAAGAATCGATGGCGACGGGATTTCCTGTACCGTATTAGGCATAGTAATGTGTTGCGCTGTTGGCGTTTCCATATATATATATATCTCGGCCATCAGATCTTGCGTCGCACCCCGGTCACGTCCTGCTACCAATTCCAACTTATGTTTGCCAATCCAGGCAGAAATGAAAGTGGTAAGATCGTATAGGACCAAACTGCCTAGGTCATCGCTCCCTACGCTTACACACTACTTGTTAAGGACTCCAAATACTGATACAAATTACTTGAATTGTTGGTAGAAACGTCTTGCTTACGACTGCCTTTACAGATGCATTCCCTTTTCTCAGAACCCTTACAACATGACGTTATGTTAATGATTAGAGCCGGCCGGAGGGGCCGTGCGTTTCTAGGCGCTACAGTCTGGAGCCGAGCCACCGCTACGGTCGCAGGTTCGAATCCTGCCTCGGGCATGGATGTGTGTGAGGTCCTTAGGTTAGTTAGGTTTAAGTAGTTCTAAGTTCTAGGGGACTGATGACAAAAGATGTTAAGTCCCATAGTGCTCAGAGCCATTTGAGCCATTTGCACCAATGATTAGAGGTGTTGGTATTAGTATACTATGAATGAGGTGAACACTGATGAGCCAAGACCTAGGATATCAGCCCACATCGAGACCGAATGCCACATAATGACGTTGCTATCAAGTGACGCGGCAAGGAAAGTCTACAATCGGAGCTGAGACAAATAGGGCTTCATTCAAACAATGGTGCGAGCCGAAAATAGGGAAATCCAATGGCATAAGAGACTTCGACAAAGATTGATACGGACCGACGCCTAGTAACGAGTATCTCGGAAACGGCAAAGCTGGTCGGTTGTTCGCCTGCTATTGTCGTGAGCAACTACGGAGAGTGGTGAAGGAAGGTGAAACCATGGTTAGGCGACTAGGTGTAAGACGTCCACTGCTCATCACAGGAGGAGGATATCGGCAGTTTGACCGCTCAAGTAGACGGGCAGCGATACGGGGCAGTTCTGACGACACAGTACAATCCTGGAACAGGCGCAAGTGTTCTGCATAACACTATTCAGCGCAACTAACAACAATGCCAATTACGATTGCAGTCGGCATGGAATCGTCGAGACTGGACAGTCGATCAGTGGAAAAGTGTCGATTCGTCGGATGGATCACGACCTTTCTCACATCAGGCTGACGGTCGTGTCCGTATACGCTGTTATCGAAGCGAATGGCTACTCGAAACATGCGCTGCGCCATGGGCCCATGCTGGTGGCAGCATAATTAGAGGGGAAATTCGTGTGGGCTTGCATGAGAATTGTGATAGTAATCGAAGCAACCATGACAGGTGTGGAGCACGTCAACATCATCGTAGACTACATCTACATCTACATCTACATCCATACTCCGCAAGCCACCTGACGGCGTGTGGCGGAGGGTACCTTGAGAACCTCTATCGGTTCTCCCTTCTATTCCAGTCTCGTATTGTTCGTGGAAAGAAAGATTGTCGGTATGTTTCTGTGTGGGCTCTAATCTCTCTGATTTTATCCTCATGGTCTCTTCGCGAGATATACGTAGGAGGGAGCAATATACTGCTTGACTCTTCGGTGAAGGTATGTTCTCGAAACTTTAACAAAAGCCCGTACCGAGCTACTGAGCGTCTCTCCTGCAGAATCTTCCACTGGAGTTTATCTATCATCTCTGTACCGCTTTCGTGATTACTAAATGATCCTGTAACGAAGCGCGCTGCTCTCCGTTGGATCTCCTCTATCTCTTCTATCAACCCTATCTGGTACGGATCCCTCACTGGTGAGCATTATTCAAGCAGGGGGCGAACAAGTGTACTGTAACCTACATCCTTTGTTTTCGGATTGCATTTCCTTAGGATTCTTCCAATGAATCTCAGTCTGGCATCTGCTTTACCGACGATCAACTTTATATGATCATTCCATTTTAAATCACTCCTAATGCGTACTCCCAGGTAATTTATGGAATCAACTGCTTCCAGTTGCTGACCTGCTATATTGTAGCTAAATGATAAGGGATCTTTCTTTCTATGTATCCGCAGTACATTACACTTGACTGCATTTCTTCTTCGAAAGCGATGGCATCTTCCAGCAAGATAACTGTCCGTGTAATAAGGCGATAATCGTACTAAAATGGCTTGAGGAGAATGATAGTGAACTCACGTATATATCTTGGGCACGAAATTCGCCTCATGTGAACCCGATGGAAAGCATCGGGCGCCGGCTACGAACATAAACTACCGGTCGTTAATTATGGGCACTGCGCGACACGTGCATTGTGTGCCGCCACATACCTCTGGAAACCTACCAACGACTTGTCGAATCCATGATAAACAGAATCGCTGCTGTACTGCGTTAAAGGTGGACCAACACGCTACTCAGCTGACCAGTATTTACATCTTTTGACGTAGAACAAAATACAGCATGAAGTTTGGTCGTTAACTTTTTGTCTGCCATTTAAGTCTCTAAGTTAATGAAAGGAAGTGCCAGAACTAAAAACAATATTAAAACCAACACATGAAAATATATAAAAATGGAACAAACTGATAAATCGTTATTTTCGACTAAGAATAAATTATGTCATTTTAGCAGCGCGGAGTGGCCGCGCGGTTTGAGGCGCCATGCACGGGCTGCGCGGCCCCTCCCGCCGAAGGTTCGACCCCTCCTCCGGGCATGTGTGTGTGTGTGTGTGTGTGTGTGTGTGTGTGTGTGTGTGTGTGTGTGTGTGTGTTTCTTAACATGAGTTAGGTTAAGTAGTGTGTAAGTCTAGAGGCCAAACCTCAGCAGTTTGGTCCCTTAGGAATTCACAGACGTTTGAACATACGTAATTTTGTACCAACGGACTAGTAACACAGAAGAAGAAACATAATGAGTGAAAAAAATTTCTGACCATTACAATGGTTTACTCATTAAGAAAATTCAAACAGGCGCCAATGTAACCTATAATGTAGGCGATATCGTAGCATTTCGTGAAAGAAATTTCCAGCGACATAGAATATTGGGCTTTTGTCTTCGATGACTCAGGAGGATTCCACAAATCTTGTAGAGGGGTTAGGACACAAAGTTCAACGTTCCACAAGAAATCATTCATTCCAATAAATAAGTCCGTTGCGCCACAGAGAATCCGTGTCAATTCAAGTACTACTTCTTGTCCCTGACACGACCGATGACATAATGCTATTTTGTTTACATTTCCGTGGCAACATCTCAGTGTTGCCGTAGTTCTGGGTGACTATGGTTTTCATTCCGTGTTGCGCAGAGATTGGTTCGAAAGATTTGCGTGTATGTAATCCACAGGTGAGTTTCTTGACGAATATCAGAAATATGGCTCCTTGCAATCCAGCGAAGACGGTGTTTAGAAAAGAAACTTCTCTGAAAGGTCAAGAGCGAAACTTTATGTACTGTTTACGTGTTTACTTTGAAAGTGAAATGTACACGGGTGTCCTTTAACAGCAGATCATCTACAGGCTGGCGGAAGTGTAGAATATCTTTTCAACAACAGAGAAGGGAATGACAAATGAGAAAGAAACTGCAGATTCAACTCGAAGTTCTAGGGAAGAAAGGTATTACTGGAACTTGCGTACACTGCGGCGTGGATTGTTTGTTACGAGAGGTGCTAGCTGAGAATCTGGAGGGCATAATGTGGACTTATGAGAAAGGGATATAAAAGATACATGTGACTAAATGGTGAGTTTGCCAACAGCGGAGGGCGGGCCATCTTCTATTATTCATACTGGATCTATGAAAGATTTTACGGCAGTGATATACTAAAAAATCTTGCCTCCGTAGCTGAGGAGTCAGCGCGCTGACTGCAATGAGGAGGTACCGTGATCGATTGCCGGTACTGTCAGGGACTTTTCCTAGGTGGGAGGATTGTTAAGGGGTACTCTCAGTTTCGTGAGGGCTGCTGAGGAGCCAGTCAGCCGTTTAGTAGTGGTTCCAAGATCAAGAAAGTCGACAACGACCGGGAGAGTGTTGTGTCGGCCACATGCCCCTCCATACCGAATCCGATGTCGGTATTGGCAGAGGATGACACGCTGATCGGAGAGGCCAGAAAGGAACTTAACTACTTACTATACCAAAAAAACTGGAATGATGGCTAACCGATTTACAAATAGGTCCATCACTCGGTTCCTAGCAAATTTCAGTTCAAGGTACTTGATTTTTTTTTTTTTTTTTTTTTTTTAATCGACGGACAATGTGCTGTACCATTCCGGACAGTTAAACGCACCAACTGCGCCTTCAAGGAAACATGACATTTTGTTCAGGTTGAAGGGAAGGAATATAGGCTTCGAACAGGTTATGCGAAAAGATATAAACCACAGAAAACAAAGTAGGTACCTCATTCATTCGCAACAGATATATGAACACTAAATTCCTGTCGCAGTACTAGTACTCACTGGCATAAAATTTGTCTGATCTGCCGAGTGAAATAAAACGTTCTTGTTCTGAGACATGAAGAAACTGGGTAACAAGGCTGTTACTCGAATAACTCCAGAGAAATGGAAGAACATCGTGGCCCAACCATGGAATGGCACAAATAACCGAACGACAAGGAGGGCCTCTCCGAATACGAAATACAAAACATGAGAGACGATGAGGGCAGCGAAGTGGTGTGTATGCGCCACTCATCTGTATCAAATGGGCTCATGTAAGCGTGACAGGGAGGCAGAAAGAATCTGTTGTGTCTGGAATTAACTTTGACCACACCGTGAATGAAGTTGCCCGATTTTTTGTAATCAACGCGGACGTCCATCGTGTCTACAAGGAATGGTGTACCACTCGACGTTATGTAACACGAATCAATCTGATTCAAACCCGACAGGAATTTCCGCTGTCAGAGAATTTGCAGCTATCAGAGAACGGAAGTCAGTCGCAACAGTTTTCGATCGAATGCTGCCTACGGTACAGCATGTAACGGACATTTGGAGTGAAGTACTTCGCAAATTCACAATTTCTCAAAGGAGCAGATGAAACTGCCTGTCTTCACTGAGTCAAACAATAAAGACTCTGCACAGCAGCTACCTGGAGGCGCGTAGTGTGCGATTTAACTTCCTTGTAGAAGATGTAACATGTCGTATGCACCTACGGCCGAAAAAGACGTTTAACTCGCAGTGTGAGGACGGTATGAGTCAGGCCGAAGGTTATCATGTGATGTTTCTCGTACTGTGACTTGGGCTCACTGATTCAGGTTGTTGTGAACATTAAACATGAGGTTTATTTCAATATTTTCAGTGACCAAGCGTTGCCGTTTCTTCTACGTGTGCATTATGCTACGGGTACCCCAGTTCTTTTATACAACTGCTGTATTCAGTGGCCGGCCGGGGTCGCCGAGCGGTTCTAGGCGCTACAGTCTGGAACCGCGCGAGCGCTATGGTCGCAGGTTCGAATCCTGCCTCGGGCATGGATGTGTGTGATGTCCTTAGGTTAGTTAGGTTTAAGTAGTTCTAAGTTGTAGGGGACTGATGACCTGAGAAGTTAAGCCCCATAGTGCTCAGGGTCCTTTGAACCATTTTTGTATTCTGTGCTGCATGCATACTTTCCTCATTCTATGAATGGCTCAAATGGCTCTGAGCACTATGGGACTTGACTTCTGAGGTCATCTGTCCCCTAGAACTATTTTTAGAACTACTTAAACCTAACTAACCTAAGGACATCACACACATCCATGCCCGAGGCCATCTCGTGGTGATGCGGTAGCGTTCTCGCTTCCCACGCCCGGGTTCCCGGGTTCGATTCCCGGCGGGGTCAGGGATTTTCTCTACCTCGTGATGGCTGGGTGTTGTGTGCTGTCCTTAGGTTAGTTAGGTTTAAGTAGTTCTACGTTCTAGGGGACTGATGACCATAGATGTTAAGTCCCATAGTGCTCAGAGCCATTTGAACCATGCCCGTGGCAGGATTCGAACCTGCGACCGTAGCGCTCGCGCGGTTCCAGATTGTAGCAATCTATGAATGCTCGAAGACACTATCGCTCTTAGAAAGGCTCACTGAACCATTCTATGACAATCAGATAGAAAGTTTCTGGGTCTGTTTATTAATTGGGTGAACCGTAGTAATCAACACCTGCACAATGTGCTACCAGTGCCAGACCTAATCATCAGCGAGCTGCTTCATCTGGACGAGGCATACGTAAACGAACTTGCGGGCTCTCTTTGTCAGAAAATTGCGACCATTTTCAAGGACAGAGGTGGTCTTAGACTGCATTACAGTGGTGTCTGTCCCAACTGCTTTTATTCAGTAATGCTGGTAGAGACTTCGCAGTTGAAATTTGTGTTCTGTCGCCGGATGCAGTACAGTACGCACCGGTGAGTCAACGATGGCTTTGAAGAACTGCATTGTCAGACGGGTCACTTTCGAATACAGAAGCCTCACTACGCAGATGACATCTCAAGAGGACATAACGAGGTGAAGAACTTTTGTTCGCATCGGAGATACGTGTAAGAGAGCGTACAGCTGCCTACTGAAATTCGCGGTGATTGGCTGTGCGAAAAGTAATTCAGGCAGCTAATGACAAAGGGAATGTCATTGTCGCCGCCCGGAGTGGCCGCGCGGTTTGAGGCGCCATGTCACGGACTGCGCCCCCCTTTCGCCGGCGGTTCGAGTCCTCCCTCGGGCATGGGTGTGTGCGTTGTTCTTAGCACAAGTTAGTTTGAGTAGTGTGTAACTCTAGTGACCGATGACCTCAGCAGTTAGGTCCCTTAGGAATTCTCACAGCCCGCATCTCGTGGTCGTGTGGTAGCGTTCTCGCTTCCCACGCCCGGGTTACCGGGTTCGATTCCCGGCGGGGTCAGGCATTTTCTCTGCCTCGTGATGGCTGGGTGTTGTGTGCTGTCCTTAGGTTCGTTAGGTTTAAGTAGTTCTAAGTTCTAGGGGACTGATGACCATAGATGTTAAGTCCCATAGTGCTCAGAGCCATTTGAACCATTTGAATTCTCACACATATCTAAACATTTTTTGAAACTCATTGTCACTGCAAGGAAAGCCAAACCGAAACACAGGAGCTGTGCTGTTGCGGTAAAGGTGGCCTGAGACTTTAATCTTTGAAAGGGACATTTTGGGGGGGACACCGTATTTTCTATCGGGAAAGATCAACATTAAAACCCTAGTGGTAGAATAGTGTCGTTGAGGAAGGGCAGACGGCTAGTACTCACGTATCTCGTCGAAGTAGAAGGGGAACTCGCCGGGCAGGGAGCAGTTGAGGCGCGCCTTGAGGAAGGTGGCCCAGTTCTGCGAGAGGATGTTCTTGCCGCCGGTGTCGCGCTTGCAGACGCGCGCCACGCGCGAGTAGACGCTCTTGCCGCAGTTGATGTACTCCACGGCCGGCTCTCGGAAGAAGAACAGCACGTGCTCGCCCACGTCGAACGAGCCAACGAAGTTCGGCTCTGTGGGCAATTGCCGTTGCACAAATGATGAACAAAACCACTCACCTCCACAAAAATCCGATTTTTTTTCGCCAACACTGGAAGGGAATATCATTACAGCCAAATGCGAATGCATTAGAAAGCAGGAATATTATTTAAAAAACGTAAAAGTTACCTAAGGCTCCCAGTATTCTTCAACAGGAACAGTAAAATGACACTGGCCTAGAAAATACAGGGTGAATCAAAAAGAATCATTCGATTTGGCACGTCTATTTTTCTGAAACTAATAGACATATAAAATTTACAAATAAGTTCCGGGAATTCAGCCAGGTAACACTTTCAGCAACCGCCGATATTTCGGCGGGAGAACACCCCGCCATTTTCAAGGCAAACTGCAACGGACAGGTGACGTACATGCAAATTTAAAACTTTGGTTCTCTAATTGAAGCAGAAACGATAACACACACACTGAACACTAGTGCCACCAAAGATGACGTAAGTCAGAGCTATCGATAGTGAGACAACGAATTCGCAGGTGAGGTAGCATTGACTCTGTCCCTCTGTTTTTTGACAAGGGAGAGAGCCGGATTCCAAACAGAGTTTAAACAGAAACCTCCATCCCTGTTAACTAGGTTGCTCGCTAATTTCATCTCAACTGCCTCCTTAATGAGACAGTCCCAATAGCTGGACATGCATGCCAATATCTCGGTGTTATTATATAACATGGGGTGACCAGCAATGTTCGGCAATAGCACATCTATTTGGCTGCTGTAATCGTGTGTGCCGTTTATGCTCAGTACATAGGTCCTCCACGGTCCTGATAGTTTGACCAATATATGCCACGCCGCAGCTACAAGGAACACGATATACACCCGCCCTACGCAGACCAAGAACAGAACTCAAAAGTGCTCTAATTTTAAATGGTGGTCGGAAAAGTGAAAGTGTTACCTGGCTGAATTCCCGGAAGTTATTTGAAAGTTGTATACGCCAGAAGAAACTCAGGACTCATATAAAATTAATTTTGTTTTTTGATGAACAGGAAAGTCAAAAACGCTTTTTTTAATACCATTTCATAGTTGTTCAGTACGCCCCCCTTGAGATGCACGGCATATGTCAATGTGGTATTCAAATTTTTCTCACACTGCAGCGACCATGTCTTGTAAAGCTTCCACAGCTGCTGTTATGCGATGTCTCAGTTCATTCATTGTTGCCGGTAATGGAGGCACATGAACAGAGTCTTTTATAAACCTCCCCACAAGAAATACTCACACACATTCAGGTCCGGTGACCTTGGAGGTCAGTAATGTTAGTCTGAATCATTTCGTCCAGTGCGACCGATCCATCGTTCAGTAATCCTTTGCTTTAAAAATTCCCGCACTTCCAGATGCCAGTGTGGCGGTGCCCCATCCTGTTGGTAAATGAAGTCGTTCGAATCAGTCTCCGATTGTGGGGAAAGAAAGTTCTCAAGCATATCGAGATATGTTCTTCCTGTAACAGTGTTCTCGGCAAAGGAAAATCGACCATACTCCTTTTCCTGTCAAACTGCATACAACACATTACATTTTGGAGAGTCCCTCTCATATTGTACAACTTAATGTGGTTGTTCCACACCCTACATTCTCACATTATGACAGTTCACCTTTCCATTTAAATGGAATGTTGCCTCGTCACTAAACACTAAGTGCGGAGGAAAACTGTCATCCTCCAAATTGCCAAGAACAAAATTACAGAACTCCACACGTCCTTGTCTGTCAGCTTCACGAAGAGCTTGCAGCAGCTGCATTTTGTATGGTTTCATGTGTAAACGTCGACGCAACACACGCCAGAAGAACATTGGGAGCATGTTGAGCTGTCGAGCTGCACGCCGAACGGATTTCTGTGGACTTCTGTGAAACTATGGCGGATGCGTTCGACGTCTGTGTCAGACACTCTGCGATGGCCCGACGATTTGCCTTCACACAAACAACCTCTTTATCGGAACTGTTGATGTCTTCGTCTAATGCTATGTGCTGTAGGAGGATACACTCCTTACCTAGTACGAAAGTCACGCTAAACACTTGTTACTGATCCGCACCGTGCAAAACGTAGAACACAAAACTCTTTCTGTTGTCCCGACACCATTTTTTCCAGAACTGAAGTGGGCACACACTGCTACTATCTAGCGGGAACCATGTGAAACTCCAGGGTTTGCTCTTTCCAACAGGGCGTTGTTCACGCACATATCTCAAATAACGTAATAGTTACGATTTTTCTTTAAGTCGGATGATTCTTTTTGATACATCTTGTACTTTATTCACGTTAGCATAAGCAAACTGAATCTCACCAACGGCGCCGATTGCAGACGATATCAAATGGGTTGCCTGTCTTAAAGAGCATGAAATATTTTGTGGTTCAGTATTACTTTGTCCATTCTGTACTGCTCCTTCATATTGTTCTTCATCTGTCAACTTTCTTTTCTTTTTTTTACTTTCTTCTATTCCGACATTTCAAATTCATTCAGTTTCCTCTTCAAAGGATTTCTAAGTCTCGACGTTTCACTTCCATACAATGCTGTATTCCTGCGATAATTTTCAAGAACTTCTTCCTCAGTTCCATGTCAATTCTGATACCAACAGAACTTTCTTACTCTCTTCGGCTGTGCCAGTCTAATCTGACGTTTGATAAGGCCATTTTAAATTATGTCTCTTGCTTTTCGTGACAACGACGAATGCTGCAGACATCGTTTCGTACCTTCCTCCAATCACTGTACCCTCCAGAACACCTTTGACGACCATAAAAGGCACATTTATACAGAAACAGATGCAACGTAATCTAGATTATTAGGCACCTACTGGCAAGGACTTGTCGTAGAAACAAGTAACAACAAAGAAAACGGTTAATAATAATAAATATCAGTAATCGTAGATGATAGGAGAAAAAAAATTAAAAATCTCACTTGACCAAAAACAGAATAAAGACAGATATCTACATCTACATATATACTTTGTGGGGCACCATATGGTGGTTGGCGGTGGGTATCTTGTATTTCCTTTCTTGTCATTTCCTTTCCCGTTCGACTCGCAAATGGAGAACGGCTGTCTGTATGCCTTCGTAATACCCCTACTTCCTCTTATACTGTCCTCGCGGTCCCTATGCAAAGTGTACACTGGCACCAGTAAAACCATTCTACAGTCAACTGCAAATGCCTGCTCCGTAAATTTTCTCAATACTGTTTCGAGAAAAGAACGTCGTCTTCCATCCACGGATTCCCGTTTGAGTTCACGAAGCACTTCTGTAATACATGCTGAACGGAACCATGGTCACAAATCTACCAGCACACATCTGAATTGTCTCGATATCTTCCTTCAAACCGGCAACCTGAGTATGCCAAACACCCGCACGGCATTCAAGAATAGATCGCAGAAGTGTTCTATACGCGATCTACTTCTAAGACGAGCTACACTTCGCTAAAATTCTCCCAATAAATCCCAGTCGACCATGAAACGCGTACGTTTCATAGGCAGCGATGGCGAGCCATGAGAATCTCTGACCGGAGAGCATATAGTCAGTTCAGTTGCGAGAGAGTAATAGCGCGGAGAGTTCAGTTCTGCTGCGAGAGAGTGGTGGTACGTAGTGAGTCGCGAGAGCATGTGGTACATTTTGCGAGTTAGCAGTTGTGTGTGACGAGTCGGCGGGCGTCGACATGGCATTCTGGTCGAGATTCAGGACGAGGTATATTTTTTAAATAAGGTAATGAAGCAGCTTTGCGCTCAGCTAATAATGTATTGTAATGGATCTTAAGTGTAATTAATTTGTTCAAGAATCGCCCCAATAATAATTTTGTTTTTAAAGCAACCATTTTTAACAAAGAAACCTTTTTTAAAATCATATTTCCCTTGCATTTCCTTAAAGAAAAGTTTCCCTTAAATTCAAAATATATATAAATATATATATATATATATATATTTGCGATGCATTTCCTCCAAGCTATGGCGAAAAATAAGAGCAGATGCAGTTTTATTGAGGTAAGAATAATTTGAGTTTAATCAGGGCCTAAAGATAGACATTTCGGTCTATTTGCGTTTTCATTGTCAATGAGATTTCATTCATTTCTTATTAAATTGACTTTCATTTTTTTGGGGAGGTTACACTTAGCACGATTATAATTGTCATTTCAGATTATTGTCATTATAAGAAAATTTCTCTGGGAGGTTACACGATTATCTCATTTCTCTCTTACATTTTCTCTGGGAGGTTACAACCATACAATTGTCTACGATCGTGATTGTGACAAGCAGCATATAATGATGATGAAAATTAGGAGTGGCGGTGCCAGCGCCTACTGAATTAGCTTACGAACTCCTGAAATTGTGGAACTGAGTACGCAAATTACGGAAGGACGGATATAATGCCGATGCGAGATGGATTTGAAAATTAACGCTTTAACCATGCACCATCACTCCCATGAAATTTAGCTAAACATAATATTTCATTAATTACCGTTTCTCGTTATCACACCCAATTATTAACTTTGACTGTTTAAATCACTTTTTATTAAAATGTTACTTCTATAACTACTTCTTATCCCTATGTCTTCACACATATTATTAATTAATTACCTTTCCTCCTCACCATTGTCCCTGCTTTACTTACAACGTCATGCTCACATTTCATTATGCGATACTGCTCCACGTAACTTCAATACTTAAGCACGAACCGAACAGTAACTGACTACACAAAGCAGTTTATTCGCCGGACGTCATCTAAGAAACTTCATGTCGAGTAAAAACACCGCTGCAGGTGTATGGTTACCTTATTTAAAAACCATTACTGGTTTCGTAACGTTAGTTACATCATCAGGTGAAGTCAATTACATCATGATACCGGAATATGATATTAAACTTTCCCACGGTTTTCTAGAAGAAGAGTACAGGGCAGCGATGCGCTCCGAGATACATAATGCTTCACTGAAACTACAAATTAAGAGTTCATTTGTTTGTTTCGAAGTATGTGGCTTCCTGTTATCACCTTCCGTTCACGTAATCGTTCCCAACTGTATAAATTTGATCGTTGTTGATTTACTCCGTAAGTCTAGGATCCAGCGATCATTAAAATTGCTGATAGGACAGGAGTGTCACTAGATAACTTGTTCGCCAGATTGGGACGACAACAAGGCGTAAGAAGGGCGTACAGTAGTAGCCACTACAGAATTTGGCGCCCATTGTGAAGGCGGCTAAGCAAACCATTGGAACCTACACGGACGGAACCAGTATCTTTGTCTACTAGCTCTGACTCTATTCCGATACACGAAGTGTAATCAAAAAGGAACGGAAATGTTTTAATTTCACAGACTTAATACATCCGACTTTCAAATATTTTTATCATGTTGGTACATATGTTCCTCCTCTATGTTTGCGTTTTTAGCTGTTTTGAATATTTACTTTATTGTAGACATTCGAAAAGTTATACGCATCTTCTCGAGCTCGATAAATTTTTATTTTGTAAATAGATGGATCAAGGAATTTGCATTAAGTTTTGTTTGAAAAAAAAAGAAAAAAAGAAAAAAGGGCAGCAACGCATAAAGTTATGAGTAAGACTAGAGTTCACTAGTCGCATAAGCATTTCAAGGAGGGTCGAGAAGACGTTAAAGAAATCAGTCGTCCTGGACGCGCCCTAGCATATCAATTACTGACAACAGTGTGGAACAAGTGAATAAATTAGTTCTGTAAAATAGACTAATCACCATCAGAGAGGTTGCTGATGATGTTGGCTTTTCCTTTGGCTCATTCCAAGCAATTTTTTCGGATCTCTTGGGCATAAAACGTGTAGCAACAAAATTTGTTCCGAACTGTTATGTGCTGAATTTCGACCAACGACAACATAGCTGAGGAACTGATGAATATAGTCGACAACGATCCAGAGCTTCTAAAGGTGTTCATAGGCGGTGACGATACATGAGTGTACGGGTGTAATGTTGAAATCAAGGTCCAATCGTCTAAATGGAAGTTGCCTGAAGTGTCCGGGCCGTAAAAAAAATTGATAAGTGTGATGACATGTGAGATGTTTCTTACTGTTTTCTTTGATTACAATGGGACTGTGTATCATGAGTTCCTGGCTTTTGATGCTACGATCAGTGAGGAATACTGCCTGGAATTTATAAGCCTTTTGCGTGAAACAATTTAAAGATAGCAATCAGAACTGGGGCACAACCACCCGTGGAAATTGCATCGCGATAATGCTAGCGCATGCACCTCAATGACTATTCATGATTTGTTGGCAAAAAAACGTTAATTTTACATCAGCCACCGCATCCGCAGGACATGGTTCCCTGCGACATCTTTCTATTCCCGTGGCTGCAGAAAGCCATGAAAGGACTTTATATTACCACCACTGAAAACCATAGCGAAAAGTGAGCTCCCGAAGTGCTTTCAAGACTAGAAAAAGTACTAGCATCAAGTGTATTATATCAGTGGGGGATTACTTCGGAAGGGGGAAAGTCGATGTAGATAAATAGAGATCGTTCAAGGAAAACAAAAGGTGTCGTTACTTCTCGATCACACCGTGAACACTCCGATTCTTCAAAATTCACAAAATTCTTCTTCACTTATCTTTAATCTGCTGGGTTTACGTAGAAAAGAATCACGCCTAGACATAATATAAATCATACCTTCTGTAGGGTTCAGGTGTACTGTTGTTTACCTTTGCTTGACGCTTCACAGGAGCTGGTGGACTGCTTTTCGCCTATTACGATTGTCCAACTTTTGTTGCCAATTATACGGAGGAGCTAAGACATTACGACCACTGCCCACACAGAGACTTATGGCTCCATGCATACGAGCGATTTACTATCGCGAGCTCGCAGCATTGTTTTCTCGAGCGTTTCTGCAGCGCATGTGAAACTATGGACCGGCCGCGGTGGCCGAGCGGTTCTAGGCGCTTGAGTCCGGAACCGCGTGACTGCTACGGTCGCAGGTTCGAATCCTGCCTCGGGCATGGATGTGTGTGATGTCCTTAGGTTAGTTAGGTTTAAGTAATTCTAAGTCTATGGGACTGATGACCTCAGATGTTAAGTCCCATATTGCTCAGAGCCATTTGAACCATTTTTTTGAAACTATGGAGCGGTACACACTGCGGCCTAGGCGCTGCAAACTTGGCGTGAGAACGCGGCAAGAGAATTGTACTCGCCTAGCACTCACTACGTTTACATGCGATATATCTTCCGAAAGACGAACATCGAATACGGGAAACCATTTTTCGCTGTCGTGTTTACACGTTAAGGTCTGAAGAGAATTTGCTAGCCCAGTTAAATATGGCGTCCGGAGAACAGTTGATCCAGTTAAGGCAATCGTAATTTCTCTTTACTTAAATATTAGAGGTGGACAGTTACGTGCTCAGTCAAACATTTCTGTTTCTCTTTCACTGAACAATCAGTCCATATTAACTGAATATTTTGAACACAAGACGTAACCTGACAACAAAAGCTCGTTTCAAAAACAGTTGTGCGTTTACTTGGGACCGAAAATCGATTGCGGATGTGGGAAACCGGCAGCTAGAAACGTATTCCCAGAATCGATTTCGGAGTGTTTACTTGACCAACAAGAAGCAGTATTGTAAAATCGGTTTACGAAATCTGGTTTTGGGAGCCCAACGTAAACGTAGTGACTGCCGCACCGCAGCTGATTGTCGTTGGAGGGCAGCGCACACGATTCGTAACAGCTGTCATCAGTCGGCCATGGATTCAGTCGATTTGAACATGGAATTGTTCACTGAAGAGCTGAAAAAATAGCGTGAAATATGGGACACATCTCGCAAGGAGCATCGAGATGGGATTAAGAAGAGAGTTGCATGGTTTAAACTAAGACTGTTAATATATTTAAAAACATCGGGAATGCAATACATAGACATTTAAAAATACAGCGTAAACGGATCTCGATATGTCGAAAAAGGTATAGATATATCAACAGAAAAATATCGACTATACACCTAGAAAAATATGGACTCATTGTAAATATACTGCCGGTTTTAGAGCTCTATATTTAAGTGTTGATTTACAATTACAATATCCTGTACATCAACAAGCTAGCAGCCTATCTGTCCCCCGCAGAGCAACAGTTAAAAGGAAAATCATGCAGGTTCACGCTTGGCGATTGACACTTTGCTAACTGTATGCAAGTGACACGATAAAAGGTGTACGAAGGTGTACCAGTGTTCAGCGCACATTGTACGACATGGGTCTCCACAGCAGACGACCTCTACACGATCCCATGTTGATTCAACTACGTTGTCAATTACGATTGTAGTGGCATGGCACCACTGAAATTGCGTCGTGGAACAATAGCAGCAAGTGACAAGGTCAGATGAATTACGTTTCTCGTTTCACCACGTCTATGGCCGTGTCAGGATATACCGACATTCTGAAGAATGGCGGCTCGAAAAATTGAAGTGCGTCACGGACGCAGGCTGTCGGTGGTAGCATTTTTGGATAGCTGATATTCGCCTGGGCGTCCACGGGACGTGTGGTAGTAATCGAAGGAACCGTCACAACCGTGGACAACGTGAACTTCGTAGCGGACCACCTGCACACTTTCATGCTTTTTGTCTTCCCCGACGGCGACAGCGTGTTCCCAAAAGGGTAACCGTCCGTATCACGAAGTCAGAATCGTGCTACAGTGACGTGCTACAGTGACGTTGCAGCCTGGCGATCAAATTTGCTTGATCTGAACCCGACGAAATAGATCTGGGGCGCATCAGGAACCAGCTCCGTGTCCAAAAACCACTGGCCACTAATCTACGGGAATTGCGTCTCCTATGTTAGTCATTGTGGTGTCACCGCCAGACACCACACTTGCTAGGTGGTAGCCTTTAAATCGGCCGCGGTCCGTTAGTACACGTCGGACCCGCGTGTCGCCACTATCAGTGATTGCAGACCGAGCGCCGCCACACGGCAGGTCTAGAGACACTTCCTAGCACTCGCCCCAGTTGTACAGCCGACTTGCTAGCGATGGTTCACTGACACATTACGCTCTCATTTGCTGAGACGATAGTTAGCCTAACCTTCTGCTACGTCATTTGCTACGACCTAGCAAGGCGCCACTATCATTTGCTATTTATCTTGTGATGCATGTACCGTCAGACCGATGTTCACCAATTATGGATTAAAGTTAAGTATTCCAACAGCTACGACCTTTTTTGCTAAAGCCTAACTTCATTAAATGTTCCAGACCTCACGCCAGCCTGCGTGAGCTTAACGCGTGCCTTTCGGCTACCAATCATAGTGGGTTGGCTGTCTTGCCAAGTCACATCAGTCATACGGTGTCACACACAAACCTATGAAATTATAACAAGGACTTGTCGAGTCAAAGACAAGCAGATGTTGATGTTGGGTTTGTGAGGCGCTCAACTGTGCGGTCATCAGCACCCGTACAAAGACCCAGTTTTTACACAGTTCAATTTTTACACAGTCCAACCTAGCGACTGTCACCAATGATGATGATGAGTTGATGAGGACAACACAAACACCTAGTCCCCATGCACAGAAAATCCCCAACACTGCAGTGAATCGATCCTGGGAGCCCGTGATCCACAGACAGCAACGCTTGCCACTAGACCACGAGCTGCGGACTTACAAAATTCTTACCGTACGGCCTTTCAGAGGTGGATCAACACGCTATCAAGCAGGTTCTCAAATTGATTTGGTCCTTCTGTATATGGCTTTCACTTTAAGAGTAGTTTCCTTTATTTGACTAATAGGTTACAGCCTTCTCAAATTCATCTTTGTCTGTAGGATATGTACCAGAAGTTCCCGCTGATTACGTAGTATATGTTCTGTAAGCGGCGGACACACACGTATTTCTTCAGCCTATGGTGTTTAACGAGTTACGACAGTTCCTTTACTAATATTCGTCATTTTCACCACGGGAAGAATTATACGGACTTCCACGCAGAAATCGTCTGAACAGAAGTAAGGCTTCAGGCGGCTGCTCTACGCTCGTGCGTAGGGCGCGCGCCGCCTTGATCTCGCGGCGTACACACGTCAGAGCGCGCGGCGGCAGGGTGGCAGCACTGCGGCGTGCTTCCCCGCGGGGAGTCCCGCGACGGAATGCGCGCCCTTTGTGCGGCGGGCGTCGCGGCTGACGCGACGTCGCGAGCACAGGCGGCGCCGGCGGCCTTTGATGTGCGACGCGGCGCACATCAGACGCGCCTCCAGCCGGCAGCTGACGCTAACAGCTGGCCAGCGCCGCTATAGACGTACCCGCTGTGTCGCTAAAGCTGCCGATGTGACTCACTGCTGGTCTCCATTCCGTCTACTGCACTGTTTGCGGTGCTAAAACACTGCACTACAAAAAAAAAAAAAAAAATTCGTCGACAAGGAAAAAACGAGAATGTCTCCCTTCCAGGAAAACGGAACCTCTCCCGACATTATGTGGGAAACCGGTGCTAGCTGTTACACGGAGCAACTTGCTACATGTGAATTTTGAATTAACCGCTGGTAGCAAAACAATTTCCATCCGGTGGATGGTAAGGCTTCAGGCGGCTGCTCTACGCTCGCGCGTAGGGCGCGCGCCGCCTTGATATCGCGGCGCACACACGTCAGAACGCGCGGCGGCAGGTTGGCAGCACTGCGGCGTGCTTCCCCGCGGGTAGTGGCCGAATGCAGGTGGTCGGTATTATAGGGACCGGGAGAGGAAGTGTTCTTTCTCAGTCTGTTCCTAATTTTTTTCTTTTCCGAGTATCTTTTCTGACAGCAACATAGTCTTTCTTATACCAGCGAAAGTGCTGCATCTTCTGAGAGTCTTAACTCCAGGTAATTAATAAAACGTTTAACATATTACCAAAATTAAAAATTAATGCTGTGTCACAACCAGCCACGTGTCACGTGCAGTATGTTACCGTGTTTTCCCACTGCGAAGATATGAGAAATTACAAAAAGAAAGCCCCATACCTAAAGAAACACACAGCGAAGTGGCAAAAGAAGTAATCGCTTGTTCTTCAATGAGAAAGGGCGCTAATAAATATGGAATCAATTTATGATGCAGCGGCGAAAAGACAGTTATCTTTCAGTGCAACAGAGAAGATGCACACAAAGACAAAAGAAGTATAAAAGATTTCTATAATTTTAGATAACATTCCTGGTAAATAGCAATCTGTTAGTGAAGTAAAATTATCAAAAAAGCAGTCTCGCACGGTCACTTATTAAAAATGTGACCGGTTTCGGTGTCTAGTAGTAGACCATCTTCAGATAATGCACCATCAGGCTGACGGTGATGACGTCTGGAACAGTTCTGCCGGCCCCACGTGCAAAAGAATTTCTGAAGAGAGAGTTCATCTGACAGGGAAGCCGATTGGTTGTATACTGAGTGTACTGAACCCCATTTCAAATTAGTGCAGCTACGAAATGGTTTCAGCACACTATGCGTGCAGAATGCACTGATGATTATTGCGGAAATTTTCATTAATACGAAATCTGCAAGTTCTCCACAACACTGACTCTTCAAAATGTCAGATTACTAATATTTTTTTTAAAACAAAACGGCCTTTCTGTAATACTGACAAGAAATTACATGAAAGAGAAAAAAACGTACATAATACTGTAACATTTTTCATCAATATTTCTTAGGCTACACTATGTGTAACAACTTACCCCACCCATGCCCCATTGTGGGGTATATATTTAAACGGGCGTGAACGGAAATGATGTCAAGTCAGTGACTTTCCTGAGAGCTGAGCACAAGTAAATAAAGGTGTGATGAATCTATAATAATGGTGCAATATTTTCATGTATTTCGCATAAAAATATCTCAGAGACCTTCTTGTGCAAAAATAACAATATTCCTGCCCTCTCCTGGTTATGCGGTCATAGTGGTCAATGTTGCACTGTGAAAATATTAGTGTACAAAGTAAACGGTAATGCTTACACAGCCTTGGTCAATCATATTTTTCCTCGAAATTGTGAATTTTGTCACTTCACAATGAAAGCAGAAAAGGACGATATCACTCATTCCTGTGCGATGAATTACCAGACAGCCTGGATAAAGTTAGGCTTGCAGAAAGACGACTGTAATTGATGCACGATGGGACATCAACCCATTTTCTACGAGACCTGCGACAATACCTCACCACAACGCTTCATGGGTGACTGTTTGGTCGAGGATGTAGGATAGCACGGCTTGCTTACCGGAACTGCCCTGGCCAGCACATTCTCGAGATCTCTCACCAATTGAAAACGTCTGGTCAATGGTGGCCGAGCAACTGGCTCGTCACAATACGGCAGTCACTGCTCTTGATGAACTGTGGTATCGTGTTGAAGCTGCATGGGCAGCTGTACCTGTACACGCCATCCAAGCTCTGTTTGACTCAATGCCCAGGCGTATCAAACCGTTATTACGGTCAGAGGTAGTTGTTCTGGGTACTGATTTCTCAGGATCTATGCATCCAAATTGCGTGAAAATGTAATCAATTGTCAGTTCTAGCATAATATACACTCCTGGAAATTGAAATAAGAACACCGTGAATTCATTGTCCCAGGAAGGGGAAACTTTACTGACACATTCCTGGGGTCAGATACATCACATGATCACACTGACAGAACCACAGGCACATAGACACAGGCAACAGAGCATGCACAATGTCGGCACTAGTACAGTGTATATCCACCTTTCGCAGCAATTCAGGCTGCTATTCTCCCATGGAGACGATCGTAGAGATGCTGGACGTAGTCCTGTGGAACGGCTTGCCATGCCATTTCCACCTGGCGCCTCAGTTGGACCAGCGTTCGTGCTGGACGTGCAGACCGCGTGAGACGACGCTTCATCCAGTCCCAAACATGCTCAATGGGGGACAGATCCAGAGATCTTGCTGGCCAGGGTAGTTGACTTACACCTTCTAGAGCACGTTGGGTGGCACGGGATACATGTGGACATGCATTGTCCTGTTGGAACAGCAAGTTCCCTTGCCGGTCTAGGAATGGTAGAACGATGGGTTCGATGACGGTTTGGATGTACCGTGCACTATTCAGTGTCCCCTCGACGATCACCAGTGGTGTACGGCCAGTGTAGGAGATCGCTTCCCACACCATGATGCCGGGTGTTGGCCCTGTGTGCCTCGGTCGTATGCAGTCCTGATTGTGGCGCTCACCTGCACGGCGCCAAACACGCATACGACCATCATTGGCACCAAGGCAGAAGCGACTCTCATCGCTGAAGACGACACGTCTCCATTCGTCCCTCCATTCACGCCTGTCGCGACACCACTGGAGGCAGGCTGCACGATGTTGGGGCGTGAGCGGAAGACGGCCTAACGGTGTGCGGGACCGTAGCCCAGCTTCATGGAGACGGTTGCGAATGGTCCTCGCCGATACCCCAGGAGCAACAGTGTCCCTAATTTGCTGGGAAGTGGCGGTGCGGTCCCCTACGGCACTGCGTAGGATCCTACGGTCTTGGCGTGCATCCGTGCGTCGCTGCGGTCCGGTCCCAGGTCGACGGGCACGTGCACCTTCCGCCGACCACTGGCGACAACATCGATGTACTGTGGAGACCTCACGTCCCACGTGTTGAGCAATTCGGCGGTACGTCCACTCGGCCTCCCGCATGTCCACTATACGCCCTCGCTCAAAGTCCGTCAACTGCACATACGGTTCACGTCCACGCTGTCGCGGCATGCTACCAGTGTTAAAGACTGCGATGGAGCTCCGTATGCCACGGCAAACTGGCTGACACTGACGGCGGAGGTGCACAAATGCTGCGCAGCTAGCGCCATTCGACGGCCAACACCGCGGTTCCTGGTGTGTCCGCTGTGCCGTGCGTGTGATCATTGCTTGTACAGCCCTGTCGCAGTGTCCGGAGCAAGTATGGTGGGTCTGACACACCGGTGTCAATGTGTTCTTTTTTCCATTTCCAGGAGTGTATTTGTCCAATGAATAACTGTTTATCATCTGCATTTCTTCTTGGTGCAGCAATTTGAATGGCCAGTAGTGTATAACACTTTTCTGCCATGACTTACATCAGGAGTGGGAGAATCACTGAGCGCCTGGTATCAGCTCTACACTATCTACAGTGATGGAAAGCAACTAGTGCGTGCTTTTAAGAGGATAAGTGATATTTTGTCTAGTGAGCTTATAATTCTGTTGAATACTACATGTGTTACGGGACAAGTATTTTTTCTCTTTCTGAAGATATTTGTGTGAAAACAACTTTAGTAGGGAGGGATACTCACTGTCGAGCCACTTGGAGTCGTACTTGAGGGTCCTCTTGAAGGAGAACTCGCGGCGGCCGGTGGTGAGGTTGTGCAGGTCTGTGCGGAAGATGACGGTGTCTGCCTTGGTGAACTCGGCGTTGGTGCCGCTGTAGAGGCCCGGCAGGCCGCCCGGGTTGCCGCGCTCCACCCACACCGCCGTCGAGTTGTCCGCCGGGTCGTACGGGCACTTGGCCACGCCCGTGCCCACGCCGGGCACGTGGTCGCGCCGCGACAGGTGCGTCAGGTTCGCCTGCAACACACGGGACCATCTTTGTTTCTGTTGTGTCGACCAACGTCGACAAATACACATCGAAGTTATAACGCTTATCCGACTGAACAGAAACTTCACAATTAACGGTGCACAATTTCCAAGCAAACAGAGCGGCGTAATTATAGAAATAAATCTGCATAGTAATCTGATTCGTAATTTTACATACATTAAGTGCAGCTGGCGATCACAGCATCACTATGTGCTTATAGATTAAACTTACATTACTGGCCATTAAAATTGCTACACCACGAAGATGAAGTGCTCGAGACGCGAAATTTAACCGACAGGAAGTAGATGCTGTGATATCCAAATGATTAGCTTTTCAGGGCATTCACACAAGGTTGGCGCCGGTGGCGACAACTACAACGCGCTGACATTAGCAAACTTTCCAACCGATTTCTCATACACAAACAGTAGTTGACCGGCGCTCCCTGGTGAAACGTTGTTGTGATGCCTCCGTGTAAGAAGGAGAAATGCGTACCATCACGTTTCCGACTTTGATAAAGGTCGGATTGCAGCCTATCGCGATTGCGCTTTATCGTATCGCGACATCGCTGCTCGCGTTGGTCGAGATCCAATGACTGTTAGCAGAATATGGAATTGGTGGGTTCAGGAGGGTTATACGGAACGCGGTCCTGGATCCCAACGGCCTCGTATCACTAGCACTCGAGATGACAGGCATCTTATCCGCATGGCTGTGACGGATCTTGCAGCCACTTCTCGATCCCTGAGTCAACAAATGGGGACGTTTGCAAGACAACAACCATCTGCACGAACAGTTCGAGGACGTTTGCAGCAGCGTGGACTATCAGCTCGGAGACCATGGCTGCAGTTACCCTTGACGCTGCATCACAGACAGGAGCGCATGCGATGGTGTACTCAACGACGCACCTGGGTGCACGAATGGCAAAACGTCATTTTTTCGGATGAATCCAGGTTCTGTTGACAGCATCAGGATGGTCGCATCCGTGTTTGGCGACATTGCGGTGAACGCACATTGGAAGCATGTATTCGTCATCGCCATACTGGCATATCTACCGGCGTGATGGTATGGGTTGCCATTGGTTACACGTCTCGGTCACCTCTTGTTCGCAATGACGGCACTTTGAACAGTGGACGTTACATTTCAAATGTTTTACGACCCGGTGCTGTACCCTTCATTCAATCCCTGCGAAACCCTACATTTCAGCAGGATAATGCACAACCGTATGTTGCAGGTCCTGTACGGGCCTTTCTGGATACAGAAAATGTTCGACTGCTGTCCTGGCCAGCACATTCTCCAGATCTCTCACCAATTGAAAACGTCTAGTCAATGGTGGCCGAGCAACTGGCTCGTCACAATACGCCAGTCACTACTCTTGATGAACTGTGGTATCGTGTTGAAGCTTCATGGGCAGCTGTACCTGTACACGCCCTCCAAGCTCTGTTTGACTTAATGCCGAGCGTATCAAGGCCGTTATTACGGCCAGAGGTGGTTGTTCTGGGTACTGGTTTCTCAGAAACTATGCACCCAAATTTCGTGAAAATGTGATCATATGTCAGTTCTAATATAATACATTTGTTCAATGAATACCCGTTTATCATCTGCATTTCTTCTTGGTGTAGCAATTTTAATGGCCAGTAGTGTAGATGAACGAAGTCATGGGATACCTCCTAATATGGTGTCGGCCATCCTTTTTCCTGGTGTAGTCTGGCACCTCGACGTGGCATGAACTCCTTAAGTCCTTGAAAGTCTGCTGCAGAAATACTCAGTCATGCAGCCACTACAGCCGTCCATAATTGCGAAAGTGTTGCCGGTGCGGGGTTTTGTACACGAACTTAACTCTCGATTATGTCCAATGAACGATCGATGGGATTCGTGTCGGGCGATCTGTGTGGCCAAATCATTTGCTCGAATTGTCCAGAATGTTCTTCAAACCAATCGCGAATAACTGAAGACCGGTGGCAGGGCACATTGTCATCCATAAGTTGAAGTCGATGAATGGCAACAAATGGTCTCCAAGTAGGCGAACATAAACATTTCCAGTCAGTGATCTGTTCAGTAGGACCAGAGGACCCAGTCCACCCCAGGAAAACAAAACCGACATCATTATGAAGCCATCACCAGCTCCTGCAGTGCCTTGTTGATAACTTCGGTCTCGTAAACTGACATGCGGCCGGGAGAGCGGTGTGCTCACCGCACTCCTCTCCAATCGTCATCCACTGATGCCTGTGAATGGAGGCTGACACGGCGGCCGGTCGGTGCCGTTAGGCCATCATGGCCTGTTCGGACGGAGTTTAGTTTGTTGACAACTTGGATCCATGCTTCGTGGCGTCTGGTTTCTCTGAAAGGGCACAGCCAACTTCCTTCCCAATCCTTCCCTAATCCGATGAGATCGATGACCACGCTGTCTGGTCTCCTTCCCCAAACCAACCAACGAACCATCGTGGCGTCTGCGCCACACTCGAACCCCACCATCAGCTCTTACCAACTGTAATCCGGACTCAGTTCATCACGCCACAGTTTTCCAGTCACCTTGGGCCAAAACGTTATGACCACGACCCCACCAGAGGCGCTGTAGACGATGTCCTGCTGTTAGCAAAGCCACTCGCGTCAGTCGGATGTTGTCGTAGCCCATTAACGCCAAATTACGCCGCCCTGTCCTAAGTGATAGGTTCGTCGTACGTCCCACGTGGATTTCCGAACTTACTTCACATACTGTTGCTTGCGCTTACTTCACATACTGTTGCTTGTCTGTTAGCACAGCCAACTCTACGCAAGCGCCGCTGTTCTCGATCGTTAATTGAAGGATGACGCCCACTGCGTTGTCCGTGGTAAGAGATAATGTCTGAAGTTTGAAACACTTGGCACACTCTTGACATTGTGGATCTATGAATATGAATTCCATAACGATTTCCGAAATACACTCCTGGAAATGGAAAAAAGAACACATTGACACCGGTGTGTCAGACCCACCATACTTGCTCCGGACACTGCGAGAGGGCTGTACAAGCAATGATCACACGCACGGCACAGCGGACACACCAGGAACCGCGGTGTTGGCCGTCGAATGGCGTTAGCCGTCTTCCGCTCACGCCCCAACATCGTGCAGCCCGCCTCCAGTGGTGTCGCGACAGGCGTGAATGGAGGGACGAATGGAGACGTGTCGTCTTCAGCGATGAGAGTCGCTTCTGCCTTGGTGCCAATGACGGTCGTATGCGTGTTTGGCGCCGTGCAGGTGAGCGCCACAATCAGGACTGCATACGACCGAGGCACACAGGGCCAACACCCGTCATCATGGTGTGGGGAGCGATCTCCTACACTGGCCGTACACCACTGGTGATCGTCGAGGGGACACTGAATAGTGCACGGTACATCCAAACCATCACCGAACCCATCGTTCTACCATTCCTAGACCGGCAAGGGAACTTGCTGTTCCAACAGGACAATGCACGTCCGCATGTATCCCGTGCCACCCAACGTGCTCTAGAAGGTGTAAGTCAACTACCCTGGCCAGCAAGATCTCCGGATCTGTCCCCCATTGAGCATGTTTGGGACTGGATGAAGCGTCGTCTCACGCGGTCTGCACGTCCAGCACGAACGCTGGTCCAACTGAGGCGCCAGGTGGAAATGGCATGGCAAGCCGCTCCACAGGACTACATCCAGCATCTCTACTATCGTCTCCATGGGAGAATAGCAACCTGCATTGCTGCGAAAGGTGGATATACACTGTACTAGTGCCGACATTGTGCATGCTCTGTTGCCTGTGTCTATGTGCCTGTGGTTCTGTCAGTGTGATCATGTGATGTATCTGACCCCAGGAATGTGTCAATAAAGTTTCCCCTTCCTGGGACAATGAATTCACGGTGTTCTTATTTCAATTTCCAGGAGTGTATTTAAAGTTATTCTTCACAATCTTGGCATCCTTCTGAAAAAACAGAAGGATAACCTAATGTGAGGCAATATTTACCTCGTTTCTTTGTCACTTGTTCACATAGTTTCTTAAAAATAATTACTGACTTTGCTCGCACAAGATGGCTGTCTTCTTGTGGTGCGTTCAGTTACATCCATTACTATTGCTCTGTCGTTCTTATAAGACTCTGCTGATAAATTTGTAAAAGGCCATTAAAACACATCACAGTCAATTCTGCTGTGCAGTAGAAAAAGATGGCGGCCAGAACACAGCTCGTTTCTACTTAAGCATCGATGTGGCGATCCTGTTGTTACTTGTGATGTCTTCTGCTCATGTTGTTGACGCATCATTGATTTCGTTCGACGAGATACATCAGATTGAGAGACACTGTGCTTATTTGCTGTTAATGACACCAACATATAATTATATGAAATAATAACAAACATGTTACTACTGGAACAAAGAATCATGCATATTACGAACTGTCCCTCTTAACTATTGTTAAACTACTGCACAGAGGCTGGTTAACAGCAATAGCAATAACTTTGTAATTTTTAAAAATCTGTTTGTTTATTTTTTTATCTGATCAGATGAGGTCCTTCAGGCCCTCTGTTACATCGAACTAGGTTTCACAAACAGTACATTTTTCTCCTCATAGTTACGTAAGAAATAACAATAATTTTAATATGACAAATAGTAATGAATGATTTGACTGTAGAGACAATGTGAACAAATAGCACTGAATAGAAGCTAGTACAGTTAATACTGGTAGTACTTATACCACCACTGCTTCCAATAACAACAATGGTAATAATGATGACGATAGTGGCAGATATAAAAGAATTTATAGATATACATAGTAGATATTGTCCGATATAGCGAGTTCTGAGTAAGGGAAATTGGGAAGATGTGGTTGGAAAGAAAGTTACAGGGTAACGAGAGTCTACAGGGAAAATGGTAGTCATTATTATTGCTTCAGTAGGGACAATGGTAGTCGCTATTGCTGCGGCAGTAGATATGACAATAACTGTCTTCTAAAACTGTAGATGTTATTCAGGTCCCTAACACAATGAGGGAGGTTATTCTAGAGTAGGATTCCCGTTATTGCAAAGGACATGAGAAAGTGGTTGAGCGATGAAGTGGAAAAGAAGGGATTTTGCCCAAATGGAAACGGGTGTTTCTGCGATGTTGTTCAGGCAAGAGCGTTAAAGTAGAGGAGAGATGAGAGCGATAATTTACTTTGATAAGACAACAGAGGAAACAGATTGTGTGGAAATCTCTGTACTCATCTGCACGCAGCCAGGTTAGCTATGCATATGATGCTGAAATATGATCAGTCGAACGTCACAGATAGCTCGAACAAAGGCGTTCATAACCAGTTCCAGGCTCCATGAGCTTTCGTGACAATGCCCCCACAGTATTAGTGGTTGCACAAGTTCCTTTTTCAGGTTAAGAAGGAAGAACTTTTTAAATTTTTGTAGGGTATGGAAAAATGCTGATTCCTTCTTGCGCATTGCATTTACGTGCTCAGTTCAATTTATATTTTTGTGGTATCGATAGCTACGATACCGACACCGACGAGAGCGCCCTCTAGCCGGTGCTGTGGAGGTCTAGAGCTCCGCGACTGCTTCAGCCCATTTGATCAGGTGCAGCCAGCCAGGACACTTCGATTCAGCATCGCAACTACGTACAAAGTTATGTATTCTTCTTGTTAGAGTAAAGATACTTTGACAAGCGGTACCGACGTAATTTTTGTTTTTCCTGTTCCTACCCGCACGCCGCCTCCTAGGCGGGATACAAAAATCTTCACTGAAGGATAAAAATTGATATTTGTCCCATTTAGGATTACAGATGGTATGAATTGCCGATCTTTCTGGTGAATAAGCCTAGAATGACCAACCAGTACAGCTTAAGTTTAGGATGGGTTGAGCTTAAAGTCGATATTCCGTGCCCACTTTGGAAATGCAGACGGGTCAGTATTAAAATGCTCGATAGCTCTCTTCAGGTTTATTATTTTGCACTTAGTTACAACCCGAGGTCATCAACAAATATGTGGTACATGCAATGATGTACAAGATGTCACATCACAGACACGCAATGAAAATAGTTTAGGACCTAATACGGAGCCCCTGCGCAGAATTGATATTTCCTGCCTCCGTTGTGACTTTACGGTGCCGGGCAGGAGGAATTGCTGGCAAGGCGTCAGGTGTCAGGTTAGAACGAAACAATTGCACTGCACTTTGCGAGAAATTTATGCTACTAAGTCTGTCGGGAAAAATATTGGAGTCAGTAATGTCAGGCGCCTCTGAAGTCTAAGAAGCACACGATAGTCACCTCCTGCCCATCCACTGCAAGCTTCAGTTCATCTGATACCTTTAGTAAGGCAGATGTTGCACTCTGATGTTTATGGAAACCCGATCGGTATTCGTCTAGCATGTTGTTTGCAGTTAAGCAGTTCCTTATCTGGTCGCGGACAGTGCAGGGAGAATGCAAATACAGCGTTAATCAGAGGGTGTGGTGGTAACATCCTTTTTTGGTAGCGGCTTAACTAGCCCCTTTAACATGTGGTTAACGAGTGGTTGAAGGTACCTGCTACAGGCAATAATGAGCTTCATCATTTGGACTGTGTTGCCATAATTTTTATACAACCGTTATTAATTGCAAATCGTCACACTCTCTCTGTGTTAATATACACTGTCCAGTCACACAATACCTTTCACAATAACAATATCATCCAGTGAATGCTACGAAAACATTCCTCAGATCATAACGCTCCCTATCTTGTTGTAGGATGTTTTATTTCAGACATTTCACGCCGTACACGCCAACGGCCGTATGTCCTATGGAGCATAAAACGTGATTCATCTAAAAAGGCCACTTGTATCCACTCAGAAGACGTGTGATTGCATTATAGGCTTGCTAATTCCAGTCTTCGTCACTGATGAAAAGCACTCTGCATGGTACTCGTTCATGAACCAGGCGCCGGGGGCGCGTACGCAGCAACGTTAGCACTGCGGTTGTCGAGGAAACACTGCTGGTCGCCCCTTGGTTCATCTACGTGGTCAGTTGTTCAACAAACGTTGTTCACCTCTGGCCCGTGGTACAACAAAGTTGTTTCGGCGCCTGTTTTGGACAGAGCCCTTTTTCCATGCGCGGTATGGCAAGCGAACGGTTTACGAATAGCCGTTTCGTAAGTGCTTCCACCCTGGATCAGAAACCCAACTATCACGCTCTTTACAACGACCGCACTGTGCATCCACCCACCCTCCCCCTCCCCCTAACCCCCCCTCCTCCCACCGACACGATTTATACACCCTCCACTGTCAGTGCTGCCACCTGACTTCTGTGAGTGGTTACTGCACGCTGACGTCGAACATAGGCGGTGGTCACATTACTGTCACTGGACTGTGTATTTCATCGGCCAACTTCAGAGATGCATCAATAACGAATGAACAAGATATCGCAAGTGACAGATGACACCAGGATCGACACATTGATATTTAAATTCAAACAAGGTTTGTTTTGACCGCCATCTTGTTTCTACTGTAGAGCATAGTTGATTGTGTGGTGTTTTAAGTGGTTACCAAGAATCAAAGAACGACGGCAATGGATGTAACTGTACACATCTCAAGATGACAGCCATCTTGTGTGAACAAAGTCAGTTATTATTTAGAAAACGCTGTGTGAATATCATAGTAGCAGACGAAGTAAATATTGCCCCACGGTGTGTTATCCTTCTGTTTCTCCTCAGGAAGGCCACAGCACTTGCCAAGACTCTAAAGAACTAGTTTAATACCTATGAATATATTTGTATTGCATTGTTACCTGAAGATCATGTTTGTGCCTCGAAACACGTCGCCTTATTGAGTAATTTAAGTAATCAAGGAAAATTTCTTACTGGTAACGATTTCGGGAAAACCCTTCCATATTTTTGAAACTGTAACGGTCATTCAACCAATTCGAGTTTAAATTGTTGTATTAAAAAAACACGCAGTATGAATGTTCCATAATTATTGTGGAACATTACTACTATGTATTCAAGTTTTAATATGTCTATGTTCCACCAGGAACCGACGAAATATTCCATAAATATTAAATTTTTATCGTCATATCTGATGGCTTTGAGACTGAGGATGACCATGGTCAAGAAAAAAGATTCCTTCTCGTTTCTGATACTGCGCTGCTTCCTTTGTGTGCCAAAATTAGTGAATACGCTGATTTCATAAAGTTAGCTCTCCAGGGCGCCAGCAGTGAAGCTCTGTCTCGTTCTGGGCTGGCCTACCTTGTTGGTGCATTTGCAATGAGATCAGGCTGTTCCTACCGAGAGGCACAGCGAAGTATACGTATCAGTTTCTACAGTAACGGGAGGAAACAGTGTTAATGGCAAGGATTTGTGCCCAAGCCAATCAATGTCTGACTACGATTAGCTCAAAGATTTAACAGTTTCGAAGGCTTGCTCTGAGGTCATGGAGTAGGGTGTGTTTCACAATCCTTTTTGAGGCGCCAGGCAGGAGTTCGTTTTCAACAGTTTTTCATCTGCCTAAAGCAAGAATTGTATTCCAAGCAGATTGGTATAATTATGCAAATGTGAAGAATTAGTTTGAGATCTTAGCTATATTTCACTCCGCAAGAAAGAGTTTTGTCAGCAGTTGCGATTTCTGAAACCGAGAATGCTGAAGTGTGAAGGGTGTTTTTATTTCGCAATTCCTGTACGTTAATTTACAGAGTCAACAGCCAGTTACAGGACATTCTGATTGACAAATTGGAACTGAGGAAGTAGGCTAAAGTGGACATGAGCCTTTTCATTTGTACGGAGACCAAAATATTTCTTTGGGATATCTGACTTTATCGGAGATTCCAAGGAACCTGCATGAATCAGCTGGAAAGGTTATGAGGAAACTGTTCACCTCGTGTAGTTTCCGATCAAGTAATCATATCATCGTGTTTCTCTCAGGTCATTCAAACAACAAAAATGGACATTTCACTTGCGTATCAATTGAAACTGTTTAATCTTGTCTCGTGGATCATGGTGCTGTTAGATTTTTTACTGTTCTGCGATGGCTGGAGGTTCATCCAGACTACCCATTAAATGTTTCCATTCTGAAAGGCGACATAACTACCATCTGTAACGAAATCTTGTCACTCGCACTCAGTAAGGGCTACGTTGCTGATGGTAGTAGGGATATTTCTTTTGGGACTTCACAACAAAAATGATAAGACTATTGAAAGTTATTGAAGGAATGTAAAATGAAGTGATGATGATGATGTTTTGGTTTGTGGGGCGCTCAACGGCGTGGTTATCAGCGCCCGTACAATTTCCCAACCTTTGCTCAGTCCAATGTCGCCACTTTCCTGGATGATGATGAAATGATGAGGACAACACAAACACCCAGTCATCTCGAGGCAGGTGAAAATCCCCGACCCCGCCGGGAATCGAACCCGGGACCCCGTGCTCGGGAAGCGAGAACGCTACTGCGAGACCACGAGCGGCGGACGTGTAAAATGAAGCACACAATATGAAAAATTAGTCAGCCCCAGATCTCACGCAATATAGACTTATCTTCTGTAATTCCCCCAGTTTGGCAAGGTAGGAACTTCAAAAGTTTAGCGAGGCAGCCACAAACACCAAAAGCCACCCACTGATCAGTAGAAGACGCGGAGCCACCAGTTTGCGGTTTTATTGACTGCTGCGTTTCACCTGCTGTTCCAAACAGTGCCACACATTTCTGTGTGATAGAGATGGTGGTGATTAAGCACGCCAATCCACGTGTAATAATAAATCAGAGCGTTCGACAAACCAGGAACGTATGAGTGCAGCCTTGTCAGCACGGCTGTTGTTGTGCTAAGACAGAAGTCACGACAGCTTACTCATCATGATGATGTACAAACTGGTACAGCACAGGTGATGTTGAAATAACCTCTTGATTCAAATTCAAAGTAAGCTGAAAGGGCGAGTCCAAGCGATGTAAAAAAAAAAAAAAATATCTGAACCACTTCCGGCTCGAACCATTATCTCTCACACATTGCTGATTAAACGCCTCATTGGGCTATCGGTGCTCTAAAAGCTTCGCTTTTTTTCCCAAGCCGTGCAGCTACTCACTGAGGTGACAAAAGTCAAGAGATACTTCCTAACATCGATTCGGACCACCTTTTGCTCGATTATGTCCCATAAATTTTGCGACAGGAATCATCTCAGGCCATCTAGATGATCAACTCGTTCGCTCGAATTGTCCAGAATGTTCTTCAAACCAACCGCGAACAACTGTGGCCCTGTGCTACGGAGCACTGTGATCCATAAAATTCCATCGTCGTTTGGGCACATGAGATCCATGAATGACTACAAATAGTCTCCAAGTTACGGAACATGACCATTTCCAGTCAATGATCAGTTCAGTTGGACCAGAGGACCCGTCCTTTCATGTAAACACAGCCCACCCCGTTATGGAGCCACCAACATCTTGCACAGTGCCTTGCTGACAGTTTTGGTCCATGGCTTCGTGGGACGTGCGCCACACTCGAACACTACCGTCAGCACTTACAAACCGCAATCGGGACTCATACGGTTTCCAGTCGTCTAGGGTCCTACGGATATGGTTACGAGTCAAGGAGAGGTGCTGCAGGTGATGTCGTGGCGTCAGCAAAGCCATTCGCGTCGGTCGTCTGCTCCCATAGCCCGTCAACTCAAAATTTCGCCGCACTGTCTAAACGGATACGTACGTCGTACGTCCCACATTGATATCTGGATTATTTCATGCAGCGTTGCCTGTCTGCTAATACTGATAACTCTACGCAAACGCCTCTGCTCTCGGTCGTTAAGTGAAGGCCGTACTCTAGTGCTTGGTTCGTGGTGAGAGATAATGTCTGAAATTTTGCATTCTTGGCGCACTCTTGACACCGCGGAATTGGGAATATTGAATTCCCTAACGATTTGCGAAATGGAATGTCCCATGCGTCTACCTCCAACTACCATTCCGCGGTCAAAGTGTGTTAATTCCCGTCGTGCGCCCACAATCATGTTGGAAATCTTTTCACATGAATCAACTGGCTATAAATGACAGCTCCACTACTGCGCTGCTCTTTTATACCTTGTGTACGCTAGAGTACCGCCATCTGTATATGTGCATATCGCTATCCCATAACTTTTGTCAAAAAACTGGTTCAAATGGCTCTGAGCACTATGTAACTTAACATCTGAGGTCATGAGTCCCCTGGAACATAGAACTACTTAAACCTAACTAACCTAAGGACATCACACACATCCATGCCCGAGGCAGGATTCGAACCTGCGACCGTAGCTGTCGCGCAGTTCCAGACTGAAGCGCCTAGAAGCGCTCGGCCACTACGGCCGGCTAACTTTAGTCACCTCGAGTGTCTGTGGCAATATGTGTAACGACCTTCTGTCGAACACCCAACTCCAAATTGTCCCTACACGCAGTTCCCTTCGCAATGTTTGCTCGCAGACTGGTTGAGATGGACCTACTTTCACTGACAGCAGCAATTTCTATCGGCTTTGAAACCGGTTGACGTTAACCGGACGTGACTGTTGTCTCCATTTCTTGGTGGATGTGATTTGTTCAGGAGCACTGTTCCTACGTTGTTACGTGACTGCGACTGGTACACAATTCTTTGTAGACACGTGGGTTTCATCCTCATTAATAAGCCAGGAAACCGGGCAACTTCGTACATTGTGTAATCATGTGCACGTCTGTCACGACTCCAAGTCGACCCATCACACTGCGTCTGATGCGTGTATTCCTCTGACACATACGCAACGCTACTGCTCTGACGTCCGTCATCTGTCGAGGTCCATTCGACGACCTGCTAACCGGCCTACGCTACGGGGTGAGGGTGTGGTCATTAGTTTTTTCACTGATATGATGCCTGCCGCCAGAAATTACTCTGCTGTGCCACTCCCTCAATCTCAGAGTATCATCTTCTCGCAACTTCCTTGATTATTTGTTGGATGTATTCTGCTCTCGGTCTTCCCCCAGGTTTTTTACCCTCTAGTGCCACGGAAGCTATTCTCTGATGCCTTAAAATCTCCTATCATCCAGTTCTTTCTTCTAGGTGTTTTCCACATGTTTCTCTCCTCGCGTATTCTGCGCAGAACCTCTTCATTTCTTCTCTAATCAGTCCTCCTAATTTTCAACGTCCCACTAAAGAATCATATCTGAAACGCTACGATTGTCTTCTTTTATGGTATTCCCACCGTCCAAGATGCACTTCAACACAATGCCGTGCTTCCAAGTTGCTGTTATTGTGGTCTTCAGTCCAACGACTGGTTTGTTGGGGCTGTCCTTGCTACTTCTGTGCAAGCCTCATCATCTCTTAATAGACTCTGCGAAATTTCTTTCTGAAAACAAGAGCGGTGTTTTGTACTAGTAGACTTGTTTTGGCCAGGTATACCCTCACTGTCTACGCTAGTCTGTTTTATAAGTTCTCCTTGCCTCGCTAGTTATGTGCTATTTTGTTTCCAAGGTAGCAGTACTCCGTATTTCGTCTACTTTTTGTTCGCCAACTTCGATATTAAGTTTATCAGCGCTCCAAAGTGACCATTGAGCTCTGTTAAAGGAGTGACTAATACATCGTCAGTTGAGATTGTTATCGTGTTGATGATATGAAAACTGTAACAATATGCAATTCTTGGAAAATGTCACGAAAAACGTCTGTACTGTGCTGAATCAGTATTGTGCGGCCTTTGAGTTGATCGCAATCGATGGTTTGAGAACTCCCGATCTAGAGAGTGTGTGGCGTGTCTAGTTGCCCCAAACTTCCAGATTACTTCAAAGAATTACATACACTCAAAAATTTTGAAAGTACGACAGTTCATTGTTACACTTTTAAAAAGTATGTTGACTAACTTCCAAAATAATGCTGTTTTTGATTAAAAACGGTACTTTTGGTACAACGAAGGGTTTAGAAATTGTTAAGATAGATAACGTGCCTCGAAATACTTTGTTTCAAAAGTACGCATCAATCTGAGCAGTATTCCTCTCTGGGTACGATATAAAATTCATGAGTCACGTCCACTTTATAGTTTTGGGCTCCACAGACTTCCTGTCAGCCATTTATATCAAAGTAACATCGTTATGTACTACGCTGAAGAGCCAGATAAATTGGTATAGATAAGCGTATTCAAATATAGAGATATTTAAACAGGCAGAATAAGGCGCTGCGGTCGGCAACTCCCATATAAGACAACAAGCGTCTGGCGCAGTTGTTAGACCGGTTACTGATGTTACAATGGCAGGTTATCAAGATTTACATTGAGTCTGAACGTGGTGTTATAGTCGGCGCACGAGCGATGGGACACAGCATCTCCGAGGTAGCGATGAAGTGGAGATTTTCCTGTGCGATCATTTCTCGAGTGTGCCGTGAATATGAGGAATCCGGTAAAACATAAAATCTCCACCATCGCCGGGTTGGCAAACGATCCTGCAAATACGGAACCAACGACGACTGAAGAGAATCGTTCAACGTGACTGAAGTGCAACCCTTACGCAAATTCCTGCAGATTTCAATGGTGGGCCATCAACAAGTGTCAGCATGCGAACCATTCAACGAAACATCATCGATATGGACTTTCGTAGCAGAAGTCCCCCTTCCTGTGCACTTGATGACTGCAGAACACAAAGCTTTAAGCCTCACCTGAGCCGGTTAACATCGACAGACTGTACGGGTATGGAGACAACCTCATGAATCCATGGACCCTACATATCAGCAGGGGATGGTTCGAGCTGGTGGAGACTCTGTAATAGTTTGGGGCGTGAACAGTAGGAGTGATATGGGACTCCTGATGCGTCTAGATACGACTCTGACATGTGACACGTACATAAGTATCCTGTCTGATCACCTGATGTCCGTTGTTCATTCGGACGGATTTTGGCAATTCCAGCAGGACAAAGCGACATCCCATACGCCAAGAGTTGCTACAGAGTGGCTCCAGGAACACTCTTGAGTTCAAACACTTCCACTGGCCACCAAACTCCCCAGACGTGAACATTTTTGAGCATATCTGGGATGCCTTGCAACGTGCTGTTCAGAAGAGATCTGCACTTCCTCCTACTCTTACGGATTTATGGAGAGCCCTGCAGGATTCATGGTATCAACTCCCTCCAGCAGTACTTCAAACAATAGCAGAGTCCATGGCACGTCGTTTGCGGTATTTCTGCGTGCTCGCGGGGGCCCTAGATGCTATTAGACAGGTGTACAAGTTTCTTTGGTTCTTCAGTGTATAACTGTACACATTGGTAACGGTTATTCGCTTCTAAGCATAACTACAAAAAAAAAAAAAACATTTGTAGTCGTCTTAACTAACTGCTGCAATAAGTGCCAATAAACTCAGTATCTTGGCTAGCACGAAATCTGAATGCCTGCCTCTCTTACTCCTTCTTACATACTCACCTCCCTGTTTTTTAAGACACGTCACGCATATTTTCTCTGGGGCTGCCGCAGATATTTGTAAATTAGTTCTTGTAATATGAAGTCAGCCCAGGAAATTGCGGCGGGGGGGAGGGGGGGGGGGTGATCGAATGTCAGTTCAAACGTTCATGTTCCTCGTCACAAATAAAAATTTCTGTAAAATTGACTTTAAAACGACATTTCCAATGAACGCTCGTAATTACTCTACTATGAGATTCACTTTAACGATAAGCACTGACAGGGATAGAAATAACCAAAGAATAACCGCTACTCCGGCAGTGATAGAAGAGTTGTTGCATGGCGATAGTAGACAGACTGCACATCCAAGGTTGGCACACGAATGGAGAAGCGGTGTGTCAGACAAGGAATATGCACAGAACAAGAGTGTAGTGATCTTTCAGCATCTGTTGCTGTTTTCTGCTGCAACAAACGCTGAAAGAAAGTAAGACATCATTTTACCAAGAAACTACAAAGAAGTATACGGCCAACCTCGCAGTACTGAAGACAGAGTTTGGAAACCGATTTTTCATCTTTCAAGGCAATGGATAATGTTCTACCTTTCTAGCTTTCAACAGCGCAACGTTTCCAAAACGTAGATGTAGAAGATATTTCAAGTAGAATGACTACTCTTTTCTCTTTTAGTACCACTGAAGTTCTAGAGGAAATAATTAAATTTAAAAGTTATATTTCCTTAAAGTGAGAATACATTGAAGATAACTTTTGGAAATTACTGAGTGCAGAAACCTACCCAAACACTGAAAAAGTGGCATATTGTATTTTATCATTTTTCGGATCAAAATATGTATGTGAGGCAGCGTTTTCAACGATGAACACAGTGAAGTCTAAATGTGGAAATAAAGTGACTGATCCTCACCTTTCAGACTGTGTAAGGCTGGCTCTGACAAATTATCCATCAGATTACAAATTATTTACCATGTTACAATCAACTTGTCAATGATATGCAAAACTTTTTCCAACATTTATGATGGAGTATAGCTTTTTCACATGTGTGATATCATGAAACTTGAGTAGTAGGTCTACAACTGCTAATGAAGAGAAAATTACCTTTTATGTATTTTGTGCTACTAAAATGATTAATTATGTCTACAATTTTGTTTTGTGCTTAAATCCTTATGAATTATTAAGACAGTAGATTTGTAAATGGTCTAAATTACATATAGTAGATCTCAAACCTAGAAAAGTTAAAAGGCTGTGCACTGCTGCTCTAGACTGTCGTTTTTTTAAGGAGGGATAAATCTTATGATCTGTCCCCATTGCGCAGCTTCATGTCTGACGGGTGACACACCTTGAGAAGACTTACAGTTCTTAGCGTAATCGGTTAAAGTGAACGCTTCATCTAATTTCGTTCTGAAAGCAGCGAAGTTAAACTTCTTGCCTGTCTCTTTCTGTAGCAATGCGTAGCCTCTGAAAACTGTAGCATCAAATAAAAAACAACTCGTATCCCTTGCCATATTTCCTCATAATGGGGAAAGAAGAGGGTTGCTGATCTTGTTTATAAAAGCCATTCATTCCACAGTTAAAATCAATAAGAGCTTTGGTTTCACTGCCATCCAATCAGGTTTTTTATCAACTGTACCAGTATCTTTCATGTTAGAGTGATAATGGTACACAGACAAAATATCAACAGCCTTCCTTTCCAACCACTGTAACGCCGGCAGTTTATGTGAATGAGATACCAGTAACTTACGAAAACTGTATGATCCTTGTCTACACAAAGGTTCACTAAATCTATCACCACAGCTTCGCTACAGAGTACGCCTCCGGTGGCATCATCTGGCTTTTGCAAGAGTAGTAGTCACTGGTGCATTCACAAACTTTGTAGATCTTTATATCAAACCTTGGCCTCTTTCATGCGTTATATTGTATGTAGTGGAGCCTATCGCTGAAATTTATAAGGCTCTCATCTACTGCAATATTTTCTCGTGGGTAATAGGTTTCTCTGATATTTGTCTGGAGATTCTGATCGAAAGGTTTTATTTTGAAGAGTCTGACTCATTAAGATAATTATTCTCATTATCAGTGAAATGAAGGAATGAATCTTTTATAAGGAATAATGAATAAAAAGAATGCAGTATGGATTGATTTTCTTATGGACCAATACGACTGAAAGAAGGCTTTCGAATGTGGCCCTTTAGGATACACAAAGCGAAAAATCCGTTCATTTCATTCAAGTATTTATCTTTAGATTCAGAATGTGGACTCCTGTTGTGAAATTGATTTGAATATCTGTTTGTTTGTATTGCGATGTGGTTCCACAAAACAATATCAAGAGGGTAAGGGTGGGGCGGAAGCCTAAGTACCCCTGGAATCATACGTAGGTTTCCAGAAAATTGAAATTTTTATGGTTTGTCCAAATGTTTGCCCCATTTCCATCTCTCCTCTTCATTTTTCTTTGTGTGCGGCGTACCTGCACCGAGTGCTGCGCCATCCACGTCGTCATCTACACTGTCAGATTCCGCCGATTCTGCGCTTTCATTATCGCTCTTGTTACTAAATCCATCTTGAGAAGTAGAATTAGAACTGGAACTATAATATTCTGAAGATTCACTTTCACCTTTATTCAGAATATCACTGATTTCTTCGTCCGTAAGGCGGCGCAGCGAAAACTTTTGCTTAAACGACGAAATTCCGATTCTAACTTCTATACTGTCGGAATAGACGGGATCCAGTATCTTTCTGCAGAGACAGCATATAGCGTCTCCGACGAGCGGCACGGCTCGTTGCCGTGAAAATAAGCCAATGGGTCTAGTCGAGTCGGCGCAAGTTGATCCCTGACTCAACCAATAACGTGACGCAGTTTTGAAAACGTGTCTATGGCAACGCCTCAACGTTGTCACAACTATGTTGACGGATACTGTTGTTAGCGCTTCGCATTTGAAAAAGCTGGCAACAGCGCTGCGAGCTGTCAAGAGATCCTCTTACGCTGCTCAGATATAGGAACTTTTCGTTGGCTGTGGAGAAGCAATCTAGCAAAACTGCAAGGCTTAACTGGCTGAAACACAGCTGCGAAAGAACAGCGAGAAGGAATGGATGCTAACTGAAGATGGTAACATGACTGAGAAGTTAAGAGCACAGGAGCGAAACTGTACGGACTCGTGATGATGATTAGTGTTTTAGGGCGCACAACAACGAGGTTATCAGCGCCCGTTCCCAAAAGAAATGTTGACGAGTGCAGCCAAGATCTGTTAAACAATGATCAGAGCCGATCTTTGCGGGATTTGGAAATGTTCAAATTGCAAGATTGGACACGGCACATCAAAACAGGTAGATAAAACTAAAAATAAAATACCAGTAACAACAGGTAACAATAGTTAACTGTGGCTTCGTGACCACTTACAAATAATGGGTGACCAAACCACTGTACAGCACATTAAGACCTCAATCCCAATATTTTGGGAAGAAGTCCAGACATCACACAAAAACGTAAAACTCTAGCGACACTCGCCTCATTATTAATTAAAAGAGAGGGCAGGTCTGGTGGGAAACTGAAATCTTCCCTCAAACCCGCATATAAAACACACTCAGTTAAAATATGTCGAATCGACAGCTGTTTCCCACATTTCTCACACGTTGGTGGCTCCTCACGACGTAACAGAAAACCATGTGTCAAAGGACAATGCCCTATTCTAAGCCGTGTAAGGACTACTTCCTCAGCTCGTCGTTGTCGGAAGGAGGTGAGCCACGGTCGGACAGAATCCTCCACCGCTCGCAACTTATTATCCCTCACGTCCAGCCACTGAGCCTCCCACCAACGCATGACCTTCTGAGTCACGAATGATGTTTTTGCCTGCAGGGGGACGGAACAGCGAGCAGGAGGTGGGATGGAGCAAGCCTCCTTGGCAGCCGCATCTGCAAGTTCATTTCCAGGAATCCCTATGTGCCCTGGAACCCAGCAGAAAATTACATCCTTACCCTGCGTTTGCAAGAGCAGGAGAGCGTCCTGCACTTCTTGCACGATCCGATATGCTGGGTACATCTGTTCAAGAGCGTGTAGAGCACTTTGGGAATCGGAGCAGATGATGAATTTCGTACCATGATGTCGTCGCATATGCTCTAATGCTTGCAGAATGGCAAACAGTTCTGCATAGTAAACTGAGAACTGCTCTGGGAGCCCTATCACGGACTCGTGGTGAGTCATGAATGAACAGACCAAAAGCGAAAACTACTTTTATAGGTTAGAGTCCTGAGCCGGCATGCAGTTCCAATTTGTCAGGAAATTTCAAAACAACGCACATCCCACTACAAATTGGAAGACAGACTCCGAATTTTTGTAATGTTATGTTTTCACTTACTGTTAAGATTTTCATTTTTTTGATCATACAGAATACATGGGATAACAAAACGGCAGGTTTAGTTTTTACAGAAAAATTAATGGTCCCCCCCCCCCCCTTCCCTGAAACATAGACATTGCTGTTAGTGAGGAGGCCTGCGTGCCTCAGCAATACAGAGAGCCGTACTGTAGGTGCAACCATAGTGGAGGAGCTCTGTTGAGAGGCCAAGCAAGAGTGTGGTTCCTGAGCAGGAACAGAAGTGTTGTCAGTAGTTGCAGGGGCAACAGTGCACTTGATTGACTGATCCAGCCGTGTAAGATCAACCAAAACGATCTTGCTATGCTGGTACTGCGAACGGTTGAAAGCAAGGGGGAAACTACAGCCGTAATTTTTCCCGAGGGTATGCAGCTCTACTGTATGGTTAAATGATGATGGCAAACTCTTCGGTATAATATTCTGGAGTTAAAATAATCTCCGGGTGGGGACTACTCAGGAGAAGTCGTTATCAGGAGAAATTAAACTGGCGTCCTACGGATCGTAGCGTGGAATGTCATATCCTTAATCGGGCACGTAGGTCAGAAAATTTAAAAAGGGAAATGGATAGGTTAGTGTTTAGATGTAGTGGGAGTTAGTGATGTTCCGTGGTAGGAGTAACAGGGTTACAAATACAAAATCTAATAGGGATAATACATGAGTAGGTTTAATAATGAATAAAAAACAGGAACGCGGACAAGCTTCTATGAACAGCATAGTGAACGCATTATTGTAGTCAAGATAAACACGAAGCCCACACCTACCACAGTAGTACAAGTTTACATGCCAACTAGCTCTGCAGATGATGGAGAGGTTGAAGAAATAAAAGTTGAGATAAAAAAACTATTCAGACAGTCAAGGGAGACGAAGAGCCGGCCGGTGTGGCCGTGCGGTTAAAGGCGCTTCAGTCTGGAACTGCGTGACCGCTACGGTCGCAGGTTCGAATCCTCCCTCGGGCATGGATGTGTGTGATGTCCTTAGGTTAGTTAGGTTTAAGTAGTTCTAAGTTCTAGGGGACTTATGACCACATGTGTTGAGTCCCATAGTGCTCAGAGCCATTTGAACCATTTGGAGACGAAGATTTAAAGGTTATGGGAGACTGAAATTCGATGGTAGGAAGAGAATGAATAATAATAGGTGTATATGGAGTGGGAGAAAGGAACGAAGGAGGAAGTGGCCCGATAGCATTTTGCACAGAGCATAAATGGACTATCGCTAATACTTGGTTTTAGAATGGTGAAAGAAGGTTGTATACGTGGAAGAGGCATGGAGACACCAGCAAGTTTCAGATTACATTATGGCATCAAATAAACTTCTGAACCAGATTTCAAATTATAAGACATTCTCAGTGGCAGATGTGGACTCGGACCACATTTTATTGGTAATGAACGGTAGATTAAAACTGAAGACATTGCAGAAAGGTACGAAATCAAGAAGATGGGGCCTGGAGAAACTGAAGGAACCAGAGGTTGTAGAGACTTCCACAGGGAGCATTTGGCAGCGGCTGATAAATACAGGGGATAGGAATATACACTCCTGGAAATGGAAAAAAGAACACATTGACACCGGTGTGTCAGACCCACCATACTTGCTCCGGACACTGCGAGAGAGCTGTACAAGCAATGATCACACGCACGGTACAGCGGACACACCAGGAACCGCGGTGCTGGCCGTCGAATGGCGCTAGCTGCGCAGCATTTGTGCACCGCCGCCGTCAGTGTCAGCCAGTTTGCCGTGGCATACGGAGCTCCATCGCAGTCTTTAACACTGGTAGCATGCCGCGACAGCGTGGACGTGAACCGTATGTGCAGTTGACGGACTTTGAGCGAGGGCGTATAGTGGGCATGCGGGAGGCCGGGTGGACGTACCGCTCAACACGTGGGGCGTGAGGTCTCTACAGTACATCGATGTTGTCGCCAGTGGTCGGCGGAAGGTGCACGTGCCCGTCGACCTGGGACCGGACCGCAGCGACGCACGGATGCGCGCCAAGACCGTAGGATCCTACGCAGTGCCGTAGGGGACCGCACCGCCACTTCCCAGCAAATTAGGGACACTGTTGCTCCTGGGGTATCGGCGAGGACCATTCGCAACCGTCTCCATGAAGCTGGGCTACGGTCCCGCACACCGTTAGGCCGTCTTCCGCTCACGCCCCAACATCGTGCAGCCCGCCTCCAGTGGTGTCGCGACAGGCGTGAATGGAGGGACGAATGGAGACGTCTCGTCTTCAGCGATGAGAGTCGCTTCTGCCTTGGTGCCAATGATGGTCGTATGCGTGTTTGGCGCCGTGCAGGTGAGCGCCACAATCAGGACTGCATACGACCGAGGCACACAGGGCCAACACCCGGCATCATGGTGTGGGGAGCGATCTCCTACACTGGCCGTACACCACTGGTGATCGTCGAGGGGACACTGAATAGTGCACGGTACATCCAAACCGTCATCGAACCCATCGTTCTACCATTCCTAGACCGGCAAGGGAACTTGTTGTTCCAACAGGACAATGCACGTCCGCATGTATCCCGTGCCACCCAACGTGCTCTAGAAGGTGTAAGTCAACTACCCTGGCCAGCAAGATCTCCGGATCTGTCCCCCATTGAGCATGTTTGGGACTGGATGAAGCGTCGTCTCACGCGGTCTGCACGTCCAGCACGAACGCTGGTCCAACTGAGGCGCCAGGTGGAAATGGCATGGCAAGCCGTTCCACAGGACTACATCCAGCATCTCTACGATCGTCTCCATGGGAGAATAGCAGCCTGCATTGCTGCGAAAGGTGGATATACACTGTACTAGTGCCGACATTGTGCATGCTCTGTTGCCTGTGTCTATGTGCCTGTGGTTCTGTCAGTGTGATCATGTGATGTATCTGACCCCAGGAATGTGTCAATAAAGTTTCCCCTTCCTGGGACAATGAATTCACGGTGTTCTTATTTCAATTTCCAGGGGTGTAGTAGAAGACGAACAGGTAGTTTTGAGAGATGAAATAGTGTAGGCAGCAGAGGATCAAGCAGGTAAAAAGACGAAGTCTGGTAGAGATCTTTGGGTAACAGAAGAGATACTGTATTTAACTGATGAAAGAAGAAAATACAAAAATGCGGTAAATGAAGCAGGTGAAAGGGAATGCAAACGTCTAAAGATGATATTGACAGGAAGTACAAAATGGCTAAGCAGGGGTGGCTACTGGTCAAATATAAGGATTTAGAAGCGGATATAGATACCGTCTCCAGGAAAATTAAAGAGACCTTTGGAGAGAAGAGCCGCACCTGTACAAATATCAAGAGCTCAGATGGAAAACCAGTCTTAAGCAAAGAAGAGAAGGCTGGAAAGAGTATACAGAGGGTCTATACGAGGGAGATGTACTTGAGGACAATATTAAAGAAATGGAAGAAAACGTAGATGAAGATGAGATGGGAGATATTATACAGCGTGAAGAATTTGACAGAACGCTGGAAGACCAAAGACGAAACAAGGTGCGAGGAGTATATGGCATTGGTAGAGCCAAAAAAAAAAAAAAAATCTTCGCTTTGGTGAGCAAGACGTTTGAGACAGGCGAAATACCCTCATACTCCAAGAAGAATATAATAATTCCAATTTCAAGGAAAGCAGGTGCTGACAGGTGTGAATATTACAGAACTATCAGTTTAATAAGTCATGGTTACAAAATAGTAACACGAATTCTTTAAGGAACACTGGAAAAACTGGTAGAAGCCCACCTTGAAGAAGATTAGTTTGGATTCAGGAGATTTTGAGGTACTGGTGAGGCAATACTGACACTACGACTTCTCTTACAAGACAGGTTGAGGGAAGGAAAACCTACGTTTCTAGCATTTGTAGACTTAAAGAAAGCTTTTGACAATGTTGAGTGGAATTCTCTCTTTGAAATTGTGAGGGTGACAGGTGTAAAATACACGGTGCGAAAGGTTATTTGCAACTCTTATAGAAACCCCGAGGCAATTATAAGAGTCGGAGGGGTAGGGACCAAGTGGTTGCGAAGGGATTGAGACAGGGTTGTAGCATATCCCCGATGTTATTTCATCTGTACCTTGAGCAAGCAGTAAAGGAACCAAAAACAAAAAGATGGAGAACCAATTAAAGCCGCGGGAAAAGAAATAAAAGATTTGAGATTTCTCAATGACATTTTAATTGTGCCAGAGACGGCAAAGGACTTGAAAGAGCAACTGAACGGAATGGATAGATGAACATTAACAACAGCAAAACTAGAATAATGGAATGTAGTCGAATTAAATCAGGTGATGCCGAATTAATTAGATTAGAAAAATGAAGACTGGAATTGTCAAGAAAAGCCTTCCTGAAGAAGAGAAATTTGTTAACATCAAGTATAGATTTAAGTATCAAGAAGTCTTTACTGAAAGTATTTGTATGGAGTGCAGCGATTTATGGAAATGAGACATGGACGATAAACAGCTTAGACAAGAAGAGAATATAAGCTTTTTAAATGTGGTGCTACTGAAGAATGCTGACTATTAGGTGGACAGTTCACGTAATTAATGAGAAAAGAGTTGGGGACACAAGAAATTTGTTGCACAGCTTGCCCAAAAGTAGGGATCGATTGATAGGACAAGTTCTTAGGAATCAAGGTATCATCAATTTAGTGTTGGAGGGAACTGTGGGGTGTAAAAATCTTAGATGGAAACTAAGAGATGAATACAGTAAGCTGATTCTAAAAAAACGTAGGTTGTAGTAGCTATTGGGAGATAGTTCGCACATGATAAGAGTATGAGGGAGAGCTGCGTCAAACCAGTCTTCGAAGTGAAGACAACAACAACAACAACAACAACAACAACATATTAACGGTTTCGTTGCTACCGATGTGGTCTTTGCATTCCATGGTGAGACGGCCTTTTTTTTTATAGCAATACTGCTCGCCAAATGATGGTGGCTGTGTTAAGCGACAACGTTCCGCCTGGTATGAACTACTTATCATCCAATTATTGCAAAACTAAGAGGTGCATTAGATTTTTGCAGATTTTACAGTCTGATATCTTCACTCGATGAAGAACTGAACTCCTTTCCTAATCTGTCATACTTACTGGGCTGCATCCGATTAAGCAAAACAGCACGAAATTCTATAGAGCTCGCAGAGGCACAACGTAAACTTTCCGCATAGTTGATTCTTAGCTCATACGTCGCAGTGAATGAAATGTAGGTAAGATATACCTATTTTATTCAAAATTGAGAGCAGAAGGCTATCTTATTTAGTTCTCGAATTATTGGTAGCTCGCGACGCGCCCATTCACGTCCTTGCGTATCGCAAATCCTGTGATCATAACAATAGTTATATCTCCAACAATTAAAGATATCGAAAGTAAGAGCATTGTGCAACAACACTGGCGCACTGTCAGTGGAGAGTGCATGTGACGGGTTTCATGCAGATACAGTTCTGCTTCAGTAGGGAATGGAAGTGAAAGGGCGCAGGACCTGGAGACGTACCCCAAAGCTGGAGGGACTGTACGATTCTAGTGGGCAAAACGATTAACTGTACGCAGATTTACCGTGCAATTCTAGCGCTATGAGGACCAATTGCATTGTCGCATCCAGACGTAGTGAAAAGGTGCCAACAATTTGACAAAGGACGCATAGATATGAGTGATGCTGACCGGGAAGGACTATCTCAGAGCCGGCCATTGTGGCCGAGCGGTTCTAGGCGCTTCAGTCTGGAACCGCGCGATCGCTACGGTCTCAGGTTCGCATGGATGTGTGTGATGTCCTTAGGTTAGTTAGGTTTAAGTAGGTCTAAGTTCTACGGGACTGATGACCTCAGATGTTAAGTCTCATAGTGCTCAGAGCCATTTGAACCATTTGAACGATCTCAGACGTTTATGGCCAGGCGTTGTAGGGACTGATCCACAGCAATCACATTTTCCCGGCGACAAAGGCGTTCAGACAGAGGCTCCCGAATGGCTCCGTGACCAACGAGTGGATTTCCATCGTCGAGGAACTGAACGATCGGTAGAACCTTCTGTTTGGTGTTTACAGACATTTGGTGACTATGTTCAAAAATAGTGTCACGTATCTGCGTCACTTTGAAGTCAAGTGTAACACTCAGTGTAAGTTACTTGGGCTGCCATCATAATGTGTAACTTATTTACTTATTTTTTGAAGACGTTCTGTTTCCACTAGTGAAGAAAAGTGCATGCAAAAAAAGGTTACTCACAGCTCTTAGTCTATTTGGCACTAAACATCGTTTCGGTATCATTGTGTTAGATGTCACTAAGTTGCCAGAACATCTTTTAGCGAAGTCATTATTGTTGTGTCTCATGGATCTTTGATATTCACTTTCCTTTAATTATGAACATGGATGTCGGTAATATGAATAATCTACAGTAATAATAAGTAATTTCTTACCTTCTTTGTCATCTGTATGCATTTAAGACGAAAAGTATATATTAGCATCGTAGGACACACTTCTTGTGAATCTTATTGCATGCGATTGTCCTATCAAGGCTTTATATGGAATTGCATGATTTTGTGTCAGTTATTTGCAAAACTAACAATTGTGTATGTCGCTTATTAACTACTGAAGTGATCGCGCATGCTTACGTTACTACGTAATGTTTTACCTGTTGTCATGCTATACTGTTAAAAAGTCTACAGAAAATTGGTGCAATGAGAACTCTACAAAGGTGAAATGATTTATTCTGACACAATAAAATCGTCTTACTCATTAAGATGTGTATTTGCATATAGGGATACGTTTTCGAATCTCGGTTACTTATTCTCTTTCAACCTATCTTGTATCTTCAGCTTCCTCTTCCAGTCTTGTACGTTATTACACAAGTTTGTAGGAATCACGTTTCATATATACCCACATTTCTACAATTTCACAAAATCGCTTAAAAACGATGGGTTAGTTTTCGTGAGGCACACCTGGATACTATACGCGAAATCTGTAAGTGCGGTAACCCTGTGATAGTTGTCCAACTTGATGTAACTTCTGTGATTTTGTTACCAAGAACAGTCCTTACTAGAGAGGACTATTCCCTATCCGTCATAGATTAAGTGAGACCGTTCCCAGTCAAGTGATAGAAAAAAAGAATCCAGAGATCAAAATAATGACCTGCGCTACCATAAAACAGAGACTTACGATGTGACATATTTTTCCAACAGAGTGCTACCGATCTGTCGCATCACGACCGTATAAATTATTAATAGTCAGGAAATTAAATGAGACAACATTGAACTTTGCATTACCAAGTTAACTTGATATCTGAATAAACCGCAGAATTCGTAGTTTTCGTCGCTTTTGAATTAATTGGAACAGACAACTGTCTTCGCCCTTACACCCAACATCGAATTAATAAGCGTAATATAAAACGTAACTACTTCTGAATTTGTGAAATCTGAACATGCAGGAATTAAATAGACACTGTAAACAAGAAACAAATTAATTTTAACAAAAGAAGAGAGGCAGACGACAAGCAATAGTTAACTAAATTCATTGATGTGATATTTGATTCGTAAATGATGGGTAAAAGTTTCAGATCTTGCCGCTAATGGCGTTGGTAGAAGATGTGATGACAGACGTTGTATGAACAAATATTTATTAAGAGTACCTAAATGTCATAGAATGCAGTAAAAAGTAAGGTTCATACATTTCCCAATTACATTTAATAACCGTTTCAGTACAATATTAGAGACCGCCGCTTTGAATCACAATGTTCAAACTAAACCGTGTACATTGTTGTTTTTTACAGTACAAAATTTCATGAAAGTTAAAAGATAAAAATATTACGATCTAGACGAAACATAGACTTTGATGAGAAGGTACTAAGAGGAACGTATAATACCACGCTGAAACCCGGTCAAACAGCCGTTTTTCTAATTCACATATTACGGTCAGAGGAACAGACGAAGATAAGTATCAAGGAAAATTAGTGGATCAATTGCTTTTCGAACCCAACATTTCTAGTGAGAATCCAGTCATGTCATACAACTTAAACACTGGCTTTACGAGTACTCACATTTGTAATTCCTGTCAAGAGGAAAAATGAGCTTGGTTAACTACGAAGAAACTGTCCGTGTTTCTCGTAATAGCTGATTATTCCTAAATCATTACTATGTCGTTGTTTTCACAGTGCCACGCATCCTACACCAGGGCACTGGCTGAAACAAGCCAGAACGATAATAGACCTAAAACTTCTGTGACAAGTTCAGACGAAAAAAATAAAAACTAATCTAACATTCAGTCAATAGGAAACAGTCCCGCGCTCTCCGCAAAGTAAGTACAGAAACAAACAAACCCCACTGAAAGGTTCTTTAAAAGGAAAACGTGTAAGATGTTGTTATTGGACAGACACATCTGATATTTTACCAACCGCTCGGCGTGCAAACTTGGTAAGTGATTGCTTCAGCGAGAGAGATAAATTTGGAAACGTACTTCATTTGATGAAACTGGAACTCGTTCGATAAAAACGTTATTCGATTTCCTATTTACTGTCACCGAAGAGACAAGCAAGGTTTTTACTGTCGTGGATATTCCAGGCTCTAGAGGATACGTAACGGTGCTGTAAAAGGGTTGTTCCTCTGCAACAGTTCGCCGTCGTCTCCAAGGGTGCAATAAAAGAGCCACCGACAATGCCGACAGCCAAGCTATAACCTCCCGTTACGGAAAGGCAGGAGGCGCATCTGAGGGGAGAGGCTGTACTTACGTAAATGACCCAGTCCTTAGGATTGTGGGCGTTTGTGCCGCATATGTACAGCCGGTTGCCGTCGGTGATGGGCTGGATGACGCGGATGTGGTTCCGGCAGTCGAAGTGCTGCAACAAAAGAAACAAAACTTTTAGGTGTATTGTTTTTATGAATGTAATACAGCCGATTTGGAGTGTGAACAAGAGATTTTCTGCAGTGCAGCGTACATACAAACACACACACACACACACACACACACACACACACACACACACACAGAGAGAGAGAGAGAGAGAGAGAGAGAGAGATAAACTTTAACGCTATGATCATCCACACAGAGCGATGTGGTCAATGTGATCGAGGTACTGGATCGCAAGCGGGAGGACTGTGATCCAATTAGATACTCTGCACTTTCCCTTCGCCCTAGCGTAGGGACAGTTCCTTGCGTAGTAACCGATGCCCATCCTCGGCGATCTCTAATCGAACTAGCTTTTTTAAATCTAATAACATTTATTATATACAGCCTCCTAAGAAGCTGTATGGATCTCTGGTTCATATTAAGTTGCTGCAGTTCGCTGTGACGCATATTAAACCCTTGGTAGATTAATGTACCCGAAAAACTCTTATAGATTAAAAAGACATAGTTAGTGACTGACTTTGTTTTTTGAGTCACCAGTGTCCTGACGGGTTCAATGCTGCTCACCATGAATTCTTCACTTGTGTCGCCTCTTCATTTCAGAATATGTCTTGCAACCAACGTCCTCAGTTGAATGTATTCCAACATGTGTCTTCCCCTACAGATTTTATCCTCTATAGTTCGCTCTGATACCGAGGGAGTCATGGCCTGACAATTTTACAGATTTCCTATCATCCTGTACTTTTAGTCTTGTCAGTGATCTCCTTATGTCCCTTCCTTTGCTGATTTTGCGAAGAACCTCTTCATTTCTTGTGTTAGCAGCCCACGTAATTAAAAGCATTCTTTTGTAGCACCACATTCCAAAAGCTTTGATTCTCTTCCCTTCTAGTTTTCCCACAATCCACGGTTCACTACTGTACAATGTTGTGGTCCAGACTTACATTCCCAGAAACTGCTTCCCAAAATTGAGGCCCATGGTTGATAGTAGCAGACCTGTCTTGGCCAGTAATACTATCTTCGTCTGTACTACTCTGCTTTTTAAGTCTGCCTCGCGTCTTCCGTCAGGTGTTATTTTGCTTAAAACGTAGAAAATTTCCTTCATTTCTTCTACTTCGTCGACCTCACTTCCGATGGTACTCCTCGTTACTTTCCCCTTTATTCGGTTTACTGTCTTATTCTGTACTCTGCTCATTCTGTTCAGTATATCCTACAATTCTCCCTCGCTTCCACTGAGGATAGCAACGTTAACAGCGAATCCTATCGCTGATATTCTTTCGCTCTGAACTTTAATCCCACTTCTGAACGTATCTCTTATTCTCATTATTGTTTATTCGAAGTATAGACTGAAAAGTAGGGGAGATGGTCTGCATTTTTGTCTTATATCATTTTTAATTCCAGCTCTTTGTTCGTGGTCTCCCCTGCTTCTTAAACATATTGTTCATTCGTTTTGTAAATGGAACCTGCTACAATATATTAAACATCTTAAGTCCATGATGACCACACAAAAAAACTTGATATTTCATATTACCTCTCCTTCCTATAGTTTACACCAACTTTTCTGATAATTTCGAAAAACTTGCTTCATTTTACATTGCCGAACGCTTTTTCTATGTCGACAAATCCTAAGTACGTGTAATGATTTTTGTTGTCTCGCTTCCATTACATTATATGAGCGCCAAAAAAGGAAGGTTGGAGTTTTACGTAAACATTGGACGTGAAGTAAAAACACAGACCAAGTAAGTTTTGCGAAGGAAATCGGCTGCGTCCATTCAAAGGCAACACCTCACGATTTGAGAAAATAAAGAAAAACCAACGTATCTATGGCTGGACGGAAATTTGAGCCGCCATCTCCCCGAATTCGATTCTAGTGCTTTAACCTCTTCACCGATTTTCTCTGTACTTGGGTGTTAATGTTGATTCCCAGACGATTTGGGGATAAGGATACTATAATAAATTACTCAGCACGCTCCACAACCACAGTATCACGATTCTGGCTGTAAACTGTAGCCAGCTGTAAGGATGGAAAGCAACATGTCCGATGTGGCTGCATGTATTTAGCATCAATTTGCATACATAACGATAAAGTCCATTATTATTGGAAAAATTCGATTCTTCGCGGAATAATGTAGGTAGAGAGGTAAAAATTGGCACACGTACTTGAAATGACAAGGTTTATTACTGATCATCATCATCATCATCATCATTTAAGACTGATTATGCCTTTCAGCGTTCAGTCTGGAGCATAGTCCCCCTTATACAGTTCCTCCATGATCCCCTATTCAGTGCTAACATTGGTGCCTCTTCTGATGTTAAACCTATTACTTCAAAATCATTCTTAACCGAATCCAGGTACATTCTCCTCGGTCTGCCCCGACTCCTCCTACCCTCTACTGCTGAATCCATGAGTCTCTTGGGTAACCTTGCTTCTCCCATGCGTGTAACATGACCCCACCATCTAAGCCTGTTCGCCCTGACTGCTACATCTATAGAGTACATTCCCAGTTTTTCTTTGATTTCCTCATTGTGGACACCCTCCTGCCATTGTTCCCATCTACTAGTACCTGCAATCATCCTAGCTACTTTCATATCCGTAACCTCAACCTTGTTGATAAGGTAACCTGAATCCACCCAGCTTTCGCTCCCATACAACAAAGTTGGTCGAAAGATTGAACAGTGCACAGGTAACTTAGTCTTGGTACTGACTTCCTTCTTGCAGAAGAGAGTAGATCGTAGCTGAGCGCTCACTGCATTAGCTTTGCTACACCTCGCTTCCAGTTCATTCACCATGTTGCCATCCTGTGAGAATATGCATCCTAAGTACTTGAAACCGTCCACGTGTTCTAACTTTGTTCCTCCTATTTGGCACTCAATCCGTTTATATTTCTTTCCCACTGACATTACTTTCGTTTTGGAGATGCTAATCTTCATACCATAGTCATTACATTTCTGATCTAGCTCTGAAATATTACTTTGCAAACTTTCAATCGAATCTGCCATCACAACTAAGTCATCCGCATATCTTAATCTCACCCAGCCAGTCTATTGTTTTCAACATATGGTCCATAAATAATATGAACAACAGTGGAGACAGGTAGCAGCTTTGGCTTACCCCTGAAACTACTCTGAACCATGAACTCAATTTACCGTCAACTGTAACTGCTGCCTGACTATCCATGTAAAGACCTCTGATTGTTGCCAGCATCATATTTAAAGTACCAGGGAAGCAGGTTGCTAGCCTTACTTGCCCCGAGTCCCATTGGGTTTTACCCCTAACGGCTGAGGGACTAACCGGTGGATTTGGTAGTCTTTGTCGTATGAGCACAAAGGTGACCACGACTCAGAATATGTCCGAGATGCCCAGCCTTATTCCAAAGTAACTGGTATCCCGACTGTCGGGACCACTTACTTGGCCACTCATACGTTGCCCGTGGTTCATGAACTAGGACATAACTACAGGAACTACTGAAACCGAAAAAAATTGCACAAAATGACCAACAGATGGCGCTTCATTTGATACAAAATTGAGTTTTAGTGAAGATGATGTTCTCTATAACAAACGCTCGAAGTTTCGATCGTCATTCATCAACAGTACCAGTATTCGAGGGGCAATGTTATGAACAGCACTGTACAGCATAACACTAGGTACGGTGTGAAACTGCCGTTGAATGTTGTCTTGTGGCATCCCTAATGAGGTCGGTCGATCGCGGTGGACTTGCGAATTCAGGTAACCCAAGGGCCGTTTCTGTCATTAGGGAAGATTAGGCAACCGCCTAGGGTGGCAAATTTTTTGGGGCGGCAAACGGCAGTCAACATTAAAGTCAAATAAAAAAGCGAAAAAATTGAGCAAATGAGGAAGAAAAACGGAAAAGTTAAGAAATGTATTGTTTCTAAAACCATACGTAACATAGAACGTAGGCTTCCGCGGCCGTGTCGCAGTGATTAAAATTCTTCTGGTTATTATGCCGCGTCATTGCTAAAAACTAACAACAATAATAAACTAAAACCGACGTTTCGGCCGAATTGCAACGGCCTTCCTCAGCGCGCGACTGGTTTTGTATGGCCCTCTAATATGATTGGCTAGTCATTACGTAAGGGAAGATGAAAGGAAAGAAGCTATTCATGAGTTTTCATGTCGTCAACGATTGTTAGCTGTCCGCCAGTCAGCGTTCGGCTTCTGGTCGGCAAGTTTTCCTCAAAAATGGTTCAAATGGCTCTGAGCACTATGGGACTTAACGTCTGAGGTCATCAGTCCCCTAGAATTTAGAACTGCTTAAACCTAACCAACCTAAGGACATCACACACATCCATGCCCGAGGCAGGATTCGAGTCTGCGACCGTAGCGGTCGCGCGGTTCCCGACTATAGCGCCTAGAACCGCCCGGCCACTCCGGCCGGCAAGTTTTCCTCCTGGTGTGCACGGAAGTGGACTGACAGTTGCTCTACAGTTGTTCGTGCAGATACGTCCGTGTCCCGTGTAGCTTCTGCCCCGCGACCGCTCGCGGCCCGTTGGACTGGGATGCCCGGCAGCCATGACTCCGGGAATCTTCTCTGTTGATGTTGTCAGGCTGCTTAATTATTTCGATCGCCTCCCGCATTTTACGTTCTCGCATCCACGATTCTTTCGCCATTACTCGGGCTTCCGGGAACCTGATAGGTTGTCCACAGTCACGGTCGTGTTCCGCTGTCGCCGATTTATTATGTTGTTGTAATCGTACATAGCGACTGTGGACAACCTATTAGGTTCCAGGAAGCCGGATTACTGGCGAAAGAATCGTGTATGTGGAAGTATACAGCTGCCGAAGGTAAACTGGGACACAAAGTGCACCGGAAACCAACGCACACTAAGCGGTACCTGCACGTGGAGAGCCACCAGCACCCATCTTAAAAGTATTCTGTTCTGCATACGTTAACTGCCCGAGCCTACCGGATAAGCGATGAAAATAACATCAAAGAAGAATTAAAGGAGCTACAACACACGTCTCGTGCCAACGGCTGTGATGACAACATCATAAGGAAGGTAGCTAAAACCAAAGGGGACAGAACACGAAAAGAAGTCAAAGTAGAGAAGCTTCCACTGGTATGCTTACCATATGTACGAGGCGTCAGTGAACGGCTAGGCAACGTCCTCCGCCGATGAGGTTTCAGACCGATTTTTCGTAGCAGTCACAGGATCCACGAAATGATAGGTTCCACCAAGGATGCAGTCAACAATCTTAACACTGCTGGTGTTTACGAAATACGGTGTGAGTGCGGAGCTGCCTACATAGGAGAAACAGGTATACCTGTCAGCTTACGAGTAGCAGAACACGAACGCTATGTACGATTACAACAACATAATAAATCGGCGATAGCGGAACACCACCGTGACTGTGGACAACCTATCAGGTTCCAGGAAGCCCGAATAATGGCGAAAGAATCGTGGATGCGAGGACGCAAAATGCGGGAGGCGATCGAAAATATTAAGCAGCCTGACAACATCAACAGAGAAGATGGCTACAAACTCCCGGCGTCCTGGCTGCCTGCCATCCCAGTCCAACGGGCCGCGAGCGGTCGCGGGGCAGAAGCTACACGGGACACGGACGTATATCTGCAGAAACAGCTGTAGAGCAACTGTCAGTCCACTTCCGTGCACACCAGGAGGAAAACTTCCCGACCAGAGCCGAACGTTGATTGGCGGACAGCTACCAATCGTTGACGTCATGGACATACACGAATAGCTTCTTTCCGTTCGTCTTCCCGTACGTCATGACTAGCCAATCATATTAGAAGGCCAATTAAAAGTTTTACAACAGTGACGTCAGACGTCGATAGTCTATAATAAATAGAAGCACCTATCCCCATGCAAAACCAGTCGTGCCCTGAGGAAGGCCGTTGCAATTCGGCCGAAACGTCGGTTTTAGTTTATTATTGTTGTTAGTTTTTAGCAATGACGCGGCATAAGAACCAGAAGAATTTTAATCACCATACGTAACATACTTAATAAGCCTTTCACTTACTTGGAGAAAAGTAAATACATTACCACTACCTGCGACAAAACTAAAGCAGCCGCTACTCAGTAAAAAACGAATTTGCTATGACGGGGCGGCTAATTAAAGTTGTAGCACAAACGCAAACAAAGCGTCAGTTTTTTATTTAATCGCAATAAAATAGATACTGAAGAAGATGTGACTTACCCCTCATTCTAAAAATATTTAAATTAAAACAGAAACGAAATAACATCACGATTATCCAGATGACATCGTTTGATGCTTCGGTATGTTTTTCCTATCTTTATAGCATAATTTCTAAAGTCAAGGAAAAATTCATTCGCACCACAAAATAGTTCAACATCTTTATTTGGTTGTACTTTTAAATTCAGTTGACGTCTAGTTTAAGATGTTCAGCACAGTCTCAATGTTTCAGTTACTTTTGGGAAATTTCAAAAATTGAGGAGTAAAAATAAGAGAGGAGTTAAAAAGAAAGCATGATAATTGAGGACTGTCCCCAAAAAATAAGGACGTCTGGTGACTTTAGTACAATGATTAGAACTGTAATAGGAGATTTGCATTGATGTGCCGTTGAATACTGGTGTTGATGGTGATAGTCGTGGAGGGTGGGAGGATATCAGAGAGACCGATGGTAGTAAAAAAACGGAGTATCATTTTTCATTTCTCGCCTAGGGCGGCAAAACACCTAGCAACGGCCCTGGGTAACCCCACAATCAATAATCACGGACTGAGGTCTGGGGATCTGGGGGGCCAAGTATAACAGACGTGGCGGCCCAGCACGCGATCCCCACCGAACGATGTGCGCACCGAGCGAAGTGGCACAGTGGTTAGCACACTGGACTCGCATGCGGGAGGACGGTGGTTCAGTCCCGCGTCCGGCCATCCTGATTTAGGTTTTCACTTCAGGCAAATGCCGGGATGGTTCCTTTGAAAGGGCTCTGCCGATACCTTCCCCATCCTTCCCTAATCCGATGAGACCGATGACCTCGCTGTTGGGTACCTTCCACCAAATCAACCAACCATCCAACTAACCAATGACGTACGCAAGAGATCTATCACACGTGCAGATGTACGGGGTGGAGTGTCATCCTGCACCAAAGTATACCTTCCAGCAGATGTTTATCAGCCAGGCTGAGGGTGATACGATTCTGTAAAATATCGGCGAACCTCGCACTCGTAATGCTGACAGTTTGAAAAGCACTACCTTGCATTTCCTCGAGAAACAATGGTCTTGTCTTTGATGTGGTAAAACCACACAACGCCGGGACTTTCTCGTCAAGCAATGGGGTTTCCACAACAGTTCTAGGATTCTCAGTAGCCGCAGTTTTGCAGTTATGGGTGTTGACAGCCCCTCCGTGTGTGATATGGGCCTCGTCGGTCCGCAACACGTTAGACAACCAATCTTCATCTTTCCCCATTGCTTGAAGAGTCTACACTGCAAATGCTCTCTGCGCCACGAAATCTCGAACAGCATCGGATGCTATGCTCTCCAAACAGTAGTGCGTGGAATGCTAGTGCGACGGGCAACTTCATGAGCACTGGATTCACCATTCCGAGATGATACCGCTAACGTCTCCATTTCTTCCTGAACTGACCAAGCAGCAGTGGCACATGGGTCTGAACACCCACCACGGGGCCGATCTTTTAATCAATCTCTGGCTTCGAACATTTTCTTCACAGTGACACTTGTCACATGACTTTTACCCGTTCGTATACACTTCTTATGCCGATGGGATCGTAGAACTGTAGTAGTGGTTTCTCTGTTCTGATGGTAAAGCATCACTAAAAGTGCGTTTTCTGGTAAAGTCAACATGCTGCGATTGCTGGTGCAACTGATTCCTGTTAGTGCAGCTTATTTTATACACGATTCTCATGCGGCTTCACTGACATGTTGCTGTCCAGTGCCACCTGCTGGCCAATTTTTGCACTTGTTTTAGGTTGAAATAAAACCGCATGTTCCTCCCGGCATGTGTGTGCATTTTTATCTTTCTAAGCACATTATTCCGTGAATTAGTGCACTTTCAGGTGTTGACTGAGTTTTGGGTCACCCTGTAGATTTAATCCACAGCTATCACGGTGCCGTGTCGTCACCACAAGCCCCACTTAGACACGGAAGATTGTCCCCCATCGTACCTTTATCATGACCCTGAAAGGCACCCTTTGTAACATAGTACATCCTGCTACGATCTCTGAAACTGGGGGAAGCATATTAAAATATTACATAAATAACATATAACTCATGTATACTGTTCCATAGTCTCTCTGTAATAAATAATAAGAAAATCAAGAAAGTCCTACTTTAAATTCATCTTCTGCTTATATCACAGAAAAAATTTCTGTCAGCCAATAAAAGACATCGACGTAATATTTGGTTGTCTACGTTAATTCATTAGCGCTGACTCATTTCATTATGATTATAGTGTAGCATAGTATCAGTAAAGTCTATCGAGTCGTGACAATAATGGCGGAGAAAATATGTGTGAGCCTGCGAAATTTCCAACAAAGTCGGCGTGAAAACCGAGGGAACGTATCCAAGACTGCCGTCGTGAGAAACTGGTTCCCATCGCACTTCGCTGTCAGTTGCGCTACAGGTACATTTTTTCTCCTGTGCACACTTCCTACGATAGTGCACGGACTTTTGTAGTCTTAACGCTATCCGGTCACTATGTAAATTTTAATAAACACAATCCTCGAACATCCATTCGCCGTAAAGCCGTCACAATGAAGCTTTCGAAGCAATCCAAGCACTAGATAACCCCTTCCCTGCTACGGAACGTCCTATACCCAAACCACCTATTACATATTTATTTCACATCCCATTAAACGCAGATCAGAGAACGGATGGACGGAAGGACTACATTGGTGGCCCTTCCGAGTAGAGGAAACATTAAAATAGGAGGTTCACGGAGCTTTGGAAGATTTGCGATCACACAAGGCGGAAATGATTGGTAACATTCATTACCAATTCCTGAAATCATTGTAAGAAATGGCAAACAAACGATTATTCAAGTCAGAACATGGAATCTATAAAACTGGAGACGTACTATGGGCCTACATCATCCAATCCAAAAGATAGCATTGGAAAATAAATGAGGGAACTTTCTTACAATCATTTCGACAACCCATACGACCAAGCAGCTTTCAAAAATGATATACAGAAGAATGGAAAAGGAAATTTAGGTCCTGTTGGATGCTGATACGTTTGGATTTAGGAAAGATGGGTCGATCTGATTGGGGAGTTCTGACGTTGCGCTTGATATTGGTACGAAGTTCTGAGAAAAAGTCACGAAAATTCTGAAAATTTGATAAACGAGGCAAAATGTTAGATAACATCAAGTTGTGAAAGACGTTTGGAATCTTAATACTAGTATTTATATGCCATAGGAAAAGAAGGGAAATAAAATGTTGGACCAAGAACGCAGAGGGAACTATAAGAATTTAAAGGCAAAAGAAAAATTTCTCTTCTACTATCCAATCCGTCCGTCGAAGAAACAAAGAAGGAAACAAAAGAAGTGTTATCAATGAAGATTCAACGCCATTACCATCATGTGTACCGAGCGAGGTGGCGCAGTGGTTAGACACTGGACTCGCATTCGGGAGGACGACGGTTCAATCCCGCGTCCGGCCATCCTGATTTAGGTTTTCCGTGATTTCCCTAAATCACTCCAGGCAAATGCCGGGATGGTTCCTCTGAAAGGGCACGGCCGACTTCCTTCCCCATCCTTCCCTAATCCGATGAGACCGATGACCACGCTGTCTGGTCTCCTTCCCCAAACCAACCAACCAACCAACCATCATGTGTAAATGTAAGTCGCGGTTCTGGTACGCGATATGACACGTGATGTGACTCGCAGAGGCAACAGGCATTGGTGGAGAGCGTAGAAATGTAGCTGTAGGGGCTTCACTTGGTCACACTGGAACGACAATGATTCTCTGTCGCATCAACCGGTGCAACACAGAACGCTGGCTGCTCTACACACTTGTATACTACGACACACTGGGAGGAAAATTACAAGTCATGTCATGTGCCTAAAATAAAGTGTTTTATCTACGTGACGCAATGCTACAACCGCCTCTACATTTAGATTTTCAGAGAAAAATTTTACTTTGCTAACAAAAAAAATAAATAAGTAAATACATAAATAAAAATCACCGTTCTGCGATGCCTGCATACCCTCAGTTATCTACATCTACATCTGCATCTACGTGATTGCTCTGCTATTCACAATAAAGTGCCTGGCAGCGGGTTCAATGAACCACCTTCAGGCTGTCTCTCTAGCATTCCACTCTCGAATGGCGCGGGGGAAAAACGAGCACTTAAATTTCACTGTGCGAGCCCTGATTTCTCTTATTTTCTCATGATGATCATTTCACCCTATGTAGGTGGGTGCCAACAGAATGTTTTCGAAATCGGAGGAGAGAACTGGAGATTGAAATTTCATGAGAAGATACCTTCGAAACGAAAAACGCCTTTGTTCTGATGATTGCCACTGTAATTCACGTATCATGTCTGTGGCACTACTATTTCGCGATAATACAAAATAGCCACACTTCTTTGAACTTTTCTGATATCATCCGTCAGTCCCATCTGATGAGGATCCCACACCGCACATCAATACTCTAGAATAGAGCGGAGAAGCGTGGTGTAAGCAGTCTCTTTAGTAGATCTGTTGCACCTTCTAAGAGTTTTGCCAATGAATCGCAGTCTTTGGTTTGCTCTACCCTCAACGTTATCTATTGATCGTTCCAATTTAGGTTATTTGTAATTGTAATCCCTAGGTATTTAGTTGAATTTACTGCCTTCAGATTTGTGTGACTTATCGCATAATCGAAATATAGTGGATTTCTTTTATTACTCACGTGGATAACTTCACACTTTTCTTTATTCACAATCAATTGCCACTTTTCGCACCATAGAGATATTTTATCTAAATCATTTTGCAATTTGGTTTGGTCATCTGATGACTTTACATAACGGTAAATGACAGCATCACCTACAAGCAATCTAAGACAGCTACTCAGATTGTCTCCTATGTCGTTAATATAGATCAGGAACAATAGTGGGCCTATAGCACTTCCTTGGGGAACGCCGGATATTACTCCTGTTTTACTCGATGACTTTCCGTCTATTACTACGAACTGTGACCTTACTGACAGGAAATCACGAATGCAGTCGCACAGCTGAGACGATATTCCATAGACACGCAGTTCGGTTAGAAGACGCTTGTGAGGAACGGTATCGAAAGTCTTCTGGAAATTTAAGTATATGGAACCAATTTGACATCCTCTGTCGATATCACTCATTACTTCATGAGTATAAAGAGCTAGTAATGTTCCACAAGAATGATGTTTTCTGAATCCGTGCTGACTATGTGACAATAAACCGTTTTCTTCGAGGGAACTCGTAATGTTCGAACACATTATATGTTCCAGAACCCTACTGTAAATTGACGTTAGTGATATGGGCCTGCAATTCAGCGGATTACTCCTATTTTCCCTTTTGGGTATTGGTGTGACTTGAGCAATTTTCCTGTCTTTAAGTACGGAACTTTCTATGAGCAAGCGGTTGTATATAATTGCTAAATACGGAGCTATTGTATCAGCATAGTCTGAAAGGAACCTGACTTGTATACAATCTGGACCGGAGACTTACCCTTATTAAGTGATTTAAGCTGCGTTGCTACACCGAGGATATCTACTTCTATGTTTCTAATCTTGGCAGTTGTTCTTGATTGTAATTCGGCATATTTACTTCGTCTTGTTGGGTCAAGGAGTTTCGGAAAACCGTGTTTAATAACTGTGCTTTAGTGGCACTGTCATCAGTGACTTCACCGTAGTTATCGCGCAGTGAAGGTATTAACTGCGTGTTGCCACTGGTGTGCTTTATTTATTAGTAGAATCTCTTTGGGATTTATGCCAGATGCCGAGACAGAGCTTCGTTGTGGAAATTATTAGAAGCATCTCGAAATGCGCAACGCGCTATATTCCGAACTTCTGCAAAACTTTGCCAAGCTTGGGAATTTTGCATTCTTTTAAATTTGGCATGCTTTTTTCGCTGCTTCTGCAACAGCGACCTGACCCGTTTTGTGTACCATCACTTATTAATTTATGTGGAATATATCTCTCAACTGGCGTTGACTCTATCTCTTTGACATCAACCCACATCTTTTCTACGCTTACGTGATCAGATCACTCTTATTCACTTTAGTGGAAACTATTGGATGAAAAAATTTACTTTCTTTCATCCGATAGTCTTATAATATAGCCTAAAAATTAACTCATTCTCTTTTTGCTATTTCCGACAGTGATTGTGATACATCGAAATTAAGTAAAACGCAGAGCATGGTTGGAGAAGTCGATGGCCAGATTAAGTTTGGTGCATTTTAGATGATAAAGTTGCTAACATAACGAAATTGTTTTTAACGCAATACGGAGTGACGTATCTCTTATCAGTCTCGAGTAAGAACATTTCATATTTGGAGGCCGTCCACGAAAATGCTTGCAGAGACGCGCTATGCACAAGGCTACTACCCCTGATGTGTCTTGTTGCTTGACGTATCAATCCTGAGGGAACACGAGCGTCGGAGGCATAAGTATCGCTTCTCACGCCCCTTATTGCTCACATATTATACCGCCTCACCGTGCCTAAGAATGACAGTGGAATTGTTGAATCCATTGAAGAAACTACTTAGAACACAGTATGGACTGAGTGTAAAACAAAGAAAGGCGAAGTTATTGAAACGTAACATTAAAGAAATCAGGACGAGAAACGTAATATCAAAACTGGGAAGGATGTAATACACGAAGTAAAACTTTTCTGTTACTTTGGTGAGGGGGTGGAGGGCTGATGGGCTAGTAGCGGACGAAGTACGGTGAACACCAGAAACAGACGAGCTCAGGCAAAGCACGTTTTCCTCACCAACACAAATAAATAAATCTGCTCTTATCGAATCCAACAAAGGTCGTTGTTTGCGAAAGAAATTTCTCAAAACGTACGTCTGAAACACAGAATTTATTGGAAATTAATGTGCGCTGTGCGAAAATAGGAAAGGAAGAGAACTGAAGCGTTTGGGATGTGATATTCGAGAAGGCTGTTGAAAATTAAATGGACTGATAATCGGTTGGTTTCGAAATGCTTAGAGAATTAAGAACTAGCTTACCCCTCTGTGGGCACCATGTACCCTTCTTCCGCTGTGATATTGTCAATGCGTGCACATTTAATGAAGGGAACTTAATATGAAACTATTGTTTCACAGTAATACAATTATCACCGCACATCAGTACAGTGAATTAGCCTCGAGCAGTCTGCAGCGATGATGTTACGGCAGACTTTATTTCAAAATACGCACTTAAACGTTAAGTAAAAGTGTCTTTAAAATGAAGTGTGCTTAACTTTCGAAGACAAAGTACATCACTATAGTCGACAGCTATTGTTCTCTTCACTTTTGGTGGATAAGTATTTCTGGAGACAAGGAAAAATATGACAAATACTATACCTTCCCTGTCAAAATTAGAGGCCATTCTTCGGCATACGTAGCACTATGAAAGTGAAAAGCTCCAGCTGTAAATATGAAAAATGTGGTCGTCTGCCCACTGGTCAGCTGGGACAGTATCCACCGAGTGCTATGCTTCCTTCAATGCAGATTTTTGGTTAACATTTCAAAAGTACACTGAATGTGCCGGTAGGCGCTGCAAACATACACTTCAATAATTTTTCTAAATATGATTCCCTGGTTGCTGCTGTCCATAGGGAGATACAGTTTAACTTGAATTTCCTTCGTGATGAGAACTCACTGAATTAACGAAACAGAAACTGGAGTATGCTTTTCGTCTATTGCAGGGGGTAGAACATTATCAGGACCCATTTATTTTTATTCCTAACGAAGAAGACGGAACATCGTATTTACATTCTTATTTAACTTTAACACATAAAACATGGAAATTCGATTGTCATGTTGGAGACGCATAGCTCAAAGCCTTCTGAAACTGCGCTGCAGAAGGGAGATGAAAACTTACGTAACTCCAGAACCCAGTAACACTGTTTCCTGTAGCGATTCTGCCACTTGTGTATTGAGAGTTTTGAATAAGAAAAATACTTAGAAAGTTCTCATTACTGTCCACATGAAGAGAAAGTGTGGGCCTGTGTAGAAATCGTGTGTATCATGACAAACATCGGTTACTCCAGCGTGTTGTTAGCAATCTTCAACGTAAAAGTATTATAGCGATTTGCTTAAGAAATATTACACTTCTTTTTTTTTCAGGGTAAACCCACGAGTATCATCCTAAGCCTCGAAGGGAAAAAGGAGACGGAAATTTTGATTTGATGTCTAGTCAGCAACACGGCTAGAAGAGCAGGGGCGTAAGCTCGGATGGCGTAAGGAGGGGGAAAGGAAACGGCCATGGTCTCATCGAAATAAAAAGAAAATCATACATTCACCTAAACTAAATTTTAAAAAAAGAGCATGACCCCTTCACTCCCCTACCCTCCTCCTCTCGGCTCTGTCATAGCACAATGTTAAAATGATTTGTAAAAAATAATTTCCGTCTACTCTCCTCCAATCAGTGGTCAGTGTTTCAGCCATCACTGAAATGAAAGAGAAAATGAAATATAGCCCCATCCGGTCTGTATTCAAAACTAACTGAACGACCTGAATTATTTATCAACACACATCTTACACAGTTAAAAAAGCATTGAAATTGGGTAAAATGAGAAAAATTTTTTAGACTACTTTTTGACTGTTGCTTTCAATAAATCGTTTATAGACTGCTCTCGAGTCTCATCGATAAATTTCATTGAAAGCTAAATATCTTTCACTATAAAATATTACAATGAGTATATAATTTAATTCGAGTAAATTTTTAAAAACCAGTGTTTGCTTATGCAGTCTAATTAATGAATTAGTGAATGTACTTGTCAATTGTGAATTTTATTTTAAGTACTATTCTGCAAAACTTCAAAAACGCGAAATAAAATCATATACTATTTTCAGCTCCTGTTGATTGTATTTGTCAACAGATGACTGCACTGTTAAAACAATCTTCAATCTGAGTATCATGTTTCGTTTATGACACAACAGAGGATCGAATTAACTACTTTCCATACCTATGATGCCTGTCAACTGTAACAATGTCCTTTCCAAGACGAAACTGAGTGCCAAAATTTATCTGCAACACAAAAAAGTGCAAAGATTACGTCAAGTATCGCAATGTTGTTTTCCACATACACTCATATTCGTCAAAGTTACGCCTACTTGATTGTCAACTGTAAAGTAAATACTCCAAAGTTATTTCCATGCTTAAATAGTTACAAATAACATGATAAACCAATAGTGTATATTAGAAGTCATATAACTAACCTAGCTGAGTTTATAATTGCACAAAATACGTGTTAGCTAAAATAATACAGTAAGAAAGCAAACACACAAGCAAGTAGGCAGTGTGATATACCGGAAGAGTGTAATGAATTGGGCCTACTGTTGGTGTAATTCACAATACACCATCTAATTTAATATCTCGACATTTAAATCGTTCTCAAACACCATTTTAGGAGGACAAAGATGTAAAAGGTATGTGTGTCACTACACACTAGCAAAATGTAATCGATGATATTGTTTGAAATATTGCTCTCTTTACAAATAACTCAGACTTACTACAGGTTATGTACAATAACAACTTCGACGAAAGCAGCAAAACTGGTAAGTATTACCAATTGTAACTATGATGCTAAGCCTCAGTAAGTATTTGTGGACTTTATTTCCTATAGCCAACTATTAAATAACAGCAGCATCTAGTAAAAGAATGTGATGTGGAAACACACAATCACACACAGATAACATCGCCAAAAGACAAGCAAGTTGAGCAACCATATTAAGAAGGAAGGAAGAAGCGAAGAGGGTGTTTTGACAATTTTAATGTAATGTAGTACTTAAACTGCAAATTTATTCGTTATACACAACGAGAACTTATCTTCAGACACATGATATAGTCAAAGACTGTGACAGAACTGAATTGTCTCCAAAGAAGATGATGAAACGACAGAACATTGGTATCTCAAAAGTAGACTCTTTGGTGAAATTATTTACCATTTATCGAGTGCAAACAAACAAACATGCTTGTGCACGCACGCACACGCACACACACACACACACACACACACACACACACACACACACACATACACACACACAAAAACAGCTTAGCTTGCATGTTTGTTGTAAAACACAAGTATAATTACAGACCTCTACCAAAAACTCGAGGAAAACAGAATTGTATTATTTCTAGAGATGCAAGATTTTGCACACTTTGCAAGCTGTATGGATCCTCAAATTAAATTTTTCTGTAAATAATTAGTCTTTATTACTTATGAAAGTACACATAGCTCACTTATTGGCACTAGTTAAATAAATTACAGTTCAGTAGATGACCGTAGTTTCATCTTTGGACGACACATTGAACTCATCTCAACACATTAAAATTCGTTGCAGCACGCACATGAATACTATTGAAGAACTAACCTGCATTTTAAAATGCAATCAGAACTACCACTGTTCCTCTCACAGCTAAAACTCGTCCCTCAAAAATATATTTCGATGTTCTTATCACATATTGCAAGCATAAAAGGACCTACTAATTATATATTTCTCCACCTAAATTGTCTATATAACTTTTAAAATACTCACAGTCAGATCATCCAAATCAATAAATTCATATAAAGCACTTTTGTGGATCTAAGTTATAGGCTAAATACCAAGAAATAGCAAAATTAACAATGTCAACATCACAAAGAGCAGGTCATAACACATCTGGAATTATCAAAGTACGAAATGTCATCTTTTGCTGTTACACAGTGGAAAAATTTAATCCCTCTGCAATGCATATTATAATGGTTGTTGCTTCATTAAACTAAGCATTGCAGAGAGAGGAAGCACATTACAGTTTATTAAAATCATTATGTATATGCAGTGGGTGTCAGATGCTGGCTATGTCAGTGACTGGGGTAGGGGAGGTGATGTTACATACAGGTGAGGCGGCAGCTATTGAATGTGTCAGCTACTCTGAGAGGCGTCGACATACCGAATGTAAATTGTTTGGTAAGATGATTTATTGAGTACACACACACACACACACACACACACACACACACCACCTAGTACTTGCTTATCGAGGTATGCAAGTATAATTAGAAGATCTCTACGAAAGTTCGAGGGAAACTAGACAGTATTATTTCTTCAAATGCGCAAGAATTTGCACAATTTGCAAGTACAATATTACTATAAATTAAATATCATCACATCCAACTTGTCAATATTACTTACTCAAATACACAGATCACTTATTGGCGCTAATTACATGATATTTGTACACAATAAATGATAAATAACTTCACCAAATAGTGTACTTATGAGATATCGACTCTGTCTTTTTAAACGATTTTCTTTGGAGGAGTGTCAACTCTGTCATCATCTTTGGTAGTAAGTCGAAACATAACAGGTGGTTTCAATACAACATCACAATAAAATCATCAAAATACCCTCTTCGTTCCTCCCTTCCTTCTTAATATGATATTTGCTCTGTTTGTTTGTCTTTTCGCCAGCCATGTGTGTGTGTTTCCACACTATGTACTTCTGATAGACGCTGGTGTTATTTAATAGCTGACCACAGGAAATACAGTCCATAAATATTTTGTGAGCCTCAGCACCATGGTTCCAGTTGGCAAATATTGCAACTTTTGTCGAAAGTTATTATTGTAAATGAACTTTAGTAAGTCTGAGTAATTTGTAATGGGAGCAATAATTGTCATACAATGCCACAGATTATATTTTTCTAGTGTATAATGTGATATGACCTTTGCCTTCCTAAAATAGTGCTTGAGAACGGTTTAGATGTGGTAGTATTTAATTTTAAGGCGAATTGTGATTAACACCAAGAGTGGACTTACTTAATTGCAACCTTCCAGTAACTGATCCCATCTATTTGTTTGCGTGCTTGCCTGCTTAGTGTAGCACTTTAGCTAACATGAATTTTTCGCAGTTATAAGCCTGGTCAGTTTAGTTATAAGATATTGATCTGTTAAGTGTAGCTTCTAGTATCAGATATTAGTTTATCACCTTATTTGTAGCTATTTAGGCATAGAAATAGCATTAGAATATATCTTTTAGAGTTGCAAATCACATTTTAGGCATTAATTTGACAAACATCAGTACATGTGGAAAATAACATTGCGATACTTGGTGTAAACATTGCACTGTTTTATGATGCAGCGTATTTATGCATGCAGCTTACACTTGGAAAGAACATTGTTACAATTGAGAGACATCATAGGTATGAAAAATAATTAATGTGAAGCTTTGTTGTGTCATAAACGAAACATGGTACTCAGACTGAAGATTGACTGTTTTACCGGTGCAACCATCTGTTGATAGAGGAAAGGAACAGGAGCTGAAACTAGTATATGATTGTACTTCGCGTTTCTGAAGGTTTTCAGAATAGTATTTAAAGTAAAACATTTGACAAGTACATTCAGTAATTCATTAACTACACTGTATAAGCAAACTTTGTTTTTACTGCTTATGGAGAGAGTGTTTTATACTCACTCTAATATTCCTTAACGAATGAAAAAGGCCTTCAATGAAATATACTGATGTGACTGGTGAGCCAGTCCATAAAAGGCTATTTGTGTTGTATCCACGGACCCAACGAACCAACCAATTCGCGCACGAGTCATATGAGGAGGAGCGCTGGCCCCGAGACAAACAGTCTATTGTCGATTGTTTATTGGTAGCCTTTCGTGGAGTTTATAGCGGAGCCATTGCAGTGTGATATTTGCTACTGTATTCGACTAGGCCCAGTACACGGATTACTCTTGAATATTACTTGGACTTGTATTGCTGGTGCACGTTTCGTCAGAAATAAAGATAAGTTATCTCTTCATTCTAGCTGGCGCAATTCTTGTCATTAATTATTTTTCGGCCAACAGACATAGCTACATCCTGGTCACTACCCACGCTTTATACAATTTGTGGTGGCTGCCCCAAAAGTACCGCCGAGGACCTTGGGTTTGGGAGCCGTCACAGCATTTTGAAGTCAGTTACGAAAATGTAATTTACAACATTTTTGTCATATTTCACAATTTTGATACTTTTCTAAGAGTGTGAAGTATTTCTCGATAGATAATTCGGGTAAAATTCAGGTTATTCGGATACTTTTAGCACAGCCCAAATGGCTCTTTCATTTTAACGATGGCTAAACTACTCGGTTACGACTGTAGTAGAGGAGAGAGAGGAGTGTGATGTATCATTTGACAAATAATCTTGGTCGTTCAGATGTGTCTCAGCATAGCCCACATGGCGCTACACTGTAATTGGCTTTCTCATTTGAATAGTGGTTAAAATACTAGAATCTTATGGGATGTTGGAGAGGGAGGTGTTGCATTATGCATTGTGTATGTATGTATGTATGTGTGTGTGTGTGTGTGTGTGTGCGTTGGTTGTTGAGTGTGTGATTATCTTCGCCATTTTACATGAAATGTCATTTTTGTGCATCATTTTAATACTACACTGATTGGCTGGACAAGAGGATGGAAGATGGAAAGGGAGTGTGGTTTTGTTTTTAAATTTTCGTATTGGCATAATTCCACCATCTTAGACTGTGATTGGCTAGAGAGGGAGGGCTGGAGAGGGTTTAGGGTGGGGTGACGAGAGGGGGAGGAAGTGGTATGGCTGGATGACATTGTACACTCGAAGGTCATTGCCCTTTACCCTCTGTGTAGACAACCCACTATAACACCTGTTTTTTCAAGTGTAAGTGAACGCCATATTGGCTTGTGATGTCACTGGTATCACATATACAGTACCTCATTTAAGTGCAAAGTGCGCCATAAGTCCCATAATTATACTACAAAACCATAGGAGTGAGTTAGCCCTCAAATATTCACTTGAGATGTGAGAAGTATCTATTAAGGGCAAATAAGGGCAAAAAAAGTGAAAAACTTCGAAATTTTTTAATTTATTACATTGATACTTTAAGAAGTAGATCTCAAAGCGTCAAAATTGAAAGTTGCCTAGAAATGTGTTTTAAAAACTTTCTTCTCCCATATCTGTCTGTCCCACCCCCTTTTTCAGTGCTATCATCCACAATTGTTCTACATAGACATTTTTTGTGTTAATTTTTCAGTCACACAATCTAAACGAGCTGCAGGTGTATCTAGAAGCCTGTGTAAGAAATGAAGGGCAAGAAATTAGAAGATGGGTAGCCACTGGAAGGTGATAACAGATTGTCAGACAAGGAAATTCACACATTACAAATATAATATGAAAAATCCATCACGAACAACGAACATAGTGTGAAGACAATACAACAACAAGCAGCATGAGCAATATTCTTCCACAAACTTTCCACAGAGTAAAATGCCATCACTTCCTCAGTGACACATCCTGGTGCAAAAATCTTCAGGCAAAAGTCAGTGGAAAGCCATAGACCCATAAGCATGGTTTGCCCCTTGCTGTTTTAAATGTTACAAAGCCAAGTTTTAGATAGCTAGCCAACCCTGAACTGCTGAAAAAATGTGTACATGGGAAAACGTAAAATATGAATGAGAGCTTCAATGCCATTATATGGATGCGTTGTCTAGAAAAATGTCCAAAAAGCTGCATGTGATACATGATACATGTTTGATAGTGGAAATGTAGGTAGCATTAAGTGTCCACAAAGATCAGGTTTCCATCCAGGTGCATTCACACTGAAGATAATCACAAGATTCGATGAAGTGCGACCTGAAAAAGCCCAGGCGCCAGGGAGATAATACTCCTGGAAACAAGGAAGATGATGAAGATTATGGATATGGACATCACCAATGACTAGAGGTATGACAATGTTAAAAACTGAAATAAAAACTTTAAATGAGAACTGACATAGGGTGATATTTTTGGGAGATAATGTTCTTTTCTCAGTAACTATAAAAGCTAACATCCCGAAACTCGTCAGAATTCTTAAAAATCACTCACTAAATAATCCTATGCAGCTCTTTTTTCTTATCTTGTGTCTGAGAAACGTTCTCCTTCATTGTATGCGGAAAATACAGCAATCTAGGTTAACATAAAATTGAAAAATTAATTTCAAAATGAGTATGAGCTTAAACAAAAATCTTTTGCACACGTTTTACCAGCCTTTTATGCAAATGTAAACTCTAAAGTTTTAACTTTAATGTCAGCTTACTTGATGAGAAATGACATGTTACATGTACACTGCTAATTAAAAGTTCAAATCCTTATACAATGAATATCCATGAATATTATCAAACAGAAACTTTAGAGCATATCATACACTATGTTCTACACAATATTTTCAAGTTTCAACGTTTTAACTGATGTATTGTAGGTGATATCAATGTTTATAAGTCATGATGCATTTTGGCCTACATCTGCCCTTAAGCATGGATGTCAAAAAGAAATCTGCCTTTCCTTCCCCATGATACTATAGAATCTGAGCTGCATATATACTTCTTTTTTACTGTCCAATATTTGTGCTATGGTCTCCAATAGTGGAAGACGGTTCAGAATTGCTATCAACCTAGTAAATCGTTCATGCGTATTTCTACGTCATATCAAGGAAACTTTCACAGAGTTCTCTTCTATCTTCATGCTTCAAGACGCTATTACGTTCGTCAAATTGCATACAAGCTTGCTGCTACCCTCTAAAGAGAGTTTGGCCTAAGATCAGAGAACTTGATTTTTTATCATTCGTATCCTGGGAGCCGCGTGCCAACTTGCATTTGCCCCTTGTCTGACGACCCATGCTAACAGTGCACTTTGAATATGTGTCACTTTCTGCTACTCCATAAAATATTTGTTTCATATTTCAGAGTCACATTCTGAGCATCTCGCAGTTTAACTGACCCTTTGTGCATCTTGAATGAAAAGTTCACTGGGTTATTTCTCTTAAATGCGAAAATGAGAGTTTTACAGGTAAGGAACTCTGATTTTATTCATCTTTCAATCATCCTAACGATGTCAAGGTCGCTCGTAATTAACTTCAGTATTTTATGTTAGCTTTCAGCGGTTTTTTTTTCCAAGAGTCACATTGCAATACCACTTCATGTTGGTTTTGTTCTTTGAATATGCGATTAATATTGTGATATCGATTTCCATTAATAAACGGTATTTTTTCCATGACTAAGCGACCTTTATTAAGCAGATATAATCAGGAATACACTAAGGCGTTGTTTCAGTGTGATAGAGTTTCGTTTGTGCGCAGGGGCAAATTTATTACTAAGATGTTGAGCAACAGGTAAAGATGTTTATTGTGGTGACGAGTTGGTAGCGCTCGCAGGCCTTTATTTCGGAGCTCAATCTGTTATTACAGTTAATCATTTTCACAGTATGGTAAACACTACGCCACCACTCTTACAAGGGAACCTCCCCATCACACCCCCCTCAGATTTAGTTATAATTTGGCACAGTGAATAGACCTTGAAAAACTGAACACAAATCAATCGAGAAAACGGGAAGAAGTTGTGTGGAACTATGAAAAAATAAGCAAAATATACAAACTGATTAGTCCATGCGCAAGATAGGCAACATCAAGGATAGACAGAACTCAGGACCGCCGTGGTCCCGCGGTAAGCGTGAGCAGCTGTGGAACGAGAGGTCCTTGGTTCAAGTCTTCATTCGCGAGAACAGTTTAATTTTTTATTTTCAGGCAATTATCAAAGTTCAGGCACTCACACATAATCAACTTCGCTCTCCAAAATTCCAGGACATGTTCAGATTTGCTTGGACATATGCAGGATTTGACGGTCTACACACGGAAAAATTTGAAAACGTTAAAAACATATGTTTTGACAGAGCACAGGGAAAAGTGTGCGACTGTGAGACTTTTGGATTCATTTGTTGCAGTTTATGCGACAAACTCTTATGTTTCATCCCTTTTTTGGGAGTAATTATCACATCCACAAGAAAACCTAAATCGAGCAACGTAGAAGAACCTTTTTACCCATTCGCCAAGTGTACAAGTTAGGTGGGTCGACAACATATTCCTGTCATGTGACGCACATGCCATCACCAGTGTCGTATAGAATACATCAGATGTGTTTTCCTGTGGAGGAATCGGTTGACCTATGACCTTGCGATCAAATGTTTTCGGTTCCCATTGGAGAGGCACGTCCTTTCACCTACTAATCGCACGGTTTTGCGGTGCGGTCGCAAAACACAGACACTAAACTTATTACAGTGAACAGAGACGTCAATGAACGAATGGACAGATCATAACTTTGCGAAAACAAAACAAAAAAAAAATATTTCGCTAGAGAGGAGACTTCAACCAAGGACCTCTGGTTCCGCAGCTGCTCACGCTAACTACGGGACCACGGCGCTCCTGACTCAAATTATCCTTGATGTTTCCTATGTTCGCGTGGACTACTCAGTTTGTATATTTTGTTTATTTTTTTTATAGTTCCACACAACTTCTTCCTGTTTTCTCGATTGATCTGTGTTCAGTTTTTCAAGGCCTATCCACTGTGCCAACTTATAACTAAATCTGGGGGGGGGGGGGGGGTGCGATGGGGAGGTTCCCTTGTTAGTGTGACAGTTTACAGCCAAACATGCGACCGCAATCCGATTAACATCTGTGTTACATCAGGTGATAAATTATTTTTATTTTGACTAATATCACTGATCACGCACATATCTTTTGCATACACTTACTTAGTTCCATTTTACAACAAAAAATTAGATAAAATGCGTTCTACGTAAAAAATTAAGTTTTTCAGTACTTACTTCCGATTTTCCTTTGGAAACGCAGCTGGCTACATGGCTCGGCTCGAGACTCAGGTAGTCTCTCTGAAAAAGACAAGTATCAGATGTTAGCATACAGTGAACAATATGGACCACTTCTTATTTTGTGTCAGTATCATACTAATTACAAAAGCATTGAGACATAAACACACGTACATAATTCGTTGAAAACTGTGTCTCCGGTATACGCATCAAATGCAAGGTACAATAACATAATGGCGTTTTTGTTCCATTCTTACAGATCTGCAGTGTATCCCAACGAACAGAAGATCTATATGACATCATTCAATACATCCGCTTCGCAAATGGGTAGCGTATCAGCCCCAGTTATCGAGATTCCAGGGGCAAATTTCAAATGCTGCTTCATAACACGTCAAATTGTTATGCTCGTGTGACTAGCTACGAGCTGAATCTGTCACTAAATCTTTATATGTTAGGAACATCTCATGAAAATACTCTCATTTGGATGCAGCAGTAACAGTCACTGGATACAGTTCCAGATGGGGTCAACAGCTGAACGTTTTTAAGATGAATGGCCTCTATCAGGACTTAATAGTTGAAGCTAAGACTATTACTTCTCGTGAAGATAGAGCTAGAAGGGTGTTTCTGTCAAAACTAACAAATGGTCCATAAGTAGCTGCATACACATTTCATAGGAGCTGAAAGGATGGAAACAAGAGATGTAAAACCAAAAACGCGACCGACTTCACAAAAACTTTGTCGGAAAGTTTCCAATGTAAAAGTTACTTCAGATTTGTAGAATAAGTTTATTTTGAAATCAGTTTTGGGATAAACAAAAATTTTGTCTTTACCCTGCTTAATTTCTTTAACGTTTCTGATCATGTAACCATAATACTAGAAATGTTTTATATTGCTGTGTAATTTTACATTCTCACAGTTTCTCATCGGATAGTAAAGAACATTCATGTATAAGAAAGTGTTCTCATCAGATGAAACATTTTAATTTACAGTGAAACCGTTAAATCAAACGTTCATAAAACCAGCACAACCAACAGCAAATCCCTCTGTAATGACTTAATTGTTGACGGGACTGTACATGCTGTTCTTCCTTTCTTTGCAAGTGTAAAACCTGAGTCCACATAACAAAATTCAGAGTAAAAATGCAGCGAGTTTTCTGACTCAAAACGAATTTTTCTGAAATTTATGTGCCGTAGTTTTCTATCTTTATAAAGTAGCGATATAAATTACTTATAACTCGTTTCAGAAACACCTATAACCTGTCGTAAACTAAGAACGTCACGAAAGACGTAATTTAAGTAGAACATTCTTGTATGACCATCCAATAAACATGAGTATTGTTCATAGAAATGATCAGGAAAACTGAAGATCAGTTATTCCGGTACCCTAAGTCTCACTCCTTTGACCGTCGGCTGACTTGGAATGATTTCGTGTAAAGTAAAAAGACGAAATTAAATTTTGGTTATTAAGAATAGCATGGACCGCGTACTATTTGATCCTCACACCCGTCAATTTTCTCGAAATTTCATTTTCATCCCATGCTAGTCGGTATAGTCATTCAATGCTATGATTTGTGTTACGGTTTTTACATTCAGGTTTCTTCCTCCTTGACAGTTTTCGTTCATTATGACCCCATTTTGAGTTTGATTCCTACCATTATTCCTTGCAGTAACAACTTTACTAGAAACGACTTTAATATGAATCAAATAAAAATGTCGTGAGATACCTTTCTGCTGTTGTACTAATAAGTTCCGTGACGTTACACGAGAATGAGACAAACACAGCAATTTCCTCAACTGGAGCCACACGTAACCATTAACCGTTAGCGCTTTAGAGTGTCAAGTGTTGCACTTTTGTAGGCATATAAGCCACATATAACGCAACTATGGAAATAATTCGCGAAAAAGAAATGTCAACTGCAATGTAACTGCTTCAATGTGCCGTAACTCCCAACTTCTGACTCAGTAGTCGGGTGGCCCAAGCTGAAATGTACCCTGTGTCACCCATTGGTTTAAGATAGGTCTGCAACAACCGAATTCTACACGTATTACCCATAGTTTGTTCAACGAACTGTACTATCAATGCAGCGAAAACGTATGGATGAGGTTTCACGGGACGTGTAATAACCGGCTAGATTCAGGGCGACATGTTATAATCGGCTGCTGGGCACCTCCCAGACCTGATCATATGTTAGTGTTCCCAACTGGTCAGACACCTTCCACTTGTTTAATCGCTGCTGATAGGTGGTTATCAAAACAACTTGGAGCGGCAAAAAATAATACGTCGTCAATTTTAAGAAACTAGTGTGACAAGCAACTTTCTTGCTAATGGTGAATGACTACTTCAAAGAAGTGTCTCAAGTACTTAGACGACAGTTTTGTCAAATCTGTCTCACGTTCAAGTGATTTATAATGTTCCATTAACTTATGTTAAATGGTTGCCTCCCGTCTCACTACTGAAAATTATGAGAGTATTGAAACTCGTATAGGAGAATCAATGTATGTCATTGCTGTAGAACGAAGAACGAATTGTTAGTTGCAACACATTCAAGTGAGGGAATGTTAGTTAGTGCGAGTGGCGTAACAAAATATATGAACAGAATTGTTACAGTTAACTAAACGTATCTCCAGAACAACTATGTTGCAACGAAGCTAAGATGTTCCTGTTTAAACTCGGGGGACATCTATGGTAGTACAAAAATATCTCGATCTTTTAAGTCGATAGTAGGATTCCTATTTAGGTATGGGGCAAGGGAATAAGAGAATGATATACCTAAAAAAGAAAAACTAAACATTGTTTGATGAGTTGGGTTTGATCAGAGTTTGGAGGAGACGCGCTGCAGATTAAGAAAGTGATATGATGTATTATAAAACTCTTATATTTAACTACCTTGACAAGAGAGGTGTGCCTATCGTGCTTAATTCCGAAATCCTTTTCTTGCGAGTAATGTTCTATCGGCCGATACATCCAGACACGCATCAGATTTTTCATACGCCAGAAACACTTTCCTACTTTGCCACTACTTCCCTAGAATGCTTGTCTTCATAGAAATTTGCGATAAAAGTGGAAACAATAGCCAGAGACACATCAGTTACTGCATACATTGTTGGCTAGCCTTTTTTTTCCAAGTAACCTCATGGAGCTTTTTATTATCGTAAGCAAAATGTCAACGGAACTAACGATCCGTGTACATCGGACGCTCATATGCTTGTTCAATTTTCTCCACTACTTAACCAGGCTAGGGACACGTAAATAAAGATGTAGCTGAGTGGCGGAATTACAAACGGGGGGATCAATTTTGCATTAATTGTTTTTAAAACTATTGTAGTAAGAATTATATGCCGCCATGCTGTACTCTGCAGCGCTGGGGAAAGAAGTACATTGGTTCAGCAGCAAACGGCGACATCAGTGCGACAGTGGACAGTGGACCTGCAGCCAAGGACTGCCCAGACACCACGTCAGCTACTGAAGAATTGCATTAAAACTCTGTACCAGTTAGTCACTGATTGGTATAACAAACGGACTGACACATTGATTTAGTTTAGGTACATCTTTTTTGCTGTGCTATTTATTGATTCAATCGTAGTGATACAACTTGCGCGACGAGGACAATTACCCATTTTGCCACTATCAAGGATACCTGTGAAGAAGGTAAAATTGGTATCATGTTGATCCTAACATCTAATTTAGTCTGTTACACATTATGCTTACGTCTTGGATGGTATAACGTTCATATTGATTCTTGGAGCATAAATATCCGGTTTATTGTTGTTATATCATGATCGCCCTATTTATATGTACTTTTTATATGCGTGATCTTGTAAATTTACATGTGACAGCATTTCTGACAACTTCGGCTCCAGCGATGGTATATGTTTACATTCTAAGTCAGAGATTATGTGTAATATTTCAGTAATTCAGAGACAGCATTTTGTGGTTTTTACGCGCATCATGAATGGTCTATTGTTTTGGGTTTATCGTGATAGTTTACCCTTTTTCTTTCATAACATCTTGAATATATTTGAGGTATCTTTTTGTTAAAATTTGTGAGGATGGCTTCTGGATATTTTTCTGTATGATAGTAAATTTCAATTTCCTCCAAAATGTTCATTGTTTGTCCTTTAGGTATTTTGTGTAGAATTTTCAGGGCATTTTCAATATTTTCTGTTTTATGTTCTTGGCCTTTTAAATGCAAGTAAAATGTGGATTGCTTGCTTTCGCCGTTTCGTCTATATTGGTTTACATCTAGTTCCGAAATTCCGACCTGTTTGTTCGATATAAAATTTATTACAGTCGTCACAAGAAAGTTTGTCAACGCTTGAAACTGAAAAAGTGGAGATATTATTTTTTGTTGACTGTATTTTGACGTTCAAGTTGTTATGCGTACGAAATCGTAATTTTAATTTCGTTTTCTTGAAAAAATTGTTCATCTTTTCCAGTATTTGTTACACGTATGGAGCTACGATGTATGTTGGTTTATTTCCGATTTTTTCTTCCCTTTTTAATGTTATTTATTTGTATATGCCTTCTTTTTTCACTTTTATATGCTACTGATGTAATTTTAGCACTATTTCATGGTTGAAGTTATTTTGTTGTGCTGTTTATTGTAGCGTTTTTATTTCATTTTGTATCGCATTATTACCGTGAGGTAACTTTAAATTATTCTATTCTATTAATCATTGATTTGAAATATGCGTATTTAAGCGACTTAGGAAGATAATAATTTTTTCTATGTACTTGAAACTGGTTGTGGCTGTTGTTGTTGCTTATTTTTAATTCCAAAAAAATCATGGATTTGTTTTGTTATATTACCACCGTAAATTTTGTTAGGGTGCAAGTTGTTTAGTCGTATTAATAAATATGTCTGCTATGGTAATTGCGGTACATTTACCCATAACTACTCCATCTGTGTGTAAATTTCGCTTTCAAATTCAAGATGGATTTGAGATGAAGTAAGCTGTAAAAGATTTATTATTTCATAAGTTTCGATGACAAACACTTTCCTATTTTGTAGAAGGTTTCTCTTTATGATCTCTACTGTTTCTGGCAGTGGTATATTTTTACACTAAACTATAACTAATACGGCCCTCAGAAGTCAGGACTCTCAGTAGCCCGCATCTCGTGGTCGTGCGGTAGCGTTCTCGCTTCCCACGCCCGGGTTCCCGGGTTCGATTCCCGGCGGGGTCAAGGATTTTCTCTGCCTCGTGATGGCTGGGTGTTGTGTGCTGTCCTTAGGTTAGTTAGGTTTAAGTAGTTCTAAGTTCTCGGGGCCTGATGACCATAGATGTTAAGTCCCATAGTGCTCAGAGCCATTTGAACCATTTTTTGACTCTCAGTAACTCGGCCCACATCCGAAATGGTGGCACAACAATGAATTATCCTGAAGATCAGTATCATATAATGAGACATCAACAAGGTTTTTGGATTTAACAAAGTATGTTTACAAAATAAATTTTATACATTCTCAGTTATCTGGCACTTCCGCTAATCTGGTACCTATATGTGCAAGGAACGGAGTACTTTTTCTACCTAATCGTTATGTTTTATAACAACTACACTACTTTCCTTGTCTGGCTTTACTGTTATTGCGTTGTCTGTTATTAGTTAATTATTCATACTTCTGAGAAACTTTTGTTCAATATACATATTGTTGTTGTGGGTTTTTCCGTTTTTTATTTCTGTTTATAAAAGTTTTGCTACTTCTATTGCAAGCTCGTTTTGTTCACGTACTGACATTTTCGCCATATCTGTTATGATTTTCACTGTGGCTATGAGTTGTTTTGTAGTCGTGGTTCTGTGCTGTATTTAAGACCCTTGCCAAGTAATTCTGTTTCATTAGATAATGAAATGTGCATCTGCGCATCTGTGAGATTTTTTATGAGTGAGGAAAACTGGAATGGTGCGTGATTTTGGCTTTTGGTTCTTCGTTGTTACGTTTATGTTGCACTGCCATTAGCTTGCCTAATTTTTTTTTTTTTTGTGAGTTGAAAGTATGTTTCGAGTAGTATGCCAGATGTATCTGTTAGTATAGCCAAATATTAAAAGTATTAAGCACTTGTTTAACTGTAAATGAGCAGTGTAAAGGTCCTCAGTAAGCTCATCTTTATGATGTAGTTTGCTACTGGTTTCCTGCTTTGTCCATATTTTTGCTTCAAAGCTTTTATGCGTGACACTACATTGGATTTTGCTTTTCCTTTTATGCACAAACAAGGCAGTATAATTTTCCACTTGAGACACATTTCGTTGTATTTTATGTTCTTGAAGATTTTTATTTTTAGATATACATAGTGTGGTATATTCCATGAAGTTTGATTTTGGATTAAACAATTTCTTTTCTAGTGAGCCTGTAGATCTATGAGGCCGTAGAACGGAATAATTTAATTGCAGGTACAGTTATTTTGCTGCATTATTTTTTTTTCTTTTGATGATACAAGTTACAAGATGAGCCTCTTTCAGCGTTTTGTTATATCAAGAGTACCTGTGATAATAGGTATAGTATTGTTAACATCTCTGTCTGAACAGGCCTCAGTACCGGCTGACCAACGTGTCATCCTAACACGACAGGCATCGCTGGATGCAGAGATTTTTTTTTTTTTTTGGGGGGGGGGGGAGCATGTGGTCAGCGCACTTCTCATACGGCTGTTGTCAGTTTTCGTGACCAGAGGTATAATATTGATCCTAAATCTACGTCCTAGCTGGCATGATGTGGTTGATATTGCACCTTTGAGCGTATATCTCGATTATCTTTAGTTATGTTATAATGTACTTTTCATTTGCCTGATCTTGTAAAATTATTTTTGGCATCTTTTTCGACATTTTCAGTTCGAGCCATGCTATACGTGTACAATTACAATGAAATTTCTACTTAATAACTATTCTATTCTTTTGCGCTTAACGCGATAGTTTATTCTTTTTCTTATATATATGTCCGTAACATGTTCAAGGACTTTTTTTTATTTTTTTATTTATTGTTTTGATTAGAGACTGTTTGTTAGTTGAGAATATCTTCTGGGTACTTTTCGGTACGAATGTAAATTTCCATTTCCTCCTAAATGTTCATTGTGCGTGCTTCAGGTACTTTGCGTAAAATTTTAAGGCATTTCCAAAGCTGCCAAAAAATTTTACGAAGTCACACAAATAAAAAGTACGTATAAATTACGTAATCACAACATAACAAAAAGCCAACTGGCATTTACACTCCAAGCTGCAATATGGACCACGTCATACGAGCTAAGGTGCCATTTGCAGACACAGACTAAAACAGACGTGAGGAACAATATTATCCCTATTATACTAACTTCACATGTGCGCTTGATAGCAGCAAAACGCCGAAACGAGATAGCCGTGTAAATAGTGCCACTACGTTTAAATAAACAAATAGTGCAGCAAAAACATTTTACCTAAAATAAAAAGTATGTCGCTTTTCGACCTCATGCACGCTGTGGTCTACTAGGAAAGAAAGTACTGATTTACGTTGCGCCAGGCCAGATTATGTGGATGATTTTATCGTAAACACTAACTGAAATGCTTAAAGGACAGACAGTGATTTACGTGTACACGACATGTTCAACAATATAGTGCTGTTTTTTCTCAGTATTTCATTATTCTCATTACTAGTCTGAAGATATCTAAATGACAAATCTGAAGTGTGATAACGGATTTCATAGTTAATATACAGCGCCACTTTCATTTAATGTGAAACATATTACGGGATCTAAGTACTATAGTTATTCTACAGAATTTACAGTATTTTTTCCGACCCCGAACTTCAGTATTTTACGTACGGAAGAACTTTATTCATCATGTAGTCTGATATCTATTTAGGGTAAAGGAGGGGGAGAGGGGGAGGGTGTTTTAACCGATATCAGTAGCGCATATTCGGTGAACATTAGCTCCCGATTGATGAAATTTTCACCTGGATCGGAAATGTATTATTCTTTGAGTAGCCAAGAAAGGGAATGGCGAACATCCTCAAACAGCACAAAACTCCACATGAATGTTGTACATTTCCATTGTTCGCAATAACAATTTACTCTAGTGATTTATGGAAATGATCGAAATCTTTTTTAAAGATCAAAAATGTTGTAAATCCTCTGAAGATGCCAGTAATCTACATGCTGGAAAAATTTAAAAAATATATATATATATATAAAATAATAAAACAGTGTTTTGAATGCTACTTACAGCTTCAAATGTATGTGATTCTTGATTTTACTTGCTGCAGTGACAGAACACCAAACTGGTATTCACAAAGATATGAGGCCGCTGTTGAGATTAAATTTGCCTGAGTTATCGCTTTCTACGAATCCGTCGAGAGTACTGTACTCACGAAAAATACGTACAGTTTTCGTTTGTTGATATTAAATACCTCTGTAACTAAACTTCTCATTTTGAAAGGTCACTGAAATCATTTTTTTTTTTTTTACTCACGCAAGTGTAAGGTAGTTTGTCATTACCTGTCGGTTTTTTTCTTTTTTCGTTTAATGGAGGTCACATTCAATAATGTCTGTGTCGAAGATGACGTAGCTTGAAATTTTTCTGTTAATTCCTCACTTGTGGTGGCATGCACCAGTTCTCGGAAACAGCAGCTGGCCGAATCTGCGAGCTGAGGAAAGTCAAAGACGAAGAATGCACCACAGTTACACAAATTGAACAAAGACGCCGCAGGCTCAAAACGAAGGAACGAGGAGGAACTTTTTGTTCCTGCACCAAAGAAACTCTGTATTCATTTTTGATGGCAATGACCTCACACTGATGAAAATGGCATCACACATTGCACTGTAACTTAGATGCATCTATTCTTGCTGTTTTGGATAGCGGAACAGCAGCCGATATGTATGTAATAAATAGCACAAAGCCTGTAACTCCATCTCCAATTTATTTTACAGGCTACCAGCTTCGGCGATATAATATGCCATCATCAGGTCCTATAATCTAGATGGTGGCTGAATTTTTCGATGACGAAATACAGGGTGAGTCATTAACTATTGCCACCTTGAATAACTCCGAAAGTATGATAGTAGCTGAAAAGTTTGCGGGATAAATGTTGCATGGTACAACGGCGGGTATAATATGACGTTGGCTTTTTGTTGCTAGATGGGGTCGCCTCAGAGATGTGAAGGTCAACTTGGTTTTTTAAGTGGAATGCTATAGTTTGGTACTTATTTTCTGATAGTGGCTATTGAGACGAATCCAGTGATGTGTAACAGTAAGATCTTTGAAGGTCAACGAAGGTAAAAATGGTGGCATGAGCGTTCATTTACAGAAGGTGTTCGAAGTGATGACCATTGGAATCAATGCACCGCTGCTATCTTCTGTCATGGATTGAGTGGTATTCCCTATCACTTTGAAACCTATCGAAACACATGCTCTGGCCATTCTCTCTCGCACATCTTTAGGTGTAGTTAGAGCGTCTTCATAAACAATGTCTTTTACGAATACCCACAATAAAAAACCTAGGGGCGTGAAGTCTGGCGAACGAGCCGGCCACGACACATCTCCTGCGCGTCCAATCCAACGATTTGGGAATTGTCTCTGAAACTCATATATAGCCATCTGCAAAAAATGTGCCGGACACGCATTGTGTTGATACCATATTCTTGTTTCTAAAGGTATTTCTTATAATAACAGACCCAATGTTTCTTGCAGGAATGTGGTGTACTGCCATTAAGATTTCCTTCGATGAAAGAGAGGCCTATAAATCTGTCCTCCAGAATCCCACACCATAGACTCACCGACCACAGTTTTTGGTGTGCAACTTGCCGCAGCGAACATGGATATTCAGTCGCCCAATAATGCATGTTATGTAGATTAACATTTCCATGGTTCGTGAATATAGCCTCGTCAGTAAATAAAATAAAATTAATAAATGTGTCATCCCTCTGAATCTGAAGTTGAGCCCATCGGCAAAAATTCAATGCGATGCATATAATTCGTACCAGTTAATTCTTGGTGGTGACTGATATGGTAAGGATGATATTTATGGCGATGCACAACACGGACAACAATACTCTAGCTCATACCAGATTTCCTTGCGATCTGACGCGAACTAACACCAGGATCTCGAACCACAGCAGTAAGAGTACCAATTTCTGTTTACCCGTTAGTAACTTTCCTTTGCCAGGTATCTTTCCGATGCGTCAAAGATCCAGTGGTTCTCAAGTTATCATTCACATATTTACATGTACAAAGTGTAGGGTGAGTACGTTGAAGATATCTTTCAGCGTATAAGTGTTTACATCTCACGGAATTTCGTTGGCATTCTCCGTAAATGAGAAGCATATCGACTTGTTCTTCGAACGAATACATCATTCACATTCGCTTCATTCTACGATACTAGTCTTACCGTTCCTATTAGCGTTGTATTGCGAAACCGTCGAATAGTGTTCACATGTCAATGGCACGTCAGATGGATACGTCGTATTGGGCCAATATTTACTATTTGCACGATATACGAGAGAGAATTGTCAGAGCATGTGCTTCGATAAGTGCGGAAGTGATAAGGAATACCACTCAATCCATGATAAGAAGATTGCAGCACTGCATTGATACCAATGGTCATCAATTCGAACACCTTCTGTAAACGGACGTACTTCGTTGACCTTCAAAGACCTTACTGTTACACATCATTGGATTCGTCTCGATAGCCGCCATCAGGAAGTAAGTACCAAACTATAGCATCCCATGCAACATTTGTCCCACAAACTTTGTAGCTACTATGATACTTTCGGAGTTATTCTAAGTGGCATTAGTTACTGACACACCCTGCATATGTACATCATTTACGGAAAAAAAACTGTCTTTACACGTTACCAACTTATGAACACAGAAATTTGGAACATGTCAGCGGCTAGAATAGTTAAATAAAATAAATTGGAAATGAGCTTTACGCACGCCTAAGTTCTAATGAGGCAGGTATGAATTTGCTGGACACCGATCTACTGTGAAGTGTTACGCATTCGTACGTATCGTGCAGTGTAATACTATAAAGGGACACGAACAAGGCAGGAAGGAGACCGAAAAACGCTGTACCGACACACAGTCTGCTACTTTCACTGCTAGAGAGGCAGCGGTCGAGCTTCAAGTCACCGTATACGTTTGACTCGATTTCACTACATGAGCCACAATCTAGAAATTATGAACCTTACTTGACGATTCTGGGACCTAGTCTGGCGATTAGGAACCGCATGTATCCCCTTTTTAGCAAATACTGGTTTCGAAAACTTATTCCATGGTCAGAATAAGAACAGAATTCTCTTAGTTGAACACTACTTCACCAACGTGCATCAGTTATCACTAATAGCCGCGCGGGGTACCCGCGCGCTTTGGAGCGCCTTGTCACGGTCCGTGCGGCTCTCCCCATCGGAGGTTCGAGTCCTCCCTAGGGCATCTGTGTGTGTGTGTGTGTGTGCGTGTGTGTGTGTGTGTGTGTGTGTGTGTGTGTTGTCCATAGCGTAAGTTAGTTAGATTAAGTAGTGTGTAGGCTTAGGGACCGATGACCTCAAGTAATTTGGTCCCATAAGACCTTACAACAAATTTGAAAATGTTAGTCAATAATAAGAGACGAAAAGTGATAAAATTTTAAGTAAATAAAACATTAAAGTCAAGACAACTTGTAAATGGAAGAGAGGAATGAGGAAGAGGTTTTAGCTTACCGTAAACAGAGGCGGAGTGGGAGCTGGTATTGGCCGAGAATGGGACCGGACGTCTGACGTATGCTTTCCAAAGGAAACATTCAAGCACCACTTTAAACGATTTATGGAAACCACTTTAAAATCAACACTGAGATGGTTTTGCCGAGTTTCTAACGCCACTACTTGTTGACGTGACTCCAGTGCCTTAACCACTGTGCCACCTCACTCGAAAACAAAATGTAAGAGGCAGTCAAATCAAAACGAGACAGATGGGAAAAAGTAAGTAAAATGTTTATTACATCAAAAGTAATATCCATAACGTTTAATGCATTTATCCCACTGTGAGACATGACGATAATTGCCTTCATGGAAAAATGTTTATGACTGCCTACAGAACCGTGACTGTGTCCCGCCAACAAAATGCCCGCCCACACGTCGCGTAGACTGTTTCGACTACGCTGCAGAAGTTGCGCTGGGAAACTCTTGCAAATCCTACATAAAGTCGCGATCTCGCCCCATGAGATTTAGAGCCCCGAGAAAAGACATTCGTGACCGCACATTTGCTTCAGACGGAGTGGTGCACTGCTGGGTACAATCGTGTTTTCGCAGGCAACCGCAAACATTTTCCATGAATTGGCTCACCATCATGTCCCACGTGTGCACGAGCATGTGTGTGTGTGTGTGTGTGTGTGTGGTTTGGGATCTTATGGGCGACCAACGGCGAGGTTATCGGCGGCCTGACATCGATTAAAACAGGGAAATGTGGATAAGAACGAAAACTGTCGCACACGACTGTACACGAAACGACCACACACTGACTCTATCGCACAGGCACTCTCACATGCACTAAAACCAATGAGGAGGCAAGACAGCCAATCAAGAAATTAAAAGAGGGAAAACAATCCACAAAAGAACTAAAAGAAAAGAAACTGGAAATGTGACTGGCTGACCACTTATGAAAAAATTTGGGTGAGCCAGCCACCCCGTTGACACATTAAAAATATCTCCCCAAAACTTTGTTAAAAATGTAGGACAATTCACAGAGCTTGTAATGGTGACCTGCAATGGGAGAGGAAGGAAGTCGACGAAAAGGTCGCTACAGAAGGATCACATGCTTGAAATGAGGAACGGTGCCGGACGTTTCGTTGTCAAGCGAACGACGCCGGCAGATACCTTAAGGGGCTCCGGAACGCTCTATACTTGCAATGTTAAAATAACGCTTATAAATTACATCTTTCCTCACAAAGTATTTGAGGTAGCAAGTTGAACTTTTTACAGATTATTTATTGGAATATGGGCTACAACTTAACACAGGGATTTTACAAAATTTTAGTTCAGTTATTAAAGATGATTTTTTTCAATTGTAATGAAAATTCACAACATTTTTTTGCAATTTTTTATTTATATATTCAAAAATATACAGTTTTTTGGAAAAATGCTGTGTTGAATTATGCAGAAGGTACTGTGTAACATTTACTGAAAGTTTGAAACAAATATGTTTGGAAGATCCTTAGAAAACATGTAATTAGTATGAGAAAATAAAAGTTTTGGGAATCGAGCGACAAAGATTGGATTAACTTTTTAGTGCATTCCAGGTCCATAGGATGGATTATCTTCATCCTCTGCAAACTCCTCTTCCAGCTTCCTCTTGTTCCTCCTCCTGTTTACTCTTGCTTGTATTTCTAGACTCTTTACAGCACTGTCTGCAGCCCGAAGGCGTTCCTTGTCTAAAGCAAGCATCGCTCGTACCATGTTAGAACCTATCTTCATTCCCATATTTCTAAATACCTTGCACCTTACAATGTTGCCATCACTGAAAGTCGCAACAGCATCATACACACCAAAGTGAAGTGTTTCTATTCCAACAAATACAGTCTTGGGGATTCTCGATCATATAACACTATTTACACTTTCATTGGGGTTTTGAGTTTTTCCGTGAATACACTTTTTCAACAGTTCAGGTGCTGCTAAGTCTCTGAAAATAGGTTAGCCACAACACATACTTTATCTCACATCACTAAAATGTACCTGATGAACACGGACGTTAATGATAACACCATTTGACAGCAGTTTAACAGCGCCACAGTGGGTCACGCCCATGTAGAACACATTTCAAAAAAATTTTTAAAATAGTTGTAGTCTTCGGAATTGAATAAATTATACATCTATTAAAATAGTCTGCAGATTCAGAAAACGCAAAAAAGTAAAAATTGAACTTTTCATGATTTTGAGCCTTTCCGGAGCCCCTTAAGCTACTGAGGGAAGCAACAGAAAAAAAAATTATTAGCATCTTCAAAAACTCTTTATTATCATCTTTATCGCTCATTATTCTCTTTATTCGTAAAAGATTCGTACACGACTTTCACCTCAACACTGCTAGTCATGAACACTCTTCGCAGATTAAAACTTTTTGTCGGACCGAGATTCGAATTAGGGACCTTTGTCTATCGCGGGAAACCGAGGTACTAGTGGAAATAAAGCTGTGGGGCTGTCACTCGTGCTTGGGTAGCGAAGGTCGCAGAGTACTTGCCCGTGAAGAGCAAACGTTCCGAGTTCGAGTCTCGAACTGGCACACAATTTTAATCTGCCAAGAAGTTTAATATCAGCGCGCACTCCACTGTAAAGTGAAAAATCCATTCTGTATTGCTGTATATACTCCAAAAAGTCAAACTTCGTCATTAAGCGAACAACTTGAAAATGTAGCCATAACTGTTTATTTTCATAGTGGAACACCAAATTAAAGGCAATAGTAAACGTCGCCCGCATTTAGTTATTGGGCCAAAATAAGATGACTTAGACAAAGTCGACCCACTTTCATCATACGATGAATGCCTGATATCAACAATGAAGCCCGCATCATACCTTCCCTGCAACTCCATATCCCCCGTCTTCATAACAAAACAATACGACAGTTTGCATGAATTGTATGTACACGGTTCAGTAAGTCTTCACAACATGCATCTTATTTTACACAAAAATTCACGGTAAATGATAACAGCCAAGCATTTGCAGGATAAAGATTTATTAAAATTCTTGACCACTGCAGGATGTGATTTTAGTAAGTGACTATAAAATTTTTTTGTGCTTGTAATACTCTCGTAATTTTACAGTTACTTAAGCTATAGTGTTTTTTTCTTTCTCAGTTCCGATGCTAAGTTTTTGCTAATGAAGGTGTCTTCCTGTTCAGGTGTATTTTACTCCTGATGAAGGTATATTTAGATATACTGAAACCGTGCACATGAATTTTAATAAATCTTCATCTTGCAACTGTTTGGCTGTTATCATTTACCGTGAAGCATTTCAACAGTTGGTGTTTCGGCCTTGTTTAAAATCTTGTTATACAAAAATCATAAGTCCAAGATTATTAACAGCAAGAACTTATCCTTAATAATAACGGTAACAGGCCTACCTTCCAGCTTATGTTTTAAAATGTGTTTGCGCATTGCTATCATTATGTCCAGACGAACTCTTCAGATAAAACAACTTTATGGATTTGCTCTCATAGCAGCCAAAGCCAAATTCGCTGCAATGAGGCGCATATAGCCTGCACGCTGTTCCCGCAACATGAGTTTCACGATGAGCGTGGACTTAGCTATATTAGTATAAATGTAGAAATACAACTGAAATTTCTGTATCTTGGACGACTGATATGCTGCATTGTCCTAGTGAATATCTTCTTCGGCATAACTGGAATAACAGTAGTCATCCTGCTTAAAGATACTGTTCTCTGCCAACGTTGCTGCTACGATCTAAAATACACTCCAAGACAAAAAGAAACGACCCACCACCAAGGATTTATCCGTATGGTACGGATGTACATGTAAAGACGGACAAATGACTACAATGAGAAAAACTGGATGATTTAATCAAGAGAAAGAGCTACACAGATTGAGCAAGTCAGTAACGCATTGGTGTGCTACAATTTTGCTGCAGTCAATATGATAGGAGGCCGAAGACGCGTCTGGAGACGACCCGCACAGCGGTGGGACAGCAGCCAGATTTTCGCCCGCCATACGGCTTGACAATGAGGAAGAAAGGTTTGGAGTGCCATTTCTGTTCATAAAAGGACCTCTTTGGTTGCCATCCGCGGCACTCTTACAGAACAGAGGTACGTCGACGATATTCTACGACTCGTTTTGTTGCCCGTCGTAGCAAGTCACCCTAGTTTCACGTTTCAGCAGCATAATGTCCGCCCACATACAGTGAAAGTTGCTACTGCATGTCTTCGTGCTTGCCAAACCCTACCAAGGCCAGCAAGGTAGCCGGACCTCTCCCCAGTTGAGAACGTTTGAAGTATTATGAACAGGGCCCCCCAACCTACTCGATATTTTGAAGATCTAACGCGTCAGCTGGACAGAATTTGGCACGATATCCCTCAGAGGGGCATCCAACAACTGTATCAGTCAATTCCAAGAGGAATAACTGCTTGCATAGAGGCCAGTGGTGGACCAATGAGTTATTGAGTTGTTCAATTATGGAAGCTCTCTCGCTAGAATAAATCATTTAATTTTTCTGAAATTGTAATCATTTGTTTGTTTGAACAAGTACATCACGTCTACCGATTTCCCTCCCATTCGGATAATTCCTTCGTGGCGCGCTTTTTTTTTGTCCTAAGAGTGTACTCTCAGTGAAATAGACATGATCCAGTTACTGACAAGAAAAGGATCCGAATAATCAATTTCCTAGTTCCTCCCTGCCCCTGCCCATCTAGATAAACTAAAAATAACGGGCAATGAATTTTCTTCGCAGGTTTCTGGCTCAGCATAGTTTCCTTTTATATATATATATATATATATATATATATATATATATATATATATATATATATATATATATATTAAGTTTACAAAAGGTTAACTCTTACGTGTTTTTCAGGGCTGATTTGAAACACACATTTAGCCGGCCGAGAAGGCCGAGCGGTTCTAGACGCTTCAGTCCGGAACGGCACGACTGCTACGGTCGCAGGTTCGAATCCTGTCTCCGGCATGGATGTATGTGATGCCCTTAGGTTAGTTAGGTTCTAAGTTCTAGGAGACTGATGACCTCCGATGATAAGTCCCGTAGTGCTCAGAGCCATCTGAAACACACGTTTTATCGAGGTCTTCTACAGCCATGTTAAAAATGGTTCAAATGGCTCTGAGCACTATGGGACTTAACATCGATGGTCATCAGTCCCCTAGAACTTAGAAGTACTTAAACCTAACTAACCTAAGGACATCACACACATCCATGCCCGAGGCAGGATTCGAACCTGCGACCGTAGCAGTCGCGCGGCTCCGGACTGAGCGCCTAGAACCGCTAGACCACCGCGGCGGGCTACAGCCATGTTAAGAATAACTTAAAGTAACAGTGTGCGTGTGTGTGTGTGTGTGTGTGTGTGTGTGTGTGTGTGTGTGCATACCCTTAGCAAATCTTCTTTTGTGCTGCGAACGCGATAGATACAAAACAGACAGTGATGGTGCCTCGTTGTAGAGGTACTGTTCATAATTTCTACACTTCACAATTGAGATTAATTGCAAGGTTAGTAATTTTGGCAAACACACGTTTTCCGTGACAAGATAGCCCTTTGTACTAAGTTTGGACTTTTCTTCGCGCATGAATATGCTGGAGGGGCGCCAAAGAAGCGGTCCTGCCCGTAGGAAGGAGTCAATATCTGCCAACCTAACGGAACTAAGCAACCTGCACATAATTGTACAAATGAACAGTGACGTTCACTGTGAAAAGTAGAGCCCTTGAAAGATCAGTCACATTCTTCTAAACCCGACATTTTTAATAACCTCCACAGCAAGAGGTCTGCCTCGATGATATCAGAGTGGTGCCACTATCAAAGATTGCCCGTCTGGCGGAGAAACCATTAATGATCTCGTTTTTGCTAGTAGCGACAGTCAGATCCGGAAAGACGACAGCAACTCGTAATTACGATAGCACCTGGACCATTGACCTTCCACGCTGACGCTAAGGAAATCTACCACATTTTACTTCCGTGTGCCATCATTAGTCATTATCTCTCAAGCTAACTTTCTTGATCCAGGGAATATTTCAGTGTCATTTTTAATTTTTAATCACGTGAGCTTCATTGTGAATGTATTTGTGTGTCTTAAGAAAATAGGTCTACATATTTAATTGAATCTGTACTCAACTTTTATTAAGTCGCACTTGATCTACTTCTCTGCTATTGCGCAGAAAAGTTCGAATCGCGGCAGTAGAACGAGAAGAGTTGGATGTTTATGGCACGTTGAGGTCAGCAATTATAATAGCAGGTGCACATTTCCAAGTCATATAGCCTGGAACACGGTTTCAGCTTCTCACACAGTGTCTTCACTGTAGTGTCACTTTTTTTTGGGGCCCTGTAACCCACTGTATAGACAAAAGACGAACATCAGAACCAAATGCACATTAGTAATTGTTGTTGGTAAAGAAATCAAATGGTTCAAATGACTCTGAGCACTATGGGACTTAACATCTGAGGTCATCAGTCCCCTATAACTTAGAACTACTTAAAACTAACTAACCTAAGGACATCACACACATCCATGCCCGAGGCAGGATTCGAACCTGCGACCGCAGCGGTCGCGCGGTTCCAGACTGAAGCGCCTAGAACCGCTCGGCCACTCTGGCCGGCTGTTGTTAAAGAGCATACTGCTGTCTGCACAGTCACAGCTGCAATGCTGCTGGCCCAATGACACAAGTATCTGTCTTTACACACAAGCGTTCGCCTGAAATGTTTGGAGCCTTCAGAAGGCCTGTGCGACAGTTCGCGCTGCGGCGACAGAGTTTACTGCGGCTAGAGGCCGGATGTCTTCTCAACAGATTATAAATACTTTATACGCAACTGTGGAACCGCACTGCACAATTCAGTTTCTACGACCAAGATTACCCGAAAACTGCCGCTGTTGAAAACTGGCTAGCTGAAACGGTAGGTCTCAAAGGGATGGGGCTCCAATACGAATTTTTGGCTGACGTGAATTATGTAAGACACAGAAACACACTGTTTAAAGAAGATATTCTAGTTTAGCTACAAGAACTATAAATGTAATTCACTTGAAGTAGTCCTAGAGATATTTTTCTTAAACCTGATGTTCATCTATTATGACCGCCTCTGTGCTGTAGAGGGTTGCGTCGGTAGCTGCTGACTAGGGGCCCGCATGTTCGATTCCCGTCAAACAATATACTATTTATTTATTTCCTTCCTAGGAGGAAATCACGACAGGGATCACTTAGTGAGGTGTGAAACGAAAAGAGAAACTGCTTCATTACATAAGCAGCGATAATGGCTCAAAAATTGAAGAAATGGCACCAAATCGAGTGTACCACAGTTAAAATGAAGCGGGGAAAAAAATTCTTGTCTGCATTTAACCAAAACGTAATTTAAACAGCGTGGGAAATGTAAATGTTCACGTTAATGTGTCCTTTACTCTCTTTCCCTCGAAGTGATGCTGCAAATACCGCTTCGTTTCAAATAATGAACATGGATCACGACGTCTCGTATGTGGTCCTCAGTAGCGAGTTTGTATCCATGCCCCTAAATGGAATCATGTGGCTGTTTCTTAACCCTTTCTCTCATGTCTGGGACCGATGGGAAGCGTTCGGGAGCCGAGAATAGACTCTTCGGTGTTTATAGGCGGAATCTCAGTTCCTTTTCCATTCATTCGTCATCCATCTGCTACTGGAAATAAACCATATGAATGTAAAGAAGGTGCGTGTGTCTTGAACTTGAGTTATGTAAGTTTACGCAAACATTGGCGTGGCTATCACGACCACCGGCTTGGCGGCACACATATAGGAAAGTTCAGCTACCACATTAGATTCGATATTTGCTATCGATATCAATAAAACAACTGTACCGATGCCACGTAGTATCGCAGAAAATCTATACCGACAATATGAATAGTACTAACTGTATTATTGACTGTTTGTGTCTCACAAAAGTACTTGTTTGGAAAACAATAAATAGGGAAATTATTCTATGTTCCTAAGAACCAATCTGAACATGAAATTAAATACGAAGCCCAAATACTTCAACCACAAATAAAATACGGATGTTGCATAAGTTTTGTGCTACGCATATGCGCCATTATCACAATCCGTGATTACGAGCTCTTCTTTAAGGCAAAAGCATTTATTTACAATATGTTTTTTTTGTTTTAAACAAAGACACCAACAACCATTAAATACTCTCTCTTTCCTAGCATCTATGCCGTCGTTCTGGGTTTGTTGTTTTCGGGATTTGGCAAAGTTGTCTTATATCTAGAAGGTCATGGTTTGCACACAGTTGTATTGTCACTTTATAAATCCAAACAAGGTACTAGACTACATAAAGCACACAGTAGGTAAGAGGCAAAGCGCATGGGAAGACTGACATGCCACCAAGTGTGAACAGTAACCAATAAGCACCGTCATATACCAACAAATGTACGTAACCATCTGCAGCCAGTCTAATACACTTCTGCAACGAGTATTTTACGTAAATTATCTGCTTGTTATGTCGCTACGTTTACCCATACATAATTAGTCTTTGTTTAAATGGTCGAGCCACTGCTTACAAGGAAGACACAGACCTAAGTATGGATTGTAATACATACTTCGTATTGGTGCGAACTACATTAATTACCAAGAGAGCATTAACTTTCTAATCAAAATAAGTTTCAGTTGCAAAGAGCGATAATATTAACAACTGCGATAAGGTGGTACGGCCGTAGTTACCCTGTATGGCCAGTTGATAAACATGTACGTACACTCCTGGAAATGGAAAAAAGAACACATTGACACCGGTGTGTCAGACCCACCATACTTGCTCCGGACACTGCGAGAGGGCTGTACAAGCAATGATCACACGCACGGCACAGCGGACACACCAGGAACCGCGGTGTTGGCCGTCGAATGGCGCTAGCTGCGCAGCATTTGTGCACCGCCGCCGTCAGTGTCAGCCAGTTTGCCGTGGCATACGGAGCTCCATCGCAGTCTTTAACACTGGTAGCATGCCGCGACAGCGTGGACGTGAACAGTATGTGCAGTTGACGGACTTTGAGCGAGGGCGTATAGTGGGCATGCGGGACGCCGGGTGAACGTACCGCCGAATTGCTCAACACGTGGGGTGTGACGTCTCCACAGTACATCGATGTTGTCGCCAGTGGTCGGCGGGAGGTGCACGTGCCCGTCGACCTGGGACCGGACCGCAGCGATGCACGGATGCACGCCAAGACCGTAGGATCCTACGCAGTGCCGTAGGGGACCGCACCGCCACTTCCCAGAAAATTAGGGACACTGTTGCTCCTGGGGTATCGGCGAGGACCATTCGCAACCGTCTCCATGAAGCTGGGCTACGGTCCCGCACACCGTTAGGCCGTCTTCCGCTCACGCCCCAACATCGTGCAGCCCGCCTCCAGTGGTGTCGCGACAGGCATGAATGGAGGGACGAATGGAGACGTGTCGTCTTCAGCGATGAGAGTCGCTTCTGCCTTGGTGCCAATGATGGTCGTATGCGTGTTTGGCGCCGTGCAGGTGAGCGCCACAATCAGGACTGCATACGACCGAGGCACACAGGGCCAACACCCGGCATCATGGTGTGGGGAGCGATCTCCTACACTGGCCGTACACCACTGGTGATCGTCGAGGGGACACTGAATAGTGCACGGTACATCCAAACCGTCATCGAACCCATCGTTCTACCATTCCTAGACCGGCAAGGGAACTTGCTGTTCCAACAGGACAATGCACGTCCGCATGTATCCCGTGCCACCCAACGTGCTCTAGAAGGTGTAAGTCAACTACCCTGGCCAGCAATATCTCTGGATCTGTCCCCCATTGAGCATGTTTGGGACTGGATGAAGCGTCGTCTCACGCGGTCTGCACGTCCAGCACGAACGCTGGTCCAACTGAGGCGCCAGGTGGAAATGGCATGGCAAGCCGTTCCACAGGACTACATCCAGCATCTCTACGATCGTCTCCATGGGAGAATAGCAGCCTGCATTGCACTGTACTAGTGCCGACATTGTGCATGCTCTGTTGCCTGTGTCTATGTGCCTGTGGTTCTGTCAGTGTGATCATGTGATGTATCTGACCCCAGGAATGTGTCAATAAAGTTTCCCCTTCCTGGGACAATGAATTCACGGTGTTCTTATTTCAATTTCCAGCAGTGTATAATAGCGTTAGGCCGTTTACACAGACATAACATTTATCATTTAAAATTATAATAAATATATAAATAATATATTTATAAATATAAATATAAATAATATTTAATAATATTAATATATTAATATTATATTATATATTATACATTAATATTATAATATATAATATATAATATTAATTAATTAATTAATTAATTAAATAATATTTAAAATTATAATAACGCAGTCTTAAAGTATGGATGACAAAATATATATCTAACTTTTATACGAATACTGGTGGTTAAAAAAAGTTTCTTTCTTTGTTGTTTTGTGTAACTACTACTGTGTTATGAAAATAAGCCGTTTCAAGGCGACGAAGCACTGGACATTCGGTACGACCAAGTATAATTAAAAGTCAGTTAATCACATATCAATGGCAACCGTGTTCAGGAAATTGTAACGTCAAAGACATAGACATTCCTAATATCGGAGGCAGAGAATTGGAAAGTCAATTCTAGAAGGTTCTCATCCCATCCACATTCAAATTACGTCCTGTTATATTCAAATCATTTTTACTCGCCATAGCGTTTTCCAAAAGATTTGTAAGACTGCATTATTAATTTGACTGATGTACGTCCCAAAAAATTCGATGTTACGTATATACAGGATGGAAATTTTTACCCTGGATAGCTGATGCAAGCAGAAACTAAATTACGAACTTTGTGTAGGTAGACAACGCACAATTATTAAACTTGGCACCTCGCACTCCGATTGTCCGCGGGATTGCCCTGTTGCCGGATGCTCTGGACAAAGCATGACAGCGGATGCTCTGCTTGCCAGAGATCGCGATGTATCCAAGGCGGCCCTCACACTCGGTGGTGGCGCGCCAGCCTTCCACTCTGGGGGCCTGGGGGCGAATCCGACGGGGTCCCGACGCATCCACTGTAGTTCCATGATAATACGTACGGGAACAAACCCGTCAACAGCTGTTAGTTCGCGTACAGAAAGTCTTTTACAAATTGTGTCGGTCCTGAGAAGGGCCTTTTTTTTTTTTTTTTTTTTTTAAGCTAGGAGAGCACACACATCCATGACCGAGATGTTCTAGGCGCTTTAGTCAGGAACCGCGCGACTGCTACGATCGCAGGTTCGAATCCTACATCGGGCATGGATGTGTGTGATGTCCTTAGGTTAGTTAGGTTTAAGTAGTTCTAAGTGCTAGGGCACTGATGACCTCAGATGTCAGGTCCCATAGTGCTCAGAGCCATTTGAACCATTTTTGAACGTCGTTAGCTCCCTAAGACAGATTCGAATACAACATCAACGTTCGCTGGAGAACGCACACTTCTTGGTCGTCCTGTTGGTTTCTTCTTGAGGGCAAATCCAGTCTTTTCAAAGTTATTAATCCGTCATTTCATCGCGTGTTTCGACGGAACGGCATCATGGGGTCCTAAATTACAAAAACGTCGAAACTCCCTCTGCGTCGCTATCAAACTATCATTGTTTTTATAAAACATTTAATGGCTAACGCACGCTGTTGCCCGTTCCTCTGATTCATGATTACTGAAACGACGGACTGTTTACTCGTTAACTGTGACGAACCCGCAGTGCTGGCACCTGCCCATTACTGCCACTACTCATTTCAAACATTCCCGTTATTCTGTATCACCCTGTACATACATACATTCTGCTTATATACATCATCTTAATTAGATTTCATCGCTACCTTATTCTGCCTATATATGGAGGCTAATCTCACGAACTTTTGTAGGGATTTTGATAATGTCTTCATTAATACCTACATTGATTCACGAGGAACGTTCGTGTATATAATTGATAAATATTTGGTGCAAATAGTTGATCTATGACGATTTACAGTCCCACCGACAAACATTAAGCGGTTGTGGAGCCGTGGCGTTCGTTTAATACGCAGCACTGTTAGCTGGTAGAGAGTTTAGCCAAGAGCGCTAATGCGCCGCTTCCGGGACTCGGGTATGCGCGCTGGCCCCGGATCGATTCCGCCTGGCGGCTTAACGACGGAGGCCAGTGTGCTGGCCAGCCTGGATGTGGTTTTTAGGCGGTTCTCCACATCCCACAAGGTGAATACCGAGCTGGTTCCCACGTCCCGCCTCAGTTCCATGGCTCGCAGGCATCTGAACACATTCGTACTATTCCATGGATTACACTAGTCACAGACAGTTGGGGTCCACTAATTCCGTGCCGGAGGGGAACAGGGTGGCGGCAGGAAGGGCATCCTGCCACCCCTTCACTTAACCTTGCCAAATCCGATTACCCATGCCGACCCAGCGTCACTGCAGGAAAAAGGCACAAGCAAAAGGAAAAGACTGTTAGCCAGTAGAGATCCGGCGGCCCGCTCATGCCATTAGGCGCTGCAGTACGTTGGAAATTGGCGTGTCCTGTTTAAATCGTTTAATTTATGTGAACGTGAGGATAGTCAGTTATCTAATGTTGTGCAGTGCCCGTAAATACACTCCTGGAAATGGAAAAAAGAACACATTGACACCGGTGTGTCAGACCCACCATACTTGCTCCGGACACTGCGAGAGGGCTGTACAAGCAATGATCACACGCACGGCACAGCGGACACACCAGGAACCGCGGTGTTGGCCGTCGAATGGCGCTAGCTGCGCAGCATTTGTGCACCGCCGCCGTCAGTGTCAGCCAGTTTGCCGTGGCATACGGAGCTCCATCGCAGTCTTTAACACTGGTAGCATGCCGCGACAGCGTGGACGTGAACCGTATGTGCAGTTGACGGACTTCGAGCGAGGGCGTATAGTGGGCATGCGGGAGGCCGGGTGGACGTACCGCCAAATTGCTCAACACGTGGGGCGTGAGGTCTCCACAGTACATCGATGTTGTCGCCAGTGGTCGGCGGAAGGTGCACGTGCCCGTCGACCTGGGACCGGACCGCAGCGACGCACGGATGCACGCCAAGACCGTAGGATCCTACGCAGTGCCGTAGGGGACCGCACCGCCACTTCCTAGCAAATTAGGGACACTGTTGCTCCTGGGGTATCGGCGAGGACCATTCGCAACCGTCTCCATGAAGCTGGGCTACGGTCCCGCACACCGTTAGGCCGTCTTCCGCTCACGCCCCAACATCGTGCAGCCCGCCTCCAGTGGTGTCGCGACAGGCGTGAATGGAGGGACGAATGGATACGTGTCGTCTTCAGCGATGAGAGTCGCTTCTGCCTTGGTGCCAATGATGGTCGTATGCGTGTTTGGCGCCGTGCAGGTGAGCGCCACAATCAGGACTGCATACGACCGAGGCACACAGGGCCAACACCCGGCATCATGGTGTGGGGAGCGATCCCCTACACTGGCCGTACACCACTGGTGATTGTCGAGGGGACACTGAATAGTGCACGGTACATTCAAACCGTCATCGAACCCATCGTTCTACCATTCCTAGACCGGCAAGGGAACTTGCTGTTCCAACAGGACAATGCACGTCCGCATGTATCCCGTGCCACCCAACGTGCTCTAGAAGGTGTAAGTCAACTACCCTGGCCAGCAAGATCTCCGGATCTGTCCCCCATTGAGCATGTTTGGGACTGGATGAAGCGTCGTCTCACGCGGTCTGCACGTCCAGCACGAACGCTGGTCCAACTGAGGCGCCAGGTGGAAATGGCATGGCAAGCCGTTCCACAGGACTACATCCAGCATCTCTACGATCGTCTCCATGGAAGAATAGCAGCCTGCATTGCTGCGAAAGGTGGATATACACTGTACTAGTGCCAACATTGTGCATGCTCTGTTGCCTGTGTCTATGTGCCTGTGGTTCTGTCAGTGTGATCATGTGATGTATCTGACCCCAGGAATGTGTCAATAAAGTTTCCCCTTCCTGGGACAATGAATTCACGGTGTTCTTATTTCAATTTCCAGGAGTGTAAATTGCCAGTGCACTCCCCTTTATACCTTGTGCACGCAATACTACCGCCATGTGTGTATGTGCATGTGTATACCACGACTTTTGTCACCTCCACGTATAAAGGCGTTAACTTGTCTGTATGCTGTGCAATGTTTACTTCTTATGGATGCTGAGGGACAACGACAGAAATCGTCTGCCACTAGAGCATTCCGTCGAAAAACGACAGACCCGTTATTTCGGAGGAGACACGCGATCACATTGTACGCAATACTTGGCCAAATCGGAACGCCGGCAGTCGAGTGCGAGCGGTCGCGACGGGCGCGCGCGCTGTCGAGAGAGGCGACCCTGTTATTTGAGGGAATTCCGGCAGCTGCGTTTGGTGGCTGCCCCGCCGCCTCCGCCGCCGCCGCCGCCTCCGGACGTGGAATGGGCCGCCGCGGCGGCGACACAGCGGCGTCGCACAGTGGCTGCCGGCGGGGCCTGCCGCGGACACGGCCTGTGATTTCCCTCGGGCTGGGCTCGGCCGCCGGCCGCGACACACACGGCGGCGGACAGCCGTCTCCGGCGCTCCGCTGCAATCACTGCGCGACCCCGGCTGGCTTAATTTGGCTGCCCGCTGCTAATTACAGCGCCGCGCCGCCGCTGGAAACACGGGGGCGGAAATATTGCGGACTGCCGCCAGCCGCAATCGATACGACACGTGCGAGCCCGCGGCGCCGCTACTCTAGTCTCCGGCGCCATCGGGTTGCCGGTGGCTAGATTCTATTTCTAGACTCTACCAACCACGGCAAAATGACTCTGACTGCACTTCGTGTTCAGGACCGTTCTCTACATTAGTAACTACATTACCTGTTACTAAAAAGCAACGTCATGGAGGTGACATGCAACGAAGGTCATGGCTCAAATGGCTCTGAGCACTATGCGACTTAACTTCTGAGGTCATCAGTCGCCTAGAACTTAGAACTAATTAAACCTAACTGCCCGCATCTCGTGGTCGTGCGGTAGCGTTCTCGCTTCCCACGCCCGGGTTCCCGGGTTCGATTCCCGGCGGGGTCAGGGATTTTCTCTGCCTCGTGATGGCTGGGTGTTGTGTGCTGTCCTTAGGTTAGTTAGGTTTAAATAGTTCTAAGTTCTAGGGCACTTATGACCACAGCAGTTGATTCCCATAGTGCTCAGAGCCATTTGAACCATTTTTAAACCTAACTGACCTAAGGACATCACACACATCCATCCCCGAGGCAGGATTCGAACCTGCGACGGTAGCGGTTAGCCGGCCGGTGTGCCCGTGCGGTTCTAGGCGCTTCAGTCTGGAACCGCGTGACCTCTACGGTCGCAGGTTCGAATCCTGCCTCGGGCATGGATGTGTGTGATGTCCTTAGGTTAGTTAGGTTTAAGTAGTTCTAAGTTCTAGGGGACTGATGACCACAGAAGTTTAGTCCCTTAGTGCTCAGAGCCATTTGAACCATTTTTTTGAACCGTAGCGGTCGCCCAGTTCCAGACTGTAGCGCCTAGAACCACACGGCTACACCGGCCGGCACGAAGGTCATATTGGTATGAAATAACTACATCATTGGATATGTACGAGGCGTGTTTTTTGAGTAAGTACCGTTTTGAAATTTAAAGAAAGACGTGCTAAGATATCTCAATAATTTTATTTTTACATGAAAGCCTGTACCATAATCTACGCACTGACGCCATTACAGTCTGATTCTTCCTTGTTTCCGTTGTGTGCTGAGTGTTTAAGATGCCTCCGATAATCGTGAGTCCCGCCGACTGTGAAGTACGGGCTGTTATAAGATTTCTTAGTGCTAAAGGCCTAAAAGCGATCGATATTCATCGTGAGATCTGTGCAGTTTACGGAGAAAACATTATGAGTGATAGAATGGTAAGAAAATGGGTGAGAGCATTTAAAGATGGCCGCACAAAGGTGCATGATGAACAACGGAGTGGGCGTCCTTAGGTCGTTAATGAAAGTTTGGTGCAGGAAGTTGACAATAAGGTGAGAGAAAACAGACGCTTTACGATTTCCTCCTTGCGGGATGACTTTCCTAATGTTTCTCGTAGTGTTTTGTATGGCATTGGGACCGAGCACTTGAATTCCCGAAAATTGTGCGCACGTTGGGTACCGAAAATGTTGACGGATGTGTACAAAACCAAACGTTTAGACAGTGCATTGACTTTCCTTGAACGGTGCCTCAACGACGATGATGATTTCTTAAGCCAAACTGTTACGGGCGATGAAACATGGGTGCCCTACGTCAAACCAGAATCAAAGCAACAGTCCATGGAAGTTGAGCAAGGGCATCATTTTGCTGCAAGACAATGACCGTCCGCATGTGGCGAATCAGACCAAAGATCTCATCACAGCTATTCGATGGGAAACTCTAGATCATCCTCCATACAGCCCCGATCTCGCGCCCAGTGACTACCATTTGTTCCTGCACTTGAAGAAACACCTGGGCGGTCAGCGTCTTCAAGACGTTGGCGAAGTCAAAACAGTAGTGATGCAGTGGTTAACAAGTCAGGCGGCACACTTCTATGAGGAGGGTATTCAAAAGCTGGTACGTTATGACAAGTGCCTCCATATTGACGGAAATTATGTAGAAAAGTAGATTAAGGTACAGGCTTTCATATGAAAATAAAATTATTGAGATATATTAGCACGCCTTTTTTTAATTTCAAAACGGTGCTTACTTAAAAAACGCAGCTCGTAAATTGTGGTATGATCCAGAGATCGCCGTGTAACAACAAGATCGACAATGCACATCGACACCAGAGACATTAGTGACGTCTCGCTGCAATCCGCATTTGCAAATGGGAGAAGCTGAAGACGACACGTCATTCTCTCTCTCTGCATAGAAGCGCCTTCGCATGGTGGTCAATATAAAGCCGAGCATTGAAGCGCTCTGCACCAGTTAGTGACAGCTGAGGCAGTCACGGTCATCGAGAACGACTAAAGACATTTTCAAGACCCTAATGGAAATATTCTTTCCTAAATGTTGAAAATACACTACTGGCCATTACAATTGCTACACCAAGAAGAAACAGGTATTCATTGGACAAATATATAATACTAGAACTGACATATGATTACATGTGGGTGCATAGATCCTGAGAAAACAATACTCAGAACAACCACCTCTGGCCGTAATAACGGCCTTGATACGCCTGGGCATTGAGTCAAACAGAGCTTGGATGGCGTGTACAGGTAAAGCTGCCCAAGCAGCTTCAACACGATACCACAGTTCATCAAGAGTAGCGACTGGCGTATTGTGACGAGCCAGTTGCTCGGCCACCAATGACCAGACGTTTTCAATTGGTAAGAGATCTGGAGAATGTGCTGGCCAGGGCAGCAGTCGAACATTTTCTGTATCCAGAAAGGCCCGCACAGGACCTGCAACATGCGGTCGTGCATTATCCTGCTAAAATGTACGGTTTCGCAGGGATCGAATGAAGGGTAGAGCCACGGGTCGTAACACATCTGAAATGTAACATCCACTGTTCAAAGTACCGTCAATGCGAACAAGAGGTGACTGAGACGTGTAACCAATGGCACCCCATACCATCACGCCGGGTGATACGCCACTATGGCGATGACGAATACATGCTTCCAATGTCCGTTCACCTCGATGACGCCAAACACGGATTCGACCATCATGATGCTGTAAACAGAACCTGGATTCATCCGAAAAAATGACGTTTCGTCATTCGTGAATCCAGGTTCGTCGTTGAGTGAAGGAAGAGGTATATGTCACGAAAAACAACGAGAGTATAAAGGAAGGATCATTGTAAGGCCTAACGCATCATTTGGACGGGGTGTGGAGAAGCGCAGGGTCAGCATACCACTCACCCTGCCATTGTCGGCTCTGTAGCGTTGCTACCTCTGAATCACGAAGTCTCGGATTAGATTCCCGGCCGGGTTACAGATTTTTGTATGCCCAGGGTATGGGTGTTTGTGCTGTCCTTATCATTCCATCATCGTTCATGAAAGTGGCTATATTCGGCTGTGTACAGATTGGGGACGTGTACGGGCGCTACTACTCGCGCAGTTCAGCGCCTTACAATCAAACAGCACCACCACCACCATCACCACCACCACCATCATCATCATTGCCGGCTCCGGAGACCTTGGAGCCAATACTTCTAGTTCCAGTAGCTCCCCACTTCGGATCAATAGGCTGAGTGAACCCCGATCCGGTCTTATCACCAAGCAAAAATCTCTTGCACTACTGGGAATTGAAACTGGATTCTCAGCTTGGCAGTCAGCCACGGTCATCACTCAGCTATGGTGGTGCTGCTGCTAGCAGAAAATCACCACCATGGTCTGCTCGAATCAGTCAGTCACTGACAGAGTGATGCATAATGAGACGCAGAGCCCCGCAGTCACAATTGGGACTGGTCAGCATGCTGCATCTGTTGCGTGCGTCTTTGCACTTCACATGTCCCGTTCTGTTTCGGCTAAATGCAGTTCAGGATTTGCAAGGTAAGCGTGATCCACTTGGGGGTTTGGCACGTCAGAAAGTGTTTTACAGGTGCACATCTGTTACTCCTTCCCACGACCTTCCCATGCTGCAAGAAGCTGTCAAACCATCCATTGGATTGGACGTAACACAATAACCGGCGACGGGTGTTTTGGCGACATTCCTGAACTGTTCTTTCTTGGACGAAAACCGCTATGGAAAAAGCTGTGAACGAAGGGCATGAACATACAACACGGAGTACACCGAAAACATTTTTTTTAAATTTTGTTCATTTATTTATTTTGTACAAACGCAGTATCTATTGCCAATACGAAAACTTTGTACCTTTGTCCCCTCCCCTCTCCCTAGTACGTCCCCGTTACCTTTCTCCACTCCTTTCCTACCCTATTCCATTGCTTCTCTTTAGGACGAATCTTCTCAATATTTGTACATTTACGTTTTTTAGGTTACTGGTTTCATGAACACCGATATTAATGTGTCTTCATCCTGAAATTTAGTTCTATTATACTAGTATGAAATTAGGACAAGCCAGACATAACAGTATCTCAGCTACAACTAGTTAACGGTCAGACATAAATCAGACCTCACAGAGGGTTAGAGACTGCCATACTAACACCACCGCTCGATGCAGGATTCGGTCGGAAAGAACTATTGTGCAACTTACGGCTATTCACAGAGTAGAGATCCAGACGTTCATGCATGGTACCCTAAAGCGTGGGACACTGAAATTCGTATTCGCGGGGAAAGGGATTGAAACCTAACCTTGATTTAGATGACCAGTAGTTTCCTTTAATCAGCTGAAGCCGAGACGGTTCTTTACACGAGTTTGATTCAGTTGTACACAATTGTTATTCAGAGCTAGTCCACCATTTCTAGCTAACTCAACGTCTAATGGATGTTGAGATCAAATCAACGTTTCCTTCAACAGCAGGTATATACAACAATACTCAGTTGGCACTGTCACGACGCCAAGAACTGGGTTATGTTTGTTGTTACTAAACGATACATGTAAGAGGGCGTAAGAAATACTTTCTAAAAATTTTGTATAGTTTTCTTTAAAACAGTAGAAATGCGTCTTAGGCTAGTGGGAACCGAAACAAAAATAATCTCACAGTGTAGATACGGGCCTGGCACGGAACAGGGACATTTGCATAGTAACTACCCGCGATACAAAAACAAGGCCGGCAGCTTTACACGCAAACTCGAGCAGATTTCGAAAAACTTTGCGTGAGTGCCACCATTATATTTACCTAATTGGCACCGTTTTAAGAGTCTGTGTGTGGTAGGAGGGGATAAAGCTGTTACGTTTTGTTATAAAACAACTTCGAGGTTCTAGATAAAATGTAAACAAGGTAAGAAAATATTAAGTATTAAAATGTATAATTATTGTGGCTGGGCAACTACAGGCACGCAATTACTACGAAGTTGACACTGGCAGACACAGCTCGTGTAATGTGTTGCTTGAATTTTCTCATATGACTAATAACGTTTGCTCTGTCTCTCGATGACTTTCTCTAATACAAAAACACTACACTGGTAGTGTACAATGAGCAACCTGCCTAATTTACACGAGGATCCTCACCACAGAATTATGAATACTCACAAATGAAACTGACGATTTAGAAACAGAGGGTGATTTAGAAACAGATGGCTTCACTTCAGCCTCCTCAGGGTAATCATTCAGTTGGATAATGGATGCTTGTAGCGCCAAAAAGAGTATCTGGCAAAAAAATTGTTAATAAATTAATTTCCAAATCTGGAATGGGTTATTTGCCGTAGCTAACGCAGTTTTACAGGCGAGACTGACCACGAGGAGAATGATAGTTGTAATATAAACTATAAGCTTCGACTTAGGAACCTCATAATATTTCATGACGACATGTGAAACTCATTTCACATATGTTAGTAAGTATTTGACAACATTCTTAGTAGTTTTCATCCTGGCAAGTTCCTTTGTTACGTTATTTGTTTCCAACCTACTATAGGCCTATAAAGACAACACGTTGCTTAACGTTGTTACCAAGAAGGTCGAAAGGTTCTTCAGCAATGTGCTTCAAATTTCTACACGATGCTATCATAGACCTTCAAATGGACAAAAGCATTGCAATTTTAAACAACAGTGTACAGATTTTACGGTATGTAATCTTTCTTCTTGCATATAATCTTAAGCACATACTGAATACATGGCAACATGCTCTTTTGTTTTCTTCCTCGCAGTCGGTATTAATAGAAAATAGGAAGTTGCATTTACGCCTTATCGGTCTGTGATTAGAATACTACTGTGAAATCTGAACCGTCCGAAAATTTGTAATCCTACCCGTTCGCAGATTAAAGCTATGCGAAATGCTGTCATGAAGCTGCCATTCTCACAGATCCAGCAGTAGGAGAGCTCTCTCTCATACCCCGTAACCAATGATCCCAATCGATTTACCCACTCATTTTAAGCGACTTCTGTTCCCAATCAAGTTTTCGTTTGCAGTGACCATAAACAAGGCTGAGGGTCAGAGAGAAAAGAGAGAGAGAAAGAGAGAGAGAGAGAGAGAGAGAGTGAGAGAGAGAGGTTGGGGGGGGGGGGGGAGGATGGAGACGGCGGTGGGGAGGAAATTTTGGAAATTTGTGGTGTTCTAGGGACCAAACTGTTGAGGTCATCGGTCCCTAGCCTTACACTCTACTTAATCTAATTTAAACTAACTTACGCTAAGGACACCACCCACACCCAGGCTCGAGGGGGGACTTGAACCTTCGAAGGGAGGAGCCGCTTGAACCGTGGCAAGGCGCCCAGACCGCAGAGCTACCCCGCGCGGGCGATTAGGGGGAAATGGATATAGAGAGGAGAAAGGCGACGGATACAGTGGGAGACGGGGTGGGAAAAGGTGATGGTGAGAGAAGGAGAAGGAGGATATAGACAGAGAAATATGGAATATGTAACTGACAGTGAGATGGGGGAGGAGGTTATGGACAGAGTCATGGAAGAGGAGGAGAAGACGAACAAAGAGTGAGTGGTTTAGGAGATGGACATAGGGGAGGAAGGGGGGGAGGGGGACTGCCAAGACATGCATGGTTTCCTAATGTTATACAATGTCGACTTCTTGTTTACAAAATAAGGTATATGCCTGAACAGAATCTACTGATTATTCAAGTTAAATAAGTGGTCTATAAGTGCCTTACACATTTAAAATTGTAGACGTTTCATGGAGGAAGTAAAGTGATATACTTCTCCCATTTGAATGAATGAATGTTAATGCACAGCCACTGAACGTAAAGACAGCATACGAACGTCTAGGGCATTGTGTACCACTGTCTTCCTCTGACCTGTGCATGATTGAGCAGAGTGGTTATCAAGTATGGCGTTTTTTGTTGTATCGCTACTGATAAACTAAATGAAATGACATCCGCAATATCTTCCGAACACTGGACGATATTGCGACTGCCATGCCATCGTGTCTTTTTTAGCACAGTTCAATTTCTTCGTAAGACCCTGAGTGTTTCAGACTTAATCCTGAACATCGAATTGTAATCTGAAAATAATGAACTATGTATTAACTGATACCACAATTTTTGTTTCAGTGTGTTAAAACTGATTAGCAGGTTCTGAACCATAAATCTACGACACAGCAAAATCAAGGGATTTAGCAATTCAGACCACGGAAACAGAGGCTTTGTAAGACACGAATGTACCGGAGCTTATTTTCAAAATTTGCTTTTGTCTAGACGGTCGGAGTGGCCGTGCGGTTCTGGGCGCTACAGTCTGGAGCCGAGCTACCGCTACGGTCGCAGGTTCGAATCCTGCCTCGGGCATGGATGTGTGTGATGTCCTTAGGTTAGTTAGGTTTAATTAGTTCTAAGTTCTAGGCGACTGATGACCTCAGAAGTTAAGTCGCATAGTGCTCAGAGCCATTTGAACCATTTTGCTTTTGTCTAAAGCTAAACATCATTCCTGACTGTTGCTGCGAACAAGAACCTAATAGATGTTGTTCGTGCTGCTCTGAATTATTGATGGAATGAACGTGAAAGACGTATTCTGTCTTGTGTATGGCTGATCAGAAAGCTACAGAAATGCAGCGATGTAAAGTATGTATGAACAAGCACAGAATGACAGGATGCGAAATGACAAAAGATGGTTGCAACACAAAGCCCGCTACCTTTATAGAGCAATGGAGGCCACCAATGTTACGTAGTCAAAGTGTCTAAAGCGAGCTTGTGTAGTAAATCTCTACTCGGAAATAGTCGGATCCAACACTGGTGGTGGAAAGTTTCCAATAGCCAGCGTGTGGCCGTTAAGTGGAGGAGACAAGGAGAATAAGAATGCAGTGGCTTAAGATTTAATGCCTCGTCTACAATGAGTTGATTAGTGACAGAGCGTATAATCGAACTGCGGAGGTAGTGGAAGGAAAATTGGCCGTATCCTTTTCAAAGGAACCAGTACTGCATTAACCGATTTTGTAAAATCCTAGGAAACCCATATGGGGATGGCTACAGTTCGGATTTGAATTGCCATCTTAATATGAGCCCAAGTTCTTACTACTGGGCCACGTCGCTAGGTAAGAGGAAGAGAGACCGTGAAGTACAGTGAAATGTTATCACTTTGTCTCACAGCTATTCTGATGATTCCAGGGCAACTCCCCCCTAGTATTTCAACTTGGCTTTTGTTTCCACCGTACGCACATTCACCAAGACTCCCTCAGAATGTTACATACAGAGTGTTACAAAAAGGTACGGCCAAACTTTCAGGAAAAATTCCTCACACACAAAGAAGGAAAATATGTTATGTGGACATGTGTCCGGAAACGCTTACTTTCCATGTTAGAGCTCATTTTATTACTTCTCTTCAAATCATATTAATCACGGGAATGGAAACACACAGCAACAGAACGTACCAGCGTGACTTCAAACACTTTCTTACAGGAAATGTTCAAAATGTCCTCCGTTAGCGAGGATACATGCATCCACCCTCCGGCGCATGGAATCCCTGATGCGCTGATGCAGCCCTGGAGAATGGCGTATTGTATCACAGCCGTCCACAATACGGGCACGAAGAGTCTCTACATTTGGTACCGGGGTTGCGTAGACAAGAGCTTTCAAATGCCCCCATAAACGAAAGTCAAGAGGGTTGAGGTCAGGAGAACGTGGAGGGCATGGAATTGGTCCGCCTCTACCAATCCATCGGTCACCGAATCTGTTGTTGAGAAGCATACGAACACTTCGACTGAAATGCGCAGGAGCTCCATCGTGCATGAACCACATGTTATGTCGTACTTGTAAAGGCACATGTTCTAGCAGCACAGGTAGAGTACCCCGTATGAAATCATGATAACGTGCTCCATTGAGCGTAGGTGGAAGAACATGGGGCCCAATCAGGACATCACCAACAATACCTGCACAAACGTTCACACAAAATCTGTGTTGATGACGTGATTGCACAATTGCGTGCGGATTCTCGTCAGCCCACACATGTTGATTGTGAAAATTTACAATTTGATCATGTTGGAATGAAGCCTCATCCGTAAAGAGAACATTTGAACTGAAATGAGGATTGACACATTGTTGGATGTACCATTCGCAGAAGTGTACCCGTGGAGGCCAATCAGCTGCTGATAGTGCCTGCACACGCTGTATATGGTACGGGTACAACTGGTTCCCCCGTAGCACTCTCCATACTGTGACATGGTCAACGTTACCTCGTACAGCAGCAACTTCTCTGACGCTGACATTAGGGTTATCGTCAACTGCACGAAGAATTGCCTCGTCCATTGCAGGTGTCCTCGTCGTTCTAGGTCTTCCCCAGTCGCCAGTCATTGGCTGGAATGTTCCGTGTTCCCTAAGACGCCGATCAATTGCTTCGAACGTCTTCCTGTCGCGACACCTTCGTTCTGGAAATCTGTGTCGATACAAACGTACCGCGCCACGGCTATTGCCCCGTGCTAATCCATACATCAAATGGGCATCTGCCAACTCCGCATTTGTGAACATTGCACTGACTGCAAAACCATGTTCGTGATGAACACTAACCTGTTGATGCTACGCACTGATGTGCTTCATGCTAGTACTGTAGAGCAATGAGTCGCATGTCAACACAAGCACCGAAGTCAACATTACCTTCCTTCAATTGGGCCAACTGGCGGTGAATCGAGGAAGTACAGTACATACTGACGAAACTAAAATGCGCTCTAACATGGAAATTAAGCGTTTCCGGACACATGTCCACATAACATCCTTTCTTTATTTGTATGTGAGGAATGTTTCCTGAAAGTTTGACCGTACCTATTTGTAACATCCTGTACGTGTACACTGTCACAAGCCTCTAAGATATCTACAAATTTTATCAGAAACCACTGGTTGAAATCCTAGCAGTTTTTCCATATTTGTATCAGAGCGAAAATTTGATCCACGGTTGATCTTCCCGCCCGGAAATATGACTGGTACTCTGCAAATATATCTTCGCCAAAGGGTTTCAGTCTTTCAAGAATTATTAACAATGGCACTTCGTACGGTAAAGGACCGCGCCGCTGTTCATGACCACAACTTCTCTGTTACATATAAATAAATATGGAAGCTATGTACCTATAAATGTATTATATCTTCCCGAAAGAACAGATACCATTGATGATCCTGCAGCTTCTCTAGATTGAATTTATAATTAAATCGACACCCTAGCTGCTAACAGTGTGCCTGCAGAGACTTACCCCTTCCACGCTCCCCGTGAGACCCACATTCCCAATTTGTCCACACCACTACATTCGTAGTGAGCCGAGTAGATGGTTGTCCATCATACTGATAACTCGTCGCGGAAAGAACAGATACCATTGATGACCATGCCGCTTCTCTACATACAAATGGTAATTAAATCGACAACCTATCTGCAAACAGGAGTTGATATACATCAGTGGGGACATGCTGGGTGCCGATTTAATTATCATTTCTATATGATTATATGTTGTTGTTGTTGTGGTCTCCACTCCTGAGACTGGTTTGCTGCAGCGCTCCATGCTACTCTATCCTGTGCAAGCTTCTTCATCTCCCAGTACATACTGCAGCCTACATACTTCTGAATCTGCTTAGTGTATTCATGTCTTGGTCTCCCTCTACGATTTTTACTCTCCATGCTGCCCTCCAGTACCAAATTGGTGATCCCTTGATGCATCAGAACATGTCCTACCAACCGATCCCTTCTTCTAGTCAAGTTGTGCCACAAACTCCTCTTCTCCCCAATTCTATTCAATACCTCCTCGTTAGTTATGTGATCTACCCATCTAATCTTCAGCATTCTTCTGTAGCACCACATTTCGAAAGCTTCTATTTTCTTCTTGTCTAAACTATTTATCGTCCATGTTTCACTTCCGTACTTGGCTACACTCCATACCAATACTTTCAGAAGCGACTTCCTGACACTTAAATCTACACCCGATGTGTACAAATTGTAAATAGCCTTTCGCTCCCTGTATTTTACCCCTGCCACCTTCAGAATTTGAAAGAGAGTATTCCAGTCAACATTGTCAAAAGCTTTCTCTAATTCTACACTTGCTAGAAACGTAGATTGGCCTTTCATTAATCTTTCTTCAAAGATAAGTCGTAGGGTCAGTATTGCCTCACGTGTTCCTACATTTCTACGGAATCAAAACTGATCTTCCCCGAGGTCAGCTTCTACCAGTTTTTCCATTCGTCTGTAAAGAATTCGCGTTAGTATTTTGCAGCTGTGACTTATTAAACTGATAGTTCGGTAATTTTCACATCTGTCAACACCTGCTGTCTTTGGAAGTGGAATTATTATATTCTTCTTGGTCTGAGGGGATTTCGGCTGTCTGATGCACCTTGCTCACCAGATGGTAGAGTTTTGTTACGCCTGGCTCTCCCAAGGCCGTCAGTAGTTCTAATGGAATGTTGTCTACTCCTGGGGTCTTGTTTCGACTTAGGTCTTTCAGCGCTCTGTCAAACTCTTCACGCAGTACCATGTCTCCCATTTCATCTTCATCTACCTCCTCTTCCATTTCAATAATATTGTCCTCAGGAACATCGCCCCTGTATAGACCCTCTATATACTCCTTCCACCTTTCTGCTTTCCCTTCTTTGCTTAGAACTGGGTTTCCGTCTAAGCTCTTGATATTCCTGCAAGTGATTCTCTTTTCTCCAAAAGTCTCTCTAATTTTCCTGTAGGCAGTATCTATCTTACCCCTCGTGAGATAAGCCTCTACATCCTTACATCTGTCCTCTAGCCATCCCTGCTTAGCCATTTTGTACTTCCTGTCGATCTCATTTTTGAGACGTTTGTATTCCTTTTTGCTTCCTTCACTTACTGCATTTTTGTATTTTCTCCTTCCATCAATTAAATTCTGTACCTCTTCTGTTACCCAAGGATTTCTAGCCCTCGTCTTTTTACCTACTTGATGCTCTGCTGCCTTCACTATTTCATTCCTCAAAGCTACCCATTCTTCTTCTACTGTATTTCTTTCCCCCATTCCTGTCAATTGTTCCCTTATGCTCTCCCTGAAACTCTGTACAACCTCTGGTTCTTTCAGTTTATACAGGTGCCATCTCCTTAAATTCCCACCCTTTTGCAGTTTCTTCAGTTTTAATCTACAGTTCATAACCAATAGATTGTTGTCAGAGTCCACATCCGCCCCTGGAAATGCCTTACAACTTAAAACCTGGTTCCTGAATCTCTGTCTTACCATTATATAATCTATCTGACACCTTCCAGTATCTCCAGGCTTCTTCCATGTATACAACCTTCTTTCATCATTCTTGAACCAAGTGTTAGCTATGGTTAAGTTGTGCTCTGTGCAAAATTCTACCAGGCGGCTTTCTCTTTCATTTCTTAGCCCCAATCCATAAACACCTACTACGTTTCCTTCTCTTCCTTTTCCTACTGTCGAATTCCAGTCACCCATGACTATTAAATTTTCGTCTCCCTTCACTACCTGAATAATTTCTTTTATCTCATCATACATTTTATAAATTTCTTCATCATCTGCAGAGCTAGTTGGCATATAAACTTGTATTACTGTAATAGGCGTGGGCTTCGTGTCTATCTTGGCCACAATAATGCGTTCACTATGCTGTTTGTAGTAGCTTACCCGCACTCCTATTTTTTTATTCATTATTAAACCTACTCCTGCATTACCCCTATTTGTTTTTTTATTTATAACCCTGAATTCACCTGACCAAAAGTCTTGTTCCTCCTGCCACCGAACTTCACTAATTCCCACTATATCTAACTTTAATCTACCCATTTCCCTTTTTAAATTTTCTAACCTACCTGCCCGATTAAGGGATCTGACATTCCACGCTCCGATCCGTAGAACGCCAGTTTTCTTTCTCTTGATAACGACGTCCTCTTGAGTAGTCCCCGCCCGGAGATCCGAATGGGGGACTATTTTACCTCCGGAATATTTTACCCAAGAGGACGGCATCATCATTTAATCATACAGTCAAGCTGCATGCCCTCGGGAAAAATTACGGCTGTAGTTTCCCCTTGCTTTCAGCCGTTCGCAGTACCACAACAGCAAGGCCGTTTTGGTTAGTGTTACAGGGACAGACCAGTCAATCATCCAGACTGTTGCCCCTGCAACTACTGAAAAGGCTGCTGCCCCTCTTCAGGAACCACACGTTTGTCTGGCCTCTCAACAGATACCCCTCCGTTGTGGTTGCAGCTACGGTACGGCTATCTCTATCGTTGACGCACTCAAGCCTCCCCACCAACGGCAAGGTCCATGGTTAATGAATGATTATATACTTCATTATATAATGATCTATTCTAATCCAAAACACAATTTCTACAATTCCTTTTACCTTTCTTTTTGTGTATTAGGATAACGGTAGCTGGCTTCCACTTTTTTGAGATATCATGTCTCCACGCTTGACTCATGAAATTTTATGCATTTTTCTGAAGTGTTTCAGCTCCCTCCTTCAACACATCTTCTTCTGGAGCCTGAGTATTCTGCACTTCCTTAATCGGTTTATCTAAGTTGCATTGAGTCACTTCAGTTTCTTCTTCCTGTATACCCTTCACAATTCTTTCTTCTGTGAAATCATTTTCAAGCTCTTCATCAGTAATCATATACTCAAAATAAAAAGTTTTCAAACTCAGCGGCTGAATCTGCCCCTCAGAGCTTGCCCGACTCTATAAGAACTCATTTTTTACCAAGACTGCCACGTCTATCAAGATGACGTAACTTTTCAACAGTGTCATATGCCGGAAAAATCATTAATACTCCATTTGGAGTTCAGCTGATGACACTTGGACACACGCCGTTAGTTGGGAACTGTTAGCGACAGGCAGTGACCCACCCTCGTTCTTTAAGGACTCGAACTCTCACTATAAAACATTCGTTTCACTCATATCAATGTTTATAACGTCTTATTGCCTGAATATGTGACGTAGAATTTTGCAGATACATTCAGTGTTATATTTGGACACTGCATAATATGTTGCTAATAGAGTTAGTAGCATAGGAGTAATAAATTAAAATGTCATGCCTAATGCGGAAAGATTAATGCATGGAAACCGAAACTGTATTGCGCGACGATCTTTTCTTTTCATTATTTTATCGGCAATGCCAGCGAGGTGAAGTTTCGAAAAGATTTGAAATTATGCGTAAAGTTTTTGGGACGTTTCTTAAGTGCTCTGATTCTCAAATACTGGATGAGTATGTTCTGAGCAATTTGCTCGCTCTGCGTTATGATGCGACAAGACGTATACACGGTTTCTAACTTCAGTACTTGAACTATTGTGGTAACCGTATACCGTAAGATTATACCCCTTACTAAGCAGATTACGAGAGCATTTTAAAAATGGTTCAAATGGCTCTAAGCGGTATGGGACTTACCATCTGAGGTCATAAGTACCCTAGACTTAGAAATATTTAAGCTTAACTAACCTAAGGACATCACACACATTCATACCCGAGGCAGGATTCGAACCTGAGACCGTAGCAGCAGCGCAGTTCCGGACTGAAGCGCCTAGAACACCTCAGCCACAGCGGCTCGCTGAGCATTTTAAATTTTTAGATTCGGCGAAGAATTACATGAAACCTGAAAATAAAATTTTCGTTGCTCCTAGAAGCCATTAGGCAAGCAAACTGTATATGGGATCGTGTGATCGTTTTTAGTAATATAGACCCTCTCCCCCCGCGCGATTTCCGCTCGCGAGTGTGTCTCATACAACCGCAATTTGAATTAGCTGCATCTGAACTGAGGACCCCCTTATAGCAGTTCGTAGTCGCTGTTGGGCACGGAAAGGTTACATTTATTTTCGGGTAATTTGTGACCACAAATGGTTCAAATGGCTCTGAGCACTATGGGAGTTAACATCTATGGTCATCAGTCCCCTAGAACTTAGAACTACTTAAACCTAACTAACCTAAGGACATCACACAACGCCCAGTCATCACGAGGCAGAGAAAATCCCTGACCCCGCCGGGAATCGAACCCGGGCGCTGGAAGCGAGAACGCTACCGCACGACCACGAGCTGCAGACTGGTGACCACAATCACTTCCATAGTATGCTACAGCAGACTCGTTAATTCGTACGGAACATGGGAACTGCCTTAAAAGCGACTGTTGTGTCATACATTGGCACTTTTAAGCCACATTTAGCTGTCCGCTCTGACACTGGCACTACAGACTGGCATTCGCTTTAAGAGGCTAAAAAAAGGCAAAAGAGTGAGACAGTAAGAAATAATTTGAATGTGAAACGAGTTGGCTGCTAAACACTCTAACTGAAGGAATCCGTTCGGGCTCTGGTAAGGCAGCAAAGGAACGCCGAGACGGCTCCGCGTAACATCTGCTTCTTCGAGTGACGTTCATCCGGCATTATGCGACATCCGAGCAATAAAATTTAAGTAGCCCTGCAGTGCGGAGACCGCGCAGTATTAAAACGGAGCCGCTGATTCATAACAGCTGTACTTACAGCGTCGCCATAAATTGGGAGATTTAAATTTAATTTTCGGGCCGCGGGCTTTATGTTTGTACAGCGGCGCGGCGGGATGCGCGCGCTAAGTAATATTCACGTCCGGCGCCGCAGCAGAATTTATTCCGGGGCGGCGGCGGCGGCGCGGTACAGGGCTACGGGCCTCCGCGAAGCTTTACTCATTAACGCGTTAGCCGCGCCGGCCGTAATGAGCGGGGCGCCTCGGGCGGCGGGCAGCCTCCGCCTCGCCACACTGTCTGCGCTCGCTCGCTTCCCGCGGCTCGGCAGCACTGCGACTGAAGCGCCTTGTTGCTCCCACAGCAGACGCACAGTACTGACGATTTGTCGCCAGCTGCTCGACACCGTAAACATGTCGAAAGTATTCTGTCTGCACCTTATGTGGTATCTACGACCATCATTTTTAGGGTTCTGTACGTCAGGGAATTAAAATCCATGCAGAAGAAATAAAAACTTTGAGGTTCGCCGATGACATTGTAATTCTGTCAGAGACAACAAGGGACCTGGAAGAGCAGCTGAAGGGAATGGAGGATATAAGATGAACATCAACAGAAGCAAAACGAGGATCATGGAATGTAGTCGAATTAAATCGGGTGATGTTTCGGGAATTAGATTAGGAAATGAGACAAAGTAGTAAAGGAGTTTTGCTATTTGGGGAGAATAATAACTGATGATGGCCGAAGTAGAGAAGATATAAAATGTAGACTGGCAATGGCAAGGAAAGCGTTTCTGAAGAAGAGAAATTTGTCAACATCGAGAATAGATTTAAGTGTCAGGAAGTCGTTTCTGAAAGTATTTGTATGGAGTGTAGCCAAGTATGGAAGTGGAACGTGGACGATAAATAGTTTAGACAAGACGAGAATAGAAGCTTTCGAAACGTGGTGCTATAGAAGAATGCTGAAGATTAGATGGGTAGAATACATAACTAATGGTTCAAATGGCTCTTGCACTATGGGACTTAACATCTATGGTCATCAGTCCCCTAGAACTTGGAACTACTTAAACCTAACTAACCTAAGGACGTCGCACAACACCGAGTTAACACGAGGCAGAGAAAATCCCTGACACCGCCGGGAATCGAACCCGGGAACCGGGGCGCGGGAAGCGAGAACGCTACCGCACGACCACGAGCTGCGGACACATAACTAATGAAGAGGTATTGAATAGAGTTGGAGAGAAGACAAATTTGTGGCACAACTTGACTAGGAGAAGGGATCGGTTGGTGAGGCATATTCTGAGGCATCAAGGGATCACCAATTTAGTATTGAAGGGCAGCGTGGAGGGTAAAAATCGTAGAGGGAGACCAAGAGATGGATACACTAAACACACTAAACAGATTCAGAAGGATGTAGGTTGCAGTAGGTACTGGGAGATGAAGAAGTTTGCACAGGATAGAGTAGCATGGAGAGCTGCATCAAACCAGTCTCAGGACTGAAGACCACAACAACAAACGTCAGGGTCACTTTGTTGTCCGTCAATCTGTCTCCTCGACAGTGAAAACTCTTTTTCTCAGAAACGCGTAAAGTTATCAAGTGGCAATTTGTGTCTCACCACTGACCACCCGTAACGTTATGACCACCGATCTATTACCGATATATGCCCCTCCGGGTGATAGCGCTGTCACCTGACTAACTGCCAGCCAGACACATTCACTCTGCATGTAGTAAGAGTCGGCGTGCTGTCCGTGTGTAGAAAGGCGCGCGATCAATCTGAGTTTCACAGAGGGCAGATTGTGATGGCCCGAAGGATAGGCACGAACATTTCGGAAACTGCACGACTTGTAGCTTGTTGAAGGAGAGCTGTGGACTGTGTATTCAACACGGGGCGAAACCACGTCCAGTTATGGTGGGGTTGGACGGCCATCTATCATAACAGCTGTCGGACGTCATAGATTGGGCAGACTGGTAAAACAAGACAGGCAGTGCCGGCAAGGGTGGCCGAGCGGTTCTAGGCGCTACAGTGTGGAACCGCGCGACCGCTACGGTCGCAGGTTCGAATCCTGCCTCGAGCATGGGTGTGAGTGATGTCCTTAGTTTAGTTAGGTTTAAGTAGTTCTAAGTTCTAGGGGACTGACGACCTCAGAAGTTAAGTCTCATAGTGCTCAGAGCCATTTTTTTGAGGACACGCAGCGAACTGTGGCGGAACTAACATCAGACTTGAATACTGGGCAGAGAACAAGCGTGTCTGAACACAAAGTGCACCGAACACGCCTAACGATGAGCCTCCGTAGCCGACGACCCATGCTTGTGCCAATGTTAACATCACGTCATCGGCAACTACTACTGAAATGGGCACGTGACCATCGGCATTGGATGTTGGCGCAGTGGCAAAGAGTTGCGTCTCTGATCAAGCCCGAGACCTTCTTGGTCATGCCGATGGAAGGGCGCCAATCTGTCGTCTTCCAGGAAAACAGCTCCTTGACGACACCTGTACTGCGCGACGCAGACAAGCTGGTGGTAGCTCCATTATGCTCTGGGGAACATTCAGGTGGGCCTCCGTGTGTCCAGTGGAGCTCGTGCAAGGCACTATGACGGCCAAGGAGTATCGTACAGTGGTTACAGACCACGAACACCCCTTCACGGCGATCGTATTTCCCGTAGGCAGAAGGATTTTTCAACAGGATAATGCCCAATGTCACAAGGGCAGCACTGTCATGGAGTGGCTCGAGCGTCACAGTGGCGAGTCACAATTGATCTGCTGGCCCTCCAGCTCGCCAGATCAGAACTCGGTCGGACATATCTTGGATGTTTTTGAATGTGGCGTCAGAGCTCATCGCCCCCGTCCCCGGAATTTGCGGTAATCATGTGACTTGTATGTGCAGGTGTGCCAACTCCCTCCAGCGAATTACCAAGGACTCATTGCTTCAATGCCAAGACGCGTCGCCGCTGTTATCCGTGACAAAGGTGGACATACCGGCTATTAGGCACGTGGTCGTAATGTACTGGCTGATCAGTGTAGTAAGAACTACGGTCCCCCGGCAGTATAAGCAATTTAAGCTTCTAAGTCATTGCAATCTTGTCTTGTTTTTTATACTCACAAATTCATTCAACGAAACCTATGGGATTCTTCTCTTTAACCTGCAGTCATGGAATTCGGCGATGTTTCGCAGTACAAGTACCGGTAGCCAAAAATATCCGAAAATTGTCACTTCATAATTCTATGACATAAAAATATTTTTCCCATTTCAAACTTACATTGCATTCATAATCCGTCGAAAATGTCAGCATTTACTGTATGGGTTTTGATCTGGTTTTCAGTACCAGTTAGAGTGATTCACAAGGAAGGTTTCTGTATATAACTTACAAACATTTTCTGCTAACGGGTTGAGCTACTCAGAGGGCCATAGACACGGGTTTCGATGTAGATGCCGTGTTTCTTGACTTCCACAAGGCGTTTGATACAGTTCCCCACAGTCGTTTAATTAACAAAGTAAGAGCATATGGACTATCAGACCAATGTGTGACTGGATTGAAGAGTCCCTAGATAACAGAAAGCAGCATGTCATTCTCAATGGAGAGAAGTCTTCCGAAGTAATAGTGATTTCAGGTGTGCCGCAGGAGAATGTCGTAGGACCGTTGCTATTCACAATATATATATATATATATATATATAAATGACCTTGTGGATAACATCGGAAGTTCATTGAGGCTTTTTGCGGATGATGCTGTGGTATATCGAGAGGTGGTAACAATGGAAAATTGTACTGAAATGCAGGAGGATCTGCAACGAATTGATGCATGGTGCAAGGAATGGCAATTGAATCTCAATGTAGACAAGTGTAATGTGCTGCGAATATATAGACAGAAAGATCTTTTATCATTTAGCTATAATATGACAGGTCAGCAACTGGAAGCAGTTAATTCCATAAATTATCTGGCAGTAGGCATTAGGAGTGATTTAAAATGGAATGACCATATAAAATTAATCATTGGTAAAGCAGATCCCAGACTGAGATTCATTGGAACAATCCTAAGGAAATGCAGTCCGAAAACAAAGGAAGTAAGTTACAGTACACTTGTTCGCCCACTGCTTGAATACTATTCACAGGTGTGGGATCCGTAACAGATAGGGTTGATAAAAGAGACAGAGAAGATCCAACGGAGCGCAGCGCGCTTCGTTACATGATCATTTAGTAATCGCGAAAGCGTTACGGAGATGACAGATAAACTCCAGTGGAAGACTCTGCAGGAGACACGCTCAGTAGCTCGGTTGTTGAAGTTTCGAGAACATACCTTCACCGAGGATTCAAGCAGTGTATTGCTCCTTGGCTCTGAGCACTATGGTCATCAGTCCCCTAGAACTTAGAACTACTTAAACCTAACTAACCTAAGGACAGCACACAACACCCAGTCATCACGAGGCAGAGAAAATCCCTGACCCCGCCGGGAATCGAACCCTGGAACCCGGGCGTGGGAAGCGAGAACGCTACCGCACGACCACGAGCTGCTATATTGCTCCCTCCTACGTATATCTCGCGAATAGACCATGAGGATAAAATCAGAGAGATTAGAGCCCACACAGAGGCATTCTGACAGCCTTTCTTTCCACGAACAATACGAGACTGGAATAGAAGGGAGAACCGATAGAGGTTCTCATGGTACTCTCCAGCACACACCGTCAGGTGGTTTGCGGAGTACGGATGTAGATGTAAATGTAGATCCTAGCCGCTGTGAAAACGATGCCTTCGCCATCTAGTGGCAATACACGTAAGGCCGCCCGACAACCACGCCATACCGGAGGTAGCATCGCAGATTCCTCAGTCTACACGCAAACATTCTTTGGCTGTCTATGGCTACGACACGTACAGCATCTGTAATGCTTCAGAGCAATGCAGTACTGGTAATGTTGCATGACTGCACTTCTATTATTTGTGATGAGGTTCCGACGTCCCATAAAACATCCATTCAAGGATTCCACATAGCAATTAGACATTCGGATAACAGCAACAGCTCCCCTCGCAGACTTCCACCAAATCTGCATCTGCAATTGCCAGTTAGCATAGCATTTTAATATAACTTCAAAAGTAATGAAATAAATGCAGAACTACACCTGACACACACAGCAGAACTTTGGTGAAAGACTGGATTACTCTCTGTATTCCGCAGAATATAAATTGGAGTATCTGTATTGCTTCAGAAATGGATGCAACCGTCATTAAACTACATGTTTCTCACCATTACAAAAAACAGTCTAGAAATTGTTAGTCGTTTTTAATTTGGTATCCACAGTGAGATTGGTTTCATGCAATTCTCCGGCTTCCCAGCAATACACTTCGTTACGACGTATCACGGTCTGCCTTATATCTGGGCTTGACTGTGCTAATACTTCCCTGAGTCGTTTCAGGGTGCCATCGTTATTCACTCTGTCACACATACAGAGCTGTGATTTTCGTAAACCTTGTTCTGATCCCAAGATTTATTCTTTATGTTACCCTGTCTATTTTAGTGTTTAGCTTCTTCATGTTTCCCTACCTTTGAGATAGCAAAATCTGCCAGTCTCATCAACCCCCGCCATGCGCCGTAAGATGGATCACGAGGTATGCATGTAGATGTAGATGTAGGTTTAGAAGGGTTTTACTGCAAGTGTAATACTTAACCATCCAACATTTTCACCTGTTGCGTACACCTCTACATTGCCTGCTGCGGTGGCCGAGCGGTCCTAGGCGCTTCACTCCGGAACCGCGCGACTGCTACGGTCGCAGGTTAGAATCCTGCTTCGGGCATGGATGTGTGTGATGTCATCAGGTTAGCTAGGTTTAAGTAGTTCTAAGTTCTAGCATGACCTCAGATGTTAAGTCCCATAGTGCTCAGAGCCATTTGAACCATTTTTTGAACACCTCTACACTATTTTTCCTTCACATAAACACGAACTACTTTGGTAAGTAATGAGATGAAAATTTCGTGTAACGATAATACGTTGAATTAAGTGGAATGGATTGTTGTCTTCTTTTTTTTTTGTTTCTACATCTACATCTAAATACACTCATGGAAATGGAAAAAAGAACACATTGACACCGGTGTGTCAGACCCACCATACTTGCTCTGGACACTGCGAGAGGGCTGTACAAGCAATGATCACACGCACGGCACAGCGGACACACCAGGAACCGCGGTGTTGGCCGTCGAATGGCGCTAGCTGCGCAGCATTTGTGCACTGCCGCCGTCAGTGTCAGCCAGTTTGCCGTGGCATACGGAGCTCCATCGCAGTCTTTAACACTGGTAGCATGCCGCGACAGCGTGGACGTGAACCGTATGTGCAGTTGACGGACTTTGAGCGAGGGCGTATAGTGGGCATGCGGGAGGCCGGGTGGACGTACCGCCGAATTGCTCAACACGTGGGGCGTGAGGTCTCCACAGTACATCGATGTTGTCGCCAGTGGTCGGCGGAAGGTGCACGTGCCCGTCGACCTGGGACCGGACCGCAGCGACGCACGGATGCACGCCAAGACCGTAGGATCCTACGCAGTGCCGTAGGGGACCGCACCGCCACTTCCCAGCAAATTAGGGACACTGTTGCTCCTGGGGTATCGCCGAGGACCATTCGCAACCGTCTCCATGAAGCTGGGCTACGGTCCCGCACACCGTTAGGCCGTCTTCCGCTCACGCCCCAACATCGTGCAGCCCGCCTCCAGTGGTGTCGCGACAGGCGTGAATGGAGGGACGAATGGAGACGTGTCGTCTTCAGCGATGAGAGTCGCTTCTGCCTTGGTGCCAATGATGGTCGTATGCGTGTTTGGCGCCGTGCAGGTGAGCGCCACAATCAGGACTGCATACGACCGAGGCACACAGGGCCAACACCCGGCATCATGCTGTGGGGAGCGATCTCCTACACTGGCCGTACACCACTGGTGATCGTCGAGGGGACACTGAATAGTGCACGGTACATCCAAACCGTCATCGAACCCATCGTTCTACCATTCCTAGACCGGCAAGGGAACTTGCTGTTCCAACAGGACAATGCACGTCCGCATGTATCCCGTGCCACCCAACGTGCTCTAGAAGGTGTAAGTCAACTACCCTGGCCAGCAAGATCTCCGGATCTGTCCCCCATTGAGCATGTTTGGGACTGGATGAAGCGTCGTCTCACGCGGTCTGCCCGTCCAGCACGAACGCTGGTCCAACTGAGGTGCCAGGTGGAAATGGCATGGCAAGCCGTTCCACAGGACTACATCCAGCATCTCTACGATCGTCTCCATGGGAGAATAGCAGCCTGCATTGCTGCGAAAGGTGGATATACACTGTACTAGTGCCGACATTGTGCATGCTCTGTTGCCTGTGTCTATGTGCCTGTGGTTCTGTCAGTGTGATCATGTGATGTATCTGACCCCAGGAATGTGTCAATAAAGTTTCCCCTTCCTGGGACAATGAATTCACGGTGTTCTTATTTCAATTTCCAGGAGTGTAGATACTCCGCAAGCCACCAAAGGGTACCTTGTGCCACCACTTGTCATTTCCCCTCCAGTTCCACTCGCAAATAGAGCGAGTGAAAAGCGAATGACCGTGCGCCTCCGTATGAACCCTAATTTCTCGTATCCTTTCTTCGTGGTCCTTTCGCGCGATGTTTGTTACGGCAGTTGAATCGTTCGGCAATCAACTTCAAGTGCGCGTTTTCTAAATTTCCTCAATATGTTTTTTCGAAAAGAACGTCGTGGCGAGACTCTGCCTGCAACGCATGTCCGGATTCCAGCTGCCTTTTCTTGTTGTAGTCCTTCGGGAAGGATCTGTGTCCAAACTTCTTGACACACTATTGTCCTGAGTCCATCTCGCCACCACTCGTAAAGCCGTCCTTGCGCTTCAAGTAATTGTTTGGGCAATGGTGCTCCATGTCCTTCCTGAGAATTATTCGACATTTCTTGAAGTCCTGACCATGCTCGTGCACGTACTCTGAGCATGTTGTGTTGCGACCTTCATCTAGAATGTCCCTCTTGCGTTAGAAAAACCTGATAGCCATCGTGCACTCTCACACTATTGTTCAACTGTAGGAAGGAGTTTTCTGTACTGAAAATTCTATAAACAAGCTCCAATAAGGAAGATATTTTAATCAACATATCCCACAGGCATTAAATACTTCAGTATCAGTTCGATAGTGTTCGGTCAATGTGATGATGCTTTTAACACTTTCTATCTGTGTCATGTCTAAGTAATCCGACAAGTTTTCGCCGATTTGGTATAGGACTATGTGGTGTTGCTACATTGTCGCCAATCGTACCATAATTTTTACTTATAGATATTATATCTTCTTCTAGTTTCAATATATTAAACTCCATGCACTTGGAGGTGCAGATTTCTGCAGCGCGAGAAGGCAAATATAAGACTAGTCTGCATATTAAAACTTTTTTTCAGGTGAATTGTTGAAAGTAGGTGTTCTTGAATCAATTTTTTATGCTTATTCGAGAAATAACTACAGTTTTTACCTATCAGGTCAGGTTTCTACACAAAATAAGAAGTTATATTTCGACGATTTTCACTTCTGAGCGCACAAATATGTTCAAACGCCATATTACACAAGCTGAGTTTTTAATCAAAACACATTTAAAAAATAAAATAAATTTTAAAAATACTCCTTACAATTCTCCTAATTTGTTTCTTGACTAGCTTGTATAAAAACAGGAAGTCAACAGTATTAAATAAATTTTTAAACTTTTTCTTCTTTCACTTCCTTGGAGAAATTTTGCAACTCCATAAGTCCTCAGTAACTGACCGGAAGGCGGTCATGCACCTTTCTCTCTTTTCCTCATTGTCCTCTCAGGATCATCATCCTTCGTCAGTTTCTTTACATAAAAAAAACCCTCGAGCTTTCAGTTTGACTCGTGTGGTGAAGGAAAATTTCGTGGAAAGGTACTCGATGCAGGTTCCATTCCTTCTTCTGTCCACAATCTTAACCTTTCCACGCAATAGCAGCAAACTGTCTCTAGCGCCCATCCCTTGTCCTGTCACCAGGTTTCATTTTAAAATAAGCATGGTAAGCTTTATACACAACTTCTGTTTAGCCACTTTATAATTCCCAAAATGTAATACAAAATACTTAGATTCTTCACACAGGTGTCTCTTGACACAGTAGTAACTATCAACAGTAGGAGAAGTGTTTTATTAATACTGTCTTAAATAGGCTATACAGAATAATCACAATATAGCACTGGTAATCGAAGCATGTGAGACAAGCAACATTTTCGGGGTCACACAACAACAACTACCATCAACAGGTGCAACAACGTAAAGGTATAAAGGGCCATACTGAGAAATTTCCCTCCAACGATATGCATAACCTACTGGCACGGCAATATTCTTTGAAGTCAGATTGCGGCGAAACTGTACGTGACAGGGAAAAACTGCAAACAGATTTGGAATCAGCCTAATCAGTTAAGGTCGTATCACATACTAGTTTTCAGGCATCTGGTACCATGCATACTAGTGACAATAGAATACGTAGAGCAAGGATGATAACTCTAACGAACTTCGAGTCAACCTGTCGCCAATGGACGTCACTAAATTGCCGATGAGAGGCACAGAATTTCTACATCCAGTTCTAAAAAATTATAGGAAATAAAATTCTGTCATCGCGTAAAACGAACTGCAGCTTTTCCAAAAACCATCACTTTCTGTTTGAAATTGTTTTATAAAGACTTTCTCTTACTTTACAGCGTGTAACAAAAAATACATAACTTGATAAAAATAATATTCCTTATCTCAATAAACCATTACACGAATTTCCATTAAAACATAACTCGATGTGAATAATCGGCAGCAAATTTCAGTAAACTTAAACTTTTGTTCTTTCGGAGTTAAAGTGATAAATTCTCAACATCATATTAATAGTTGACTCCAATTCTGTTAACATGAGGTTCCAAAATTACAACGGAAGTCTTTTAGAAGGAACAGGAACAATATCTGATCATTGTTCTGCGGGACCACAGCCTTCCACAGGTTACGACTTTTGTCCAGATACTTGACAGTGCCATCTGTTTTTAAAGGCAAATTAGTCGTTATATTAAAAGAGGGTAATATAATTTCTGGCATCACAAAAGTCGCATACATATAGTTCGAAACATAATAAATAGTTGATAACGTATGTCAAACAAGCACTAGATAGGCGGTTGCGAAATCACAACAATCGCTTTTAAGGCAGTTCTGACGTTCAATATAACTCACTGTGCCTGCTGCAGCATGCTGAAGATGTAACTGCGTTCACCAGTACCTCGAAAATAAATGTAACTTTTTCGTGCCTAACAACGACTATGAACTTTTGTATGGTGGCCCTTCTTTTTCAGTATGTAACATTACTTCTCGTCAGAAAACACTTTTATAATTTCGAAGCCATAAATACTACTGGTCTGTCGTCCAGCTCGTAATTCATGAGGCACATAATTTCGTTTCATCCATTGCACGAAGTATCAATATCCATCAATTTCAAAACGGGCATAAATAATTCGCCAGTTGGCTTGTTGACATGATAGGAGGAAGACAGCCAAGTGCGATTCGCGCTCCGCAGGTTCCGTAGAAACTTAAGTATACGAATAGTTCATGCGTCCTGGGAGCAGAAAATGACAGCGATTCTCGTCTGTTATTGATTTTGATACTGACAACATATTGGTCCCGGGAATTCGAAAACTTTCGATACTGCTTTGATTTTAATTTGGAATTTTTTTCTGTAATTTCGCATTTGCTATTGTAGTTCTGCATTTATTTCATTAATTTTGAAGTTATATTAAAATGCTATGCTAACTGGCAATTGCAGATGCAGATTTTGTGGAATTCTGCGAGAGGAGCCGTTGCTGTATCGTTTGGTAGTACCATTATCCAGTAGGCTTTCAACGAAGAGTAATGGTGGTTATTTATTGCTCTAGTGTTGTAATGAGTAGAAACCCGTTACAAACATATCGATGGAATCGACGGTTTACGGTCGTTATAGCCGATACCCACACAAACCGAGTTTTTGCTTTGTTTTTTGATAAAAATTTCTTATCTGTAAATTTCAGGCTGCCACAGAGTTAACACTTCAAAACGTAGCAGAGATACAATACACCTACAATATTTACAGTACAGTATTTGTGGGGTGCAACTGAAGAGGAATTTTTCTTATGTTTATGCAGTACGTACAGCAATAAAATGCCAGCAAAATTTAAAAACCCGTGATAAGCGAAGAAAGAAGAAGCAACACTGTAAATTGTCCAATAAAATCGAGCACGGACTTGGATAAGGAATGAGATAAAATGTTGTGCGTGTTTAAAATTATTGTTAAGTGCTGTATAGCATAGTGCTTATGACTGACACTCGTTCCAGTTACTGTATTAGAAAAATTAATCGACAGCACCAAATGAAAAGACAGCATTGTACGCAAAAATGAAACAAAGGTGTGCACTTTCTCCTATGCCTCGCTTTGAAATATTGTGTAAAAGTGATGTCTTGTACTTAACACATTGAAAATACGTAATACAAAACATCAATACCGAATACACTCCTATTTCACTCCTGTACTTTGAAAAAGTAACTCATATTGGAATTTAATTTTCTACTTTTCTACAGTCACAGCAAAGCAAGTGTTGTTTAGTTTTTCCATCATATGCTTTAGCTTTAAAATGCTATGGCATAACGCGCACTACAATGTACTGTCGTACTTATGGTAATCAGTTTCCTGTGTTTGCTTTTTGTGTTTAAGATGTGCGCGCGCATTTTGAATTTGACGATGCATTCGTTTCAACGCCTTATTTGAAACTAACAATCTGCAGAAAACAATAGCTTCAAAATATGCGTTAATTGTTTTTAGTAATAATAATCTCAAACTAAGTAATTAACACACGCCGGCCTGGGTGGTCGAGCGGTTCTAGGCGCTACAGTCCGGAACGGCGAGACCGCTACGGTCGCAGGTGCGAATCCTGCCTCGGGCATGGGTGGGTGTGATGTCCTTAGGTTAGTTAGGTTTAAGTAGTTCTAAGTTCTAAGGGACTGTCCCATAGTGCTCAGAGCCATTTGAACCATTTTTGAATTAACAAAAATGAACATTGTGCGCTGTAGCTGACATATTTTTACGAAAATGTAATAGAAAAATATGTCGCTTTATACCGGCAGCTCACATTATAATGGCATTATTGAATGAGTATAAGAAAAGTGTGTAAAATCAGTAATTTGTTTCTCTCAGACCCTTAATATGACGCAAAGTACAAAATAGAATGGTTTAAGTTGTGACAGCCTTCTTCCAGTTTAAATTGTTATCAGTATGTACGCCCAAGTGCTGCACTGGCGAAAATATAGCCTTACAAATCATAGAATAATAGGTAGTTACCAAAGTCTTCCCATTAACTGTGCTTCACGTTTTAACAGTATGTAATTTTCTGTTACTTTATTAAAATTTACTTCAAAACCCCTCTGTTGTGGCCCTGATGTCCATTGTACATTCTGAATTTGTACCTACGAACGACATGTTTACGTCGGCCATTATCGCTGTTTCCAATTATTGCTTCAGCGATGAACGAAGCAGCTCACTGCCTCCTTCCCTTGTAAGGGCTAACGCAGGTCATCCAGGGGAAAAATTAAATGTCTTCCAGAAGAGCGCAGGAACACTACTCTCACCTTGGGGGTAGGTAATTACAAGGAAAGAGGACGAGGCAGCAGTTAACAGTTCCTTCGGCTAATAAAGCGCTACAGGATCGGAAAGCCGCGGCGCCCTCTTCCCGCCAACAGGTAGACCGCATCCCGGCGGCTCCCTGTTTATCGTACATTATGTCGCCGCTCGGCGCGTCGGCACTTCAGCGCTGAGAGGTGTGCGCGCCGGCGCCGTCTGAGGCGAAACTGCGCGGTGTGGCCGCCTGCTAACGAGGCCACTCTGTTTAACGACTTCGTGCGCAGCCCGCTGGTAATGGTAATAACCCGTACACAATGGGAACGGCGAGTGCGTTCGGAGGACGCATTTGTTTTAGACCTGACCGTAATTCGTGTCCCGTTTCTCTTTACAGAGTCTTTGTCACGGTAAATCTGACAGCAGAGAAACGTGTTAAGAGGTAGTGGTATTAAAGTTTCTTTACAGTTATAGTTAACATGCCGTCATACAAAATGAATGCTGTCAACTTAATTTAAAGCTGGTGGAGACTCTGATGGTCAGTAGCCTTCTCAAAATTAACCAATGCGTTTCATACGAGGTTCGGGTATTACAGAACATTACTTAATGGGCATAATTTATTACTACATTGGCTAAAATGGCGTAACCTAAAACATACAGGCCTCCAACGTATTGTGGTACATTATAAGGGTGGGCCATTGATCATGACCGGGCCAATTATCTCACGAAATAAGCGTCAAACGAAAAAAGTACACAGAACGAAACTTGTCTAGCTTAAAAGGGGAAACCAGATGGCACTATGGTTGGACGCTAGATGGCGCTGCGATAGGTCAAACGGATATCAACTGCGTTTTTTTAAAAATAGGAACCCCCATTTTTATTACATATTCTACATCTACATCTACATTTATACTCCGCAAGCCACCCAACGGTGTGTGACGGAGGGCACTTTACGTGCCACTGTCATTACCTCCCTTTCCTGTTCCAGTCGCGTATGGTTCGCGGGAAGAACGACTGTCTGAAAGCCTTTGTGCGTGCTCTAATCTCTCTAATTTTACATTCGTGATCTCCTCGGGAGGTATAAGTACGGGGAAGCAATATATTCGATACCTCATCCAGAAACGCACCCTCTCGAAACCTGGACAGCAAGCTACACCGCGATGCAGAGCGCCTCTCTTGCAGAGTCTGCCACTTGAGTTTGTTAAACATCTCCGTAACGCTATCACGGTTACCAAATAACCGTGTGACGAAACGCGCCGCTCTTCTTTGGATCTTCTCTATCTCCTCCGTCAACCCGATCTGGTACCTATCACACACTGATGAGCAATACTCAAGTATAGGTCGAACGAGTGTTTTGTAAGCCACCTCCTTTGTTGATGCACTACATTTTCTAAGGACTCTCCCAATGAATCTCAACCTGGTACCCGCCTTGCCAACAATTAATTTTATATGATCATTCTACTTCAAACCGTTCCGCACGCATACTCCCAGATATTTTACAGACGTAACTGCTACCAGTGTTTGTTCCGCTATCATATAATCATACAATAAAGGATCCTTCTTTCTATGTATTCGCAATACATTACATTTGTCTATGTTAAGGATCAGTTGCCACTCCCTGCACCAAGTGCCTATCCGCTGCAGATCTTCCTGCATTTCGCTACAATTTTCTAATGCTGCAACTTCTCTGTTACTACAGCATCATCCGCGAAAAGCCGCATGGAACTTCCGACACTATCTACTAGGTCATTTATATATATTGTGAAAAGCAATGGTCCCATAACACTCCCCTGTGGCACGCCAGAGGTTACTTTAACGTCTGTAGACGTCTCTCCATTGATAACAACATGCTGTGTTCTGTTTGCTAAACACTCTTCAATCCAGTCACACAGCTGATCTGATATTCCGTAGGCTCTTACTTTGTTTATCAGGCGACAGTGCGGAACTGTATCGAGCGCCTTCCGGAAGTCAAGAAAAATAGCATCTACCTGGGAGCCTGTATCTAATATTTTCTGGGTCTCATGAACAAATAAAGCGAGTTGGGTCTCATACGATCGCTGTTTCCGGAATCCATGTTGATTCCTACATAGTAGATTCTGGGTTTCCAAAAACGACATGATACTCGAGCAAAAAACATGTTCTAAAATTCTACAGCAGATCGACGTCAGAGATATAGGTCTATAGTTTTGCGCATCTGCTCGACGACCCTTCTTGAAGACTGGGACTACCTGTGCTCTTTTCCAATCATTTGGAACCTTCCGTTCCTCTAGAGACTTGCGGTACACGTCTGTTAGAAGGGGGGCAAGTTCTTTCGCGTACTCTGTGTAGAATCGAATTGGTATCCCGTCAGGTCCAGTGGACTTCCCTCTGTTGAGTGATTCCAGTTGATTTTCTATTCCTTGGACACTTATTTCGATGTCAGCCATTTTTTCGTTTGTGCGAGGATCTAGAGAAGGAACTGCAGTGCGAGCTTCCTCTGTGAAACAGCTTTGGAAAAAGGTGTTTAGTATTTCAGCTTTACGCGTGTCATCCTCTGTTTCAATGCCTTCATCATCCCGGAGTGTCTGGATATGCTGTTTCGAGACACTTACTGATTTAACGTAAGACCAGAACTTCCTAGGATTTTCTGTCAAGTCGGTACATAGAATTTTACTTTCGAATTCACTGAACGCTTCTCGCATAGCCCTCCTTACGTTAACTTTGACATCATTTAGCTTCTGTTTGTCTGAGAGGTTTTGGCTGCGTTTAAACTTGGAGTGAAGCTCTCTTTGCTTTTGCAGTAGTTTCCTAACTTTGTTGTTGTACCACGGTGGGTTTTTCCCGTCCCTCACAGTTTTACTCGGCACGTACCTGTCTAAAACGCATTTTACGATTGCCTTGAACTTTTTCCATAAACACTCAACATTGTCAGTGTCGGAACAGAAATTTCCGTTTTGATCTGTTAGGTAGTCTGAAATCTGCCTTCTATTACTCTTGCTAAACAGATAAACCTTCCTCCCTTTTTTTATATTCCTATTAACTTCTATATTCAGGGATGCTGCAACGGCCTTATGATCACTGATTCCCTGTTCTGCACATACAGAGTCGAAAAGTTCGGGTCTGTTTGTTATCAGTAGGTCCAAGATGTTATCTCCACGAGTCGGTTCTCTGTTTAATTGCTCGAGGTAATTTTCGGATAGTGCACTCAGTATAATGTCACTCGATGCTCTGTCCCTACCACCCGTCCTAAACATCTGAGTGTCCCAGTCTTTATCTGGTAAATTGAAATCTCCACCTAAGACTTAAACATGCTGAGAGAATTTATGTGAGATGTATTCCAAATTTTCTCTCAGTTGTTCTGCCACTAATGCTGCTGAGTCGGGAGGTCGGTAAAAGGAGCCAATTATTAACCTAGCTCGGTTGTTGAGTGTAACCTCCACCCATAATAATTCACAGGAACTATCCACTTCTACTTCACTACAGGACAAACTACTACTAACAGCGACGAACACTCCACCACCGGTTGCATGCAATCTATCCTTTCTAAACACCGTCTGTGCCTTTGTAAAAATTTCGGCAGAATTTATCTCTGGCTTCAGCCAGCTTTCTGTACCTATAACGATTTCAGCTTCGGTGCTTTCTATCAGCGCTTGAAGTTCCGGTACTTTACCAACGCAGCCTCGACAGTTTACAATTACAATACCGATTGCTGCTTGGTCCCCGCATGTCCTGACTTTGCTCCGCACCCGTTGAGGCTGTTGCCCTTTCTGTACTTGCCCAAAGCCATCTAACCTAAAAAATCATTGGTGCCGACATGAGCGACCACCTGCAGATGGGTGCACCCTGTACCCTTCATGGCATCCGGAAGGACCCTTTCTACATCTGGTATGACTCCCCCCGGTATGCACACGGAGTGCACATTGGTTTTCTTCCCCTCTCTTGCTGCTATATCCCTAAGGGGCCCCATTACGCGCCTGACGTTGGAGCTCCCAACTACCAGTAAGCCCACCCTCTGCGACCGCCCGGATCTTGCAGACTGAGGGGCAACCTCTGGAACAGGACAAGCAGCCATGTCAGGCCGAAGATCAGTATCAGCCTGAGACAGAGCCTGAAACTGGTTCGTCAGACAAACTGGAGAGGCCTTCCGTTCAGCCCTCCGGAATGTCTTTCGCCCCCTGCCACACCTCGAGACGACCTCCCACTCTACCACAGGTGAGGGATCAGCCTCAATGCGGGCAGTATCCCGGGCAACCACAGTCGTAGTTCGATCGGGGGACGCGTGGGACGAGCTGGCCGTCCCCGACAAACCCCCATCCGGACCCCCACAGTGATGCCCATTGGCAACAGCCTCAAGCAGTGTGACCGAAGCCAACACTCCTGAAGCTGTATTACGTAAAGAAAGTTGAATGTTTTAGTTGGACCACTTTTTTCGCTTTGTGATAGATGGCGCTGTAATAGTCACAAACATATGGCTCACCATTTTAGACCAACAGTTGGTAACAGGTAGAATTTTTAAATTAAAATACAGAACGTAGGTACGTTTGAACATTTTATTTCGGTTGTTCCAATGTGATACATGTACGTTTGTGAACTTATCATTTCTGAGAACAAATGCTATTACAGCGTGATTACCTGTAAATACCACATTAATGCAATAAATGCTCACAATGATGTCCATCAACCTCAATGCATTTGGCAATACGTGTAACGACATTCCTCTCAACAGCGGGTACTTCGCCTTTCGTAACGTTCGCACATGCATTGACAATGTGCTGACGCATGTTGTCAGGTGTTGTCGGTGAATCACGATAGCAAATATCCTTCAACTTTCCCCACACAAAGAAATCCAGGAACGTCAGATCCGGTGAACGTGCGGGCCATGGTATGCTGCTTCGACGACCAATCCACCTGTCATGAAATATGCAATTCAATACCGTTTCAACCGCACGCGAGCTATGTGCCGGACATCCATCAATGGATATTGACATTCTGTCATGCAGTGAAACATCTTGTAGTAACATCGGTAGAACATGACGTAGGAAATCACCATACATTGCACCATTTAGATTGACATCGATAAAATGGAGGCCAATTATCAAAAATGGTTCAAATGGCTCTGAGCACTATGCGACTTAACTTCTGAGGTCATCAGTCGCCTAGAACTTAGAACTAATTAAATCTAACTAACCTAAGGACATCACACACATACATGCCCGAGGCAGGATTCGAACCTGCGACCGTAGCGGCCGCTCGGTTCCAGACTGTAGCGCCTAGAACCGCACGGCCACTCAGACCGAGGCCAATTATCCTTCCTCCCATAATGCCCGCCAAGGTCGCTGATGTTCCACTTGTCGCAGCCATCGTGTATTTTCCGTTGCCCAATAGTGCACATTATGCCGGTTTACGTTACCGCTGTTGGTGTATGACGCTTCGTCGCTAAATAGAACGCGTGAAAAAAATCTGTCATCGTCCCGTAATTTCTGTTGTGCCCAGTGGCAGACCTGTACACGACGTTCAAAGTCGTCGCCATACAATTCCTGGTGCATAGAAATATGGCACCGGTGCAATCGATGTTGATGTAGCATTCTCAACACCGACGTTTTTGATGTGCTGATTAGTCGCGACAGCAGCTAAAACACCCACTTGGGCATCATCATTTGTTGCAGGTCGTGGTTGACGTTTCACATGTTGCTGAACACTTCCTGTTTCCTTAAATAACGTAACTATCCGGCGAATGGTCCGGACACTTGGATGATGTCATCCAGCATGCCGTGGAGCATACATAGCACACGCCCGTTGGGCATTTTGATCACAATAGCTATACATCAACACGATACCGACCTTTCCCGCAATTGGAAAACGTTCCATTTTAACACGGGTAATGTATCACGAAGCAAATACCGTCCGCACTGGCGGAATGTTAGGTGACACCATATACTTACACGTTTGTGACTATTAGAGCGCCATCTATCACAAAGCGAAAAAAGTGGTCCAACTAAAACATTAATATTTATTTACGTACTAAACGAATATGTAATAAAAAATGTAGGTTCCTATTTTTAAAAAAACGCAGTCGATATCCGTTTGACCTATGGCAGCGCCATCTAGGGGGCCAACAATAGCGCCATCTGGTTTCCCTCATCAAGCTAGACGAGTTTCGTTCTTTGTAGTTTTTTCGTTTGATGCTTATTTCGTGAGATATTTGACCTGGTCAGTATCAAGGGACCACCCTGTATATAGTTATAAAGTAATTTACAAAAATAGCTAACAAGGAAGGAAATATAAAAAGTGTAAAACGGAGGGTAGCATCATGAAATTCTCGGGTAATATGGAATAGGGCGCATTAACAATACTGAGTGTTCAAATGGCTCGGAGCACTATGGGACTTAACATCTGTGGTCATCAGTCCCCTAGAACTTAGAACTACTTAAACCTAACTAACCTAAGGACATCACACACATCCATGTCCGAGGCAGGATTCGAACCTGCGACCGTAGCGGTCGCGCAATACTGAGTGTCTCCCCTAAAATCCGTCAGGTGCATTTTCTTTGGTGTTTCGGCAATTTACAACTCATGTTTTGCAATGGAACGAGCTGAACAAAAACTGCTCATCATATCTTTCATGCGACGCTCAGTGTCGCTGGAAATGTCGGTTTGTTGCCTGTTAGGGCCAAGAATCAAAATTTTATGTGCCTATTTCTTAGAGCAGACTCAAATCAGTCAAGTGGATTACTCGTTCTATCGGTAAGTATTAACAGGGGCAGTAAAACAGGAAGAATAACCAGTACTGCAGGAGTGACTGGCCCGTGCTGACTGCTACGGACAGGCTATAGGGCTACGTTAGTCGCTGCTGCAGTATTTGTTAGGCACATACTTTACTGTCACTTTTAATACGTATCGATAAAACGAATAACGCAGTAGATTAATCTGGGACTGCCCAACTGAATGGGCACGTAAAACTACGTTTTAAAAATAATTTTGTTTATAACAGGAAATAAGCCGACGCTTTCTGTCGACACTGTGTGTCGCATTAAAGTCGTGATGAGCAGCATCTGTTTGCGCTCCTTCTGGCTACAACGGCAGAAACGGAATTACGTATTTCTACCGAAACATCACAGAAAATGCGCCTGACGACTCTTAGGAGAGACACTCTGTATGAAACAAACAACATTTGTCAAAACACAAGGTACAAATAGACTCCAACAATATTTTATGTGTAATACATTCCAGAACTTATTTTCGCAGATTAGTAAGAGAATTAGCTTATTTTATTTGCAGAAATCACGGACGTATAAGGTGCAGGCAAATGAAAACGAGACAGTTGGAAAAAAGCTCATTGTTTCAAAAGTAACCGCTATAACTGTTAATGCATTTATCCCACTGCGAGACAAGGCGTTCCGATGCCTTCGTAGAAAAAAGTTTGCTGTTACCTACGGAACGATGTTTGTATACAGCGTGCACTTCATTGTCACCAGCAAATCGACCGACACAAATACCTTTTTTTTTCAGGTCTCCAGAAATATGGAAATGGAATGGGGAGAGTTCGAGAGTGTATGGAGGACGTGGACGGGCTTCCCAAAGAAACTTCTGCCGCGTACTCGAAGCAACCTTGGCAACGTAGGGGCCTACCCATTCGTGGCCGTCGGTTTGCTGCGGACGAAGCAGGGGGTTCCTATGCACAGTCACGATTCCGTAGGCAAGCGCAAGCATTTTTCCATGAGGCAAAGACCACTTTGTCTCACAGTGAGAGAAACGTGCACTACTGCCCATTAAAATTGCTACACCACGAAGATGACGTGCTACAGACGCGAAATTTAACCGACACGAAGAAGATGCTGTGATATGCAAATCATTAGCTTTTCAGAGAATTCACACAAGTTTGGCGCCGGTGGCGACACCTACAACGTTCTGACATGAGGAAAGTTTCCAACCGATTTCTCATACACAAACAGCAGTTGACCGGCGTTGCCTGGTGAAACGTTTTTGTGATGCCTCCTGTAAGTTTCCGACTTTGATAAAGGTCGGATTGTAGCCTATCGCGATTGCGGTTTATCGTATCGCGACACTGCTGCTCGCGTTGGTCGAGATCCAGTGAATGTTAGCAGAATAGGACGGTAATACGGAAAGCCGTGCTGTATCCCAACGGGCTCGTATCACTAGCAGTCGAGATAGATGACAGGCATCTTATCCGCATGGTTGTAACGGATTGTGCAGCCACGTCTCGATCCCTGAGCCAACAGATAGGGACATTTTCAAGACAAGAACCATCTGCGCGAACAGATCAGATCGACGACGTTTGCAGCAGCATGGACTATCAGCTCGAAGACCATAGCTACGTATACCCTTGACGCTGCATCACAGACGGAAGCACCTGCGATGGTGTACTCAACGACGAACCTGGGGGCACGAATGGCAAACCGTCATTTTTTCGGATGAATCCAGGTTCTGTTTACAGCATCACTGGTTGCACGTCTCGGTCAACTCTTGTTCGCATTGACGGCACTTTGAATAGTGGACGTTACATTTCAGATGTGTTACGACCCGTGGCTCTACCCTTCATTCGATCCCTGTGAAACCCTACATTTCAGCAGGATAATGCACGACCGCATGTTGCAGGTCCTGTACGGGCCTTTTCTGGGTACAGAAAATGTTCGACTGCTGCCCTGGCCAGCACATTCTCCACATCTTTCACCAACTGAACACGTCTGATCAATGGTGGCCGAGCAACTGGCTCGTCACAATACGCCAATCACTACCTTTGACTCGCATTCGGGAGGACGACGGTTCAATCCCGGGTCCGGCCATCCTGATTTAGGTTTTCCGTGATTTCCCTAAATCACTCCAGGCAAATGCCGGGATGGTTCCTCTGAAAGGGCACGGCCGACTTCCTTCCCCATCCTTCCCTAATCCGATGAGACCGATGACCACGCTGTCTGGTCTCCTTCCCCAAACAACCAACTACCTTTGACGAACTGTGGTATCGTATTGAAGCTGCACGGGCAGCTGTACCTGTACACGCCACCCAAGCTCTGTTTGACTCAATGCCCAGGCTTATCAAGGCCGTTATTTCGGCCTCAGGAGTTTGTTCTGGGTACTGATTTCTCAGGATCTATGCACCCAAATTGCGTGAAAATGTGATTACATGTCAGTACTAGTATATTTTTTTTTTTTTTTGTCATCAGTCTAATGACTGGATTGATGCGGCCCGCCACGAATTCCTTTCCTGTGCTAATCTCTTCATCTCAGAGTAGCACTTGCAACCTACGTCCTCAATTATTTGCTTGACGTATTCCAATCTCTGTCTTCCTCTACAGTTTTTGCCCTCTACAGCTCCCTCTAGTACCATGGAAGTCATTCCCTCATGTCTTAGCAGATGTCCTATCATCCCGTCCCTTCTCCTTATCAGTGTTTTCCACATATTCCTTTTCTCTCCGATTCTGCGTAGAACCTCCTCATTCCTTACCTTATCAGTCCACCTAATTTTCAACATTCGTCTATAGCACCACATCTCAAATGCTTCGATTCTCTTCTCTTCCGGTTTTCCCACAGTCCATGTTTCACTACCATACAATGCTGTACTCCAGACGTACATGCTCAGAAATTTCTTCCTCAGATTAAGGCCGGTATTTGATATTAGTAGACTTCTCTTGGCCAGAAATGCCTTTTTTGCCATAGCGAGTCTACTTTTGATGTCCTCCTTGCTCCGTCCGTCATTGGTTATTTTACGGCCTAGGTAGCAGAATTCCTTAACTTCATTGACTTCGTGACCATCAATCCTGATGTTAAGTTTCTCGCTGTTCTCATTTCTACTACTTCTCATTACCTTCGTCTTTCTCCGATTTACTCTCAAACCCTACTGTGTACTCATTAGACTGCTCATTCCGTTCAGCAGATCATTTAATTCTTCTTCACTTTCACTCAGGATAGCAATGTCATCAGCGAATCGTATCATTGATATCCTTTCACCTTGTATTTTAATTCCACCCCTGAACCTTTCTTTTATTTACATCATTGCTTCCTCGATGTACAGATTGAAGAGTAGGGGCGAAAGGCTACAGCCTTGTCTTACACCCTTCTTAATACGAGCACTTCGTTCTTGATCGTCCACTCTTATTATTCCCTCTTGGTTGTTGTACATATTGTATATGACCCGTCTCTCCCTATAGCTTACCCCTACTTTTTTCAGAATCTCGAACAGCTTGCACCATTTTATATTGTCGAACGCTTTTTCCAGGTCGACAAATGCTATGAAAGTGTCTTGATTTTTCTTTAGCCTTGCTTCCATTATTAGCCGTAACGTCAGAATTGCCTCTCTCGTCCCTTTACTTTTCCTAAAGCCAAACCGTCATCTAGCGCATTCTCTATTTTCTTTTCCATTCTTCTGTATATTATTCTAGTAAGCAGCTTCGATGCATGAGCTGTTAAGCTGATTGTGCAATAAATCTCGCACTTGTCAGCTCTTGTCGTCTTCGGAATTGTGTGGATGATGCTTTTCCGAAAGTCAGATGGTATATCGCCAGACTCATATATTCTACACACCAACGTGAATAGTCGTTTTGTTGCCACTTCCCCCAATGATTTTAGAAATTCTGATGGAATGTTATCTATCCCTTCTGCCTTATTTGACCATAAGTCCTGCAAAGCTCTTTTAAATTCCGATTCTAATACTGGATCCCCTATCTCTTCTAAATCGACCCCTGTTTCTTCTTCTATCACATCAGACAAATCTTCACCCTCATAGAGGCTTTCAATGTATTCTTTCCACCTATCTGCTCTCTCCTCTGCATTTAACAGTGGAATTCCCGTTGCACTTTTAATGTTACCACCGTTGCTTTTAATGTCACCAAAGGGTGTTTTGACTTTCCTGTGTGCTGAGTCTGTCCTTCCGACAATCATATCTTTTTCGATGTCTTCACATTTTTTCCTGCAGCCATTTCGTCTTAGCTTCCCTGCACTTCCTATTTATTTCATTCCTCAGCGACTTGTATTTCTGTATTCCTGATTTTCCCGGAACATGTTTGTAATTCCTCCTTTCATCAATCAACTGAAGTATGTCTTCTGTTACCCATGGTTTCTTCGCAGCTACCTTCTTTGTACCTATATTTTCCTTCCCAACTTCTGTGATGGCCCTTTTTAGAGATGTCCATTCCTCTTCAACTCTACTGCCTACTGCGCTATTCCTTATTGCTGTATCTATAGCGTATCTCGTCATTCCTTAGTACTTCCGTATCCCACTTGTTTGCGTATTGATTCTTCCTGACTAATGTCTTGAACTTCAGCCTACTCTTCATCACTACTATATTGTGATCTGAGTCTGTATCTGCTCCTGGGTACGCCTTACAATCCAGTATCTGATTTCGGAATCTCTGTCTGACCATGATGTAATCTAGTTGAAATCTTCCCGTATCTCCCGGCCTTTTCCAAGTATACCTCCTCCTCTTGTGATTCTTGAACAGGGTATTCGCTATTACTAGCTGAAACTTGTTACAGAACTCAATTAGTCTTTCTCCTCTTTCATTCCTAGTCCCAAGCCCATATTCTCCTGTAACCGTTTCTTCTACTCCTTCCCCTACAACTGCATTCCAGTCGCCCATGACTATTAGATTTTCGTCCCCCTTTACATACTGCATTACCCTTTCAATATCCTCAATACACTTTCTCTATCTGTTCATCTTCAGCTTGCGATGTCGGCATGTATACCTGAACTATCGTTGTCGGTGTTGGTCTGCTGTCGATTCTGATTAGAACAACCCGGTCACTGAACTGTTCACAGTAACACACCCTCTGCCCTACCTTCCTATTCATAACGAATCCTACACCTGTTATACCATTTTCTGCTACTGTTGATATTACCCGATACTCATCTGACCAGAAATCCTTGTCTTCCTTCCACTTCACTTCACTGACCCCTACTATATCTAGATTGAGCCTTTGCATTTCCCTTTTCAGATTTTCTAGTTTCCCTACCACATTCAAGCTTCTGACATTCCACGCCCCGACTCGTAGAACGTTATCCTTTCGTTGATTATTCAATCTTTTTCTCATGGTAACCTCCCCCTTGGCAGTCCCCTCCCAGAGATCCGAATGGGGAACTACTCCGGAATCTTTTGCCAATGGAGAGAACATCATGACACTTCTTCAATTACAGGCCACATGTCCTGTGGATGCACGTTAGTATAATATATTTGTCCAATGAATACCCGTTTATCATCTGCATTTCTTCTTGGTATAGCAATTTTAATGGTCAGTAGTGTATTTACAGTGAAGGCGATTACGTTTGAAACACTAACAGTTTACTTACTTTTTTCCATCTTTCTCGTTTGCTCTTGACTGCACCTTATAATTATCTCTCTGCACTCCAGTGTAATCAGTGAGGACCAATATAGAGATGACCAAACATTGATCCTATGTCCCTCCCATCTTCGAATAATTTGTCAGCGTAGATGGACGATCAGCATCGTTGTCTTCCGGAACAGCAGGTCGCGTCAAGTCAGTTTAAGACGGTGCATCAAAATGGAAAGACTCATGATGGCCATTTAAATCATCCTTAGAAGTAAACTGTAATTTCTTGAAGAGGTTCTGTTTCTTTTTCTATTGGGATTTTTCTGATTTCTTAGAATCTTTGTTTCCTTTGGAGGTTGTTTAACTCTTATTTCGAAGTGTGACCGATTTTTCTTTGGAGAACGGTTTAGTGCAGATGATGTCCCGGCTTTACTTCCTCTATGGAACACATTCTTTTTCAGTGATCTCTCCCAGCGTAGACAATTAGTTCTGGATAGACAAGGAGGAGGTGCAAAACAACACTTAAAAAAACAAGGAACTGTTGCATCAGAACTCTTAGATGTTCCGTACAATGCGGAGAACTAACTTAGAAGGAGACTTCGTTTAAAACTCGGCTAACATCTCAGTTTCATTGTGTTTAGATGACGTTGTGAACATAGGAAGTTACATTGGTCTTGAATGTATGTGTTAATTCGTAGTGGGATACGAAATATCCAATATCACGCACGAACACGGGTATAAATGTGGGCAGATTGATAAACAAAAAGTCGGCAACTAAAAAAAGGCCAGTGCATAATAAACTAATACACGTTGAATACGTTTTACAGCAGTTATAACTGACACCCATCTAATATTTGATACAAAAAAAATGGTCAAATGCCTCTAAGCACTTTGGGACTTAACATCTGAGATCATCAGTCCTCTAGACTGAGAACTACTTAAATGTAACTAACCTAAGGACATCACACACACCCATGCCCGAGGCAGGATTCGAACCTGCGGCCGTAGCAGCAGCGCGGTTCCGGACTGAAGCGCCTAGAGCCGCTCGGCTAATGCGACCGGCATTTGAAAAAAATAATTGAAAATTTACTTGCCGAAAGTTTACAAGACTGAAACACAACGTTTCTTGAACAGCAAGGACATCAATGCTGAGAAGCTGTCGACACACCTGATTGAGCAACGTGGGAGATGTCACGTGCCGCAACAGTAACAGAGAGATGAGACGCGGTATTCGCTATTGCCGAACTATTCCGTCACGCTCGAATCTCCTTTAGTTATTACTATTTGATCTGTTCTGTACTGTAACGTAGGTGAGCCGCCAAATCATTATTCACTGCTGTGCAACGGAGTTTACGCTTTGTACTTCTTGGCAGATTAAAACTGTGTGTCGCATCTGAGTCCGCACAGTTGAACCATGAAGTTTGCCTATCGCGGAAAAAGCGCTGGCCGACTAAGTTATCGATCCAGATACTCACGAGCCGCCCATACGGTTTCAGTTTTGTCAGTACCTACGTATCAAAATTCACAGAGCCACAATCCCGCTCCGCCCTCCCCCCGACCGGATAAGTAATTGTAGAACTGAAGGAGTGAGGGCAGGTCGTGAGCTGTACGTGCACTGCGTAGTCGGTAACAATGGCGCTGGTGTCGAATCTCTGGATTTGCACACAGTTTTACCTGTCAGAAAGTTTCAAGAAATAGTTTGTAAAGCCCCACGAAACGATATTATTCCGTTAACACCGATCTCAGTAAGTAATCCAGGCGTTTTCGTTAGACTGACTGACCAAGTATAGCCGCAAGTGCTTAAGGATAACTGCGGTCTGACGATATTCGCGGTATCACGAACTCATCTGAACATCCGAAAACGTAACGCCAAGAAACTGTATCAAATTAGGTTTACTTTCCGGAGCCATGAATGCAAAAACGGCGTCCTGTCTTCCGGGATACAGTCACCTGTCTAGAGATAATTAAATTTTTAATTTCTCCATTTAAAGGACAATAGGAAGAAGCGGTGGAGAAGAACAGATGTCGGAATAAAGGTAGCAGAAATGAAGAGCAGGCATGAAGTACGCTTTAAGTATTCTACGTTCTTTAAGATTATCTGATGACTGAGGCAGAAAGATAACGAGGATTTAACTTAACACCTAAAGCAGTGTTTCAAATTGTCTGGCACAATGTTTCATACTAACTATAATTTTCGCAAGTGTTCTTTTAAATTAGGAGACTTCGTTTAAAACTCGGCTAACTTCTCAGTTTCATTGTGTTTAGATGACATTGTGAACATGGGAAGTTACATTGGTCTTGAATGTATGTGTTAATTCGTAGTGGGATACGAAATATCCAATATCACGCACGAACACGGGTATAAATGTGGGCAGATCCGATGTAACAATGTTCAGTAAGAAACCACTTAGACTCCTAAATCAGAACTCACCTCGCAGCTGGAGTGGCTGATATTGCTGAGATTTAGCCGGAACACTCGGTCCCTGTAACAATGGAAGACCTCTGTCAAAAATTACATTTTCATCAATCTCAGAAACATTTAAGAAGGATACAAGTAAAATTAATAACGAAATACCACGTGCAAGCACCCAGCAATATTCTATTTCAAAGACGGCTACGCGTCAGTACCTCAGAGTAATTAATTAACTTAATAATTCTGATATCATGTAATCTATATTACACTTCACTGTTGTCTCTAAATTGTCGTAACTATCTGAAATGGCCCTTGCCATACGGAAGTCAGGTATACTCGTATATAAATACAGATATACAATAATTTATTACACAAAGGCGTCTGAAGCACATCAACAAGCCTACATTTTATATTTGAACCAACAGATCAACAACAATCAGTAGATCATCTATAGCAACCGTAATCACAACGCTACTGCGAAGACTGGAAGGCTCTCAAGTACTAGAGACACTGGAAGCAATGTAATTGTAGGGATTAGAAGTAAGTTAAGTTATATTTCATAATATTGTCGTCACTAGAACGTGATGGATAATGCAGGGGGGACAAATCATTTCGGGTAATGCAGAGGGAACTAACCCCTCGTTGAGCTTCAACTTCATGAAAATTGTTTATGAATATTCGTTCCATATTCTGATAAACTGAGATACTGTATTTCTCACTCCATCATCGTTATGTAAATAAATAATAGTATGAGGTCTGAAGAAGAATTGAGCCTCGGCTGCTTAATTTCATGAAGTTCACACTTTGCATGTTACGTCGTTGCAAGAGGATAGAGGTGAGTGAAGGGAATTTCCAAGCCTTTATAAATCGAACTCACATACATGTAAAACGAATTAATGTTGTTCATAATCTATAATTATCAAACGATTAAGCCGAATGAGAGCAGGAAAGCACTTACCGTCATAGCCATACTTTTTGCATAATTTTTTCCATAATGAGGTCGCACACAGCGAACTATGAATTTACAACAAAAGCAGAATTAGAAAAAGAATGTATCACCATACAGCGATAAGTGTTCCCGCGGTGTAATTTTTATTACTGTGTTGAGAGGAAAACCATCTGAGTGCAAAATCCGGTGCCTGCACACGGCCTAAACCTCTCCATTACCGCTAAGCCGGTCAATCCCCCGCATAACGGTTGCGTCGCTGTTACCAACACACGCTTCCACTCTATGCGCCAAAATGATTTTTACAGTCTCTCTTCTTGTTACATTCGTATATTCTCCCTTAAAACATACCGTAAACTTAAGAAGAACTACAATAACCTTCTCCGAACTTTCGTACTTCACACAAACTACATAATGCTCAATCTCAATTTATTTTGGCTTCTCAGACAACATTGCACTGGTTAAGGTAGATCTTGTGCGACGTAAAAATATGTTGTAAATGTTATTGATATCCTACAAATATACTTTGTTACTAGAGCATGAGGTCCACGAAGAAGACAATCTGCCAGAAGGCACAAATTTATATTTTTAGTCTGTCAGAAACATTTCAGCACTTTCTATGCTGTTCTGAGTTGCAAAATTAAGTTTGTTTAGAGCGTCAATACTTCTTAGTAACACGCTTCTAGAGCTACGGTCTAGAGCTAAGATATCCCAGAAAAGAAGTAGTAATAACGCTTACTTAACACATACAACTGCAGACGTTGTCATAGACACTGACCTTAAATTTAAACATTCATTGTAAGTATTGTATCAATGCTGTAAGAATGGTTCTTACGGCCCGTTCAAAGAACTGTGAGTGCACAGCAACGAAGGGAACGTTGTGGCACGTAGCGCTGAAGGGCAGTGGAATTTTCCACGAATGAACAATCGAACCATAATAATTATCTTTGACTGTGCGTTTGTTCTACTCTCCAAAAATCGAATACAATGGACACCTGGTATTAAGGTCATATGCAAACAGCACGTCTAGCAGTTTCAGAATTGGCCATTCCACTTCAAGCTATATCGGGCTAAAACATTTATCTCGCAAATGTACCACATTCCAAAATATTTTCGCAGGAAGACATATATGGGTAAATTATGGTTCTACCTTGCGACACGTGCATGTTCAAATTGTAGTTATCGTAATTAGAAAGAAAGCTGACAGAGAAAAGCGAGAAACTGCGTAAAAAATTAAAATAGAGAGAACTTCTATCTTGAATGATGCGGAATGTTATGTTGTTGTTGTTGTGGTGGTCTTCAGTCCTGAGACTGGTTTGATGCAGCTCTCCATGCTACCCTATCCTGTGCAAGCTTCTTCAGCTCCCAGTACTTACTGCCACCTACATCCTTCTGAATCTGCTTAGTGGATTCATCTCTTGGTCTCTCTCTACGATTTTTACCCTCCACGCTGCCCTCCAATGCTAAATTTGTGATCCCTTGATGCCTCAGAACATGTCCTACCAACCGGTCCCGTCTTCTTGTCAAGTTGTGCCACAAACTCCTCCCCAATTCTATTCAATACCTCCTCATTAGTTAAGTGATCTACCCATCTAATCTTCAGCATTCTTCTGTAGTACCACATTTCGAAAGCTTCTATTCTCTTCTTGTTCAAACTATTTATCGTCCATGTTTCACTTCCATACATGACTACACTCCATACCAATACTTTCAGAAGCAACTTCCTGACACTTAAATCTATACCCGATGTTAACAAATTTCTCTTCTCCAGAAACGCTTTCCTTGCCATTGCCAGTCTGCATTTTATATCTTGTCTACTTCGACCATCATCAGTTATTTTGCTCCCCAAATAGCAAAACTCCTTTACTACTTTAAGTGTCCCATTTCCTAATCTGATTCCCTCAGCATCACCCAACTTAATTCGACTACAATGTTAACGTCATCTAATTAACGACTTGCGAATTCACAGCTAAATTAGCCAACAATATTACTTGTGTGTAGTTTCATCATACATGCAAGAAATCTGGCTCCACCGCAGTATGATCACTGCAGTCAACGTTATACCTTGTTTCAGAGGAAGAGCACGGTGGTGATGGGGGCGGGGGAGGGGGGAAGTCGACTGTATCCCACTGAGATATTGTGTCAATAGATGAATATATTTTTCGTCGCCAGATTCTTTCGTTTATTGCTTTCAATGTAAAAGTTCCCTACCTTACCCACAAGGACGATAAATTACACATAAAATGTTTTGGGTATCTTGTGGAGGTACCAAGTACGCAGTATGTACACTAATGTAAAAAGCTCGCTACACCAAGGAAGAGTTGTGCTACATAAACCAAAGTTAGTAGGCGTCTTTCTACATCTGAAAGATGATGTCTATTCAATTTTAGTGCTAGTCGCAAAAAGGCCGGTCTCCAAACGTGGCACTACCGAGTAGAAAGACCATCGCGTTTGGCAGATGGCTGTGGCACACCGTACCACATCTGCAGCTGCAATTTGAGCGAGAGTTGGCAGCGCAGTGACACAACGAAATTGAGCCGAGAGTCGGCTCTCAACATATATCGCGCTGTTAAGATTGTTCTGAGTCCTTCCATTCCATCGTTAATTGATTCTTTCATATCTATCGTTATGCTGCATACGATTCTGTTGAGATTGCCCTCTGGCGGCGTGTCTGGTCTTATCGATCTTCCAGTCGTTGCTTCCTGTTAGCCTTGTGTAAGCGCATTCGGGAGGACGACGGTTCAATCCCGCGTCCGGCCATCCTGATTTAGGTTTTCCGTGATTTCCCTAAATCACTCCAGGCGAATGCCGGGATGGTTCCTCTGAAAGGGCATGGCCGACTTCCTTCCCCATCCTTCCCCAATCCGATGAGACCGATGACCACGCTGTCTGGTCTCCTTCCCCAAACCAACCTTGTCTAAGGGAATAAGATCTTTGGGGGGATGGCCGGTTGGTTGCCTAGCGGTGACGAGTCGGTCGGTCGGTTTTTAAAATCGGGAATTAGAGAATGTAGGACGATGAGACCGCGGCGTGGCGTGGCGGTGGAGAGTTGGCTATTGTTTCGAGAAGCCGCGTGGTCTATCCTGGCGGTGCGAGACGTGTCGGAAGAGTGGACGGGACAAGGCTGTAAGCTCTTGCTGTGAACACTCAGGGGCTACGGCTGTGGTTCCGAGTCACTACTTGGTGGGAGCGGCAACGGACGTCTTTAAATTTTCCGTCTGGAGGTGGGAATGACGGACTAGTAACTCGCCTAACCTGAGGAGTGGTATTTCGCCGTGAGAAGACGAGGGCTCCGGTGACAGAGCGCGTGGCTGCGCGACTGTGCCCAGTTGGGTACGCTGGCGACGTGGTCACGGTCGGGTGTGAGGAACCCTTGCATCGGAGTTCACCTGCTGTTTCTCTGATAAACTGCAAGTTAAGTTGGTTAAAGGTTAAGATGTTAACTGAATAATTTTGGTTTGTACAACCAGCGTCTTTTCTTTGTGGCCTCCTCCGTTCGGATTTCCTGTCCCTGTAGCCAGTGTATTTATAGACAGTGATCTTTTCCGCTTCTTATTAGTACTGCCCGGTAGGAAGTGTATTTTTGGGCAGTGATTATGGTTCCTAATTTGATTCCTCCTCCTCCTCCCCTGGCCTCGCGTGAGGTCGATGTGATTGCTGAATGTGAGGCGTTGTGTGTCTGTTAGTCCGCTTCTAGCCTGAGCATCCTTCGGGAGACAATTGTGGCCGCCCTTACACCCGGTCGGTTAATTATTTCTATCCCAGGACATTATGGTGCCAGGACATGGAATTAAAGTTGTTAGTTATTGTAAAATATTAAATGGTTGTATTTTACTCAGTTTTTGGCCACTGTTTAAAAAGATTAAGTTTGCCTTTCATTGGTGTTTTTTTTTTTAAATTACGTTGCTTTAAGATTGTTAGTTATTGTAAAAGGTGATTGACTGTATCTTTACTTTGATTGTTTTAATCTACTTGGCAACCTTTGAAGATGCTAGTTCTGCCTCCCTGTCATCTAGCCCTTGTAATTTAATATCTTGTTGTGCCAAAATTTAAAAGAAGTGGTTCCCTACATGTTCGGTAGCGAAATTGTATGCAAATTGGTGTTTTGTTTCATTACTTGGAAAGTTTTAATTTTGTTGTTAAATGCTTTATAAAAGTCTGTTTTAAGTAAAATGGCTTGGTTATTAACGGTAAAGTTTTTAATTTCATTACTTGGAAAATTTTGATTTGTTATCAAATGTTTTATCATAGCCGGTTTTAAGTAAAATGGCTTGGCCGTTAACTGTAAATAAATTGTTTTGAAAAGGCTCTCATGCCTGCTAGCTTTTTGGATCTGTTCCTGGTCAAGTGGTAAAGAAATGACGTTTAATGGTTGAAGTAATAAATAAAGAAATTGTAAACTGCAACTCGACAGTAACCAACTAATTTGGGCCCCGTTCCCACCTGGGGGTTTTCGTTGATTAGTCGTAACACCCGTCTCAGAAATGTTACAGATCGGATACATCAAGGACAGCTCCGAACCAGACGGCCTGTAGCGTGCATTCCACTGACCCCAAACCACCTCCGTTTGCGACTTCAGTGCTATCAAGCGGGAGCTCATTGGAGGAAAGGGTGGAGGTCCATTGTGTTTTCTGATGAAAGCTGGTTCTGCCTCAGTGCCAGTGATCGCCGTGCTTTGGACTGGAGGAGACCAGTTGAAGGCCTGCAACCAACCCGACTGCGTGCTAGTCACAGAGGACCTACATCTAGAGTTATGGTCTGGGGTGTGGTTTCCTAGGACAGCAGGAGAATTCTCGTGATTGTACCACGTATCCTGACTGATAATTTGTACGTCAGTATGGTGATTCGACCTGTTGTGCTACATTAAAAAAATGGTTCAAATGGCTCTGAGCACTATGGGACTTGACTGTTGAGGTCATCAGTCCCCTAGAACTTAGAACTACTTAAACCTAATTAACCTAAGGACATCACACACATCCATGCCCGAGGCAGAATTCGAACTTGCGACCGTAGCGGTTCCGCGGTTCCAGACTGAAGCGCCTAGAACCGCTCGGCCACACCGGCCGGCTGTGTTGCATACAAGAGGGCGTTTTCCAACATGGAGATGCTCGCGCACGTGCCACTATTCTAACCCAACACGTTCTGCCGCGTTTCGTCATGTTGCCTTGGCCTGCTCGATCTCCAGATCTACTCCAATCGAGCTCATATGGGACATCGCGACGACAGTTACAGCTTCATCCATTAACCGACCCTATGTTAGCCGACAAGGTGCCACAAGCACGAAACTCCATCCCACAAACTGACATCTGGCACCTGTACAACTCAATGCATGCACGGCTGGGTGCTTGCTTTCAACTGTCTGGCGGCTGCACCGGGTATTAATGTACTAGAATTTCACATTTGCAACGACTTATCTCGCGTTTCCATTAATCTGTCATCTTGCAATGTTAATCAGTTAAATGTGTCAGCTAGACAAATGCATCCCGGAAATTTCACTTCTTTACATTCATTATTTTTTGCTGTTGCAATTTCTTTCCGTCGATGTATTTTCGCCTGAAGACATACAAGTGTAAATAATGATTCTACTTGACGATATGCGCGGTTTAAAACTGTATGCACCGTGATTACAAACAAAGCTGACAGAGAAGAATGAAAAATTTGTCTTTAGAAAATTGAAATAATAAGTACTTCTGCCCTGCATAATACGGAATATTAATATAATGTAATTAATGACTAGTGAACCCGTAGCTGAACTAGACAGCAATATTAACTGTGTATAGTTTCAGCATCCATCCACGATATATTACCCCACCGCAGCATGATACTGCAGTCAACATTATAACTTGTTTCAGAGGAAGACCACAGGGGAAGGGGGGAGGGGGGGATATCTGCTTTATCCCACTAAGTTATTGTGTAAAAGAAGTTGGTATATTTTCTCCGTCAGATTCTTTCGTATGAGTCGATCAATGTAATAAATAGTTGCCTAGCTTCCCTATAAGGATGACAAATTACACTTAAAAAGTTTGCGTACGATATGGAGATACTGATATCTCCATATCGTACGCAAACTTTTTAAGTGTAATTTGTCATCCTTCTGGGGAAGCTAGGCAACTACACTCCTGGAAATGGAAAAAAGAACACATTGACACCGGTGTGTCAGACCCACCATACTTGCTCCGGACACTGCGAGAGGGCTGTACAAGCAATGATCACACGCATGGCACAGCGGACACACCAGGAAACGCGGTGTTGGCCGTCGAATGGCGCTAGCTGCGCAGCATTTGTGCACCGCCGCCGTCAGTGTCAGCCAGTTTGCCGTGGCATACGGAGCTCCATCGCAGTCTTTAACACTGGTAGCATGCCGCGACAGCGTGGACGTGAACCGTATGTGCAGTTGACGGACTTTGAGCGAGGGCGTATAGTGGGCATGCGGGAGGCCGGGTGGACGTACCGCCGAATTGCTCAACACGTGGGGCGTGAGGTCTCCACAGTACATCGATGTTGTCGCCAGTGGTCGGCGGAAGGTGCACGTGCCCGTCGACCTGGGACCGGACCGCAGCGACGCACGGATGCACGCCAAGACCGTAGGATCCTACGCAGTGCCGTAGGGGACCGCACCGCCACTTGCCAGCAAATTAGGGACACTGTTGCTCCTGGGGTATCGGCGAGGACCATTCGCAACCGTCTCCATGAAGCTGGGCTACGGTCCCGCACACCGTTAGACCGTCTTCGGCTCACGCCCCAACATCGTGCAGCCCGCCTCCAGTGGTGTCGCGACAGGCGTGAATGGAGGGACGAATGGCGAGAGTCGCTTCTACCTTGGTGCCAATGATGGTTGTATGCGTGTTTGGCGCCGTGCAGGTGAGCGCCACAATCAGGACTGCATACGACCGAGGCACACAGGGCCAACACCCGGCATCATGGTGTGGGGAGCGATCTCCTACACTGGCCGTACACCACTGGTGATCGTCGAGGGGACACTGAATAGTGCACGGTACATCCAAACCGTCATCGAACCCATCGTTCTACCATTCCTAGACCGGCAAGGGAACTTGCTGTTCCAACAGGACAATGCACGTCTGCATGTATCCCGTGCCACCCAACGTGCTCTAGAAGGTGTAAGTCAACTACCCTGGCCAGCAAGATCTCCGGATCTGTCCCCCATTGAGCATGTTTGGGACTGGATGAAGCGTCGTCTCACGCGGTCTGCACGTCCAGCACGAACGCTGGTCCAACTGAGGCGCCAGGTGGAAATGGCATGGCAAGCCGTTCCACAGGACTACATCCAGCATCTCTACGATCGTCTCCATGGGAGAATAGCAGCCTGCATTGCTGCGAAAGGTGGATATACACTGTACTAGTGCCGACATTGTGCATGCTCTGTTGCCTGTGTCTATGTGCCTGTGGTTCTGTCAGTGTGATCATGTGATGTATCTGACCCCAGGAATGTGTCAATAAAGTTTCCCCTTCCTGGGACAATGAATTCAAAGTGTTCTTATTTCAATTTCCAGGAGTGTATATATATATAATCTATTTTTTCTATCTTTTAAGGAGTGATGCGTCAGAATAGCCAACAGCCTGAAATTAAATTTTTATTAATTGTCAGTATTGATGTTATGATGACCATCACGTTCATTTTATGATAACTGATGCTCGTGTCATTGAACGCCATAGCGAATTAATATTTATTTCACTAGCGCCTCCGGCTTTTTCCAGATACCTACAATCCGTGGGGCGACTAATGCACAAAATATTTGTTTTATTTATTTACTGCAGATCAGGATATTCAGCTCCTAATACATCGTAATAGGTACCTCACATACTACATCAAGGGTACAGCTATCCTTACATAACTATTAATGGTAATAAATTTGCTTACGACAGTCATTAATGCCACTGATCACAAAAACTAATGGTACAGGTAATGGTACCTGTCGGTCTTGTTGGTCAAGAAGCGACAAAGCACGTGCCTTGAAGCTGAAAGATCGCGGGACAAATCCCGTCGGACACGCAATATTTGTTTCTGACGTTACCCTAGCCTCCATAACTCAATTACGTGAAGATTCGGCAGAAACGAACGTAGTACTGATTCCAGGTTAAACTGTGGAATTACTGCGGTACGTCAGAGATAAGGAAGTAGCCGACGGGACATCAAATGAATGACTTGCACCGGGACTTCGTGCCATACGGAAAGTGCAGAACACAGCGAAGAGTCACAGCAGCGGACACGGTGCTTCCGGAGTGAGAGAGCCATTATCGATATTCAAGATAAGTGGTTCATAAATATGAAATATAACAATGGTCTTAATGCTGATCCTTGAGACAAAACCGACATTCTGTGAGTCCATTGCAAGTAGGCTGTTTAGGATTTTATGTTGGTAACGCTACGTAGCGCTCTATATGAAAATCACTGACTGTGCTGTGTGAAGTCTGTAGCTGGTTTGCATTGTTGGAATATTCGCTATTGTAGTGTTGGGCATTTGGGTGTGAATAGCGCGTAGCGTTGCGCAGTTGGAGGTGAGCCGCCAGCAGTGGTGGATGTGGGGAGAGAGATGGCAGAATTTTGAGAGCGGACGATCTGGACGTGTGTCCATCAGAAAGAGTAAATTTGTAATATTGGATATCATATATATGATGACTTTAGAATATTATTAAGGTAAATACATTGTTTGTTCTCTACTAAAATCTTTCATTTGCTAACTATGCCTATCAGTAGTCAGTGCCTTCACTAGTTAGACTCTTTTATTCAGCTGGCAGTATTGGCGCTCGCTGTATTGCAGTAGTTCGAGTAACGAAGATTTTTGTGAGGTAAGTGATTCATGAAAGGTATAGGTTAATGTTAGTCTGGGGCATTCTTTTGTAGGGATTATTGAAAGTCAGATTGCGTTGCGCTAAAACGATTGTGTGTCAGTTTAGTGTTGATCAGAATAAGTAAAGAGCGAAATGTCTGAGTACGTTCAGTTCTGCTCAGCTGTTTGAAAATCAAATAACGTAAGAGGTTTATCAGCACAGTAATTCAATAAATTTTGTAATAGGATGTTTCAGTTTCAGACGTTACCCTAGCCTTCATCTCTCAATTACGTGAAGGTTCGGCAGGAACGAACGTAGTACTGATTCCAGGTTAAACTGTGGAATTACTGCGGTACGTCAGGGAGAAGGAAGTAGCCGACGTGACATCAACTGAATGACTTGCCATACGGAATTACGTGCAGAACACAGCTTTAATACTACGCGAAAAGTCACAACAGCGTACACGGTGCTTCCGGAGTGTGAGACCCATTATCGGTATTGAAGATGAGTGGTTTGTTGTTGTTGTGGTCTTCAGTCCTGAGACTGGTTTGATGCAGCTCTCCATGCTGCTCTATCCTGTGCAAGTTTCTTCATCTCCCAGTACCTACTGCAACCTACATCCTTCTGAATCTGCTTAGTGTATTCATCTCTTGGTCTCCCTATACGATTTTTACCCTCCATGCTGCCCTCCAATACTAAATTGGTGATCCCTTGATGCCTCAGAACATGTCCTACCAACCGATCCCTTCTTCTGGTCAAGTTGTGCCACAAACTTCTCTTCTCCCCAATTCTATTCAATACTTCCTCATTAGTTATGTGATCTACCCATCTAATCTTCAGCATTCTTCTGTAGCACCACATTTCAAAAAGTTCTATTCTCTTCTTGTCCAAACTATTTACCGTCCATGTTTCACTTCCATACATGGCTACACTCCATACAAATACTTTCAGAAATGACTTCCTGACACTTAAATCTATACTCGATGTTAACAAATTTCTCTTCTTCAGAAACGCTTTCCTTGCCATTGCCAGTCTACATACATGAGTGGTTTATAAATATGAAATATAACAATGGTCTTAATGCTGATCCTTGTGGCACACCCCACATTATGTGTGTCCATCGCATCTGTTTTGATCAGTTCATATTGATCTATTGGCACGATTCGGAGAGTTTAGGGCTAGCTAAACGGTAAGCACACTGGATGCCTGAGAGGCTCCTGTCTGCATGTGAACAGTGGCGCTTAGTGCGCAGAACGAGCAGCTTCCTGCGCAGCCCCGCCACGTCATCAGGGAAAGGCTGCGCTGCAGACGGCGCGCTCTTGCGTGTGACCTGCAGAGGCGAAGCGCTAAGGGCCCCAAACTGTGAGCCACGCTGTGACGTCAGCGGCAGTCATTAGGGAGGGAGGGAGAGAGAGAGAGAGCGAGACGCGCGCCCTTGTGGCCTTCCGCAGTGGCCGCGTTCTGCAATCTGCAGCGCCAGCAGCTGTTCCCACATCACTGCAAGCAAAGTGTTCGCTGTCCACAAGCGGAATTGCCAGCTCCCAGTACGTCTCCCGGTCAAGCATCACTTCTATTTTCTTTGCCATTAAGTGACTTGCTTAAACCGCCAGTGGCATTAAATGTCGCCCTTCAAAAGAAAACAGAAAGCAAGAAAGATTCGCATAAAACGTATTGTCGATGGTAACATCATCACAAACGGAGCGCAATCTCAGATAGGGTATTAAAATTGGAAAATTAATTCTGGATATTTTTGTGAATTAAGCTATCTAGATCGCTCAGTAATTACCTTTCCTTATAAAGGTACTGCCATCATCAAATCTGTAGTTAAAATTAAAGGAACGTATGAATGAGAAATGTTAATTATAAATTACCAGGACACAAAGTTCCAAAACTGAAGATTAAAAAAAAAAAAAAAATACAGAAACTGACTCAAGAGAAACGGTACTTGCAAAATATGTCCAAAACGAAGAACGTTGTTTTGAAAATTCTTACCGAAATATATACTTAAAACTCAGCTTTAAATTTTTAACTATTGTCGCCTGGTAATGCATAATTAACAACTCCCATTCCTATGTTCCTTTATTCCTAGTTAAAGATCACAGACGCAGTAGATGAAGAGTCGCCATTAAAATTGCTACACCACGAAGATGACGTGCTACAGACGCGAAATTTAACCGACAGGAAGAATATGCTGCGATATGCAAATGATCAGCTTTTCAGAGCATTCACACAAGATTGGCGCTGGTGGCGACACCTACAACGTGTTGACATGAGGAAAGTTCACAACCAATTTCTCATACACAAACAGCAGTTGACCGGCGTTGCCTGGCGATACGTTGTTGTGATGCCTCGTGTAAGGGGGAGAAATGCGTACCATCACGTTTCCAACTTTGATAAAGGTCGGATTGTAGCCTATCGCGATTGCGGATTATCGTATCGTGACACTGCTGCTCGCTTTGGTCAAGATCCAGTGACTGTTAGCAGTATATGGAATCGGTGGTTTCAGGACGGTAATACGGAACGCCGTGCTGTATCCCAACGGCCTCGTATCACTAGCAGTCGAGATAGATGACAGGCATCTTATCCGCATGGTTGTAACGGATTGTGCAGCCACGTCTCGATCCCTGAGTCAACAGATGGGCACGTTTGCAAGACAAGAACCATCTGCGCGAACAGATCAGATCGACGACGTTTGCAGCAGCATGGACTATCAGCTCGGAGACCATGGCTGCGGTTACCCTTGACGCTGCATCACAGACAGGAGCGCCTGCGATGGTGTACTCAACGACGAACCTGGGTGCACGAATGGCAAAACGTCATTTTTTCCGATGAATCCCGGTTCTGTTTACAGCATCATGATGGTCGCATACGTGTTTGGCGACATCGCGGTGAACGCACATTGGAAGCGTGTATTCGACATCGCCGTACTGGCGTATCACCCGGCGTGATGGTATGGGGTGCCATTGGTTACACGTCTCAGTCACCTCTTGTTCTCATACGCGGCACTTTGAACAGTGGACGTTACATTTGAGATGTGTTACGACCCGTGGCTCTACCCTTCATTCGTTCCCTGCGAAACCCTACATTTCAGCAGGAAAATGCACGACCGCATGTTGCAGGTCCTGTACGGGCCTTTCTAGATACAGGAAATGTTCGACTGCTGCGCTGGCCAGCACATTCTCCAGATCTCTCACCAATTGAAAACGTCTGGTCAATGGTTGCCGAGCAACTGGTTCGTCACAATAGGTCAGTCATTACTCTTGATGAACTGTGGTATCGTGTTGAAGCTGTATGGGCAGCTGTACCTGTACACGCCATCCAATCTCAGTTTGACTCAGTGCCCAGGCGTATCAAGGCCATTATTACGGCCATAGGTGGTTGTTCTGGGTAGTGATTTCTCAGGATCTATGCACCCAAATTGCGTGAAAATGCAATCACATGTCAGTTCTAGTATAATATATTTGTCCAATGAATACCCGTTTATCATCTGCATTTCTTCTTGGTGGAGCAATTTTAATGGGCAGTAGTGTAAATAAAGAGATATTTTAAGTGGACTGCTTCTGTGTTGTCAGCGCTGCGTAGCGCTTTGCATTGGATCTCTAACTACGCTTTCTTTGTAATAGACTCTGTGGCAGGTTGGACTCGTTGCCGTAAGTTAATCGCCAGTAGTGTTGCTCAGTTGAAAGTTAGTCTCCAGCAGTGATGGAAGTAGTGTTGGGCAGTTGGAGGTGAACAGCCAGCAGTGATGGATGTTAAATGTGAGAAGTGTTGGTTAACGAACTGGAAGTATCCGACTTGGAGACTGAAAATTATTCATTCTTTGCACTGGATGTCAGTGTCGATTCATATTCGTGTTTGAAGTGGAAGTCACATTATTAAGGTAAAAAATACATTACTTGGTTTGCAACAAGATCTTTCTTTTGATAACCACATGCCTATTAGTAGTTAGAATCTCCTATTTGGCTCGCAGTATTTCAGTAGTTCGCGTAATGAGGATTTCTGTGAGGTAAGTGCTTAGTGAAATGTATAGGATATTGTTAAGATATCTTTTTAGTCGGGGCCATTCTTTTGAATTAATTATTTGAAGTCAGGTTGTAATTTTTTTTTTCTTTGATCAGTCAGATTGCGTTGCGCTAGAATATTGTGGGTCAGTGTTGACATGATAAGAGAAAGTAAAGAGAAAGTAGGCTTAGCATGTTCAGTTTTTCTCCGCTGTTTCAGAATCAAATAACGTAGAAGTTTCGTCTTCCCAATCATTCAGCAATGTAAGTACAGACACACTCATTTAAATAAAGAAGTTTAATTTATCAAAAGATCTATACTGCTTTATTAACCAAAATGCGCAGTGATCGTTGATTCATTAAGGAAATTTACTTCCAGTGTCAAATAATTCTGGGTAATCGCACGAGGATCTGAATTCTCTGAACTACTAACATGATGCGTAAAATGCGGAACTTTTTAATGCTGTCTGGTTGCTTAAGTGCAGCACCGCAAACTAGGAGACGTCAATTACAGAGAATCACTCCCTTTACACTAATATTCGTTACAATTAGAGAAACACGGACCATAAATGCAAACGAAGCTTTCCTCCTACCACTCGTGCAAAAGTCCAACGTTGTTAGATGTGGAAATTCTTGAGGCCATACGGAAGATGCAAACTAAGCTTTCCTCCTACCACTCGTGCAAAAGTCCAACGTTGTTGGATCTGGAAATTCTTGAGGCCATACGGAAGATGCAAACTAAGCTTTCCTCCTACCACTCGTGCAAAAGTCCAACGTTGTTAGATGTGGAAATTCTTGAGGCCATACGGAAGATGCAAACTAAGCTTTCCTCCTACCACTCGTGCAAAAGTCCAACGTTGTTAGATGTGGAAATTCTTGAGGCCATACGGAAGATGCAAACTAAGCTTTCCTCCTACCACTCGTGCAAAAGTCCAACGTTGTTAGATGTGGAAATTCTTGAGGCCATACGGAAGATGCAAACTAAGCTTTCCTCCTACCACTCGTGCAAAAGTCCAACGTTGTTGGATCTGGAAATTCTTGAGGCCATACGGAAGATGCAAACTAAGCTTTCCTCCTACCACTCATGCAAAAGTCCAACGTTGTTAGATGTGGAAATTCTTGAGGCCATACGGAAGATGCAAACTAAGCTTTCCTCCTACCACTCGTGCAAAAGTCCAACGTTGTTGGATCTGGAAATTCTTGAGGCCATACGGAAGATGCAAACTAAGCTTTCCTCCTACCACTCGTGCAAAAGTCCAACGTTGTTAGATGTGCAAATTCTTGAGGCCATACGGAAGATGCAAACTAAGCTTTCCTCCTACCACTCGTGCAAAAGTCCAACGTTGTTAGATGTGGAAATTCTTGAGGCCATACGGAAGATGCAAACTAAGCTTTCCTCCTACCACTCGTGCAAAAGTCCAACGTTGTTGGATCTGGAAATTCTTGAGGCCATACGGAAGATGCAAACTAAGCTTTCCTCCTACCACTCGTGCAAAAGTCCAACGTTGTTAGATGTGGAAATTCTTGAGGCCATACGGAAGATGCAAACTAAGCTTTCCTCCTACCACTCGTGCAAAAGTCCAACGTTGTTGGATCTGGAAATTCTTGAGGCCATACGGAAGATGCAAACTAAGCTTTCCTCCTACCACTCGTGCAAAAGTCCAACGTTGTTGGATCTGGAAATTCTTGAGGCCATACGGAAGATGCAAACTAAGCTTTCCTCCTACCACTCGTGCAAAAGTCCAACGTTGTTAGATGTGGAAATTCTTGAGGCCATACGGAAGATGCAAACTAAGCTTTCCTCCTACCACTCGTGCAAAAGTCCAACGTTGTTGGATCTGGAAATTCTTGAGGCCATACGGAAGATGCAAACTAAGCTTTCCTCCTACCACTCGTGCAAAAGTCCAACGTTGTTAGATGTGGAAATTCTTGAGGCCATACGGAAGATGCAAACTAAGCTTTCCTCCTACCACTCGTGCAAAAGTCCAACGTTGTTGGATTTGGAAATTCTTGAGGCCATACGGAAGATGCAAACTAAGCTTTCCTCCTACCACTCGTGCAAAAGTCCAACGTTGTTGGATCTGGAAATTCTTGAGGCCATACGGAAGATGCAAACTAAGCTTTCCTCCTACCACTCGTGCAAAAGTCCAACGTTGTTAGATGTGGAAATTCTTGAGGCCATACGGAAGATGCAAACTAAGCTTTCCTCCTACCACTCGTGCAAAAGTCCAACGTTGTTGGATCTGGAAATTCTTGAGGCCATACGGAAGATGCAAACTAAGCTTTCCTCCTACCACTCGTGCAAAAGTCCAACGTTGTTGGATCTGGAAATTCTTGAGGCCATACGGAAGATGCAAACTAAGCTTTCCTCCTACCACTCGTGCAAAAGTCCAACGTTGTTAGATGTGGAAATTCTTGAGGCCATACGGAAGATGCAAACTAAGCTTTCCTCCTACCACTCGTGCAAAAGTCCAACGTTGTTGGATCTGGAAATTCTTGAGGCCATACGGAAGATGCAAACTAAGCTTTCCTCCTACCACTCGTGCAAAAGTCCAACGTTGTTAGATGTGGAAATTCTTGAGGCCATACGGAAGATGCAAACTAAGCTTTCCTCCTACCACTCGTGCAAAAGTCCAACGTTGTTGGATCTGGAAATTCTTGAGGCCATACGGAAGATGCAAACTAAGCTTTCCTCCTACCACTCGTGCAAAAGTCCAACGTTGTTAGATGTGGAAATTCTTGAGGCCATACGGAAGATGCAAACTAAGCTTTCCTCCTACCACTCGTGCAAAAGTCCAACGTTGTTGGATCTGGAAATTCTTGAGGCCATACGGAAGATGCAAACTAAGCTTTCCTGCTACCACTCGTGCAAAAGTCCAACGTTGTTAGATGTGGAAATTCTTGAGGCCATATGGAAGATGCAAACTAAGCTTTCCTCCGACCACTCGTGCAAAAGTCCAACGTTGTTGGATCTGGAAATTCTTGAGGCCATACGGAAGATGCAAACTAAGCTTTCCTCCTACCACTCGTGCAAAAGTCCAACGTTGTTGGATCTGGAAATTCTTGAGGCCATACGGAAGATGCAAACTAAGCTTTCCTCCTACCACTCGTGAAAAAGTACAACGTTGTTAGATCTGGAAATTCTTGAGGCCATATGGAAGGTACGTCTGTCATGGGTGCACTGATTCGGAGATATTGCTGTTGAGTACTTGCTTCACTGTGTGACTTCCTTGGCCAACGAAGGTAGAGATAAATCTCACGCTCCAAAGGTGCAGCAAATTAAACCCACTGGAAGTTTCTATATCAACGACGAGAAATGACACAAATCTCTTCAGTATGAAATCTCAGTACCAATAAGTTTTCTGTCTGAAGTGGGCATAGCGCAAACACTACAGACTACACCATAATTTAAAAGTGAGCACAAAATTCTTTCCTTTTACTTGAAGACCAGACTCCAGCATAAGAGGTGTGTTACAGTTTTAATGAGTATACTTCTCAAAGCGCCAACTATTTGACGACAAGATCATTTGAACTATTAAATGTTTTTGATGCACTTGTCGCGAATTTCTCTATGAGAAATTCGAGCATTTCGTCAGAAAAGCAACTGACTGTTGAAGAAGTGACAGCATCATACAAATGTAATTACTGTGGGCAAAGAACGAGGTCTCAAAGCAAGGTTGGCATTTCGTAATGAAACCACAGAAAACGATAGTCGTTTCATGCCGCAACGCACAAACGTAATTAGTGTCGTCCAAAGAACATGATGCCAAAGCAATCATATCTCATTGAAACCACAGAATACGATAGTCGCTTCATGCCGCAACGATGAATGAGAAACGCCGGCCTGGCCACGCCTCCTAACGCTTCGCTACGCCACGCAATCGATGGTCTAGTTACGGCTGACAACAAGCATAGGAACCCTCGACCCAATTAGCAATCACAGACAAAGACGACATCTCCGTATATGAGAGGCCGCCAGTGTATCAAATGTTGTAGGCACAAATTAATGTGAACGTTCTGTCAGTTATACTTGAAGAGAAGAATCTTGTGCGTTTTTATCACGTGGTACTTTTATATTTATAGATAGTTGTATGTACACAGACCATTCTGTGCAGATGGATTAAACGAAGTTAAGTAAATCTTCGTGCCCATATTGTCATAAAGTGAACTAATATTTTATGGCGTATGGTCTTGCTCAGTTTCTTCCAGGGCAAAACCAAAGAAACCTCGTTTGTACGGGCGAATGTATTTTCGTCCAGCACAGCATGCGACTAGAAACTGCAGTGGCGCCAACGATGAAACGCATTCCTAAAGCCTTTGTTTCCATCACGATCTGGTGGTGGTGATGATAATAATAATGATGATGCTGATAATATTACACTACTGGCAATTAAAATTGCTACACCACGAAGATGACGTGCTACAGACGCGAAATTTAACAGACAGGAAGAAGATGCTGTGATATGCAAATGATTAGCTTTTCAGAGCATTCACACAAATTAGGCGCCGGCGGCGGCACCTACAACGTGCTGACATGAGGAAAGCTTCAAACTGATTTCTCATACGCAAACAGCAGTCGACCGGCGTTGCCTGGTGAAACGTTGTTGTGATGCCTCGTGTAAGGAGGAGAAATGCGTACCATCACGTTTCCGACTTTGATAAACGTCGGATTGTAGCCTATCGCGATTACGGTTTATCGTATCGCGACATTGCTGCTCGCGTTGCCGAGATCCAATGACTGTTAGCAGAATATGGAATCGGTTGGTTCAGGAGGGCAATACGGAACGCCGTGCTGGATCCCAACGGCCTCGTATCACATGACAGGCATCTTATCCGCATGGCTGTAACGGATCGTGCAGCCACGTCTCGATCCCTGAGTCAACAGATGGGGACGTTTGCAAGACAACAACCATCTACACGAACAGTTCGACGGCATTTGCAGCAGCATTGACTGTCAGCTCGGAGACCATGGCTGCGGTTACCCTTGGCGCTGTATCACAGACAGGAGCGCCTGCGATGGTTTACTCAACGACGAACCTGGGTGCACGAATGGCATGTTATTTTTTCCGATGAATCCAGGTTCTGTTTACAGCATCATGATGATCGCATCCGTGTTTGGCGACATCGCGGTGAACGCACATTGGAAGCGTGTATTCGTCATCGCCATACTGGCGTATCATCCGGCGTGATGGGGTGCCATTGTTTACACGCCTCGGTCACCTCTTGTTCGCATTGACGGCATTTTGAACGGTGGATTTTACATTCGATCCCTGCGAAACACTGCATTTCAGCAGGATAATGCACGACCACATGTTGCAGGTCCTGTACGGTTCTTTCTGGATACAGAACATGTTCGACTGCTGCCCTGGCCAGCACTTTCCCCAGATCTCTCACCAATTGAAAACGTCTGGTCAATGGTGGCCGAGCAACTGGCTCGTCACAATACGCCAGTCACTACTCTTGATGAACTGTGGTATCGTGTTGAAGCTGCATGTGAAGCAGTACTTGAGCACGCCATTCATGCTCTCTTTGACTCAATGCCCAGGCGTATCAAGGACGTTATTACGGCCAGAGGTGGCTGTTCTGGGTATTGATTTCTCAGAATCTATGCACCCAAACTGCGTGAAAATGTAATCACATGTCAGTTCTAGTATAATATATTTGTCCAATGAATACCCGTTTGTCATCTGCAGTTCTTCTTGATGTTGCAATTTTAATGGCCAGTAGTGTAATACTGATAATATTACGTACATGGTCATGCAGTTAACAAGACATGTTTCGGTACTACGTTACCCCACTACCAAGTGCCTTAATTTTCTATGCAATTAGGCTCTTTCAAATGTAAGAAACCAGTAGCAGACATGCACTGTCAGACATAAAACTCTTCCATGACAATCTAATTTTAGTGGATCATATTCTCACAAGACTCAGCCGTAAACTCTGTGGTAACCATATTAGTTGCATTCCTTTCATTGATTATAATACGAGCTGTATATAGTACAACAGTGCAGTCAGTGCGACCAGGCGCGAATCGCGTATCTCCAGAAAATTTGTTGACTTATATCTTCATTCCTGAGTCCCAGCAGTGGACTAGAATCCGTTGCAGCTTAAACAAGACTAATTGCTTAACCATTAGGCTGTTTTCGCCACAGCAGATTTTCCTAGATCTTCCTACTTCATGTGCCACTGATAGAATTACGAGACAAGTGGGCAGAGAGCGTTTATCTGAACTGACGCTGTGGGCAACATTTAAAAATAACTATTCCACTTTACACCAGATATTTTAAAGTATTGAAATAATAGGTTGGTTTATATGATATGCTTGTCTTATGTGTTCAAATGTTGTTCCTGGTGCTGAAATTTTCCTATTGCAAAGCATTATGAGGTAGTTAATATTTAACTTAAATTACGTCAGTTACTTCATTGTTAATTTTACTTGTACCGGAGGGCCAATAAACAAATTTTCAGTATTATTTAATCATTTTTGGCACGCGAACGACGTAATTTTTACCTGGTACAAACTGTCGGCATAAGGACTGATGCAGATTATTTCACTGAGTTTCGCTCTCAAGTTGCCACGTAATCTTGACTTATTTGGTTCCACAATCTGAAAAAGGTCTTTCACACAAATATGTCGATCGTAATATTGTAGCACATTCGCAGCCTCGTTATGGAGACATGGAAACTCTACCTGAGGAAAGCAATATGGACGTCCTGGGCAGTTTTAACGCAATGAGATTTCACATTAACACTGGAGTTACCAAGAATGTCAGTCAGTTACATCTGCACTCGCACAGAGGCGCTACAACTGAAACAACAAACGGTATCGAAAACAGTTCGGAAACATATGTAAGACTGGCAGTGTCCTCGAATCTTTATAAAACTGTCCTTGTAATTCTTTCAAGAGCACAATGAAGTCTTCAAACCTCATGTTTTCACTAACGACCGTCAGGGAACTGGAGTGTCTTTGTCAGAATGTGTCCCTTCTACAATACGGTTTTCTTTTCAAATGCATCCCGGTCAAATCAGAAAGAATTTACCTTGCTGTGTTTTAGTGTGGGCAGTATGCAGTCAAATCCATTTGAAATGCTAAGCCAATTTCGTATCAATTTTCCGTCATAAATTCAATAACAGAGAGTTTTAAATTTAAAAATCGTTCCAAGCATGCCCCTTAACCATCGTTCTTTGCAGTAATACATGAAGTCTCCATACTCTTCGTTCAGTCCCATTGAAAACTGCGCAAGTGGCAATGGAAAAATGGGTGCGACTTCAGAAATTTTACTTTCCCTACTACCAATTTCTTCATGTGCCTCAGGCCAGTAAATTTAGTATAAAGTGGTTTTTATGTACAGAACAACGAGTTCCCCGTCGATCGTTGTAACTTTTGCTCTTTCATTGTCAACTAAATCGTTAAATTATTTCTGTATAGTATTGTAATGTCGTAATGTCGTTTAATAGGAAATAAACAGTAGTACGCGCCTATGCGAATTGAGACTTCCAATCTCTCTCTTCTGTCATTCCCATTCACTTTAAAGAACTGCAACGACAGATCAATGGACTGCCTCTTTCTGCGCAAACGGCCGCTGGGTATGTGAACGTCCTTCATACCATGAACAAAAAATGGTTCAAATGGCTCTGAGCACTATGGGACTTAACTTCTGAGATCATCTGTCTCCGCCGGCCGGGGTGGCCGAGCGGTTCTAGGCGCTACAGTCTGGAACCACGCGACGGCTAAGGTCGCAGTTTCGAATCCTGCCTCGGGCATGGATGTGTGTGATGTCCTTAGGTTAGTTAGGTTTAAGTAGTTCTAAGTTCTAGGGGACTGATGACCTCATAAGTTAAGTCCAGTAGTGCTCAGAGCCATTTGAACCATTTTTCATCAGTCTCCTAGCACTTAGAACTACTTAAACCTAAGTAACCTAAGGACATCACACACATACATGTCCGAGGCAGGATTCGAACATGCGACCCATGAACAAACAGCGAAGGTTAAACAGCGCTGACAGAACGATTCTGGGGAACCCATAGAGTTCTGGCGACCGAAGAAAGCCGCACCGCAATGCTACTTCAAAGAAGGACCGAGCAAAGCCGACTGACAAGCCAGGCCATGTCTAGCACGCGTCCCGCACACACTGCACGCGTGGAGTTTGGTACGCCGTAGCCGGCCCTGCGCTACACACTACCTGGCATATTGTACATTAGTATATGTCACCCTAAATAATGTGCAGTCCTACGTTTCAATAAAGTGGTATAATCTGGGACATAAGAAAAACAGGGAACTGGAAGTGTGTACCGGATTCACTCACAGATATTGACAAGCATATTTAGCATACTTGGAATCAAGCAAATTGTAATGCTGTCAAAGATAAGTTAGCTTAACCAAGGACATTTCAGTGTACAGGAGTAGGACAGATGACGATATGGTACATTCAATCCCTCTGTTATTCTTGGAAGTCAGCAGAAGCTTCTAGTTGTATCAGAACATGGATGGTAGAATGTGATTACGTATCATGTAGCACTTCCTGTTCCATATGGCCAAGGGAGCTGACTCTTAATACACACGACTAACTATATATTGTGCCTAGCCACTATGGCATGCGAATCGTTCCTTTAGTCTATATCGAAAACACCAGTAACTATTCGGAGCAGAAAATACTTTCATACTAACTTTTTTGACACCTGAAGGACTGATCTCTCCTCGAGGTTCGTTATGGAGTACAAGAGTCGTTGCATTATTTGCTTAGTATTTATCACAGGATCTTAAAGTGTGTGTAATATTCCATAAGTTAGATCATGTGCTCTAGTGTTACAACTATGAAACATTATGCTGCTGTTACAGCTAGTTTCAACAAAGTTCTCAAATGTTGTGTACTTCTGGTTCTTTATTATTGTATCGGTGGTAATGGAACGTACAAATTGGACACAAAGACAATTCTGATACACGCTATGAAGTATGATTTTGTGGCAGACATACACATCATACACGATACGTTTCAAACGGAGTGACTAACTCCATAGCAGTATGTCGAAGGTTACTATTTTTCTTTATTGCGAGATTAAGTAGGTCAATCCTCAGAATTTATAGCAGAAGCCTTCATTAAACTTTTGTTGATTCCGACATCGAGGATCCACAGTCGTATCATTCTATTTTCATTGCCGAAAGCTGAGCCACATTTGCAGAATTACAACGGAAGTGGAAATGCTATGGCCGAGAAGAAATAGTAAGAGTCTATTTTAACCACTCTATCAGACTGCCGACCTGCCAAGCTGTACGAGACTGACAAAAACGTGACGGAAGTGTAAACAGACATTTTAGAGTCTGCGGCTGGATTCATTTCAAGATGGGAGGCATACAAACACAGCACGAATCGTCAAGGGAAGGTTGAAATAGCCCACACATAAACAATTCCAGAGCTGCCAGTGGCTTTTAAGTTTCCTCTCCGTTAAGACCATGGAGAAGAGGAAGGGTCGCTAAATGGTACAGACACTCGCAGCAACAACTATATGTGGTGTTAAAAAAGTATCCTATATTTTGAGAGGTTGTAGTATGAACCAAAACCAGACAAAATGTCTGGTAAATACAGCCTCTGAAATACATACCTTAAGAGCTATGAACACTGAAACAATATCTTCTACACCTAGTGTTTTGCTCTTATGAACGACTAACAGAATGCAGTGAAAAACTGAGCACGCACTTCTCTGTTTTCGTCCTCTGATATAAAATACAATAAACATGCGTTAGTGTTGTGACTGTGAATCGTATTCACAGTTCTACGTAAGTGCAGCGCATACATTAGTTTTGACAGAAATAGTTAAGTGTTGTTTCAGTGGCCAATTGACTGGTCGGAAAGGTCCAGTATGTTCGCCAGTTCTCTACCCCGATCTTAGTCTTTTGGAAGTTGGGTTGTGGGGACACTTGACATCATTCATGTATGCAGCCCCCATTAACGTTGTATCTGCACTACAGGAACGAGTCAACCAAGTCTGCTACCACACCCGTGACCAACCACCAGTTTTTGAGACAAGGCGTGATTCCCTGACACGTACGATAGAAGCGAGCCTTATTATCAATGGACACCGTACTGAGCACTTCCTTTAGCGATGGCTCACAAGTGCAGGTCGTGTGTAGTAACAAGCAGATCATATTAGTAATCCTGTTGTTTCATAGTAACAGAATGTGTTCTCAATCGTTTACTCATTTGTTTACAGCATTCAGGAAGTCGTTCGTAAGAGCAAAGAGCGTGCAGAGGAAGAGAGGTGTTTAGTAGATAGTGTGGGAAGTTCCATGCGGCTTTTCGCGGATGCTGCTGTAGTATACAGAGAAGTTGCAGCATTAGAAAATTGCAGCGAAATGCAGGAAGATCTGCAGCGGATAGGCACTTGGTGCAGGAAGTGGCAATTGACCCTAACATAGACAAATGTAATGTATTGCGAATACATAGAAAGCAGGATTCTTTACTGTATGAGTATATGATGGAGGAACAAACACTGGTAGCAGTTACTTCTGTAAAATATCTGGGAGTATGCGTGCGGAACGATTTGAAGTGGAATGATCATATAAAATTAATTGTTGGTAAGGCGGGTGCCAGGTTGAGATTCATTGGGAGTGTCCTTAGGAAATGTAGTCCATCAACAAAGGAGGTGGCTTACAAAACACTCGTTCGACCTATACTTGAGTATTGCTCATCAGTGTGGGATCCGTACCAGGTCGAGTTGACAGAGGAGATAGAGAAGATCCAAAGAAGAGGGGCGCGTTTCGTCACAGGGTTATTTGGTAAGCGTGATAGCGTTACGGAGATGTTTAGCAAACTCAAGTGGCAGACTCTGCCAGAGACGCGCTCTGCATCGCGGTGTAGCTTGCTGTCCAGGTTTCGAGAGGGTGCGTTTCTGGATGAGGTATCGAATATATTGCTTCCCCCTACTTATACCTCCCGAGGAGATCACGAATATAAAATTAGAGAGATTCGAGCGCGCACGGAGGCTTTCCGTCAGTCGTTCTTCCCGCGAACCATACGCGACTGGAACAGGAAAGGGAGGTAATGACAGTGGCACGTAAAGTGCCCTCCGCCACGCCGTTGGGTGGCTTGCGGAGTATAAATGTAGATGTAGATGAGTGCTAATAGTTCTTGAAGGTAAGTATTTTAGAGCCCATGCTAACTGGAAATTTTTTCTTCTGTTTGTCATACTACCATTCTCACTATTTTAATAGCCTGTATATTTGCTACATCATTTTTAATTACAAAATATAAACGGAGAGGTGAAAATATGAAAGGAAATTATTCATCAGTTTCGCTTTCTCTGGCGAATAACTGGAACCAAAGATGTGATACTGAGCGCAAAAGTTGGTGTAGCGACAAAGTAGCAAATATGCAAGAAAGATGAGAAATTGTACCTCATTTTAAAGTATGATTGTTAATAAAGGAAGGAATTATAAAACTTACTGAGAACTGTTATTACATTCATTTTCATTTCTCTGACAGGCTTAGTTACTTGTGCATACAGGTATCATGCGTGAATGACACTGCGTGTCTTCCACATGTATTACTCAACAAAGCGGACCGTAGACCGGCAAGTAGCTAATTTGGCCACGTGACGGAGTACAGCCATGCTCCTGGTCTGACATTGGAAGCTTGCTGCTAACGAAATAAAATTTATTGGTGATGAGAAGAAAAGCAGTGCCATTGCAGATGGAAAATATGGCGGACCGTACAAGCTAAGTGTTAAAGCTGAGCAGAAGGTAGTAGAATTTAGGCACTTAGCACAAAGAAAAGATAACGAAGTGTACATAATAAGTATGACATTGAAGAGAAAGATAATGTGTTTTTGGTATTAATTTCTGTGACGTTACGAACATTACAAAGAAATAATAACTTCGCGAGAACTGTGGCGTCCGAGAGCGCTAATTTTGACGCACCGTGTATAAAAGTTTGACGTATTTCATAGAGATATAGGATACAAAAAGCAGAATAAGCGAAAAAAAATCTTAGAAGATGCAGAGTAGTAAATAAGAGCAAATAAACACAAACCAAATGTAAGTACGTCAAACCAAATGTAAGTACGTCTCGTTTTCAAAGTCATTGGAAGGACCCGTGCTTAAATCCAAATCTAATGAGCATTTGGAAGAATAATGCAAACCATATATTCTTTCATTTCGCCACTATTTCGAAACTTGTTGATGGATTAAAATTTGATAGTCCACAGCTCGGACTCTGAACCTTGTTTCTCGTGGGCAATGCTCTTAACGAACAGGTGGGGGACTGGATCAGCCGAAGTCGAAGTTATGAGTGTAGGTCGTCAGTCCTACTTTAGTGCCTCAGCCGGTAAGAGCACTGCACGCGAAAGACAAAGAGTCGAGTCGATGCCCGGCACACAGTTTCAGTTTTTCAGAAAGTTTTAGTAAAAACCCACAATCTGTTGCATAACGAAAGCTTCATTCTATCCATCCCTTGGGTGCGTACACAACAAAGAAGAGGACAGACCGATTCACGACTGGTAAAAACGCCTTCCGGACGTACCAATATCAGCTCTGCTATAAACGATCTAATCTCTTCCCAGTTATTGCTAAACAGTAACTAATGAGCAGCAGGCAACTGGAAAACTTCTTGAGATGTATGTGGCTCGAGTAAATTAGAGCCTCTGTTCTGATACCCATCATCACAGAAGGTAAGACGTGATACACCACAACTGTATGGTGTAAACATGACAAGCATTATGGCCTCATCGTACGGCCCTCTGCGTGACATTTCAACAAACATCCACAAACATGATGCGTCAGTGCTTCAATCGATTCCAAAAGAAGCCTCGCCGAGAGATCCTTGCAGCTTTCCAAGACTTGTGACAGGTGTGCTATGGGCAACTGAGATTAACTCGAACGTTGCTTCTTTTGTCTTCCAACTAGAACTGTTATAATAATTAAACCTTTAGCCAACTTGTATGCCTAGGCCCTACGGGCTGGGTGCGTTCTCTCAGGCACCTTAACAATATTTAGGAAAAACTGAGACAAAGTCTTTGAATGAAAATACAAGAGAAGAGAAAGTGATTTAATACAAGCATTATAACAAATGTTCAAATGTGTGTGAAATCTTATGGGACTTAACTGCTAAGGTCATCAGTCCCCAAGCTTAACACTACTTAACGTAAATTATCCTAAGGACAAACACACACACCCATGCCCGAGGGAGGACTCGAACCTCCGCCGGGAACAGCCGCACTGTCCATGACTGCAGCGCCTTAGACCCGCTCGGATACAAGCATTATACCGACGACACATTTGTCCTCTTTAAATGGGTGCATGACGAGGTGAAAGGTTTCTGAAAAAGTTTCGGTAACGTACAACAAAAGATATCAATTACAGTGGAACAGGGGGCAGACCGGAGTATCGCATTTCTTGACACTTTAGTTTCCAATCATAATTACATAAAAGTTTCTATCTCATAACAACACAGCAGATATTTAGCATACATCACGATTCCTACCAACCGTGGAGTCAAGTTTAGTTCATATCCATGACACACCGTATTCTGAGATTTGCTTTCACTAAAAGAAATGTTGATATGGAAATAGCTACGCTACACCTAACTAATTATTACGGATACAAAGTTGAAGTAGTAGTGAATATTTATATTAAAAGTTAAATAGTAAGCTACTAAGATTTGAAAAAAAGATGACAAATGAAATCATGGTCCGTTGTAGAGTGTACGTTAATATTCTTTATTCAATCCGTGCGGTTAGCTAATTTCGACTTTGCGTCACTTTCAAGCACTTGAAATTAATGTATATCAACTTGATTGCCATAAATTATTTGTTCAGATAAGTTGTTATGTTACCACGTAATTGATTGACTACAATCCAGTAACTGAAATATTTTGTCATGAGTTCTCCTAGAGATTCCAAGACATTGGACGATTGAAGGCAGGTTTCGATTTCTTTATCAGACCGTTCTCGGTTTTCCTGCTGATGTAACGCATTACTCCCAACTCTAACTGATATACGTACATTGTAGCGCCACGCCCAATGACCTATTTTCCAACCAAGGATTTTGCAAGAAATTTGTAAAATGTAACCCCAAGGGCAATATCCTCGACTACACAGACAACTGAAATTATTTCAGTGGCTAGTTCAAACGATGTGTGCGAGAGTTCTTCTTTTTTGTGTCATGAAATGGTCCTGCCAATGGTTGTGTTTAACACATTTATTCTGCGTACCTCCATGTGTCTGATTTTATGATGAACCGTAGTTACAGGCATATTACAGATCCTAAAATCGGAATGTGTGTAAATTTGTAAACATCATGTTAAATGCCTGGATTAGTTCTGCTCACCGTTTTAGCATTGTTTAACGCAATTACTTAATTACGTAATAAAAGTTATTGCTTTGGTAGAAAAAAAGTTAAAAACAAACACTACTGTCAAAATCCTAGTTAAGGATGTATGCTGCAATAGTGGCATCTTAGAAGTAGTCGCACTGTGTTTCAAACACAGGAGGAGGAGGAGGAGATTAGTGTTTAACGTCCCGTCGACAACGAGGTCATTAGAGACGGAGCGCAAGCTCGGGTGAGGGAAGGATGGAGAAGGAAATCGGCCGTGCCCTTTCAAAGGAACCATCCCGGCATTTGCCTGAAGCGATTTAGGGAAATCACGGAAAACCTAAATCAGGATGGCCGGAGACGGGATTGAACTGTCGTCCTCCCGAACGCGAGTGCAGTGTGCTAACCACTGCGCCACCTCGCTCGGTGTTTCAAACACGTCTTCCAATGTTTCTCACGTATGCAGCCTTCGGCATGTAGCCGTCTTGTTCACACACCTGCTCGGAATAGAGCTGAACAGACACGGCTGCGTTCGTGAAAAGCGAGCACACTCCCGGGAGCGCAAATTTGACAAGGCCTGATCAAAACTAACATTTCCCAGACGATGGATGGTCAGGAAAGTTCATGTTCCTTTGCCACCAAGGCCCCCTTCCTTACTGCTGATTTTTTTCCTGTGGGGATGGTTGAAAGGCAAAGTCGACAAAGAAAATCCAAACACAAGGGATGAACATTCTGTTTCCGAACAGTGCGGCCCTCTTGAGAGAACGCCAAGTCGACCGCAGATGAGCTACACGTGGTGCTTCAAGAGATCCAAAAGTCCATTGAAGTCGCATTTGGAACTTATGAAAAACGGTTCAGAATTTGAATCATTTGCTTTTGCTTATCACCTTCAGTAAGTATTTGTTCGATTAACATTGGTTGATTGGTTGATATGGGGGAGGGGACCAAACACCGAGGTCATCGGTCCCTTCGGATTAGGGAAGGATGGCAAGGAAACTGGTCGTGCCCTTTCAAAGAAACCATCCCGGTATATGCCTGAAGCGATTTAAGGAAATCACAGAAAACCTAAATTAAGATGGCCTGACGCGGGTTTGAACCGTCGTCCTCCCGAATGCGAGGCCAGTGTGCTAAGCAATGCGCCACCTCGCTCGGTGAGTTACATTCTAACAGCTGTATTTCTGTACCCAATAAAACTGGACACATGATATAAGGAATGATTTATTCGAATTAGTCTATACAAAAATCTGTTCTAATATTCACTACTCTCACTGAATCTTTCACTATTTTTACTAGATGCAGTTTGTTGTTTAATAAACAGTAATATTTTTATTCACGGTCTGTAGTCATTCGCATGGCGCAGTTATATAACAGACAATGATGTTGTACAGAATTTTAATTATTACTGACAGTCACAAAACACTCTGCTGTAAATAATTAGACGTACCTACAGTTGCAGTCATTACTGCATCTGTCCCATCTTGCGATGAGATGCAGGTCAGCGTAATGTACAGTCAGAGGCACTCAAAAGATCTTGTGTGATTTAGGTAACTTGTTTCAGTTGGAAACTGTATTTCAGATGAAATTTCCTCCAGATTAAACCTGCGTGCCGCACTGAGACTCGAACTCGGGACTCTTGCCTTTTGCGGGCAAGTGGTTACCGAACTACCCAAGTACGACTCACGATCCGCCTTCACTGTCTTCCTTCCCCCAGTCCCTCCTCTTCTTTGTTCCAAAGTAGACTAAGTTTTCTTCCATTCATTGTATATTTCAGATGTTTTCGAGTATGTGTTGTAGGTAGGCTGTTTAGGTTTTTATGTTGGTAACGCCACGTAGCGCTCTGTATGAAAATCACTGTGCTGTAGGCAGTCTGTGGCTGGTTTGCATTGTTGGAATATTCGCTATTGTAGTGTTGGGCAGCGGCAGCTGGATGTGAACAGCGCGTAGCGTTGCGCAGTTGGAGGTGAGCCGCCAGCAATGGTGGATGTGGGGAGAGAGATCGCGGAGTTTGGAGAGCGGATGATCTGGACGTGTGTCCATCAGAAAGAGTAAATTTGTAAGACTTGATGTCATGAACTGATATATATATATATATATTATGACTGTTGAACACTATTAAGATAAATACATTATTTGTTCTTTATCAAAATCTTTCATTTGCTAACTATGCCTATCAGTAGTTAGAGCCTTCAGTAGTTAGAATCTTTTATTTAGCTGGCAGTGTTGGCGCTCGCTGTATTGCAGTAGTTCGAGTAACGAAGATTTTTGTGAGGTAAGTGATTCATGAAAGGTATAGGTTATTGTTAGTCAGGGCCATTCTTTTGTAGAGATTATTGAAAGTCAGATTGCATTGCGCTAAAAATATTGTGTGTCAGTTTAGTGTTGATCAGAATAAGTAAAGAGCGAAATGTCTGAGTACGTTCAGTTCTGATCAGCTGTTTGAAAATCAAATAATGTAAGAGGTTTATCAGCACAGTAATTCATAAATTTTTCTAAGGGGACGTTTCAGGGTAACAAATCTATTAGACGCACTTTTTGTTAACATTTTACCATTAGTGTTGCGTTGTAGTAGTCATGTATACACAAAATATACACACATTCTAAGAAACGGAATTCCCAAACTGTGTTTATCTAAAAAGATATATAATGTAACCCTGACTGCCAAAGTTTGCATTTATAAATAATACACGGTGTACAAAGAGGCGTGTCTGAAACTTTAGAGATTGATTCCTGATATCAAAACATTACAACGTGCATATGAACATGGGTCAGAAAATCCTTCGTAAGAATGGAATATATGGAATTCTCTGTATTGACTCCTGATTGTGTAATATGCCTCAAAAGTTCAATTTTACTCGCGTTAATGTTTACATTTCATCATGGCGTTTGTTTTGTTTTATATGAAAGTCGTTTGTTCCGTTCTAAAATATTTTCGGTAAGAACATATCAGAACGCTGTACTCAGTGCCTGCATTGACGGATATGAATTAAATGTACGGCCTTTCAGAAGGGAATGCGGATGCTGCGCGACAACGTTTTGCTGAACGTTACCTTGTGCAAGGACGTTTGTACGTTAAACCAGCGCTTGCAATAGACACACTCATTTGAGAAGGAAGGTGGGGATAGTGAGGGACCGTGCGACGTCCGGACAAACGAGCTTGAAGAACAGGTTCTTCGCGCAGTAAATAAAACTCATACAACTGGTACAAGTAGAACTGCGAGAAGAGACAATCTGGAAATTCTGTGTGAAAATCTTTGGTACGCACATCATCTTCAGCGGCTGCAATGGTTGATTCACTCGTTATAATGTCACTGTTCCTACTTCTATTACCAACAACTTCCAGGACTAACATATTTCTAGTTTGCAGGTATGAGTTGTTTCATGTGCTTGCTGGCCTAAGTCTGGAGGTCATCTAGCTCACTGTATGCGGATAGTGCGCTAGTATCTCAATAACCAGATTCCAAACAATTCTTTCAATGGCGTGCTCGATAGCCAGATTTGAATCGAAAAGATCCTTGGTGTATTCCACTCGCGTCGGTGTTATGAGCAAGCATGTTCAAAATGGATGTGACCAGTTAGAGAAAACACGAGTTTTCCACAACGTAGGGTAAAGTATGGAACGCATGCTCAGCGGATGCACGGAAGCAAGAAGTGGTCACTTCGACTAGTTTTTGTAAATGTAAATGTGTTCGGCAAATTTATCTTTTTCGTTTCATCAATAATAAATCCTTTCATACCTCCCGAATAAGGATTTTCAATCTCATGATCATGTGAGGAACAAGACCTTAAAGTTTATTAGAATGTTCAAGTGTGTGTGTATTACTAAGGGACCAAACTCCTGAGGTCATCGGTCGTTAAACTTACACACTAGTTAAACTAACTTATGCTAAGAACAACACACACCCCCATGCCCGAGGAAAGTCTCGAAACTCCGGCGGGAGGGGCCGCGCAATCCGTGACGTGGCGCCTCAAACCGCTCGGCAAGTTGATGATATCGAGACAATGTGTACTCCATTTGTCGTTTGCATTTTTGTTCTGGACAGAACAACTGTTAATAGTGTAATTTTTCCGAAAAATGTCCGGTGTATATCAGCCCAAAAGTACACTACTGGCCATTAAAATTGCTACACCAAGAAGAAATGCAGATGATAAAAGGGTATTCATTGGACAAATATATTATACTAGAACTGACATGTGATTACATTTTCATGCAATTTGGGTGCATAGATCCTGAGAAATCAGTACCCAGAACAACCACCTCTGGCCGTAATAGCGGCCTTGATACGCCTGGGCACTGAGTCAAACTGAGATTGGATGGCGTGTACAGGTACAGCTGCCCATACAGCTTCAACACAATACCACAGTTCATCAAGAGTAATGACTGACGTATTGTGACGAGCCAGTTGCTCGGCCACCATTGACCAGACTTTTTCAGTTGGTGAGACATCTGCAGAATGTGCTGGCCAAGGCAGCAGTCGAACATTTCCTTTATCCAGAAAGGCCCGTACAGGACCTGCAACATGTGGTCGTGCATTATCCTGCTGAAATGTAGGGTTTCGCAGGGATCGAATGAAGGGTAGAGCCACGGATCGTAACACATTTGAAATGTAACGTCCACTATTCAAAATGCCGTTAGTGCGAATAAGACGTGACCGACACGTTTAATCAATGGCACACCATACCATCACGCCTGGTGACACGCCAGTATGGTGATGACAAGTACACGCTTCCAATGTGCGTTCACTGCGATGTCGCCAAACACGGATGCGACCATCATGATGCTGTAAACAGAACCTGGATTCATCCGAAAAAATGACGGTTTGCCATTCGTGCCCCCAGGTTCGTCGTTGAGTACACCATCGCAGGTGCTACAGTCCGTGATGCAGCGTCAAGGGTACACGTAGCTATGGTCTTCGAGTTGATAGTCCAAGCTGCTGCAAACGTCGTCGAACTGTTCGTGAATATGGTTGTTGTCTTGCAAACGTCCCCATCTGTTGACTCAGGCATCGAGACGTGGCTGCAAGATCAGTTACAGCCATGCGGATAAGATGCCTGTTGATGTTTTGGCAGAAGAGCCAACACCGTGTTGCTAGAGGAGGCCGAAATGCACGCGTTAAAGCTCACGCAGGCTGGCGTGAGGTCTGGAAAATGACAAGGAATTATAGTAGCCAAAAATAGTACATAGCTTCTAAAATACTTAACTTTAATCCATAATTGGAATACATCTCTCGTTACTGTATATGCTTCATTAGATACATAGCAAAGGATAAATGGCGCCTTGCTAGGTCGTAGCAAATGACGTAGCTGAAGGCTATGCTAACTATCGTCTCGGCAAATGAGAGCGTAATTGTCAGTGTAGCTTCGCTAGCAAAGTCGGCTGTACAACTGGGGCGAGTGCTAGGACGTCTCTCTAGACCTGCCGTGTGGCGCGCTCAGTCTGCAATCACTGACAGTGGCGACACGCGGGTCCGTCGTATACTAGCGGACCGCGGCCGATTTAAAAGCTACCACCTAGCAAGTGTGGTGTCTGGCGGTGACACCACACCTGTCATCTCGACTGCTAATGATACGAGGCCGTTGGGATCCAGCATGGCGTTCCGTATTACCCTCCTGGACCCACCGATTCCATATTCTGCTAACAGTCATTGGATCTCGACCAACGCGAGCAGCAATGTCGCAGATACGATAAACCGCAATCGCGATAGGCTACAATCCGACCTTTATCAAAGTCGGGAACGTGATGGTACGCATTTCTCCTCGTTACACGAGGCATCACAACAACGTTTCACCAGGGAACGCCGGTCAACTGCTGTTTGTGTATGAGAAATCGGTTGGAAACTGTCCTCATATCAGCACGTTGTAGGTGTCGCCACTGCCGCCAACCTTGTGTGAATGCTCTGAAAAGCTAATCATTTGCATATCACAGCATCTTCCTGTCGGTTAAATTTCGCCTCTGTAGCACGTCGTCTTGGTGGTGTAGCAATTTTAATGGCCAGTAGTGTAGTATTTGCTCTGCGATGGCCGGTAAGGCGACCTTCGCTGTTGTGTAAGGGTTCCGTTCGGGGCGCTGCCGTCGCCAAGACTGGATGCCTGCGGCAGGCTTTTAACTAAAGCGGATGGCGCCCAACCCTGCGCACCTCCGCTCCTCCCCATTAGTCACACGAGCCGGGTGTTAGCGTCGCGCCTTAACGAGAGATTAGCGCGCAATGCTTTTAATAAGATCTGCCGCACGGCCCTGGGCGCTGCGCCGTACCGGCGCAAAGTGAATCAGAGGCGCCGACCGAAGCTACCCTGAGCAGTGGAGACACGGGCAGGACCCCACCTGCGCAGCCACAGCGGGCGTCGCCTTAAGAGGCTGCCAGCAAGGACGAACGCCTCAACAACAAGCACACTCTTGGTCTTGTCAAACGCTAACCAAAGTCGAATTATACGGCATTATTAACTGACATATCCAGAAAAAATTGTTCACTAATCGTACAGTTATGGACACTGGGCAAAAGATTTGCCATGAAACATCACGCTAGTACCATATAACATCGCATGTAACATTAATAATGCCCTCGATTCGACGACGAAGCAATCCTAAAAGGTTTCTTCAGGTACATCATACAGTGTGTTTAAGAAAAGAGTGTCACATATTTCTAAATCAGGCAGTATTGTTCAAAACTGTGAGAAAAGTTCCGGTTTGTCCAGAAGCCATTAACATATGGGATCAAGACCCGCAGTTTACGGTCTGCGTTTTGTTTACAGATCGATCAGGATTCATAAGAGATGGCATGGTGAATTACCATAATACGCACGCGCGTGCAGATCAAATCCTCGAGCAACCATGAAGGTGAGCGCCCAGGATCGCTGACCAATGCATGGCTCTGAATTGCATGTGACAAGTGCCATACAATTAACCAAACAAATGAACAGGTTTCATCGATTGCTGAACGATAAATTACCGGCGCTATTAGAGAACGTTACCCTTGCAAAAATACATCACTGTCAACGATGGGGCAGCACCACACTTTCTACGTATTAATTAATTGAGGGACTAAACGCCGAAGTCATCAGTCCGGCGATTCCAAAGTTACTTGCGAAAGAGAGACGGTCCTCTAAAAGTGGACGGATCTAGTCACAGCGGTCGAACTATGAAACGAGGAAGTTAAAACACACGCAGTAGAAGGCACAAGAGGTTAGATCAAAACTAAAAACTGACGGATAAAAGAGCGGTCTTGGCACGGGGGAGTGGTCATGGGTTCCAGACCAAGAAAACATGAAGAGAGGCTCCAACTACAACCACCATGCTCCAATAGTAAAGCAAAACCATATATCTGAAAATAAAAACCACTTGCACATAGGAAACTGAAGACCAGTTCAATCATCCGCGAATCGTCTGCTAATATTAAAGACAAAGAATCTGGATGGCTATGCTTATTACGAGGGGTCAAAAGAAGGGGACATTTCACCAGCAGGTGGGGTGCCGTCAACGTGATTACACAGCCATATTGTGGAGGTAGCTCGCTACGCAAAATAAAACAATGGGTGAGCCTAGTGTGACAGATGCGTGCCGGCCGTTGTGGCCGAGCGGTTCTAGGCGCTTCAGTCCGAAACCGCTCTGCTGCTACGGTCGCATGTTGGAATCCTGCCTCGGGCATGGATGTGTGTGATGTCCTTAGGTTAGTTAGGCTTAAGTAGTTCTAAGTCTAGGGGACTGATGACCTCAGATGTTCCCATAGTGCTCAGAGCCATTTGAACCAATTTTGTTGAACAGATACGTAGATAAGACAGTCGCCTGTTTCCTAGAGTAGCGGAAGGAAGAGCGCCAAACTGCAGCAGTCTCTTTGACTGTGCGGAGTTTATTACCGAGAGCAGTAGCGCACCAGATATTATTCCAGCTTTGGGCAAAGAGAGATTTGATGTGGATTCGCATATCTGCACACGGAATCATGAAGGGGAATAGGGGGTAAGTATCTGCCTCTAGCCAAACGGTCAGGCACCTTCTACAGATCGTGCGACAGTTTCATGGGCTGTGTGTTGGTCGACGAGGTACGGTAGCCTGGCCTTCCCGACGACCAAATCTAAATCCAGTGGATTTCTGGTTACTGGAACATTTAAAGGCATTGGTATATGTCCAACCCATCGGCAATGTGAAGACATTACAGGAGCGTGTGACCAATGCCTGTGACGCAATCCGAATGGGGTCACGTGCATTTAAAAGAGTGCGTGATTCACTACAAAGAGGAGCTGAAGGATGTGTCAGATTGTGTGGTAATCATATGGAGCAGTGCCTATAGAGTTTACATCTACGTAACAGATAGAAATGAGAGGTGGGACTGGCCAATCCCATCGTGTGTTGGTTTCCGGACATATCGTTGTGGAAGATTTTTGAACTGTGATTTATTTTCAAAGAATTCTTAAGAATTTATTTTATTTACAACGATTTATCAAGAACATTAATACATTTAATAGCACTATGTAAGCATGGAAGTAGTTGCCAGGGAGTAACTGATGAAATCATAACCAAATTCCTTTTAACAAATGAGAATTTTATTCATTTTAATAGTGGCTAAAAGCATTCTTTAAAAGAAATAGATTTATAATTATAATCAGAAAGCACCCTCTAAATATCAAATTTACAATTTATTCAGAGGCAGAAAGAAACAAGTTTTTACTGTATGAGCTTTCTGGCAGAGAACCTTGCCACTCCCTTTTTGACACGGCCGTAGTTGTGACCGCTCACAACAGCCTCTGAAAGACTACACAGGTGTAAATCTGCAACACACCAGATAACCTTAAACTAAGAGTTTTAACAATTTACACAAGCACACAAACTATGCACCCCCCACCGTAGGAGGGATTGAAATGGTACAAAACACTAACAATTAAAATATTAACCTTGCCACCGAAGGTGAAACTTGATTTTAACATCTAAGAAAGGTCTTACGGTGAAAGGGTGGCAACTTTATACACTAAAATGATCATTTAAATAAAAGCCCAGGAAATGCAATCTTGTATAAAATTCTACAAGGTTGGCCAAACAATAGATAAGATATTCTACAGTACAGAGATACCGCCTCTCAAGATCATAGACAATAATATCAAAGTTTCCAAAGATCAAAACATATTTCAGGGATTAGGCCGCTACACTCCCAGCAATAAATTCGTTAACACACCAAATCCGACAATCATGACAGAGGCAGCTACTAATGTACGGTAGATTGATAGGGAGACTACCTCACGTGCACCGTCGCTCACGACGGACAAGTCATCTTGTGTCTCAGTGCGCGACCGACCAAACGATCAATCCAACTGCCTGAGCAAACTCGAGTAGACTGGTGGCCTAACGCGCAGACTCAGATGCAGGAACTAAGCCCCGACCGGGCGACCACTCGCTGAGTTCTCTTACTGGCGGAGTGGCAAGACTCTCATTTTGCCAGCTTTAAAGGTTGATCAGAACGACAGATATACTAGCCCTCCGAAAGACAGACAGGCACTAACTGCCTAACAAATGCGGACGAGAGACAGACTAGCAAGCTGGAGACGAGAGACTGAGCCCTGGCGAGCTCATAGCGCCCCTTAAATGCACGTGAACAGGCAACATTTCCCATTTCCCACCAGAGGTAGACACAAAAGCTGCGACTGCCACAACAGCGCCACCGCCAGAAACGGAGGGCGACTGCTTCACACTACGCGCTGCGGCGCGCTCTTCAAAACAGCAACTTTACCACGGCTCACTTTTCTCCTAGTTTTTGACCAGTACTACCTCCTCTAGCAATATGTGACTTTTTTTAAAAAAAATATCGTGTATTCAGCTGAAACTACTCATTGATGCTTACAATGCGCACTGATACCAAATAGTGGAGACTTTTTGTTACGTTTCACCTTCTGTTTCAAGTGATCTGTGATATTTTCTACAAGGTTAAGAGGAATCATGTAGAGGGCCAGTAGACGTGTGATATGGTGGGTAAGTGTTTGTCGTACCAGAAAAGTACGCACGCAGCCCTATGAACAGGTCAGTTATCATCGTGCAAGACGGAAGTGTCCACAAATGCCATAGATAGGACAACACTTAGTTACCGAGAATGTTGAAATAAACATCCTGGTTCCTGAAACTTCCTGGCAGATTAAACATGTGTGCCGGACCAGCATTTGCACCTGAAACCTCTGCCTTTCGCGAGCAAGTGCTCTACACACCGACTTACAGTCGGATAGCACAGTCAGTAGAGCATGTCCGCGGAAGACTAAGGTCGCAGGCTTCGAGTAACGCCAGGCTCACAGTTTTAATCTGCAATGAAGTTTCAAATTAGCGCACACTCCGCTGCAGAGCGCAAATTCATTCTGGAATCCTAGTCTATCTTCACAGTGGCCTGAATGAGAATCGAAAGTCTATGGAAAGAAAGACAACCTCCAAAACAACACAGGAACAGTTCCGGCCTCAACTACACCCTTCACACACTGTCGGTGAGGACTTGTTACGGGCACTATTCTTATGCCATCTAATATACCCACGGGAGGTACACTAATCCTTGTAGATGCGTTCGACAGTACTGGTTGCTCCAAACACGATAGCTGATTTATGCCATCGTGTCACGACTTCTTTTACCCATATCCCAACAGCGATTACATTCAATCACGTGACTTGTAAATACACTCCTGGAAACGGAAAAAAGAACACATTGACACCGGTGTGTCAGACCCACCATACTTGCTCCGGACACTGCGAGAGGGCTGTACAAGCAATGATCACACGCACGGCACAGCGGACACTCCAGGAACCGCGGTGTTGGCCGTCGAATGGCGCTAGCTGCGCAGCATTTGTGCACCGCCGCCGTCAGTGTCAGCCAGTTTGCCGTGGCATACGGAGCTCCATCGCAGTCTTTAACACTGGTAGCATGCCGCGACAGCGTGGACGTGAACCGTATGTGCAGTTGACGGACTTTGAGCGAGGGCGTATAGTGGGCATGCGGGAGGCCGGGTGGACGTACCGCCGAATTGCTCAACACGTGGGGCGTGAGGTCTCCACAGTACATTGATGTTGTCGCCAGTGGTCGGCGGAAGGTGCACGTGCCCGTCGACCTGGGACCGGACCGCAGCGACGCACGGATGCACGCCAAGACCGTAGGATCCTACGCAGTGCCGTAGGGGACCGCACCGCCACTTCCCAGCAAAGTAGGGACACTATTGCTCCTGGGGTATCGGCGAGGACCATTCGCAACCGTCTACATGAAGCTGGGCTACGGTCCCGCACACCGTTAGGCCGTCTTCCGCTCACGCCCCAACATCGTGCAGCCCGCCTCCAGTGGTGTCGCGACAGGCGTGAATGGAGGGACGAATGGAGACGTGTCGTCTTCAGCGATGAGAGTCGCTTCTGCCTTGGTGCCAATGATGGTCGTATGCGTGTTTGGCGCCGTGCAGGTGAGCGCCACAATCAGGACTGCATACGACCGAGGCACACAGGGCCAACACCCGGCATCATGGTGTGGGGAGCGATCTCCTACACTGGCCGTACACCACTGGTGATCGTCGAGGGGACACTGAATAGTGCACGGTACATCCAAACCGTCATCGAACCCATCGTTCTACCATTCCTAGACCGGCAAGGGAACTTGCTGTTCCAACAGGACAATGCACGTCCGCATGTATCCCGTGCCACCCAACGTGCTCTAGAAGGTGTAAGTCAACTACCCTGGCCAGCAAGATCTCCGGATCTGTCCCCCATTGAGCATGTTTGGGACTGGATGAAGCGTCGTCTCACGCGGTCTGCACGTCCAGCACGAACGCTGGTCCAACTGAGGCGCCAGGTGGAAATGGCATGGCAAGCCGTTCCACAGGACTACATCCAGCATCTCTACGATCGTCTCCATGGGAGAATAGCAGCCTGCATTGCTGCGAAAGGTGGATATACACTGTACTAGTGCCGACATTGTGCATGCTCTGTTGCCTGTGTCTATGTGCCTGTGGTTCTGTCAGTGTGATCATGTGATGTATCTGACCCCAGGAATGTGTCAATAAACTTTCCCCTTCCTGGGACAATGAATTCACGGTGTTCTTATTTCAATTTCCAGGAGTGTACAATTCCCTGCCACGACTTTAGTCATTGTTGGATTGTCATATGACCGTCTGGTATCAGTTCTACCATCTACACTGCCGATCAGTGTGCTTTTTTATGGAGGCTGAGAGTAGTATGGTGTGTTTGACGTCACTGCAAGAAAAGATCAACACGTCGTCGTTGTGTCGCTCTTCCACTGCGTTCAGTGAAACTACACAGGTGGTGCATATCGACCAACTGTTCATCAGTAAACTTATATACTACATCTTATTACTATTAATGTACAAGTAACATTCATAAAAAGGCAGACCCTAGACAGAGACGGGTAATACTAAATGCAGTAATGAGCGCTATCTATGAAGTGGTCATAATTGTGGTCAACAGTAAGAAACGCCAGTGAATGGAACTAGTTGCCGGCCGGTATGGTCGTGCGGTTCTAGGCACTTCAGTCTGCAACCGCTTGACTGCTACGGTCGCAGGTTCGAATCCTGCCTCGGGCATGGATGTGTGTGATGTCCTTAGGTTAGTTAGGTTTAAGTAGTTCTAAGTTCTATTGGACTGATTACCACAGATGTTAAGTCCCATAGTGCTCAGAGCCATTTCAACCATTTCAATGGAACTAGTTTTTCTCCGAACAAGACACGCAGCTCAAACCATCACACTTACACTCTCGTTCAATAAAACACAAAGATAAAGGTGATAACGAATCAAATGGCTGTAATAAGACATCGGAGAAGGAAGTTAGTCTTTAACTCCGTCGAAATAGACGACAGAGGGATAGAGAAACAATTAAAATCGCTCAAAAGAGGAAAGGCCGCTGGACCTGATGGGATACCAGTTCGATTGTACACAGAGTACGCGTAGGAACATGCCCCCCTTCTTGCAGCGGTGTACCGTAGGTCTCTAGAAGAGCGTAGCGTTCCAAAGGATTGGAATAGGGCACAGGTCATCCCCGTTTTCAAGAAGGGCCGTCGAACAGATGTGCAGAACTATAGACCTAATCTCTTACGTCGACCAGTTGTAGAATTTTGGAACACGTATCATGTTCGAGTATAATGACTTTTCTGGAGACTAGAAATTTACTCTGTGGGAATCAGCATGGCTTTCGAAAAAGATGCTCGTGTGAAACCCAGCTCACGCTATTCGTCCACGAGACTCAGAGGGCCATAAACACGGGTTCCCAGGTGGATGCCGTGTTTCTTTACTTCCGCAAGGCATTCGATACAGTTCCCCACAGTCGCTTAATGAACAAAGTAAGAGCATATGGACTATCAGACCAGTTGTGTGATTGGATTCAAGAGTTCCTAGATAACAGAACGCAGCATGTTATTCTCAATGGAGAGAATTCCGAAGTAAGAGTGATTTCAGGTGTGCCGAAGGGGAGTGTCATAGGACCGTTGCTATTCACAATATACATAAATGACCTTGTGGATGACATCGGAAGTTCACTGAGGCTGTTTGCGGATGATGCTGTAGTATATCGAGAAGTTGTAACAATGGAAAATTGTACTGTAATTCAGGAGGATTGACGCATGGTGCAGGGAATGGCAATTGAATTTCAATGTAGACAAGTGTAATGTGCTGCGAATACATAGAAAGAAAGATCCTTTATCATTTAGCTACAATATAGCAGGCCAGCAACTGGAAGCAGTAAATTCCATAAATTATCTGGGAGTAGGCATTAGGAGTAATTTAAAATGCAATGATCATATAAAGTTGATCGTCGGTAAAGCAGATGACAGGAAGAATCCTAAGGAAATGCAATTTGAAAATAAAGGAAGTAGGTTACAGTATACTTGTTCGCCCACTGCTTGAATATTGCTCAGCAGTGTGGGATCCGTACCAGATAGGGTTGATAGAAGAGATAGAGAAGATCCAACGGAGAGCAGCGCACTTCGTTACAGGATCATTTAGTAATCGTGAAAGCGTTACGGATATGATAAACTCCAGTGGAAGACTTTGCAGGAGAGACGCTCAGTAGCTCGGTACGGGCTTTTGTTGAAGTTTCGAGAACATACCTTCACCGAAGAGTCAAGCAGTATATTGCTTCCTCCTACGAATATCTCGCGAAGAGACCATGAGGATAAAATCAGAGAGATTAGAGCCCACACGGAGGCATACCGACAATCTTTCTTTCCACGAACAATACGAGACTGGAATAGAAGGGAGAACCGATAGAGGTACTCAAAGTACCCTCCGCCACGCACCGTTGGGTGGCTTGCGGAGTATGGATGTAGATGTAGATGTAGATGTAGACATCGAGGACATTTGAGACAGAGAATTAGCTCGACTTACGAGAGGCTAGAGAAGAAAACCGGCCGTGCCCTTTCGATGGAACCGCCCCAGGATTTAAGGAAATCACGGAAAACTTAAATCAGGGTTGCCATATGCGGATTTGAACCGTTGTCCTCCTGAATATGTGTCCAGTGCGCCTACCAACCTTTTTCATTCCTGTCGTTTGAGTTCGGATTCAGCCTGTATCCTCCGGAAGTCAGCGTACAGTGCACAGTGGAGAGTACTTCGTAACACTCGTAACATTTACAGTTTTCTGTCATACTCTGTCTACGTATTGAGCGTGAGAAAAACGCCGGCTGTGTGCTTCTGTATGCTGCTCACTATCTTTCGGATTATAAGGGGGTTGTTCTTGCTTTCCTTCATTACTATGCCAGTGTCGCCATGTGTCTGTATCCAGACTTTATCAGTACTCTTTAACTGTCTTGTTTCTCTTCTTGAATATTGTGCGACCTTAATTTCGTCGAGTGTAATGGATATTGACACTGTTTCGTTTCTGTCAGATAAACTTTATAATTTATGTACGTGTATTCATGCTTACACCAGTTTTTTATGTTTGCGTGTCCTTAGCTAGAAGTCTTTGCAATGTAACTTTTCATCCCATTTACACAGCGTTATCAAATGATAAAGCAAAAATTTCCTTTTCATCTGCTATTAGCATTAAACGAGTGCGGCATTGCGCAAAGAAACAGCGCCGATTTAACCCGATCCTGCAAGCAGTTATCAAGGATTCAGCGCGAAGGAGTCTGCAGTGCAACTTATGCACACTGAGAAGCCGCTAACGACCCTAAATTTTAAATTTTGGCGTTAATTGCTGGATTCCAGGGGCGTTCATTACGGGTCCCTGCGGCATTGCAGATGTGCAAACTCCACCTCTGCATCGCGTAACGGCCCAGATATGCTAAACGTTGCGATGAAAACTCGCGAATAAAATCAGAAAATTATCGTGTAGGAAGCTTTAGGGTTTATGAAAAAACGCTAGCTTTATGCGGTGTAATTCCGTTTTCTTGGCTCATTTGTCGGTTGCTAATAACTTGTTCTGTTGTCTCGAGAAAGGATGCACTGGTCTCGCACTAGCGAGGACAAAGGTCTTCATCGCTTCCGGCGCTTTTATTTATTTTATGTTACACATCTAGTTCTGTAGGATTGAACTGACTAGAAAATCTCCAAGTTTATGGGACGAGTCACTTCACGAAATTAACTTAGATAAAAAACTGTAGAGGGAGACAGGAATTTGAATACACGCAGCAAATAATTCAGGAAGTAGTGTGCGAGTGCTACTCTAAGATACACGATGTCCTGTGTGTACGACAAGTTGCGATTATGTTTTACTGTAATCAAGAACACAACATGGAAATCAGCTTAAGTTTTCTCAGGAAATCCCAAAGAGAATACACTCCTGGAAATTGAAATAAGAACACCGTGAATTCATTGTCCCAGGAAGGGGAAACTTTATTGACACATTCCTGGGGTCAGATACATCACATGATCACACTGACAGAACCACAGGCACATAGACACAGGCAACAGAGCATGCACAATGTCGGCACTACTACAGTGTATATCCACCTTTCGCAGCAATGCAGGCTGCTATTCTCCCATGGAGACGATCGTAGAGATGCTGGATGTAGTCCTGTGGAACGGCTTGCCATGCCATTTCCACCTGGCGCCTCAGTTGGACCAGCGTTCGTGCTGGACGTGCAGACCGCGTGAGACGACGCTTCATCCAGTCCCAAACATGCTCAATGGGGGACAGATCCGGAGATCTTGCTGGCCAGGGTAGTTGACTTACACCTTCTAGAGCACGTTGGGTGGCACGGGATACATGCGGACGTGCATTGTCCTGTTGGAACAGCAAGTTCCCTTGCCGGTCTAGGAATGGTAGAACGATGGGTTCGATGACGGTTTGGATGTACCGTGCACTATTCAGTGTCCCCTCGACGATCACCAGTGGTGTACGGCCAGTGTAGGAGATCGCTCCCCACACCATGATGCCGGGTGTTGGCCCTGTGTGCCTCGGTCGTATGCAGTCCTGATTGTGGCGCTCACCTGCACGGCGCCAAACACGCATACGACTATCATTGGCACCAAGGCAGAAGCGACTCTCATCGCTGAAGACGACACTTCTCCATTCGTCCCTCCATTCACGCCTGTCGCGTCACCACTGGAGGCGGGCTGCACGATGTTGGGGCGTGAGCGGAAGACGGCCTAACGGTGTGCGGGACCGTAGCCCAGCTTCATGGAGACGGTTGCGAATGGTCCTCGCCGATACCCCAGGAGCAACAGTGTCCCTAATTTGCTGGGAAGTGGCGGTGCGGTCCTCTACGGCACTGCGTAGGATCCTACGGTCTTGGCGTGCATCCGTGCGTCGCTGCGGTCCGGTCCCAGGTCGACGGGCACGTGCACCTTCCGCCGACCACTGGCGACAACATCGATGTACTGTAGAGACCTCACGCCCCACGTGTTGAGCAATTCGGCGGTACGTCCACCCGGCCTCCCGCATGCCCACTATACGCCCTCGCTCAAAGTCCGTCAACTGCACATACGGTTCACGTCCACGCTGTCGCGGCATGCTACCAGTGTTAAAGACTGCGATGGAGCTCCGTATGCCACGGCAAACTGGCTGACACTGACGGCGGCGGTGCACAAATGCTGCGCAGCTAGCGCCATTCGACGGCCAACACCGCGGTTCCTGGTGTGTCCGCTGTGCCGTGCGTGTGATCATTGCTTGTACAGCCCTCTCGCAGTGTCCGGAGCAAGTATGGTGGGTCTGACACACCGGTGTCAATGTGTTCTTTTTTCCATTTCCAGGAGTGTAGAATGAGTTACCCATTCGGAAACTGTTCAGTTTAAAATTGAATATAAAAGGATTACTGCTAAGATTGTTTAATTTTTGTTGTGGGTTTTGAAAATGGATGCAGCAGAATATTGCATGCCTTTCTGCCCAAGAGTCAAGGAGGCGCGATCGAAACGGAGACTGGATTTCTGTCAAGTATTGATTCAGTCAAAGCTGCCAGTCTTTGGGGAAAACCTCGTACTATTAACAACAAACGACATTAAAGAAAATATACATAATGCGATCAATAGTATCCGGTAACCTCCAAACACATACGTTTTTCATATTAGGTGCATTATGCTGCCACCTACTGACATGTACTCCATATCAGTGACATCAGTAGTCATTAGACATCGTGAGAGAGCAGAATAGGGCGCTCCGCGGAACTCACCGACATCGAACGTGGTCAGGTGATTGGGTGTTACTTGTGTCATACGACTGTACGCGAGATTTCCACACTTCTGAACATCCTCATGTCCACTGTTCCCGACGTAATAGTGAAGTGGAAACGTGAAGGGGCACGTACAGCACAAAAAGCGTGCAGGCCGGCCTAGTATGTTAACTGACAGAGACCGCCGGCAGTTGAAGAGGATCGTAATGTGTAATAGGCAGACATCTATCCAGACCATCACACAGGAATTCCAAACTGCATCAGGATCCACTGCAAGTACTATGACAGTTATGCGAGAGAAGAGAAAACTTGGATTTCATGGTCGAGCTGCTGCTAATAACCCACATGTCACGCCGCTAAATGCCAAATGACGCCTCGCTTGGTGTAAGGAGCGTAAACATTGGACGATTGAACAGCCAGCGTGTGTAGTGCCAACAGTACAATTCGGAGGTGGTCGTGCTATGGCGTGGTCGTGTTTCTCATGGAGGAGTCTTCCACCCATTGTTGTTTTGCGTGTCACTATCACAGCACAGGCCTACATTGATGTTTGAAGCACCTTCGTGCTTCCCACTGTTGAAGAGCAATTCGGGGATGGCGATTGCGTCTTTCAACACAATCGACCCTGTGGTGGAGTGGTTACATGACAATAACATCCCTGTAATGGACTGGCCTGCACAGAGTCCTGACCTGAATCCTGTAGAACACCTTTGGGGTTTTGGAACGCCGACCTCGTGCCAGGCCTCACCGACCGTCATCGATACCTCTCCTCAGTACAGCACTCCGTGAAGAATGGGCTGCCATTCCCCAAGAAAGGTACCAGCACCTGATTGTACGTATACCTGCGAGAGTGGAAGCCGTCATAAAGGCTAAGGGTGGACCAACATCATACTCAATTCCAACATCACTGATGGAGGACGCTACGAACTTGTAAGTCATTTTCAGCCAGGTATCTGGATGCTTTTGATCAAATAGTGTGTGTGGAGAGTGCAGTGTCAGAATTCCCAGACTCCTGAACAGAGGTCGACAAGAGGTTCGCCAACTTACTCGACACATTGCTCGAACTGCCTGTTTCTGAGCCAAAATACCGTTTTTGACTGGAAAGCGGTACTCCAGGGAATAGTTCCGCATGCCATATGCGAATGAAAACATACAAAGAAGGCTTATTTTCGTGTTGGACCCTGAGTTGTTGCAAATAATGTTCTAATGCTAAATATAGCAGAAAGCAGAACATTTTTTGAACAGTATCCAGAAAATGGGCTCCTTATGACAATTTACCGTCTGAACACCTAAAAATTTGAATCGCTGAGAGCCACTAATCAATTACCTATTCTGCGTAATCGAAATATCGATTTTATTTGAATTGTGTTTTATAAACTGGAAAGATTAAATTTTACTGTGCTTTAGCATTAATTTATTTTATGCGAGCTATGAACTTATGTCTTGAACTGCACCGTCTGATATTGTTCTCCATTAAAATCTTTCATTTGCCAACTATGCCTATCAGTAGTTAGTGCCTTCAGTGGTTAGAACCTTTTATTTAGCTCGCAGTATTTGCGCACGCTGTATTGCAGTAGTTTGAGTAACGAAGATTTTTGTAAGGTAAATGATTCATGAAAGGTATAGGTTATTGTCAGTCAGGGCCATTCTTTTGTAGGGATTATTGAAAGTCAGATTGCGTTGCGCTAAAAAGAAATATTGTGTGTCAGTTTAGTGATGATCAGAATAAGTAAAGAGAAAATTGTTTGAGTACGCCCAGTTTTGCTCAGCGGTTTGAAAATCAAATAACGTAAGCGGTTTTCCAGCACTGTCATTTACAGATTTTTCTATGGGGACGTTTCAAGTGTACCAGAATGCTCAGCCTTTGGCTCGGGTTCGGTCCTTACAACCGTCCCATGTCCATTGTTTGTATCGCTATCTTGTTCGGTTTTAGGAAACCAAACGGAGAACACATTTGGCTACACTGTCTCTGGCGGACCACGCGCAACGGTGTGGTTGGCTAACTTCAGTGCTAATTACCTTGGAAACGGTGCAACGTGTCCGATTTTTTTCTTATAAATCATTTCTCAGCACAACCGACCCTTCAACAACCTTACAAGCTTCTGAGACTGTGAAACGTCCCCTTAGAGACTGCACATAGCACAGCCAGTGATTTTCAGAGCGCTACGTGGCGTTACCAATATACGTACATAAACAGCCTACTTACAACTGTTCCGAATAAGAAACAGTACCGGTTCCAGTACTGACCCCTGAAGCACCCCCACTTAACTGTGCCCCAATCAGTGGCCCTCTCTCATTCCTGTGGAGAAAAATGAAATGAGTTAATGTCCTGATTAAGAAGTAAGGCTCTTTGTGAAAGGATACAATATCAGTCTCGCTTTAACTGACCGGTCACACCTGGACACTGACGCTGTGGTGTTGCTCAAATGTGTTAGCCGTATAGCTATCCTTACCATAGGGGTATCTGTCGAGGCGCCACAGAAATATATGGTTCCTGAAGAGGGTAGCAACCTTTTAGATAATAAGAGAGGCAACAGTCTGGGTGACTGACTCGCCTAGCCTTGTAACATTAACCAACATATGCTTGCTATGACCGTTGACCCCGTATTCAGCTGTGTGACTGGATTGAAGAGTTTTTAGCAAACAGAACACAGCATGTTGTTATCAATGGAGAGACGTCTACAGACGTTAAAGTAACCTCTGGCGTGCCACAGGGGAGTGTTATGGGACCATTACTTTTCACAATATATATAAATGACCTAGTAGATAGTGTCGGAAGTTTCATGCGGCTTTTCGCGGATGATGCTGTAATATACAGAGAAGTTGCAGCATTAGAAAATTGTAGCGAAATGCAGGAAGATCTGCAGCGGATAGGCACTTGGTGCAGGGAGTGGCAACTGACACTTAACATAGACAAATGTAATGTATTGCGAATACATAGAAAGAAGGATCCTTTATTGTATGAGTATATGATAGCAGAACAAACACTGGTAGCAGTTACTTCTGTAAAATATCTGGGAGTATGCGTGCGGAACGATTTGAAGTGGAATGATCATATAAAATTAATTGTTGGTAAGGCGGGTACCAGGCTGAGATTCATTGGGAGAGTCCTTAGAAAATGTAGTCCATCAACAAAGGAGGTGGCTTACAAAACACTCGTTCGACCTATACTTCAGTATTGCGCATCAGTGTGGGATCCGTACCAGATCGGGTTGACGGAGGAGATAGAGAAGATCCAAAGAAGAGCGGCGCGTTTCGTCACAGGGTTATTTGGTAACCGTGATAGCGTTACGGAGATGTTTAACAAACTCAAGTGGCAGACTCTGCAAGAGAGGCGCTCTGCATCGCGGTGTAGCTTTCTCGCCAGGTTTCGAGAGGGTGCGTTTCTGGATGAGGTACCGAGTATATTGCTTCCCCCTACTTATAACTCCCGAGGAGATCACGTATGTAAAATTAGAGGGATTAGAGCGCGCACGGAGGCTTTCAGACAGTCGTTCTTCCCGCGAGCCATACGCGACTGGAACAGGAAAGGGAGGTAATGACAGTGGCACGTAAAGTGCCCTCCGCCACACACCGTTGGGTGGCTTGCGGAGTATAAATGTAGATGTAGATGTAGATAGAGGAGACGGCCACAGAAACAGTGCCTGCCCATGCAAGCGAAGGCGGACAGCTGACCAGGGGACGACGACGGCAGCTACTGGAAGTAGGCCCCCTGGTGGACCAACAGCTGGAGAGCACTAAGTCAGAAGCACCAGAATTACTGCAGCTGGCAGCCCTGCGACTACCTCAGGCCAAGTCTGGTGGTGGCATCCTGTTGACTCGTAGCGACGCGAGGACAGGCGTGGCCTCGCGTCAAACTGGACGGTGCCAGACTGCATACATTTGTCTTGAAATGGGGAGTATTTCTACAGGCTTTGCTTGTCCCTGCTTTGCCACGGCATCGGTTTCTATCACGTAAGCAACAACAGGACTATTGCTCGGTCGCGTAGCCCACCATGTGGGCCAGGCTCTGCGTTAAGCGCCCGACGCCATGGTACCAGCACATCTACATTTACATGAATACTATGAAATGCACTCTTAACTGCCTGGTAGGAAGTTTTTGGACTTCTTCGAAGCAGCTCCAGACTATTTCTCTAACTTTTCACTCTCTAGCATCCCGTGAGATAAATGAGCGTCTAATCTTTCTACATCTACATCTACATTTATACTCCGCAAGCCACCCAACGGTGTGTGGCGGAGGGCACTTTACGTGCCACTGTCGTTACCTCCCTTTCCTGTTCCAGTCGCGTATGGTTCGCGTGAAGAACGACTGTCTGAAAGCCTCTGTGCGTGCTCTAATCTCTCTAATTTTACATTCGTGATCTCCTCGGGAGGTATAAGTACGGGGAAGCAATATATTCGATACCTCATCCAGAAACGCACCCTCTCGAAACCTGGACAGCAAGCTACACCGCGATGCAGAGCGCCTCTCTTGCAGAGTCTGCCACTTGAGTTTGTTTAACATCTCCGTAACGCTATCACGGTTACCAAATAACCCTGTGATGAAACGCGCCGCTCTTCTTTGGATCTTCGCTATCTCCTCCGTCAACTCGATCTGGTACGGATCCCACACTGATGAGCAATACTCAAGTATAGGTCGAACGAGTGTTTTGTAAGCCACCTCCTTTGTTGATGGACTACATTTTCTAAGGACTCTCCCAATGAATCTCAACCTGGTACCCGCCTTACCAACAATTAATTTTATATGATCATTCCACTTCAAATCGTTCCGCACGCATACTCCCAGATATTTTACAGAAGTAACTGCTATCAGTGTTTGTTCCGCTTTCATATAATCATACAATAAAGGATCCTTCTTTCTATGTATTCGCAATACATTACATTTGTCTATGCTAAGGGTCAGTTGCCACTCCCTGCACCAAGTGCCTATCCGCTGCAGATCTTCCTGCATTTCGCTACAATTTTCTAATGCTGCAACTTCTCTGTATACTACAGCATCATCCGCGAAAAGTCGCATGGAGCTTCCGACACTATCTACTAGGTCATTTATATATGTTGTGAAAAGCAATGGTCCCATAACACTCCCCTGTGACACGCCAGAGGTTACTTTAACGTCTGTAGACGTCTCTCCGTTGATAACAACATGCTGTGTTCTGTTTGCTAAAAACTGTTCAATCCAGCCACACAGCTGGTCTGATATTCCGTAGGCTTTTGCTTTGTTTATCAGGCAACTGTGCGGAACTGTATCGAACGCCTTCCGGAAGTCAAGAAAAACAGCATCTACCTGGGAGCCTGCATCTAATATTTTCTGGGTCTCATGAACAAATAAAGCGAGTTGGGTCTCACACGATCGCTGTTTCCAAAATCCATGTTGATTCCTACATAGTAGATTCTGAGTTTCCAAAAACGACATGATACTCGAGCAAAAAACATGTTCTAAAATCCTACAACAGATCGACGTCAGAGATATAGGTCTATAGTTTTGGACATCTGCGAGCTATCATTCCTCTTATTTTATTACAATAATCATTTCTCTCGATGTAGATTGGCGACAATGACACATTTTCGCATTCAAAAAAGAAACTTTGTGATCGAAACTTCATGAAAAATTTCGCCGCAACGAAAATCACCTTTTTTTTTTTTTTTTTTACTGACTGCCACCACAGCTCGCTTATCATATCCCTAATAATGTCACCCCTATTTCGCGATAATTCGAAACGACTCCCCTACTTCGCAATAATACGAAACGATGTGTCTTTCTTTTGACTTTTGCGATGTCCACCGTCAATCATATGTGATACATGTCCCACACCGCTCTGCACTACTCCAAAAGATGAAGGATAGGCGCAGTGTAACTTGTCTCTTAAAAAGACCTTTTACATCTTCTGCGTGTTCTGCTAACAAATAGCAGTCTTCAGTTTGCCTCCCCCACAACAGTACCTACGTGACAGTTCCAATTTAATTTACTTATTAATTTATTAATTCCTTAGTATTTAGTTGAACTGACAGCCTTTAAATCTGTGCAGTTTACTGTCTAACCAAAATGTAACGGATGTCTTTGCGTATTCATGTGTATGACCTCACATCTTTCCCTAATCAGAGACTATGCCACCATATAGGTATTGGGTATAAGTCACTCTGAAACAGCTTGTTGTATCAGCAGGTCGCTTCTACTGTAACTTCGCCTGTCTAGATGCAATCTGATCTCCTTCCTTGAGGCTCTCGTTTTAAGTGTGTCAGCGTCTTTATTTTATTCAGCTACGCCAAGCAAAATAGTTACCGCACAATGGATAATGTAGGACTAATAGCGAGTAAAGAAATAGGAATGGGTGTGGGCTACTAAGAACAACATAATTTAACAGTTAATAGAAAGCACGAACTTGTTTCTTATGACGTTCACGAATCTGTATTATACGAGTATGTACAAGTTAACTGTGGTCAGAAAAAGCTATAGAAGCTATTATATTGTACGTTGCACAGAGAAATAACGCAACCTGTTATTTCACTTCTTAAATGTCAGTTTTTCATTGAATACACACACACACACACACACACACACACACACACACATACACATGCGCGCGCGCGCACGAGAGCGCACAGACACACAACACACACATTTCGTGATTTACAGCCAGCATACTCAGCTGCAAGAAGCTTTTCTTCGTACAGCTGAGAGGGCTTCAGTTGAGAGTTGACGTTATGTAGTGTGAGGTACTGATGACAGATGGTTAGCTCGGTATATGTATCGCGAGAAAGACTGCCTATATATTGGTCCTTCTCCGCTACTAGCTGCCGCGTTCGGAACTAGTGCACTAAAATGACAAAATTCTGTTATTAATATTAGAAAACCTAAACACTAAATTTACTTGCGTTTTGCCGGCCGCTGTGGCCGAGCGGATCTAGGTGGTTCAGTCCGGAACCGCGCGACTGCTACGGTCGCAGGATCGAATCCTGCCTCGGGCATGGATGTGTGTGATGTCCTTAGGTTAGTTAGATTTAAGTATTTCTAAGTTCTAGGGGACTGATGACCTCAGATGTTAAGTCCCATAGTGCTCAGAGGCATTTGAACCATTTTTTTACTTGCGTTTCACATACAAGCATCTCTCAAAATCAGGCTACCATTAAATTATTTCAAAAGTGTTAATTACAAGAAGAAGAATAAAAAAAAGTTGCCAAGCCGAAAGGCAGACGAAGCATTTCGGAGATCGGATTGCGCCTGACTTGGATGGGGAGCGAAGTGGTTCGGCTGTAAAATAAGAGCTGGTTAGGCAGTCTAGGAAAACTGGCGTGATCTTTCTTGGTCGGTATGGGTGAAGGACTTCACTAGCAAACTTTGGTTATTTGGATATGTAGTTGAGAACAACTTGACAGTAATTACGCAAATGCGCAGTTCACTGTTTTGTTTATTTTCTGTTAAAATGTGAGGAATGGAAATTATTTTTGATTCATAAAGTGAAATATAATTTTGCATTTTATCGTATTCTGCTAATAAAAAAGCGAGTGACATACTGTACAAGCAAATTAACTGAAAATTTAATTATTTATATAATATCAGTTCTCTGCTAAGAGTTTATTGCAGTCTCAAGATAATGGATTCGCGACTTACGTGCTGTTTTCTGCGCTGGGGACAACGGCTATAGGAGACTGCAGGTTTGTGAACATTAATTAGAATTTACATTGAATTCAGGGCGGTGGAAGCAAATAGGTACCTCGCGTGTACTTCAATCTCAGTACAAATGAGGTCAGTGACACGTCACCTGTGGTGTAACACAGAGGAAGTATGATGGAGGAGAATTTCGAGTTTAGGGGTTTATGAAACACACACAAATCTCTCTCTCTCCCTCTCTCTCCAACTTTCCGTAAGATACAAACACACACACACACACACACACACACACACACACACACACACACACATTTCTGTCTGCGACAACTAAAAACATTGTAGCAGGACCAAAATAAAAGCAACCACACTGAAAATGTGTCTTGGTCACAGGACACATTCAGGAGTATGAGTTCCAGGCATGTATCAGGGCAATAACATATGGTTTCGGGTGGCGTCTGTCTTTAGCAAAACACAATTTTGTTTATTGTGCCACATGAAACACTCAGTCATATCCAACAACTCCATAGTGATATGAACAACGTCCACCCAGACATAAAATTCACCATAGAACAGAGAAAAACAAAATGTTAAATTTCCTTGACCTCACAATATACAGACACAACAAACAACACCAATTCTACATATTCAGAAAAGTAACCAACACCAGCACAGCCATTCACAAACATTCTAGTCATCTGACTGCACACAAACTACCTGCTTTCCAACATACGCTACACAGACTGAAGAAAAGTCCACTCACTGTCAGTTCTAATATAATATATTTGTCCAATGAATACCCGTTTATCATCTGCATTGCTTCTTGGCGTAGCAATTTTAATGTCCCGTAGTGTATTTGTGTAACGACGCGTCGTTCAAAAAAAAAAAAAAAAAAATTCTAGGGATAAGTTAATATTAGTGACGGGGTCATCTCTCTTATGCTGTATCTGGCCACCTCCTAACCAACGCTCGCGCGTTGGCGGTGTCAACTTTGTATTTACAAACGGGAACCTCCATTACTATCGTATACCAGGATTCTACATCACAAAAAGCCGCGATTTACTGCAATTATAGTTTTCCATTCATGACAGATGGCATTATAATCAGCTAATATGAAGTGTGCCTGTTTCTGCAATTAGGAACCGAGTCATTTGAGTCCACATTTCATTTACGAAGTAAATGTAAGCCTTGTTTTAATGGCCGATATTTATGTTCAAAATTTACTTTAGTGTTTGAAATAAAATTGTGTTTCCTTGCTTTACATTAATTATTTTGTTTGCTGTTGCAGTTTTTTCCACGGAAATATATTTATGGGCCTAGTTTTGCTGTCTGATGGCATCTGTAATAATTTCACATACCCGTACAGACAGAGAGAGTGTGGCGTGGCTTTGTGACATGGAACTCAAGACTGTCCGCCCATTAGCCGGTCTGCTTCAGAGCTTCTCTTACTAAAGCATACTTCCGACAAGTCTCCGGCATAAGCGCCTTTGAACTGAACTGGAAACAGGCACAAAGCGACATCTAAGTGCTCGGAAGTGGAACAGCCTAGTCACGGACGGGGACGTGTTTACACATGATTAGCCTAATTGCTGCAAAGTGGCGACGCATTTCGCTGGTACGGGCATTAAATCGAGCAATAAAACACCTCAGCTCCCCGTGGGAGGAGAGGGTGCAGGCCGCGCCTCAGCTGGGGTTTCGCAGCGGCTGGGCCGGCGGCGCTGCGCAATTACCGGCGGGCCAGGGCGGCCCCAGCGCCCACGTTATTAGCAGGTTCCCGCTCTGCGTGGCGGAGCAGCACCCCACTGTCTCAGGGAGCACAACCAGTACACGGCTCCGGCCTGTGTGCAGCAGTTATTTGGCAGCCAATTTCAAACTACACTCCTGGAAATTGAAATAAGAACACCGTGAATTCATTGTCCCAGGAAGGGGAAACTTTATTGACACATTCCTGGGGTCAGATAAATCACATGATCACACTGACAGAACCACAGGCACATAGACACAGGCAACAGAGCATGCACAATGTCGGCACTAGTACAGTGTATATCCACCTTTCGCAGCAATGCAGACTGCTATTCTCCCATGGAGACGATCGTAGAGATGCTGGATGTAGTCCTGTGGAACGGCTTGCCATGCCATTTCCACCTGGCGCCTCAGTTGGACCAGCGTTCGTGCTGGACGTGCAGACCGCGTGAGACGACGCTTCATCCAGTCCCAAACATGCTCAATGGGGGACAGATCCGGAGATCTTGCTGGCCAGGGTAGTTGACTTACACCTTCTAGAGCACGTTGGGTGGCACGGGATACATGCGGACGTGCATTGTCCTGTTGGAACAGCAAGTTCCCTTGCCGGTCTAGGAATGGTAGAACGATGGGTTCGATGACGGTTTGGATGTACCGTGCACTATTCAGTGTCCCCTCGACGATCGCCAGTGGTGTACGGCCAGTGTAGGAGATCGCTCCCCACACCATGATGCCGGGTGTTGGCCCTGTGTGCCTCGGTCGTATGCAGTCCTGATTGTGGCGCTCACCTGCACGGCGCCAAACACGCATACGACCATCATTGGCACCAAGGCAGAAGCGACTCTCATCGCTGAAGACGACACGTCTCCATTCGTCCCTCCGTTCATGCCTGTCGCGACACCACTGGAGGCGGGCTGCACGATGTTGGGGCGTGAGCGGAAGACGGCCTAACGGTGTGCGGGACCGTAGCCCAGCTTCATGGAGACGGTTGCGAATGGTCCTCGCCGATACCCCAGGAGCAACAGTGTCCCTAATTTGCTGGGAAGTGGCGGTGCGGTCCCCTACGGCACTGCGTAGGATCCTACGGTCTTGGCTTGCATCCGTGCGTCGCTGCAGTCAGGTCCCAGGTCGACGGGCACGTGCACCTTCCGCCGACCACTGGCGACAACATCGATGTACTGTGGAGACCTCACGCCCCACGTGTTGAGCAATTCGGCAGTACGTCCACCCGGCCTCCCGCATGCCCACTATACGCCCTCGCTCAAAGTCCGTCAACTGCACATACGGTTCAAGTCCACGCTGTCGTGGCATGCTACCAGTGTTAAAGACTGCGATGGAGCTCCGTATGCCACGGCAAACTGGCTGACACTGACGGCGGCGGTGCACAAATGCTGCGCAGCTAGCGCCATTCGACGGCCAACACCGCGGTTCCTGGTGTGTCCGCTGTGCCGTGCGTGTGATCATTGCTTGTACAGCCCTCTCGCAGTGTCCGGAGCAAGTATGGTGGGTCTGACACACCGGTGTCAATGTGTTCTTTTTTCCATTTCCAGGAGTGTATTAATTACGATGTCATTGGGAGAACTGGACTAAAAACTCCTGGTACCGGAAGTTAGACTGAGCACTTCTTATGTCCCTGCCTTATTAGATCGCTAAAATTAACAGATCAGTTGTTACTAAAAGTCGTGTCAGTGCTAATATTTATCGCAACTAGTACACGCCATGTTGTGTTGCCCATTCCAACCGAGAGATGGTGGCCCGTTTATATTTGGCGCGAGTGTCCATAACTGATCCACCATCTAGTTCATGGAATCCACCAACTGTGTATAATGTTCCTAGACGTATCGCTAGGCTGTTTTCGCTAAGTTTCATTGCACAGAGGACAAATGGTTCAAATGGTTCTGAGCACTATGAGACTTAACATCTGAGGTCATCAGTCCCCTATACTTAGAACTACTTAAACCCAACTAACCTAAGGACATCACACACATCCGCGCCCGAGGCCGGATTCGAACCTGCGACCGTAGAGGTCGGCTGCACAGGGGACTTTTCACATATGACTAGTTCTTAATGTACCGGGTGATCAAAAAGTCAGTATAAATTTGAAAATTTAATGAACCACGGAATAATGTAGATAGGGAGGTAAAAATTGACACACATGCTTCGAATGACATGGGGTTTTATTAGAACCATCCCATATTGCTAGACGCGTGAAAGAACTCTTGCGCGCGCCGTTTGGTAATGATCGTGTGCTCAGCCGCCACTTTCGTCATGCTTGGCCTCCCAGGTTCCCAGACCCGTCCGTGCCATTATTGGCTTTGGGGTTACCTGAAGTCGCAAGTGTATCGTGATTAAGCGACATCTCTACGGATGCTGAAAGACAACATCCGACGCCAATACCTCACCATGCTTTACAGTGCAGTACACAACATTAGTCCTCGACTACAGCTATTTTTGATGAATGATGGTGGACATATTGAGCATTTCCTGTAAAGAACATCATCTTTGCTTTGTCTTAGTTTGTTATGCTAATTATTGCTATTGTGATCAGATGAAGAGACATCTGTCGGACATTTTTTGAACGTTTGTATTTTTTTTAGTTCTAATAAAATCCCATGTCATTCCAAGCATATGTGTCAATTTGTACCTCTCTATCTACATTATTCCGTAATTTATTCAGTTTTCAAATTTATACTGAGTTTTTGATCACCCGGTATTTTTGTGCCCTCGTTTTCCGTTAGGCATAATTTAATCAGGTCTTGAAATCTGTTATGTCACTTTACGTTTGATCATATAGCGACCAGCTGAATCTTCGTTTAACGTACAGGTCCCTTCCATCCTATATGGTTTCTGAAATATCCAAACAAATGGAAGCACCCTCTGGGTTTTAGCCTCTTGCGTTGTTGATGTTATGTGATGTTCCTTTGCGGGCTCGGACAAATCTGGGACTGTTCTTAATGTTGGCATCCTTTTCAAGATTGCATAAATGCATGTCATTTTTCTGAACTTACCTGTTCTGCACTAGAAGGCTTATTAAACATTATGTCTTTTTCATTATTCCTCTGTTTCTTGCAAAAGGTTTTAATAAATAGTTTCAGATTGATATACAGTAACCTTCTTGGAGCTTTACGTCAGTAAAGACGTATCACTCAACGCCTTATGACCCCCTACCCGAACCTTGTATTTCGTGCATCTTAATTCGTTCCGTGTCCTGATACAGAAATATTTTTACATTTAACCCGTACAAATGTGGTTCATGATCTAGGAAAACCATAGTGCCTGTCCCTTCAACACTTACGCTATGGGCGTTGCAGTGTCAGAACTTTCCAGTCACACTTATAAACGTATGTAATGCACCGCATCTTTTTTCTCAACCGAAAAAAATGGTTCAAATGGCTCTGAGTACTATGGGACTTAACATCTGAGTTCATCAGTCCCATAGAACTTAGAACAACTTAAACGTAACTAACCTAAGAACATCACACACATCCATGCCCGAGGCAGGATTCGAACCTCCGGCCGTACCGGTCGCGCGGTTCCAAACTGAACTACTCAGCCACTCAGCCGAAAACAATTGCTGTGAATGCGAAACGTTACATATGTATTATTTGAAGTCTCATGAGTGAGCACGCCAAGTTTACGTCACTTCCGACAGATTGCGTAGCTGCAGGGCAGTTTCAAAATGTCGTCTGTAGGTGATGTACGTTCAAGCAACGTGCCGTCATTGAACTTCTCACTGCAGAGAAAGAAACTGTGGGGAACATTCACAAACGCTTGTGCAAAGTCTATGTAGAATCTGCTGTTGACAGAAGTACAGTCAGACGCTAGGCACTGAGGGTGAGGTCATCAGAAGGCGATTCGGCGGAGCTCCACGATTTGCAGCGATCGGGGAGACCATCCACGGCTGTCACACCTGACATGTTGCAGCGAGTTGAAGTTGTCTTTCGCGAGGTCGCATTACGACTCGGCAGTTAGCACTGCATCTGTCAATCAGGGAAGTAACTGTGGATGCAATTACACGCCATCTTGGATATTCAAGTGAAAGTGTGCAAGATGGGTCCCGCCGTGTATAACGGTGGGTCACAAATCGCACAAGAAAAACACTGGTCTTAATTTGTCGTAAGGTTTGAAGCTGAGGGGGAGGTCTTCTTGCTCCCGATTGTGACAGGTGATGAAATTTGGGTTCACCATTTTCAGCCCGAAAAAGAAACAGTCGATGGAATGGCTCCATTCCCACTCCTCACAGAAGGAAAAAATCGAAGGAACTACATCCGCTGGTAAGGTCATGATCACCGTGTTATGGGATTGTGAAGGAGTGATTCTCATTTATGTGATACCAAGAGGCGGTACCATTATTTCACAAGCATTATGTCAAAACATTAACAAAACTCAAAAAGCGCTTCTGGTGACTTCGGCGTCACAGCAGCCCAGGAGACACGACAACGCAAGGCCCCAAACAATTCTGAGGACTGCTGAACACATCGCAAAACAGGGCTGGACAGTGTTACCACACCCACCCTAAACTCCTGGCCTAGCATCCTCGGACTTCCACTTGTTTAAGCCATTGAAAAATACCATTCCTGGAAGACATTTTGAGGACGATGAGGAGGTGATTCACACAGTGAAGCACTGGCTCCACCACCAGTACAAGGATTGGTATCGACAGGACATGCACGCCCTTGTTTCGCGCTGGAAGAAGGCCATAGAACGGGATGGAGATTTCGTGGAAGAATAGGATCTGTAGATAAAATACCATTATTTCGTGTATGTACTTCTATTTATGTTCAATAAAGAACTGTTGAAGAAGAAAAATGCGGTGCATTACTTTCTGGACAACCCTCGACTACTTAACAATTTTAAATATTTCATTGTTTTGTAAATTTACTTAGTACAAGTAGCATCTCTTGGGGCAATGTATCCATACAGATACTTCTCCGTGTACCTAATGCCTCGTCTCCTCCCTTATGGGCTTCTCCTAAAGAACCGTATATGGTTCTTTACTGTACAACTTTAATCTTATTCGCCTTCATCTGTATCTATTACGGCTGGTTTGTGACTGTCACAATATTCTCCCTTCTTCTGACCATTCTATCAGCCCTCAAATGAATCATGTCCTCACCATTTGGCTCTGAATTGAACTTTTGGGAACGGGCGCTGATAACCTCGCTGTTGTGCGCCCTAAAACACCAATCATCATCATCATCATCATCAAATGAATCATGTGATTCATTCATGTACTTTTCAAAAAATGGCTCTGAGCACTATGGGACTTACATCTTAGGACATCAGTCCCCTAGAGTTTAGAACTACTTAAACCTAACTAACCTAAGGACATCACATAGATCCATGCCCGAGGCACGATTCGAACCTGCGACCGTAGCAGTCCCTCGGTTCTGGACTGCAGCGCCTAGAACCGCACGGCCACCGCGGCCGGCTGATGTACTTTTGTTTATTCACTTGTGACTAACTCTTTTATTTTTCCTTAACGTTTGCTCCTATAGTCTTTACAATTTTTGTGCTACTGTTTTAATTATTAATTTGTCAATCTACGTTTAATGTACCATTTTAAAGCCACTAGAACCATACAACTAATCTACTTTGTGGCATGTGTTGGTAGATTACTTTCGAAATGGCAGCCCGTCATCAGCTGAGAACCGAGTCGAGATTGTAATTATGTGACAAAACTATCTATTAATATTTCACGTGTTGCATGAACCCCTTGGTGACAAAGACAGTATGCTGTTACCAACACTCCATCTGAATTTGGGCTTCATGAAGTAGGAAGGTTGCTCAAAAAGTAATGCACCGCATGTTTTTTTCTTCAACAATTCTTTACTGGACATAATGAGAATTATACAAACCCTACTATTCTGCGTAATCTCCATCCCGTTCCTTGGCCTTCCTCCAGCGCGAAACAAGGACATGTATGTCCTGTCAGTACCAATCCTTGTCCTGTTGGCGGAGCCAGTGCTTCACTGTGTGGATCACCTCCCCATCGTCCTCAAAATGTCTCCCACTAATGGTATCCTTTAATGGTCCAAACAAGTAGGGGCTAGGTCAGGTATGTCAGATGCGACAACCCTGGATGGTCTCCCCGACCACTGCAAATAGTGGAGCCCCGCCGAACCGCCTTCTGATGACCTCATCCTCCGTGTCCAGCGACTAACTGTACTTCTGTTGATAGCAGAGCTCCATAGACTTTGCACAAGCGTTTGTGAATATTCCCCACAGTTTCTTTCACTCCAGTGAGAAATTCAATGACGGCACGTTACTTGTAACGTACATGACCTACAGACGCCATTTCGAAACTTTCCTACAGGTAGGATATCTATCGCAAGTGACGGAAACTTGACGCGCTCACTCGGGAGACGTCAAATACTACATACGTAAAGTTTCGCTTTCATAGCATTGTTCTCGGCTGAGAAAAAAATGCGATGCATTACTTTCAGGTCAACCCTCGTGTTTTGTGAATGCAGTGGACAAAGCCAGGCTTTTTAGTTTTTACTATCTAAATTTTCTGTGATTAAAGAAGAAATTTTCATGAATCTCACAACCGAGACTCGATGAAAGTCATTAGCTTTGAACAGTTGCTGACCGATACTGAGAAGTCGGCTTAGCTTGCTTTTATAGACTTATGGTACAATTTCTTGGGAAAGGTAAGGTCTGAGTATTACAGGAAACTGACGAAACACATGCTGGATTGTTACGAAGCCTAGGGGGTGCAACAAGTCTCTGAAATTACGTTTAGTTCATTTCCAATTCGATTTCTTCCCATTTAATCTTCGAGATGTGGGTGACGTAAATGGTTAGCGATTTCACCAAGATATCACTGCCATGGAAAGACGATATAAGGGAATATGGGCACCAAACGTTTTGGCGGAATACTGCTGGACACCCCTACAAGAAGTTTCACCAACCACCCACAAGCGGAAAGTTTCCAGGTAAATTTCTAACTTGCACGCACGTTTCATACTTCATTCAGCTTCTTTGTACTATTTTCATTTTATTTAATGTTTTGTAATACTAACTTTGATTTTCGTTACGTGATCTGCATATTAAACAAATACAGATTCCCCCTGCAGTGTTAATGACTCCTTTCCAAGTTTCTCGGAAGTGGTATATATGGTGTCTCTTTTCTAGAAAATTTACTAGGTGATGGAACACTTCTGATTTCATTTTCGCAATCATTATAAGTGATTTAGTAAAGAACGCATACTTTCATCTCGCGGCATGACATAAAGTTCAAATTTGTTGCACAATTATCGGTGATGATACTCAGTGTGCCCTCCGGATCCGATTTTAAAAATGTCATCATAAATAAGAGAAGGCACGACTTTACTACACGAGCTAACTATGCACTCCTCCCCTCAGTAATAAGTCCCTCCCCGTAAGGTAAAGTCTGGGGAACCGTACACAGTTGTGCTTGGTTGCACAATACTCCACCTGAGGTAGCGGGCCAAGTTTCCCCTAATTGTACCAAATAAGCCATTGCTATGGAGGGAGCAGGTGTTCCACCTCAGTAATGGAAGAAAGATAAAGACGTGGACCGGGTAATCCACAGGATTTCCTTCATTATTTAGAGCACCGCTGGGTCCGCAAGGGTTTGCAACCATGTAAGTGGCTACTATAGCTAAGGCCATGAAAATAAATTTCCTAAACTGGAAATACTATCTCACCCACTATGTTTTGACGCAAACAGCGAAATCATCCTTCACTCTGTACAATATGTCCTGTTCTGCGAGGTGCTGACTGTTTTATGATTTGTGAGCAAGAATATAACAGGGATGGAAGAGTGCTTGCGGCTGAAAGATCTTTTATCTTTATCTAGAACGCCCATATTTTTATATCCTCTCAGGATTCGGATGTTGCAGTTTGTCCCCATTTAGGATTATCACCCCGTATAATTTTTGCACGAAGAATGGTATAGAATTCTCTTAAAACATGGACGTGTTACAAGTGCCATCCTCGCTTTTGTACGCAAAACTGCGTTCTTCTTCATTCTGTAATCGGATTCAAATGGATGTAGGTAGCAGAAGTTATGCGGGGATGAAAGTGTCGGGCTTGTCGATGTAGTGGTTATGCGCGTGCGTGGCAACTGAATGGTGGCAGGATACAATTTTTCAGGCTGCCTTTAACCCGTCCTTCACTTCCCAGTGATGTGGGCATTCGGCAAGAAGAACACGCGTTCCGCATTCCATCATTACTGAAAGTACCCTTTCCCTGGTAATATTACTGGGCTAGCTGAGATTCTTAATAACGAATTTGCTCTCAGTTGATATCACAGTTCCATGTGCCTTGGATTAAGTGTTACTTGTTTGTAACTTTAAGCAGTACAGTAAACTACGACGCCACTATTGCTCCAGTTTATTAGGACATGTTTCTATGAAACAGATCTGAAGATGGTCATTATTGACCGAAACCGGCAGCCTTATGACAAAAAACTTTGTGATCATAGACATGACGTAGAGGCAATTAATTCAACGGAAAATAATTGGATGCTCATTATTTCGAAACTGTTTTTACACTTCTCTGAGAGGAAATGCAAATTGCAACAAGCATGTAAATCTGATGAAACGTTTCGCGCGAACGTAGGGAGCAAGGCGACGGAAGTTCGCGGGAGCAGAGAAAACTAAAATTAATTTGCGTAAAATACTGCGCCAAAAGCGAGTGAACCACGATGTGCATTGTGTTATAATGAGTAAAAATGAAATTCAAATGCATAAGTGGAACACCTGCAGGCAGCCAAGCAGTGATCCGCTTGTCGGCATACACCCACGGAGCAGCGCACACTTTGCCGCCTCAGAACAGCGAAAAATTTTACACCCGTAGTTTTTATTATTATCATTATTTTTTAAATTCATGATATGCTGTCCTGAGCTAATAGCAGTGATAGAGGCCTGAGTATTCACGACATTTATCACACGCGTATGAAATATTTATGCACATAAATCGGGACGGGACAAATTCGTTATTTCGGCTCAAATGAGCTTTAAATATGCAAATTGACCCGTGGTCCGAATTATTTATAACGGGGTCGTAATGTCCCTTTCTGGCAAAAAAAAGTGCCGCTAGGATTCAAAGGCGCATGCATAATTAACGTAGACCAGCAGAAAATTCGGAAGATAATATTCACTCGCGCGTAAACATTTTCTGTCCGCATTATCTCCCCTGCAACACGGGTCGGGTTCTATATACAAACAAACCATCTGCATTTTTATGTTTAGTAAACGGAAGGTAAGTTAAAATGACATACAACACAGAAGGGTAGAGTGTGGATGAGTGAAATTCGCCTGAAATCCAATACGATCCTTTTACGCGTTACAGTAAAGACCGCTAATTGACATTATCTGGCAGTCATATACCGAGGTTTTACACCAGGTCGATTATTATTTTTAAGTCATCAAAATATGAGACGAAATGCTGTGCACGTTGCAGGGTCGTCGCCACAAAGGAATCTGCAAGCAGGCAGAAACGTAGGCTCTTTTTAATAATTAATGTGTAATTTTACAGGATAGCCTGAAATAACACCCAAAAGGGTTTTATTCGTGTTGATAACGGAACGTTGATAACGGAACTATACAGTATGTATCATAATTACTACACACGGGTGAAAATATACGACAACAGAAGTAAAAGAGTTCCAATAAAAAATGTTTCCGCTAACGAGCCATTTCAGAAATATAAGGTGCGCCGAGATGAAAAGGAGACTACAGTTGCATGTAAGGCCGGAGTGGCCGTGCGGTTCTAGGCGCTACAGTCTGGAACCGAGTGACCGCTACGGTCGCAGGTTCGAATCCTGCCTCGGGCATGGATATGTGTGATGTCCTTAGGTTAGTTAGGTTTAATTAGTTCTAAGTTCTAGGCGACTGATGACCTCAGAAGTTAAGTCGCATAGTGCTCAGAGCCATTTAGCCAGTTGCATGTAAACATATTTCAATATCAATAATATAATAATAGTTCAAAATGGTTCAAGTGGCTCTGAGCACTATGGGACTAAACATCGGAGGTCATCAGTCCCCTAGAACTTAGAACTACCTAAACCTAACCAACCTAAGGACATCACACAACTAATATAGTTCATGTGGAACTGAGTAAATATGTCTAAATGCCATCGATATTGATATACAGATAGCAGTGCGTAGTAAGTGAGCAGATGGCTTCAGTGTGGGAACTCCTGTGGTGCTTGACGGATCCAATCTACCTCGGTGTCATGCACTTCCTTTTCAGTGTGTGAACCCCTGCATTTCGCAGTCTGTTTTAAGGGGCTGAAGATGTGCGATTCACAATGTCACATAGCGGGTGTAAGGAGGATCTCCTATCGAAATTTCTGAAGGATGTCGAGTGCCCCTTGGCCCCATGTGGCCTTGCGTTGTATTGGAGAAGAACTATCCCACTAGAGAGTTGTGTATGGGCATGTGGGTGGGGCCTCCCGTCGGGTTACCGCTCGCCTTTTTAGCTGACCCCACTTCGGAGACTTACGTGTCGATGAGGATGAAATAATGATGAAGGCAACACAAGATCCAGTCCTGGAGAGAATCGAGCCTGGGACCCTCGCATGGCATTCTGCCTTGCTGACCACTGAGCTGTGGAGGCAGACATTGGAGAGCTCGTGATGGGCACGGTCTTGATGGCCTGTTTGAGTCTCAGCAAAGTGTGGCAACATTGCTCGGCGTTAACTGTCGCACACTGTGGTTGCCGGTCGATGAGTAGAGGTACTGCTTCGTCGAAAATGAAACTGAGCAAGCAGAATGGGCCTTCGAGGACGAATGGGCTTTTTTAGGACAAGGGGAACCAGAATGTCCTCATCCATTAGGGAGGAAGGTCGAAGTGGTGACATCGCGTTTCATGGCATACCTCAATCTAAGCAGTGAAGGCTGTTTCTTGCTCTGCGTTTCTTAACAGATAGCCAGGCAAGCACCCATTCTCACTGTTTCTGATTCTCTGGAAGAAACTAGGAAAGCCACCACGCACAAACTTTACAGTAACAAAGCTTCTCGTGGATAACGTGATGCACATTTTATTTACTTATCGTCAGATCAGTGACTTTGTCGCGTATGATGATCCGACGAGTCGTCCCTACGAGCTCCTTCATAGCCGAAATCCTGGCACTGGTGGAGACAACGTGCGCTTGCCCAGGGCGTGTCACGTTCTCGATGTTCACACGTCCCGCTTCATAACATTGACACCACTGGAACACTGTGCACCGTGCGAGACACTGCTCTCTATAGATCCCTTTCCTCCTGCGATAAATGTGTGAACCATGCCCCCATTCTGCGGGAAGAAACTGAATAACCATTCTTTGAGCTGATCGGTTGGAATCCACCACGCAACAAGCTGCGGAAACGACTCTCCAGAAATGAGAAAACTGCTGTGAAGTCGTACACTCCGCTTGCACTGGGAATGCCACCATTCCATCTCTCGGCGAAAACATTCACCCACTGGAATTGCATACAACGCCGCTACAGGGAAGGTCTCTTTCTCAGTTGGGCATGCCTTATACCCTATCCAGTCACACTGATGTGACAAACAGTCAAAAGCCTGAATAACCCACTTTTGCAGTGGGGACCGCTGCAACACTTGCAGGAAGAAGGTCAGTGAGGTTCTGGAAGTTATCAGCAGGGATGAGGAGCCATGCCAGCTCCCCCAACTGAGCTAGATTTCTCGGTTGAAGACCCATGGGGCGAACACCCCGATAGGGAAGGTCCTACAGATTCCCGTCTCCATTGTGTTTATATCCGGAGACTTCGGCGCGTAGGGGAATATGGTAAACTCATCCTGCTGCTCTTCAAACTCGCACGTACACTGCTAGCTGAATAACATAATGCATTGTCCTGCTGGTAGATGACATCATTCCGAGGAAAAACAAACTGGATGTAGAGGTGACGTGGTCCCCAAAGATAGACGAACACTAGTGTTGAACCACTGTACCTTCCAGAATGATGAGTTGACCTAGGGAATGACACGAAAACATTCTGCAGACCATAACGTTCCCTCCTCCGGCCTGGAACCATACGACAATAACTGTAGGGTATTTACTTTCAGACGTTTCACGCCGCACAACCCAACAGCCGTCTGAGCGATAGAACTGGGATACCAGTTCGATTTTACACAGAGTACGCGAAGGAACTTGCCCCCCTTCTTGCAGCGATGTACCGTTGGTCTCTAGAAGAGCGTAGCGTTCCAAACGATTGGAAAAGGGCACAGGTCATCCCAGTTTTCAAGAAGGGACGTTGGGCAGATGTGAAGAACCATAGACCTATATCTCTAACGTCGATCAGTTGTAGAATTTTGGAACATGTATTATGTCCGAGTATAATGGCTTTTCTGGAGACTAGCAATCTACTCTGTAGGAATCAGCATGGGTTTCGGAAAAGACCATCGTGTGAAACACAGCTCGCGCTATTCGTCCACGAGACTCAGAGGGCCATAGACACGGGTTCCCAGGTAGATGCCGTGTTTCTTGACTTCCGCAAGGCGTTCGATACAGTTCCCCATAGTCGTTTAATGAACAAAGTAAAAGCATATGGACTATCAGTCCAATTGTGTGATTGGATTGAAGATTTCCTAGATAACAGAACGCAGCATGTCATTCTCAATGGAGAGAAGTCTTCCGAAGTAAGAGTGATTTCAGGTGTGCCGCAGGGGAGTGTCGGTAGGACCGTTGGTATTCACAATATACATAAATGACCTTGTGGATGACATCGGAAGTTCACTGAGGCTTTTTGCGGATGATGCTGTAGTATATCGAGAGGTTGTAACAATGGAAAATTTTACTGAAATGCAGGAGGATCTGCAACGAGTTGACGCATAGTGCAGGGAATGGCAATTGAATCTCAATGTAGACAAGTGTAATGAGCTGCGAATACATAGAAAGAAAGATGTTTTATCATTTAGCTACAAAATAGCCGGTTAGCAACAGGAAGCAGTTAATTCCATAAATTATCTGGGAGTAGACATTAGGAGTGATCTAAAATGGAATGACCAAATAAAATTAATCGTCGGTAAAGCAGATGCCAGACTGAGATTCATCGGAAGAATCCTAAGGAAATGAAATCCGAAAACAAAGGAAGTAGGTTGCAGTACACTTGTTCGCCCACTGCTTGAATACTGCTCACCGGTGTGGGATCCGTACCAGATAAGGTTGATAGAAGAGATAGAGAAGATCCAACGGAGAGTAGCGCCCTTCGTTACAGGATCATTTATTAATCGCGAGAGCGTTACGGAGATGATAGATAAACTCCAGTGGAAGACTCTGCAGGAGACACGTTCAGTAGCTCGGTACAGACTGTTGTTGAAGAACCGATAGAGGTACTCACTCTCCACCTCACACCGTCAGGTGGCTAGCGGAGTATGGATGTAGATGTAGATGTTGCACAGAACGTGATTCATCTGAAAAGGCCACCTGTCGCGACTCAGTGGACATCCAGTAGCGGTACAGGCGTTCAAATTCCAGCGTTCGTCACCAATGAATAGCAGTCGGCATGGGTGCATGAGCTAGAAGCCTGCTTCAGATGCCCAAACAAAGCAACGTTCGCTAAACGGTCGCCAGTATACACTTCCGGAGCAAGTGTTACCCCTGTTATGTACGGCCCGTGGCGTACCCGGTTGCCGCGTCGCTGGTTTTGGATAGCGCCATTTTTCCATGCACCGTATACTTTAACAAAAGTGGCACACGAACGGTTAACAAACGTCGACGTTCCAAAACTGCTTCCACTCTTGGTCCAAAAGCCAATGATCCTGCTCTTTTGGACGCCAGATGAATCACTAAGTTTCCGTATTACGACAATGGCTGCACTGTTTTTCGCGTCCCCCGGACACTGTTTATGTACCGTCCACTGTCGGTGCTGACACCTATCGTCTGTGCGTGATTGCTGCACGTTGACGTGGAACATAGATTATGTTCGCACTAATGCGAGTGGTCTGTGTAACTACGAATGTGTGCTTATGAGCAGCCATTGCCTTCGGTATGAAATATTTCCTTACTTAGTACAAATGAATTTGAAATGTAAACGTTTCTACTAAGCTCCCAGCCAACACCTACACACAATGGGTATAATGGAAGAGTACCCTAAATGTAGGATCTGTAATGAGGGTTCCCACGCCCGGGTTCCAGTGTTCGATTCCCGGCGGGGTCAGGGATTTTCTCTGCCTCGTGATGACTGGGTGTTGTGTGATGTCCTTAGGTTAGTTAGGTTTAAGTAGTTCTAAGTTCTAGGGGACTGATGACCACAGCTGTTAAGTCCCACAGTGCTCAGAGCCATTTGAACCATTTTTTTTGTAATGAGGGTCAAGAAACTCCATCACACCTAATCTTTGAATGCATGGCATTGGAGAGTAAAAGATACAGAATCTTCGGAACAACTAGATCTGAAGAAATTGTGTCTAACAGAAAACTGGCAGAGGGACTCCTTGCACTATTTCAGGGCACTGGTTGGCTTTACTAAATATGCAGGGAGCGATACCGCACAATAAACCTAGTTTCGGTGCGGGCAGTGGCGGGTTAGACCTAAGCTGTTTCAGCTCTCCTGTTAAAATCAATCAATCAATCAATCAAGCTCCCAGCCAAGTGAGATTAAATTTCACCTGTGGTCATTAGTTGGCGAATGTGGTAGCTGCATGACGGGTTATTGGCCCATTTAGCTAACCAACAAGGCCTCGGCAAGGTCTGTACCTAGGCCTCCAAGACCACCTGACCTCAATCGTCTGAAATTTTCTGTCTGGTATCACCTCAAAAATGAGGTGTACAGAAACCCCTTCATATGAGTGTAGAACGGGAGAGCAGGGCATTGCACAATGTTGTCAAGATTTAGGAGATTATCCAGGGGAGTTCGTAACCAAATGAAGTGGTTCATCACCCTGCAGAATCACCCGCGTCAGTTTTCACTGTTAACTGTGATACACTCTGTACAATCGTTCATTAAATCCACATTTATGAACAAACAGAAACGGTGGACTTTCAGGAAAACGGGATGCATCGAGTGACGATCATTAATAATTTCAACGTTATGCTTTCAACGTCATGCTGTTTACTCGCACAAGTTTCGTCTCTGTTGTGGCACTGTCAGTGACTTGTTTATTATATTATACTTTTTTATTTTGAAATTGCTGATGCCTGTAACAATGATTACGTTATTAAGTTTTACACTTGCGTGATTTCCCGGTTCCTCTTTTCACCCGCTGCTCCGATACAAGGCGCAGGGGGGCGGACGAAAAAATGGATAGACAAAAAACACAACCCACTGCTGTTCATAATATGGGGTAGGAAAACCACGATATTCAAAATAGCTTCCAGTCGTCTCTGAATGGATAAATAGCTCCAGTACGGATAAATACAGATCCCGTATCGTTTTCAAGTGAATCTTGCACCATTCAACCCGTAAAATGATGGCAAATTCAGGTAGCGATTCTGGATGTGAATATCGACCACACACCCTTCTCTCCAAAGTAGACCACAAACGCTCTTTAATATTAAGATCTGCTGACTGTGGTGGACAGCCAGAATGCGATGATTCATTCTCGTGCTCTCGAAACCAATCCTGGGCAATGCGAGTTGTATGAAGAGGTGCCCTGTCGTCTTGAAATACAGCTTCCCCATTGGTGAGCAAACAGATGTACCATGGGATGGTCAGCCAAAATGGTCGAACAATCCAAGAAATGCTGTGACCCTCCGGAATATCCATGGAGACCATGGAATACCACGATACGGCTGCTCAAATCGTCACCAATTTCCCGCCATTTCTTACCCTTGGGATATAAACTGGGACAGGAGTGGGAAACAGTGTAAAACAACATTATCTGACCAAATGTCGTTCTTCTATTACTCCAAAGTTTTATAACATCGAACCGCAATTTCCTATTACGGCGATTTACATCACTGCTGGGCAGTTTTGGAGTTATTGTTCGCCCTATGGAGCTGTCTTCGTGCTGTTTTGGTTCTGACGGTTGTAATATCTGAACACCTACACATACTATTTTAATTGAGCATTAATCAAGTTCGTCGTCAAAGACATATTTTTGTTAATATCATCGGGAAATAGACAGTTTTTATGCATAATTCCTGGGAATTCCTCTTTGTTAAACGGTATTCATGTTGTTCCGTCTGTTTCTTGACTTCTTCTGGTTCTGGCTTCGGAGGATATCATGCGAACGCTATAACGCTGTACTTTTTGTACGAGGTAGGTCAGAAGCACAGGCACCATTTACTATTATCTTTTTCAGCTCACCTTACTAAACGATGTCACAAATATAAGGTAAAAAATACTTTTCCCCTATTCATTTGTAGTAATTGTGACCATGAATGCAGTCAATTGTTATGAACATCTTTGTATTTAGTATCCCATTTTTAAAAAAATGTAGTCGTCCTTGAATAATCAACTGATTCGAATAGGAGAGCGAAACATAAGGAATTAATAACAATGGTTACAAATGGGCTCCACACAGGTACATGCATTGTGATGTAGTAAGAGAGCACTACAGGTCCCGAGTTCGATCTCGGTCCGGCACACAGTTTTAACCTGCCGGGGAATTTCATATCAGCGCACACTCCGCTGCAAAGTGAAAATCTCATTCTGGAAACATCCGCTAGGCTGTGGCTCAGCCATGTCTCCGCAACATCCATTCTTCCAGAAGTGCTAGTTTTGCAATGTTTCACAGAAGAGCTTCTGTGAAGTTTGGAGGGTAGGAGACGCTGCGAGGACAGGTCGTGAGTCGTGCTTGGGTAGCTCGGTTGGTACAGCACCCGCCCACGAAAGGCGAAGGTCCCGAGTTCGAGTCTTGCTCCGGCACACAGTTTTAACCTGCCAGTAAGTTTCAGCACTATAGATCTTTGGTGACGGAATATTTATTATATCAGGTTGTGAGTAATAATCTTTCACTCGCAAAGAACAAATTAATAATCTTTTAAGCTCGATTAAATCTGAAGTAGAACGAAGTCGCACTACGTTTGTATTTAATAACAGTAATTTATTAGTAATTTTATTTCTCGGACGCCACACAGGGTTCGTGTCTGCGAAATTCAGTTCTGCAGTGACTTTTTCAGCTGTCTTTATTTTCCGTCAAAGCCCTCTTCAATGGCCGTCCGTCGTCTATACGGTGTTTGTCTCTTGAAACACCGAACACTTGGGCTACCTTGGTTACTGATGCATTCGCCATACGAGTACCATATTGCGCTCACAATTATACAGAATACAGTTCTGACCACGGCTGACACTGTAACGTATTGAGTATGTTGTACAGGTGCGCAATCTGCAGGCTTGGTTAGCATCTGCATGTATGTGCAAGCACGGATTACTAGCGGTATTTCAAAGTTTTCGTCCAGCCTCTGTACGTTTAGTGATTTCCAGATGTTAATACCCTTGGAAACGCTGACATCAAAGAAATCAAAACATTAGCGCAGTTATCGCGACAGTATTAGACGGTGACGAAAATTGAGGCAGGTCGGGGTCCCGAATACGCATCTAGAGTAAAGGACGAGCAGTCACTTTAACCACTCACATCTGGAGAATCGACTGAATCTTCCAATGACCTCTGACTGGGAGTAATAGGAAACAATATCGGTGACATTCAGCCCTTGAAACGTGTTCGGATCGCCTGATTAAGTAACAGCTGATCTTAAGTTTGGCGCCGGCCGCGGTGGTCTAGCGGTTCAGGCGCTGAGTCCGGAATCGCGCGACTGCTACGGTCGCAGGTTCGAATCCTGCCTCGGGCATGGATGTGTGTGATGTCCTTAGGTTAGTTAAGTAGTTCTAAGTTCTAGGGGACTGATGACCACAGATGTTAAGTCCCATAGTGCTCAGAACCATTTGAACCATTTCTTAAGTTTGGCACACATTCTCAAACATGAGGATGGATGAATTCTGCAGATCTGCGGGGTAGCCGCGTGGTCTTCGGCGCCTTGTCACGGTTCGCGCGGCTCCCCCCGTCGGAGGTTGGAGTCCTCCCTCGGGCATGGGTGTATGTGTTGTCCTTAGCGTAAGTTAGTTTAAGTAGTGTGTAAGGCTAGGGACCCATGACCTCAGCAGTTTGCTCCCATAGGAACTTTTTCCAAATTTCCTAGCACACAAGTATAGTGGCAAAACGGCATTTGAAATCAAGTATTCGTTTTATGAAGAATGTTCGACAAATTGCCAAGGTCTACCAAAATCAGTTTCCATATCTTTGGCTGTAGGTTGCAGAACCACTGTTATTTCCTACATTACAACTCCTAGACTCTTGTTTGGATACAGTATCGGGATATACAGTGTGGAAACCCTTTGAACACCGTTACACCTATACTTATTTTGTTTCTGGGGTAATAGGTCCATGACGAAAAAATGACGGCTTAATGTGCGAATATCTTTCTGTTAGCGAAGTGTTGGTGTGACTGTATTATTTTCCCTCTTTGAGCTGAACTTTTTGCGGTTCTTTCGTTTATTTCTCAATATTATTTTGCTGCGTAATTAGCCCACATATAAGCACGAGGAATGGGATTGTTAGTGAAAATACTTTTCCAGGATTTTTGTGGCTCCGAAAGTGTCTCCTCATATCATCAAGAAGACAGAATCCGCAGGAAGAGGCTCTTACTCCGCTCGCTTAATTACAAATTTTTGCATGTTGCATTCAAGGAAGTAAGCCGAGACATGAGGACGTTTTACCTCCCGGGAACGCGCCAGACGCATATCTTACGTTGCTGCAGCAAGCTATTCACCTTGGAGGCTAGACTTGCGGTAACGTTGACCCTTTTCACCGGACATGGCTCGAGGTAACTACAGACTCTTCCACCTGTTGAAAGAACACCTGCACGAGACTAAGTTTTCGTCGCGTAATGAAGTCATCGAGGTCTCAGGTACGATGTTTGCAAATGTACCGACCAATTCTCCAGCTAGCGGCCGGAAGGCTAAGCGACACCAAAAAAAAAAAAAAAAAGTCCACTTGCACAAGAGAAGGTTACGTTTAGTACACAGGAAACCTGCAATGCTTCATTTTACAACTGCGACAGAGGTGGAGCACGGGGACATACATTCCATCGCTGATTTCGCTCAGTAATCCTTTCGGGACAATAGCTCCGAGAGTGAAACATGATGATATTTAGAAATTAGAATAACTATTATGCACATTAACAACGCTGGAGTCGAGGAAATTTACGTTTCCTCATGATGCCTAACTGGAAGATTATCACCACTTCGTCGAGTAAAGGCAATAGTGATTACTTCTCATAGTTTGATAAATTTAATGAGTAGTTTAATTCAGTGATATTTACTATTTCGTTTTTTGGCTACTGTTTACGTAGTTCAAACAAATGGTGATCCATACACTCTGATCTGTCATTCACGCTGTCTTTGTTTTGATGATTGGAATACTGAGGTGTATTGCAAAGTACAGTAGCTATAGTTATTAATAAATTATTGCCGGTTTCTGCAGATATGAACAAGACGTTTAAGTTGAATAGCTTTCCTCCATTCAGGCGCAGCAGCTAATAAAGATGGCTCGATGCCCTAAGAACGGTTATGTTCTACTATGATTTTTTACACATCAGTCTCTTGCAATAACGCAGGACATTTATGCCGACGTAGTACCATTTTTGTCAAGAGATCAGTGAATGAACTTAAAGCACGAAAAAAACACTGTACTGTCGTTCAGCACGTTCGCGATTGAACGAAATATTACAAGTGAACTTGATTAGGAGCTCTATAAATGCAGGAAAATCAGTGGGGAAACACTGAGAACGTGGAACACAAACGTCGCGTGTTGTTCTGAGTTTCTTCGAAACTTCAAAATATTACGACAAATTAGCAATATGGTAAATACGTAAAACCTTTTCACTTAGTAGTAATTAACAAGTCTTCAGAAATGTGCTTCAACACCGCCATATTTAACTGAATATTAGACTAACCCATTGGGCAATGACTCCTGGGGCGTATTTTGAAGACGTGATTACCTGCATATCCAGATGGCTTAAGAAATGGAACATTCTTAGACAATTAACTTCAGACACAGAGTTACCGCAAAATGTTTCTAGGCGTTGAGCCGTGTCGTGTAAAATTAATGTCGGTGAATGAATAATATTGACGTTTTGGCCACGATTTCTGTTGCTATCTTCTGGGTCTACTAATATATAAACTGTTTTTTTTTTTCGTTTTATTTTATATGAGTCTGACAGTGAAAAACAATGAAGTTGCATTGAGAGACACACTTGCGTAGAAATCCTGCTGAAGAAATTTTCACCGAAAAATACGAGAAAAATTGTCTTGAAGACTCTCATGAAGGAACAGGACAACTTTCAAATCAAAAACTCTAACGAAATGTTGCTAACGTAAAATCACAAATTTTGCGAGGCATATTAAGATTCAAATTACTACCCAAAGACGCCGCGAACGTGATAGACAAAAGATGAGGATTAATGTTTAAAATACGGACAAACTGTGTGTTCAGCTTTAGTGATTACTGCACCTTAATGCCTATACTGTTACGCTAAAATACCACGTAATAACACATCTCTTGAATGATAAATTATTAAAACTAAGTAAGTAATATGTGATTTGTATTTGAAGTATTCACTTGAACCTGATGTAGGTTTGATTTCTATTAAGGAATGACGTTCCATGAAGCGCTAAGGGAATGATTCGATTTGTTCATCACACTAGTTGTACTCGTTTAAGTCATTACAAAAAGCAAGTGCCTCAACATTAAGAGTGCAACTGGTATCCAACTGTTTAGAACAGAGGAGAGAACAGGTAAATGGAAAGAATACAGTGCAGACTTCTACACGGGGGAGGACTTAACGTCATTGAGGAAGAAGTGGGAGGCGGTATGGAAGATTTAGGGAATTCTGTATTAGAGGTTAATAGAGATTTGACAGGCTTGCAATCAAATAAGGACGAAGGAATGGATAATACACTTTCGATATTTCAGAAATCATTGAGGAAAGAGGCGCCGTAGCTACTACTAATGTTGGTAAGCAGAATGTGTGGGTTTAGAGCCACACCATCAGACTTTTGGAAAAATATCATCGACACAATGCTGATGATAGTAAAGGTAGATAATTGCTATCGTACAATCAGCTTAACGGCTCTTTCATTCGAGTTGGCGGCAAGAATAATATACAGAAGAATGTAGAAGAAATGTGAGAATTTGTTAGATGACGATTAGTTTCCAGAATGTTTAGAGCATCAGAGAGGCATTTATAACGTTGCGATTGATAATGTAACCGAGAGTTAAGAAAAATCATGTCATGTTTGTGGAATCTGTCGACCTGTAAAACACGTGCGACAGTGTAAAAAGGTGCAAGATGATGGAAATTCTGAGAAAAATAGGTGTAAGATGTAGGGAAAGATGAATAATATACAATATACACAAGAAAAGAGAAGGAACAATAAGAATACAAGACGAAGAACGAAGTGTTCCGACTAAAATTGGTATAAGGCAAGGTTTTAATCTTTTCACTGTGTACATTAAAGAAGCGATGACGGAAATAAAAGAACGTTTCACGAGTGGGACTAAAATGTAGGGTAAAAGTATGTCATTGATAAGATTCGCTAATGACATTGCTACCCTCAGCGAAAGTGAAGAATAATTACAGGACGAGTTGAGTGGAACGAACAGTCTAATGAGTAGAGAAAGCGGATTGAACATAAACGGAAGAAATACGAAAGTAATGAGCTGTAGCGGAAATGGGATTATCGATAAATTTAAAATCAAAATTGGGAACAATGGAGCAGACGATGTTAAGCATTTCTGCTACCTTGGAAAATAATAACACATGACGAACGAGGCCAAGGGGACATAAAAAGCAGTAGTATAGTGGAAGAGGGTATTCCTGGCCAAGAGAAGTCTGCTAATGTCAAACATTGCCGGTAATTTGAATAAGAAATTTCTGAGACTCTACGTTTGGAGCACAGTTCTGTATTGCAGTCAGTCATGGACTATGGGGAAACCTAAAAAGAAGAGACTCAAAGCGTTTGAGATGTGTTGCAACAGAAGGAAGATGAAAATTACGAGGGAGGTTCTATGTAGAAGTGGCGAGGAAAGAAACTTGAGGAAAACACTGAAAGAAAAAGGGACAGGATACATGTTAAGGTAACGGGGAGTGACTTCCATGGCTCTACAGGACGCAGTAGATGGTAAAAACTGTAGGCGAGGACAGAGACTGGAATAAGTCCAACAAATAAAGTCGGGTACAAGTGCTACTCAGAGAGGCAGGGAAAGAAAACATCGTGCAGTTGCGAATGTTTTCAGTTTCGCGAGACTGTAAAGGACAATCTGCACGGTCGATGGTTAGCGGGAAAGAGTTGGGAGTGAGGCCCAACACGCACAGCTGGCTGGCGCTGTCAGACCTGCCGAGCGCCCTGCAGAACCGCGACGGTCATCGCTTTCGCCGCCAGCTCTCGACCTCCCGCCATGCACTGGAGCAGCGCGTTTTGCATACGCAGCGCGGCCTGGCAATATCCGCTAATACCATTTTTGCGCGCATCACGAGCCGTGGATTACGCAGCCAACAAGCTATCCGCCGCGCCGCGACGAGCATTTACCGTAATCCCAGGATAGGGGGCACCGGCTATGCATCAGCCACAATGAGTGTGCTACGCAGCCATTGTCCACACGCATACGCCACAGTTGCAGTGGCGGCTGCAGCACGTGTCAGGAACACACAGCAGTGCCGAGACAGACAGATCCGTATTGTTCTAAGAACATAACTCACGTGTCACGGAACTTTATGCACATAACATTTTCTTTGCACCTTGGCCACGCTCGCTAGAATGCGCAATGTGTCATTTATCGTCTGAAAAAAAAAGGGAACAGTCTTTAACGCCTCCTGAGTATAATTAATAATTAGAGACAGAGCACAAACTCCGATAATTAGTAGTTAATCACATGTTACACAGATTAGATGAACGATTATTTTATCGAGATGATGCGGAGCAGGCCAGTAGGTCAGTTTACAGGCTAAGTATACAGGGTGTCCCAGCTATCTTGTCCGCCCAAAATATCTCTGGAACAATAACAGCTATTGGAAAACGACTTTCACCGGTATCAATGTAGGGCTAGGGCCCATGAATGTACATATTTGGAAACATTTTAAAACGAAAGCATATGTGTTTTTTAACACAAACTTATGTTTTTTTAAAAGGACCTCCTATATTTTTTCTTCAGCAATCCATAGCATGACAAAGCACATACACAATGGCGTTGATTGCATCGCAATATTCCCATTACATCCCGAGATATTAAGAAGCGAAGTTGACGCTTAAAACACCTGACATGCGCTGCTAGCGCAAGTCCTGAGGCTCAGGCGTGAACCCTATGCTGCCCGTAATCGCGATGTGATTGACATGCGTAATCACACTTCCATACTTATCAAGAGGTCCGAAACGAATAATACGGTCTGCTGCCATACTGCATTAACGTCGTACATTCCAGCAGGTATTTATCCCATAGGCTAGGGGTGATGCGGTTCTGTAACATATCTGTGTACCGCAACGTTAGTCACAAAGTTAACTTCGCTTATCGTTAATCCGTTACTAAACCGGTAATGCCGTTCAACGTTAAAACTTTACTTTACTGTAGATCTAGCGCAAGTGACAGCTAATCATTCACTCGTAATGGTAAAATTCATGTTGATGGTTTTAGTGAAACGAGCAAGTGGACTAAAAGTTTTACCGTTGTTTAGATAAAAATGGTTTGATTTGGGAAGTTCAGGTAGGACATAGAAGATGAATGTAAACATGTTTAACCAATTAGTTTTATTATCACATAATTATCAATGTTATGTTTATCTAATGCGTTAAATGGCAAATTGTTACAAACAAATGTTTCTTAACATCACTGGGTAAAATGGCCCTTTGTAGAAACTTCCACTGTGATACCAGCACTACATACTAAACGTAACGTTCACATCTCATGCTCACAGTGATGCCCACTGGCTTGCATACATAGGGTCACTCTGCGGATGAAGGATGCCCTACTTCGTGCTACTGTTTCCTCTTTGATGGCTGTACAAGCATCAATAATGCGTTGCTTCATGTCCTCTGGTGTTGTTGGTTCATGTTGGTAAACAGCAACCTTCACTGCTCCCCAAAGAAAATAATCCAGCGGTGTAAGGTCCGGTGATCGGGCAGTCCACCTAACTGGGCCACCTCGTCCAATCCACCTACCAGGGAACTTACGGTTCAGTAGTTGTCGTGCTCGTAAGGCGTTATGTGCAGAGCATGGAGGTGTGATTACACATGTCAATCACATCGCGATTACGGGCAGCATGGGGTCCACGCCTGAGCGTCAGGACGTGCGCTAGCAGCGCATGTCGGGTGTTTCAAGCGTCAACTTCGCGTCTCAATATCTCGGGATGTAATGGGAATATTGCGATGCAATCAACGCCATTGTGTATGTGCTTTGTCATGCTATAGATTGCTGAAGATAAAATATAGGAGGTCCATTTAGAAAAACATCAGTTTGTGTTAAATAACACATATGCTTTCGTTTTAGAATGTTTCCAAATATGTACATTCATGGGCCCCAGCCCTACATTGATACCGGTGAAAGTCGTTTTCCAATAGCTGTTATTGGTCCAGAGATATTTTGGGTGGAGAAGATAGCTGGGACACCCTGTATATGATTAGTTTTCATGCAAGTGCTGCACACTTAAAAACTAGTGTCTTTTCATTTCTTGCAGGCTACAATTTTGTAAGTCACACTTCGTGTGTGAAATAGAACAAGTTGTCCACAAGAAATGATTTCAGGTTACTTTCAAAACGTGCTTTGCTAGATGTCAGTGAGCCGTAGTTGTCTCCGGCTCTTCGAAAAGAGCGCCAGGCGGAGTGCTTTCGCTTCGCGTCTAGTGTTTGCGGTGGCGCTTTCGGTTTGGCGCGCTGGTTGGATCGCTACTGCCATCTGGCGGGAGGTGGAGCAAGTGTACGGTCGAGTGACGATCGAGGAGTACGTACTGGGCGGTGACCGAGAGAGGGGGTGGCGCGAGCGGGGCCCTGCTGTTTGGGGTCGTCATCTGCTCGCCAAGTGCTTTGGCCAACCTCTTGGCCAGGGGCGGGCAAACGTTGCACGCGGCTCATGAGCACACAGCGCTGCACGTGTGCTGCTCGCGTGCAGGCGTCGACCGGGGTTGTGGCGACAGCCGGCAGGTTGCGGCAGTGTAGTACCAGGCTAAGCTGTGGACGTTGAAGCGAAGCGACCACTACGTAGTGAACGTTGTATTTCAAGAACCGGAAAATGCAGAGTGAATCAAGGAAACGAAGAAGTGGAGATTTGCTATCTTTTAAAAAGGAATTGCTATCTTTTAAAAAGGAATGGGAGAATCATTTTTTCTTCGTGCAAAAACGTGAAAATTCGAAATGACAGTATTCTCGCTGGTCAGCGGAAGTTTAATATTGAACGCCATTATAATAAATTTCAATATGTTCCCGTACTTAGTGCAATAAAAGAGGAAATTCTCAAGCGATTTGGGGATATATCATACTTATCCTAAGGTTTGAATAGTTCTCGAGACAATTTGCTGTTTCTGTAGATGATATTCATCCCAGTTTGCAAATGGAATTAACAGATCTACACTGTAGATTCTACAGCGTAATTCTCGTATGAGAGTAAGTTCCTTTTGGCAAGACGTGTAATAGATTTTTATCACAACTTTCCACAGCAAGAGTTTCCTCGTCTCCATCGCGAAGCCGCGAAGATAATATGTTTGGCTCGACATACGTTTGCGAGAGATTTTTTTCTGTTATGAGAATTAATAAGTCTCGGTTAAGAGTAAACATCAGTAATGAAAATTTACGTAACTGTTCGCGTTTGTCTGTATGTAGAAATTTTGTTTAGACATTAAATGTATTGTAAACTCCACCTGTGATAATTAAATACAACGTATCGTAGGTAATAGGTACTCTTTCAAACCATGATTTCTTTCAAGCACTCCTACTAACCTTATTCCTTCATTCAATAAAGCAGGCCAGGAAACAAAACGCATTACAGAGGAAGAAGCGGAGAGACGATATGGTGGGGAGGTGACAGAAGCCGGTGGCCAGCTTGCCCCTGTGTGCAAGCAGAACACCTGTTTACTGCACACGTGCAAGTGCACCGCACACGTGCAGGATTCCTGCCCACCCCTGCTCTTGGCTGTCAGGGGCTAAGTCTGCCTTACCCGCATGTACGTGGCTTATGAAGCTTAGAAGCCGCGGTGCAGGAGATCACCCCGTGGGACCGTATGTCTTCTTATCGGCCGTTGAAACCACTGTCAGCGGTTGGATCTGACGAGCATTTGGAAGTGCAACGTGTTCCCGGCGCTGTGGTGGAGTGTGAGGAGTACTGTTTTTATGTAATTAAGTATAAAAGTGGCTTTTCAAGTTCTAGTGAGGTGTATGAATTACTTCACCAATGGTTTTGTTGGGTTCTTCCCACCACAGTTTTCGTTTGCCTGTCCGCGGGAATGTGGTAATTGCTTCTTGGTCGGGCCCTTTCATTCACACCTCGATTTGGTGATTTAGGGTCGGTGTCACGTGTCTTTGTGGTTCGGAGTTTGTGCAGGCACCGCCCTTGCTACATATTCTGGTTTTGGGTAACTCGGAGTAGTGGTGGCTTCTAATGCAAGTTTTGGGGATGATCTGCCGTGGCCCTGTAGACCACCAATAACTATTTCGACTATTGTGATCTGGGCCCCTTTAGACGTGTCACGCCCTCACCGAGCTAAGGAAAATTTTTTTTTTGGGAACTGCCTTTATTGTGAAGGTTTGTGTGCTGGCTTATTCACATTTATCTTGAAACAACTGACAGGTAAGTTATTTAATTGGCAAGAGACAACTACTTTAACTTTAGTACAAACTAGCTACTTAAAAGATTTTTAAGCACAATTCCTTTAAAATCTTGTTGTTAGGAAGTTGTTAACGTCATACCTTGCAATATCCTTTACATAGAGAAAATCTGTCAGCTGTTTAAAAGAGTTTTTCTAAATTGCCTTTTATATATATACAGGGTGAGTCACCTAACATTACCGCTGGATACATTTCGTAAACCACATCAAATACGACGAATCGATTCCACAGACCGAACGTGAGGAGAGGGGCTAGTGTAATTGGTTAATACAAACCATAAAAAATGCACGGAAGTATGTTTTTTAACACAAACCTACGTTTTTTTAAATGGAACCCCGTTAGTTTTGTTACCACATCTGAACATATAAACAAATACGTAATCAGTGCTGTTTGTTGCATTGTAAAATGATAATTACATCCGGAGATATTGTAATCTACAGTTGACGCTTTAGTAACACTCCTCCGCTGTTCGATCGTGTGTATCGGAGAGCACCGAATTACGTAGGGATCCAAAGGGAACGGTGATGGACCTTAGGTACAGAATAGACTGGAACAGCACATTACGTCCACATGCTAAAACATTTTTATTTGTCTTTTTCACTGACGCACATGCACATTACCATGAGGGGTGAGGTACACGTACACACGTGGTTTCCGTTTTCAATTACGGAGTGGAATAGAGTGTGTCCCGACATGTCAGGCCAACAGATGTTCAATGTGGTGGCCATCATTTGCTGCACACAATTGCAATCTCTGGCGTAATGAATGTCGTACACGCCGCAGTACATCTGGTGTAATGTCGCCGCAGGCTGGCCACAATACGTTGTTTCATATCCTCTGGGGTTGTAGGCACATCACGGTACACATTCTCTTTAACGTATCCCACAGAAAGAAGTCCAGACGTGTAAGATCTGGAGAACGGGCTGGCCAATTTGTGCGTCCTCCACGTCCTATGAAACGCCCGTCGAACATTCTGTCAAGGGTCAGCCTAGTGTTAATTGCGGAATGTGCAGGTGCACCATCATGCTGATACCACATACGTCGACGCGTTTCCAGTGGGACATTTTCGAGCAACGTTGGCAGATCATTCTGTAGAAACGCGATTTATGTTGCAGCTGTTTTGGCCCCTGCGATGAAGTGAGGACCAATGAGGTGGTCGCCAATGATTCCGCACCATACATTTACAGTCCACGGTCGCTGTCGCTCTACATGTCTGAGCCAGCGAGGATTGTCCACGGACCAGTAATGCGTATTCCGTAGATTCACTCCCCGTGGTTTGTTAAACCCGCTTCATCGGTAAACAGGTAGAACTGCAACGCATTATCTGTTAATGCCCATTGACAGAATGATTAAAGTCATCACCATGTAATTGCTGATGTAGTGACACATGAAACGGGTGAAAGCGGTGACGATGCAGTATGCGCATGACACTACTTTCACTCAGTCCACCGGCTCTCGCAATGTCCCGTGTACTCATGTGTGGGTTCATGGCAACAGCAGTTAACACACCAACTACACCCGCTTCTCCTGTGACGGGCCTGTTACGGACCCGTTTGCGTGCTACGATCATACCTGTTGCATACAGTTGGCGGTAGATGTTTTGCAATGTGCGGCACGTTGGATGCTCTCTGTCCGGGTACCGTTCTGCATACACCCTGCAGGCTTCAGCTGCATTTCGTCGACACTCACCATAGATGAGTATCATCTCCGCCTTTTCAGAGTTCGAATACACCATGGTCACAGTTCCTACAACACTACACTACCACAGACGTATGGCAACACGGTGTACTACAGTTGGTCTGCGTGCGGAGACGAATGCAGAATAACAATAGCAGCAAGCGCTACATGCGGACACTGCGACATCTATACCAAACCACAACAGTGCACTACAGCCACACTCGTAAACACGGTCGCCATCGTAAACATGTCCCTGCAGATGCTGCGCGCCGACCGTGGCCCGTGTTTGTTACAACACGCAACTGAACGTCGGAGGTTTCAAGCGTCAACTTTAAGTTACAGTATCTCCGGATGTAATTAACAAGCCGGCCGCGGTGGTCTAGCGGTTCTAGGCGCTCAGTCCGGAGCCGCGCGACTGCTACGGTCGCAGGTTCGAATCCTGCCTCGGGCATGGATGTGTGTGATGTCCTTAAGTTAGTTAGGTTTAAGTAGTTCTAAGTTCTAGGGGACTGATGACCATAGATGTTAAGTCCCATAGTGCTCAGAGCCATTTGAACCATTAACATTTTACAATGCAACAAACGGCACTGATTACGTATTTGTTTATATGTTCAGATGTGCTAACAAAACTAACGTGATTCCATTTTAGAAGAAACGTAGGTTTGTGTTAAAAAACATACTTCCGTGCATTTTTGTATGGTTTGTATTAAACAATTACACTAGCCCCTCCCCTCACGTTCGGTCTGTGGAATCTGTTCGTCAGTATTTGATGTGGTTTACGAAATATATCCAGCGGTAACGTTAGGTGACTCACCCTGAATATGTCAAGTTTAAAAAATGGTTCAAATGGCTCTGAGCACTATGGGACTCAACTGCTGAGGTCATTAGTCCCCTAGAACTTAGAACTAGTTAAACCTAACTAACCTAAGGACATCACACACATCGATGCCCGAGGCAGGTTTCGAACCTGCGACCGCAGCGGTCTCGCGGTTCCAGACTGCAGCGCCAGAACCGCGCGGCCACTTTGGCCGGCCTGTCAAGTTTAAAATCTTATTATTGGGAAGTTGTTAACGTCATACCTTGCAATCTCCTTTTCATACAGAAAACTTTTCAGCTATTGGAAATTGGTTTTGAAATTGTTTTTTAAAAAAATGCCATACTTAAAAATGTACTATTGAGAAAGTCTTTTAAAATAAAACGGTATCTTTAGCGATAACGTTTTGGAATAACATGTGTACTTCAGTTGTTGTTTGTGAATCGCCCTAATTGACGGTTCAGTCAGTTATTTTATCTTTTTGGGCAAATAAACAAAGAACTAACTGAATTTTTTTCTGAACTCACATTGGATTTTCTTCAAGTGTTATAGGTACGAGCATCATTATTCTTCTCAATTTATGACGAATTTCATTAGCGAACATATATATTGTGAAGGTGCGCATAAAATACCGAATCCTTTGAAAAGACACTTACAAGGTGATACAAGGAGAAAACCACGTATACTTATTACTCGATTTTGTACAATCAACACTTTCTTTCTAAGTTATGAGTTACGCCGAGAATTATTCCATAACACATTATCGAATGGACGTATCTGAAATATTCTAGGAGACTGAGTCGTTTGTTTTCATGTCTAGCAGTTATGCGAGCAGCATCAGTTGCTACCCTCAACTGTTCGAGCGGGTCAGTAATATTCTTTTCCAAGGTCAAGTTTTTATCATTACATACACTCAAAAATTTGGAGCGTTACATCATGTTTACTTACTTCTGTACATCAGTTATAGCTATCACTCTGCCCGTTGTACAGAACTGAATGCACAGTGTTTTCTCAAAATTAAGGGAGAGTCCTTTTTCAGAGAACCAATTAATAATTTTTTGAGAACATAACTAACAGTTTCTTCCGTTGCTTTATCTGTAATGAGATTTATTATACCACTAGTACCATCTTCAAAAAGTATCAGTTCTGCCGTATGACTGTTAAGCAGATGATCATTCATATGCATAAAAAAATAAGACTGGATCCAAAACTGAACCCGGTGGGACTGCTTCGTGATTCATTTCGTAGCTAAAATTTTCTCTCCTTCCAACATTTTTTGAATTATTCAGCACAACATTTTGCATTGATATTCAACCGAGTTGTTTTAAAAGCAATCGTTTCCACAAAACTAAAGATTTTCTAACAGAGTAATATGGTCCACGCAATCAAGCCCCTTGGAAAGATCATTAAAGAACCAGTTGGTGATATTTTATTATATAAGGCAAGGATACCGAATCAAGTCAAGTTAATCTACTTGGGAAATCCAGAGCCAGATTAGCAACGCGGAGATTTCAAACCCACTGCTCCGTTACGTGAAGCAAGTGTATTAACCAATGCGCAACCTCCCTAGATACTAGTTTCGAACTCGGCGAATAATTCTTCAGGTGCCCTGCAGCGCAAGATTACACATGACACACTACGTTTCTATCCCCCAGATATTCAACAGCAGGAGTATTCAGTAGATAGGTTCTCCATAAATTTACACGCTGAGCTATCTAATCGGTTCACCTCAAATATTTCTACATCTACATCTACGTGATTGTTATTCGCAATAAAGTGCCTGGGATAGGGTTCAATGAACCACCTTCAAGATGTCTCTCTACCGTTCTACTCTCGAACGACGCACGGGAAAAACGAGCATGCAAATTTTTCTGTGCGAGTCCTGATTTCTCTTATTTTATCGTGATGATCATTTCTCCCTATGTAGGTGGGCCCCAACAGAATGTTTTCGCAATCGGAGGAGAAAACTGGTGATTGAAATTTCACGAGGAGATCCCGCCGCAGTTGAATTTACAGCTTTCATATTTGTGTGATTTATCGCGTAATCGAAATCTAGCGGATTTCTTTTAGTATTTACGTGGATATCTTCACACTTTTCTGTATTCAGGGCTAATTGCCACTTTTCGCACCATACAGATATCTTATCTAAATCATTTTGCAATTCGTTTTGGTCATCTGATGACTGTAGAAGACGGTAAATGACAGAATCATCTGCAAACAATCTAAGACGGTTGCTCAGATTGTCTCCTATGTCTTTAATATAGATCAAGAACAATAGAGGGCCTATAACACTTCCTTGGGGAACGCCGGATATTATTTCTGTTTTATTCGATGACTTTCCGTCTATTACTACGAACTGTGACCTTTGACAGGAAATCACGAATCCAGTCTCACAACTGAGGCGACATTCCATAGGCACGCAGTTTGGTTAGAAGACGCTTGTGAGGAACGGTGTTGAAAGCCTTCTGGAAATCTAAAAATATGGAATAAATTTGACATCCACTGTCCATAGCACTCATTACTTCATGAGTATAAAGAGCTAGTTGTGTTTCTCAAGAACGATATTTTCTGAATCCGTGCTGACTACCTGTCAATAAATCGTTTTCTTCGAGGTACTTCATAATGTTCGAATACAGTATACGTTCCAAAACCCTACTGCAAATCGACATTAGTAATATGGACCTCTAATTCAGCGGATTACTCCTACTTCCCTTTTTGGGTATTGGTGTGACTTAAGCACTTTTCCAGTCTTTAGGTAAGGCACTTTCTGTGAGCGAGTGGTTGCATATAATTGCTAAATACGGAGATATTGTATCAGCATACTCTTAGTGGAACCTGAGTCGTATACAATCTGGATCGGAAGCCTTGCTTTCATAAAGTGATTTATATCCATTGTTAAACAGCAACAGCAGTCTCGCAGCGACAACTGGAGTCAGGATGTACTGCAGTCTAGTAAACCAATCTTCGAGTATGCCTGTCCTGTGTGGGGATACGCAGCCAAGACGCACATAGCGCGGCTGCAAAGAACACAAAATAGGGCACTGCGACGGGCATTACACGTCCCTGCCCGATTCCCCACGGCAGACACACACGAAGCCGCGGGAATGAAACTGCTAACAGAAAGATGTCGAGAACTCGCGGCCGCATTTTACCGAACCGCGAGCAACTCGGAAAACCCACTCATAAAAACACTAGGGAACTACCCAAACCACCCCAAATTCAGGAGACCCAAAGCAATCCAGAACTAAACAAAAACACGACATCAAAACACCACTGCACAAAAAGTTAGGCCATAGCAGAAAGTTAGTGGCATGCCCTGCATACCACATAATTCCCCAATCAACTAGAAGGAAATGTCACACGACGGAACCCTTCACCTCAGACATTCTCACATTTGTGAGACAACCATATATGCAAAGAGAGAGAGAGAGAGAGAGCATCCCGACACTTCGCCAGAAGATGATGGGTACGAAACTCATTGAAACGTTGCGACAAGACGACGCCACCACTCGGCTGATAACCCGAGAAGAATTCATCAACTACACAGGTATCTGTAGATAAATAAGTCGCTCCTGTTGGAAGCTCTAAAAAATATACAACAAACGAACGGGGTACTCGCCTTCTTAGCAACAGGTAAAAGCAACGCTGTCCTAAAGTCTACGATTGGTTCGAACACTGCAGAGTTAAGGCATGTTCGCAATCGCGTGGTTTGAATTTGCCTTATTCGGATTACTGAGCTGACTTTCCAAGCCAGTTTTATGGCAACCAACTGTTTAACATAGATTCTGCAACATGGCTGAAATCCACAGTTTTCATGATAACAAATCATTTGTTGGACTGAAAGAAAGAATAAGAGACAAAAAAAATAATTCCAGAAATGCAAGTGCACGCACACATCAACACATGCACACGCGTACGCATGTGCACGCACCACGGACTGACGGATGCAGACTACGATAGTTAGTGCAGTGCTGAATTGGTCACCTGACGCACTATGATTAAAAGTAAGGTGCTCCGTGAGTCGATGAAGCTAAATGAAGCAACTATTTTCTCGGACTTCTGTCCAAGGTCTCTTGTAACTCGTGTAGTCCGGCTAAAATCGTTACGCTATTTGCCATATTATCCGAGAAACGGGCCGTAGCATGAAGCCTGATAGCAGCCTGCCTATGGGTATATTGGTACCGGCGTAATATCCAGAGACAGAGCTTATACTGTATATTGAAACACCCTATGGTTACAGTTTCAATTGAAGTTAGGTGAGTGGCATAGGAGATGTAGTACTTATCTCTAAAGAATCAATATAGTCTTTTATGTTCTGGAACTAGATGCCCGTGAAGCTACTGTCTCTTTTCTCCATTTTTCCACTACCAAACATTTCCTCTTTATGCTTTCCTTAAGCACTGTCGTGTCACACATACATTTAGCTTCAACGATAAGTATACTGTAAATTCCGTTCAGTTCTTTGCTGAAGCATTTTCTTGCGTTCTTCAAGAAATATTTCAATACCTGTGAACTCAAAGATTAGTATACTGTTCCGTCTCCATTATCCGAGTTTTTCAAAGGTTTTCTGTCAATTTTTTTCCCACTGATAGAGAAGGAAATTTAAGGTATAATGTCCCACTGGCGAAGACGTATTTAGAGACGGAGCACGCTCTAGCAGGGGGCTAAAAACCATTCATTTCAGGGTCGCTTCAGGGAGAACAGGGAAAATCAAAATTAGGATGACTAGATGGAGATTTGAACTCTGCGCCAGACCCCCCGCCCCCCCCCCCCCCCCCTTCACCCTCACACTTGTTTCGTTACTGTACATACTGAATGTAACTTCACATTCTGATCACTTTCTAGAGCATGTTATTCACGCTTGTACTGAAGAAGGACAGTGTAGAGGTAGCACAAAAGCAGACAGGAATACTTAAACAGACAGCAGTACGAGTTGGACTGTATGTATCCTTCGAAACAACATTGATAATGCAGGCAACGATACTGCACCATCAACGTTAAGCACAACATACTGAACTTTAAGTATCCAGGAGAAGTCGTGCAGCCATATGACGGGATTAAAGAAGCCAGCAGAGCAATATTAACGATTACTTCATTTAACAAAGATTCTTATGCAAAAAATAATTTTCCAGCAACGGACAAATTCATCATTACGAAACGGTAATTCACACTTTCATCAGAGACGTTAAGTTCAATCAAAGGAAACAAGATATCAAGAAGGTATTAGCAAGTAGAGCAACAGTAAAGTTCAGGCGGAGTTAGAAGAAAAATGACTAATGTTTTGCGGGGACGCACAAAGAACAAGTCCTAGCAGACGACAAGCAACACTATACAGGGTGGTCCATTGATCGTGACCGGGTCAAATATCTCACGAAATAAGCGTCAAAAGGAAAAAACCACAAAGAAGAAACTTGTCTAGCTTGAAGGGGGAAAACAGATCGCACTATGGGTAGCCCGCTAGATGCCGCTGCCATAGGTCAATGTGATAACAAATGCGTTTTTTTTAATAGGAACCCCATTTTTTATTACATATTCTTGTAGTACGTAAAGAAATATGAATGTTTTAGTTGGACAACTTTATTCGCTTTGTAATAGATGGCGCTGTAATAGTCAAGAGCATATGGCTCACAATTTTAGACGAACAGTTGGTATCAGGTAGGTTTTTTAAATTAAAATACAGAACGTAGGTACGTTCGAACATTTTATTTCGGTTGTTCCGATGTGATAGATTTACCTTTGTGAACTTATCATTTCTGAGAACGCATTCTGTTACAGCATGATTACCTGTAAATACAACATTAATGCAATACATGCTCAAACTGATGTCCGTCAACCTCAATGCATTTGGCAATACGTGTAACGACATTCCTCTTAACAGCGAGTAGTTCGCCTTCCGTGATGTCCGCACATGCTTTGACAATGCGCTGAGATGTTGTCAGGCGTTGTTGGTGGATCACGATAGCAAATATCCTTCAACATTCCCCACAGAAAGAAATCCGGGGACGTCACATCCGGTGAAAGTGTGGGCCATGGCATGGTGCTTCGACGACCGATCCACCTGTCATGAAATATGCTATTCAGTATCGCTTCCACCGCACGCGAGCTATGTGCCAGACATCCATCATGTTGGAAGTACATCGCCATTCTGTCATGCAGTGAAACATCTTGTAGTAACATTGGTAGAACATTATGTAGGAAATCAGCATACATTGCACCATTTAGATTGCCGTCGATAAAATGGGGGCCAATTATCCTTCCTCCCATAATGTCGCACCATAGATTAACCCGCCAAGGTCGCTGATGTTCCACTTGTCGCAGCAATCGTGGATTTTCCGTTGCCCAATAGTGCCTGTTATGCCGGTTTATGTTACCGCTGTTGGTGAATGATGCTTCGTCGCTAAATAGAACGCGTGCAAAAAATCTGTCATCGTCCCGTAATTTCTCTTGTGCCCAGTGGCAGAACTGTACACGACGTTCAAAGTCGTCGCCATGCAATTCCTGGTGCATAGAAATATGGTACAGGTGCAATTGATGATGATGTAGCATTGTCAACACCGACGGTTTTGAGATTCCCGATTCTCGCGCAATTTGTCTGCTACTGATGTGCGGATTAGCCGCGACAGCAGCTAAAACACCTACTTGGGCATCATCATTTGTTGCAGGTCGTGGTTGACGTTTCACATGTGGCTGAAGACTTCCTGTTTCCTTAAATAACGTAACTATCCGGTGGACGGTCCGGACACTTGGATGATATCGGCCAGGATACCGAGCAGCATACATATCACACGCCCGTTGGGCATTTTGACCACAATAGCCATACATCAACGCGATATCGACCTTTCCCGCAATTGGAAAACGTTCCATTTTAACACGGGTAATGTATCACGAAGCAAATACCGTCCGCACTGGCGGAATGTTACGTGATACCACGTACTTATACGTTTGTGACTATTACAGCGCCATCTATCGCAAAGCGAAAAAGTGGTCCAACTAGAACATTCATATTTCTTTACGTCATACACGAATATGTAATAAAATGGGGGTTTCTATTTAAAAAAACTCAGTTGATATCCGTTTGATCTATGGCAGCGCCATCTATCTGGCCAACCATACCGCCATCTGGTTTCCCCCTTCAAGCTAGACAAGTTTCGGTCTTTATAGTTTTTTCGTTTAACGCTCATGTAGTGAGATATTTAGCCCGGTCACTATCAATGGACCACCCTGTATATCACTTTCAAAAATTAAAAGAAAAATACTACTGGCTTAGGAAACTGTATGAAGACATAGATGGAACTGGTATAAACAAACAAGAAATTGAAGGCAGAACTGAACAAAGAAACAAAAGAAATTGGAGGGAAGATTTAAATTGAATGTTCGAAATCGACAGGGAGGAAACAGGACAGCAGAGGAGAGGGAGGGGGAGGGGAGGGGGGCCAGGGGTGAGGGGAGGGGAGAGAGGGGGGCAGGAGAGGGGAGGGGGGCGAGTGGGTTGGGAAGTGAACAGATGAAAGAGAACTGGAGAAAGTGTAAAGCTTACTTAGTGGCTTAAATGCGGGCCTTCGCTAGCATGTAACGACAGTGGAAGAAGGAGCAGGAATTCTCCATGCGCATCTCCCGCATAATCAGCCTATTACTTAGAGGTTTCACACAGGGACTCTGGGGGAAGTTGGCTGTGGGGTACGCTGAGGCCGTAACTTGCGGAGATGCGGAGCAAAGTACTTCCAGAAGCTGGGCAGAGCGGCGCTCTTCAGTATCAATAGGGAGGAGGCAGAGAACGGCCTACCTGTGGCCAGGCCGCCTGCACACCACACCGCGCCCCGCACAGGTCCGCCATTAACGGGATTCGCGGCGCCATCTCCGCTTTCCATTAGCGCGCTGGCCCCGTGAAACGCGGGGCAGTCCGCGGCCGTGGCCTGTGCGCCGAAATCTAGATGTAGGCGCGTGCTGCCAGCCGGAAGTCCCCGGACCGCGAGCTCAGCCAGCGTACACACACGGGGCTGCAGGTAGCCAAATCCAGAGCCCTCCGGTAATTCGTTCGGTTGCGCTCGAGCTTTTTGTTTTTGTGTTCTCTTCAACCACCGAGCTGTGCATACGGCTTTTTTCCACTGTGCTCCGCCCAAGGGGATCTCTTTGTTGGCTCTTATCATTTCAAACCGATCACCAACAAACCACTGTCCTTTGCTATTCGGTGTACAACTGTCACTACTCAAAGCAACATAACTTACGAGACTTCAGTATCCGTTTTTAGTAAATGGTGCAACTACTAAATACCAAAACCCTTGAAGCTTTCGTAAGGTTGTGAATTTGGAACGTGAGATGTGAAATTTATTTTGAACAAAACTTAAGATCGAAACGAACTTTCGTTGCATGATGTGTCGCTGACAAGTAACTGCACTAGGAATCTCGAACTATACATTGAAATAATTGCCTCAGTATAAAACATAATTTAACCAAAACAAATACGCAGTGAGACGAGCAGAAGTGTTACTTTTATTTGAAGACAATAATTACACTGAATTTAACGCGATTCATAACTGTCCCCTGGACACTACAATCTGTGGTACACAGTTCTTATTACGGTGTGTGATCACCATGGACAGCAGTGCATGTCCTGTAATGTGATTCCATACTGGCCAAAAGCATGGTGAGAAGTTCTTCTAGTAGGGCGTTCCATTTCTCCAAAAGCGCGGTTGACAATCGCTGGATAGTACACTACTGGCCATTAAAATTGCTACACCACGAAGATGACGTCCTACAGACGTGAAATTTAACCGACAGGAAGAAGATGCTGTGATATGCAAATGATTAGCTTTTCAGAGCATCCACACAAGGTTGGTGCCGGTGGCGACACCTACAACGTGCTGACATGAGGAAAGTTTCCAACCGATATCTCATACACAAACAGCAATGTACCGGCGTTGCCTGGTGAAACGTTGTTGAGATGCCTCGTGTAAGGAGCAGAAATGCGTTTCCGACTTTGATACGGGTCGGATTGTAGCCTATCGCGATTGCGGTTTATCGTATCGCGACATTTCTGCTCGCGTTGGTCGAGATCCAATAACTGTTAGCAGAATATGGAATCGATGGGTTCAGGAGGGTAATACGGAACGCCATGCTGGATCCCAATGGCCTTGTATCACTAGCAGTCGAGATCACACGCATCTTATCCGCATGGCTGTAACGATTCGTGCAGCCACGTCTCGATCCCTGAGTCAACAGATGGGGATGTTTGCAAGACAACAACCATCTGCACGAACAATTCGACGTCGTTTGCAGCAGCATGGACTATCAGCTGGGAGACCATGGCCGCGGTTACATTTGATGCTGCATCACAGACAAGAGCGCGTGCGATGGTGTACTCAACGACGAACCTGGATGCACGAATGGCAAAACGTAATTTTTTCGGATGAATCCAGGTTTTGTTTACAGCGTCATGATGGTCGCATCCGTGTTTGGCGACATCGCGGTGAACAGACATTGGAAGCGTGTATTCGTCATCGCCATACACGGCGTGATGGTATGGGATGCCATTGGTTACACGTCTGGGTCACCTCTTGTTCGCATTGACGGCACTTTGGACAGTGGACGTTACATTTAAGATGTGTTACGATCCGTGGATCTATCCTTCATTCGATACCAGCGAAACCCTACATTTCAGCAGGATAATGCACGACCGCATGTTGCAGGTCCTGTACGGGCCTTTATGAATAAAGAAAATGTTCGACTGCTGCCCTGGCCAGCACATTCTCCAGATCTCTCACAAACTGAAAAAGTCTTGCCAATGGTGGCCGAGCAACTGGCTCGTCACAATACGCTAGTCACTACTCTTGATGAACTGTGGTATCGTGTTGAAGCAGCATGGGCAGCTGCACCTGTACACGCCATCCAAGCTCTGTTTGACTCAATGCCCAGGCGTATCAAGGGCGTTATTACGGCCAGATGTGGTTGTTCTGGGTACTGATTTCTCAGGGTCTATGCACCCAAATTGCGTGGAAATGTACTCACATGTCAGTTCTAGTATAATATATTTGTCCAATGAATACCCGTTTACCATCTGCATTTCTTCAGCGGGTCGCGAAGTGAACAGATGAAAGAGAACTGGAGAAAGTGTAAAGCTTGCTTAATGGTTTAAACGCGGACCTTCGCTTGTATGTAACGACACTGGAAGAAGGAGCAGGAATTCTCCATGCGCATCTCCCGCATAATCAGCCTATTACTTAGAGGTTTCACACAGGTTTGAACACGTAATGCACAAAGGGACATGAGTCGCACAGCTACGGTTCATTCTCATTCATGTTAGAACTTATCGATGTGATGTACCACAGCCACTACATCATGTTAACGTACGAGGTGTGTGAGAAAAGCAATGAGACATTTTATCTACCAAAGTTTATTTTTTTCATGCGTTAATATTCTCTCCTTCGGAGAGTTTCTTCGGTGGCTATATACCGAAAGAGCCTACTTTCTCAGTTTCGGTAACAGCGCTTAAAGACTTGACATGTCGGTCAGATTCTTTTGAATGTTTCCCAGAGTCCTAAAATGACGTCCCTTTATGACATATTTCAATTTCGGTGAAAGAAAAAAGTCGTAAGGAACCAGATCAGGTGCGTAGGGGGACTCAGTTTTGAGCTTTTTCTGCACCATTTTCTCACTGACTTTTCGCAAGCGCAAAACGACGGTCGAAATACGATGTACAGCGTAAGTTTTTAACAGGTCACCCATCATTCTTACTGTTAAACGTCGGTCTGATCTCACACGAGCGCACACACGTTCGACGCTCTCGTAGGTTTTGAAGCTGAAGGTCTTCAACGTGTTACCGGCCTTCCAAAAGTGATTTGTGCCAGGGAGAAGCCTGTGTTCCTCATAATGAATGTTCCTCTACATGGCTGTCTCAACTTTTTGAAGGCCAAAGCTGTGGATTCGCCAAATTTAACACAAAACTTGTCCTCTAAATTCCGCTGATCCATTTTCGTAACACACATCACAACTGCTGTGGCCGCACACTTCGGACATCGTAGCGCCTACTGCACCGGCATCCCAGTTTACATCAAACCATCACGGGATGCCTGTATCAGAGGGTGTATATTCACCAGGAATACCTACGTCGTCTGTGTTATCAAAACGAAGACTTACCGGCGGCCACAACACAACACACCATCAGGTCTCCACCAACGGCAGTCAGGAATCGCTACCCGTTCACAGAGCCTGCAGAACAGCTTCACCAGAGATCGTATCTAGCCTAGGAACTACTTTGCTACGCCAGGCACGTAATCGCAAATACACTCCTGGAAATGGAAAAAAGAACACATTGACACCGGTGTGTCAGACCCACCATACTTGCTCCGGACACTGCGAGAGGGCTGTACAAGCAATGATCACACGCACGGCACAGCGGACACACCAGGAACCGCGGTGTTGGCCGTCGAATGGCGCTAGCTGCGCAGCATTTGTGCACCGCCGCCGTCAATGTCAGCCAGTTTGCCATGGCATACGGAGCTCCATCGCAGTCTTTAACACTGGTAGCAAGCCGCGACAGCGTGGACGTGAACCGTATGTGCAGTTGACGGACTTTGAGCGAGGGCGTATAGTGGGCATGCGGGAGGCCGGGTGGACGTACCGCCGAATTGCTCAACACGTGGGGCGTGAGGTCTCCACAGTACATCGATGTTGTCGCCAGTGGTCGGCGGAAGGTGCACGTGCCCGTCGACCTGGGACCGGACCGCAGCGACGCACGGATGCACGCCAAGACCGTAGGATCCTACGCAGTGCCGTAGGGGACCGCACCGCCACTTCCCAGCAAATTAGGGACACTGTTGCTCCTGGGGTATCGGCGAGGACCATTCTCAACCGTCTCCATGAAGCTGGGCTACGGTCCCGCACACCGTTAGGCCGTCTTCCGCTCACGCCCCAACATCGTGCAGCCCGCCTCCAGTGGTGTCGCGACAGGCGTGAATGGAGGGACGAATGGAGACGTGTCGTCTTCAGCGATGAGAGTCGCTTCTGCCTAGGTGCCAATGATGGCCGTATGCGTGTTTGGCGCCGTGCAGGTGAGCGCCACAATCAGGACTGCATACGACCGAGGCACACAGGGCCAACTCCCGGCATCATGGTGTTGGGAGCGATCTCCTACACTGGCCGTACACCACTGGTGATCGTCGAGGGGACACTGAATAGTGCACGGTACATCCTAACCGTCATCGAACCCATCGTTCTACCATTCCTAGACCGGCAAGGGAGCTTGCTGTTCCAACAGGACAATGCACGTCCGCATGTATCCCGTGCCACCCAACGTGCTCTAGAAGGTGTAAGTCAACTACCCTGGCCAGCAAGATCTCCGGATCTGTCCCCCATTGAGCATCTTTGGGACTGGATGAAGCGTCGTCTCACGCGGTCTGCACGTCCAGCACGAACGCTGGTCCAACTGAGGCGCCAGGTGGAAATGGTATGGCAAGCCGTTCCACAGGACTACATCCAGCATCTCTACGATCGTCTCCATGGGAGAATAGCAGCCTGCATTGCTGCGAAAGGTGGATATACACTGTACTAGTGCCGACATTGTGCATGCTCTGTTGCCTGCGTCTATGTGCCTGTGGTTCTGTCAGTGTGATCATGTGATGTATCTGACCCCAGGAATGTGTCAATAAAGTTTCCCCTTCCTGGGACAATGAATTCACGGTGTTCTTATTTCAATTTCCAGGAGTGTAGTTCTGGCAGATACATCCGCCAACGGGCTTTTTATAAGGTGGCGCACTGCCGTCAAAAGGTAGTTCGACGCACCGCTCGGCAGGATACGGTCAGACGCCTTTTCTAGTTGGCCGATCTCTTGGTTTAGTCGTCGAACCTCTTGACGTTGTAGAACTGCTTGTGTTCGCTCCCCGTGAAGAGACGGGTCTTTATTATTATTATTATTTGGTGTTTTGGATTTGTGTCGATCCGCAGTTTGGATCCAGTCGGTTGGTCTTTTGAATATAGTATTATTGTTTCGTTTTGGTGAGGCCAATAAATTGTTTTCGGACTTGTGCTTTCCTCATTTCTATTCTGCTAGCGCAGATACTTCAAAGAGCACAGATTCCTGATGACGCTCTCAAAACTCACGTGATGGCTGTGTAGAGCTGAAACTCGGACTGATCATCTGGAAGGGATGAACACACCGGTCTACACAAGTAGAACAACACAGACTGGTCAGATCGCTAGCAGTGTTGTCAGTATCATTACTTTTCTCTCTCACCTCGTCCGCTAGTATCACCTAGTGTGGTAACTATATGGTAGTTTCATAGCTAACAGTCTTATAGTTATCACACGAGAACATTCTGGCGTAAATCACCGACATATACTGGCGATGGTACAACACATTCATTATAGTTCTAATATGCCGGCAAATGATGTACTAGTTGTTTAAAAATCGAATGAAAACAAATTTCAACAATAAACACAACAGACTGGAAAAAGAGTTGTAACAAAATACTCTTTGTTGCCTATAATCAAACTAATTACTGCGGCTTTCATTTCAAGTGGAGCCAACGGCTTTACACTTAATCCGTTTGCAACAGTCAGCAGTAGTCCAGTGGTCGAGCGAGTTTCTACTTTGCTTGTATCGTATAGGTTCTATCAAATACGTTAGTTCAAGGTGAAGAGATACTGACTGGCATTGAGATGTCACAGACATAAATGAAAATTGGTTTTTATTACATTGCCACATTCTACACAGCGATGAAAATCAATTTTCAACTTCATTTGAGCAATAGCTCTTTTTTTTAAATCCGACTTTTTAAAGTACTTACGTCTGTTTTAATCGAACAACCAAACTGTTGTCGGGTTAATAAGCAATGCTTGGCGCTGCGTTCACCTCTGTAGCATGGAATGAGTGAGTCATATTCTTCCGTCTACGCTTTACTCCTTGACATCAGAGTAAAAACTGATGTCAAGCAATGTTCTCACCGACAGATTAACTGCTGACGTATGTCACGCTCACAATCTTTGTTTTCTATCGCTATTCCACGGTTCCAGATTTGCATTCTCCTCTTCACTTTTGACGTTTCTCTTAGCACAGAGCCGGCCGGAATGGCCGTGCGGTTCTAGGCGCTACAGTCTGGAACCGAACGACCGCTACGGTCGCAGGTTTGAATCCTGCCTCGGGCATGGGTGTGTGTGATGTCCTTAGGTTAGTTAGGTTAATTAGTTCTAAGTTCTAGGCGACTGATGACCTCAGAAGTTGAGTCGCATCGTGATCAGAGCCATTTTTTTTATTAGCACAGAATCTCTGCCAGTTAGCCCAGTATTAGTAAGATGTGGCTCTCAAATTTTCACTTTGTTGTTCATGTTCGTTTTAGGGTCATATTGATAGTTTCAAAATTATACTTGCGATTGTAACTAGAAAGGAATATCCTGCAGCGTTTGGGCAACGACTGCCAGATCACTTTCAACACATATTCTTAGCTTTCAGAAAGTCCTTTACATTTATCTTTGCTTCGCTCAAAATTTTAATACAGTAAACAAGAAACAAACGAACATAGAGAGTAGCTGATGAGCTTTCCAAAATTTGCACTTGCTGTCCGCGTTTGCTTTTCTAGAGATAGGAATTTTAGTTCCCCAAACGTTTTCTTTAGATTTTATTTAGTGCATATTGCTCGCTGCCCCTTTTTCACGTGATTGAATTTTACGGATGAAATGAATTTCACTACATCTAAATTTCTATAAACTGTTGAAGTAATATAACTGCCAATAACAACTGAGCATTATCTTTCTGAGATGGGCCTATAGCCGCAAACTGTAGTAACGCAGAGAGCACTACACCCACCCGTGAGTAATAATTGTTTTGTTATTTTGTTTTACAACTAACTTCCCGTTGTGAGAATTGCAAAACCACGTTCTAATTGGTACCTGGCATTCGGGTGACACAAAAGTAACGAGGGCGGAAGGGCCTTCTCGGACGCACTGTGCAAGTATCTCTCTTACGAACAAGCCAGGCTCTTCTGATCGTCCATTAACAGTGTTACCATCTTCTCGATAAGAACCGTATCTTGTATTTTCATTGTTTACCTGAAGTGCGACAAGATATGCGATCGACATTAGACAAAGAGTTATTTCATTTTCCCTGTATTTTTAAGAAGCAGAAGAAGTTCAATATCAGCGTTTTCACAAAGATTAGAATATATGTCCCTTAGAATTACATGGCTGTAAAAACAAACTGAATAATCCAGAATGAGGTTTTCACTCTGCAGCGGAGTGTGCGCTGATATGAAACTTCCCTGGTAGATTAAAACTGAATAATGTTAGTGACAATCGAAACGTGTACAGAAAGCAACAATGAGTATCAGTTGCGGAAACCCCTGTTCTTCCACCAAACAAGAAAGAAAAATACGTTAGGTCAGTATCTCAGTCTACAAAATACAAGAGAAGGAAAAAATACTGTGATGCCAGAAGTACGGAAACATCAATCAAGAAACTTCTGTGGCTATAAAAGTAAATTCTGTTGATCTGATTCAATGAGAGTGCTCCAAACGTTCACAAAAGTTATAAAAGTTAAATTTTCGTATTGTGCTTTAAGTCCACAGTAAAAATAATGGCTGCAGCTTACATAGAAAACGTAGAAATGAGCGAAATAAAATTATCAAGGAAAGTTGTTGCACATCAAGTGGATCAATTTCAAAGGTCATAACCTTCTAACCATCTGCAAACCGAATAAAATTTTGTGTAGATTGTCTCTGTTTAACAGAACTAAGCTGTTCAAAATTTGAACTAAAGACACTACAAACTGAAGGTTTTAAGAGGATTTCAGTGGTGGTGCACAACAGCCCGTACAAGCTCACCACAATTTTGGCCAAATCTGAGAGAGCTTAAAATTGAATCTACTGGTAAAAAAGTGAAATATTTGGTTACACACCTTTTTGTCATCTACGCACTTCAATTCAACGCTTTATCATTCCACGCCTTCAGTCACGTTGCCTGATGTTACACTTGGGGTAGAATCCATAGTGACAATTTTTCAACCATTTTGTGTTTTGAATAACAAAGTCTACGGATTGATCTGTAGTATTTCCGGATAGAAGCTATTTTTATCAATTGTACCCAATTACAGTCTTTAATTGTGGGTATTTTAGAATCTATTTACCTGTGAACTTGACATAACTTTTTGCAAAATTTTATGTTGACGTCATATTGCTAAATGTCTTCATTTTTATATCACTGATGCATTCACAAAGTCGTTTCAGAACTGTCGTATTTGTTTCTTCCAGCTTGAACTTCATGTCACATGAAAATTGTGCGCGACAAAGCATTGAAATTCTAAAAGTATATTGCGCACAAGAAGTTGTGCACCTCACCACGTATTTCCCTTGAATTACTACACTGGTGTGCCAATCTTGAGGACGAAAGTAACTTCCGCTTTATGCGTCACTGCCAACTCGATGAAACTACGACCATACAGAAGGGTAACTGAAAGAAATGTGCATTGAGACGAACAAAAATGACACTTTTTATTCAGAGACAATAATTACACTAGATAATTTACGATATTACAAAAGCGGGAAATGATTCTTAACAGGGACTGCGATCACCACAGACGGCAACGCATGTTCTGCCAAATACATCCACGCTGGCTAAAAGGCTGGTATGGAATTTAAGTCGGAGGAAGACGCACGCCAGTCCTTTCGCTGAATATCCTCTCGTTCCAAGGGCTCCTCCTTTTCTTCTCCTCCTTCTCCTTCTTCTTCTTCTTCTTCTTCTTCTTCTTCTTCTTCCTCCTCCTTCTCCTCCACCTACACAATTCTATGCGATCGCGTATTGTCATCTACGAAGGGCAGAATGCAAGCCCGAAAATACGCACTTGTGGAAGGAGAACAGCGTCACAACATCGTTCACCAGTGAGTGTACGGTGCTGAAAGATTTGGATGTCAGTACGCCCACGCAACACCATGCTTCCCCATACAGTAACACGTGGATCACCAAAAAAGTTCATTTTTGAGAATGTTCCCTGGTGCATTACGCACACACACATGCAAGAGGCTGGACCTGACGATGGTTCCTGTTACCATGACGCCAGAAGTACCGCGGCTGTGCGTCTCCGAAACGTTGGAAGAATGCGACTTCTCCCGCCATACTCGCTGACGATGGTAGTCCGGGACAGTGGAGAACCATGATTCATCACTAAACACAATGTGGAGCCAATCACTAGCAGTCCATGCTTCCCAGCACGGCACCACTCCAACGCAGCCCACATTGTCCTGGGTGCATTACGAAAACTCATAAGGCGACAGGTGGGACATGTTACTGTCACCCTGTATCACGAAGGAAGAGACCAAACAGCAAGGTCATCGGTCTCATCGGATTAGGGAAGGATGGGGAAGGAAGTCGGCCCTTTCAAAGGAACCATCCCGGCATTTGCCTGGAGCGATTTAGGGAAATCATGGAAAACCTAAATCAGGATGGCCGGACGCGGGATTGAACCATCGTCCTCCCGAATGCGAGACCAGTGTGCTAACCACTGCGCCACCTCGCTCGGTTCTATATCATGATAACACCGTAATACACGCTGAATGGAATGCAAAGCCAATCAGCAGCAGTCCATGCTTCCAATCTCGCTACCACTCCAAACGCAGCCTATGTATTCCTGGGTGCATTACGTAGTCTCATGTGTCGAGAGGTGGGACCCGTTGTTGTCTCCCCATATCATAGTAGCATGGCTGTGCGTCTCCAAAACGTTGGAAGAATGCGGCTTATCCTGCCATACTCGGTGACGATGGTAACCCAGAGTAGTGCAGAACTGTCATTCATCGCTGAACACAATGCAAAGCCAATCACAAGCAGTCCATGCTTCCCAACACGGCGCCACTCAAAACGAAGCCTACATATGGCTTGTTAATTCCCAATTCCTTCTGGTCCTACTGGCCGACAATTGGTGCAGGATGGCATAGAAAATTGCGGGACTCCCACTCCTTGTTCTTGGATAGCAGGCATTGATGTGACGAGGTTACAATGTGTTTGGTGCAATATGCAGCAGTCCTCTTTTGTGATCATCAGATATGTTCACATTCCCATATAATCCAGCATCGGATCACACAAATGTGTATATTGCCCAATTCAACCAGACGGCTAAATGGGGACAGGCTAAATGTAGACGCACATTGTGGCCCCTTTCAAACTGTGCCATGTGCTGATAACGCGGTCTCATACGAGTACGCTGTATATCCACTTCTTTCACAGTGATCACTCAACATTTGCCGATCTTCAGGCCCCTTGTATATCCTACCAGGCCTGATAAAAATAATAAACACGAACAACGCTAATGCGGTCTGGTGCACCTGTCACAGAGAATTGCTGCTTAGGGCATCATTTGGGTACCCGCCGGTGGTATGCACGCGCACAGAGTTACACTGATATCCGACCATGCCCTAGGGGGCTTTACTTTTATTGTCAGGTAGCGTATTCGATTAGCGGTAGTCGCATTTAGCGTCCGTGCTCCTCCACCTTCGTCCCATCCAACTAACTATGCTGTCAAATACTGGCCGTCTGATATTAACCGAGCGCCGTGTCATCCTCCATATGGCATCACTTGGATGCGGTACGGACAGCCGTGGGTTCGACCTGTCGCTCTCTCTCTGCCTCCGCCAGTCTTCCAGACAATGAACCCGCTACTTTTCAAAAAATGGTTCAAATGGCTCTGAGCAGTATGGGACTTAACATCTGAGGTCATCAGCCCCCTAGAACTTAGAACTACTTAAACCTAACTAACCTAAGGACATCACACACATCCATGCCCGAGGCAGGATTCGAACCTGTGACCGTAGCGGTCGCGCGGTTCCAGGCTGAAGCGGCTGGAACCGCTCGGCCACTACGGCCAGCCGCTACTTTTCAACTGGAAACAGCTGCTTACGAATCATGTGCATCCTCAGACGGCCTCACTAGCTTCCGCGCACCTCTTGCAGCTACACCAACAAGGAAAAGTCGCTTTCAGTAACTGGAATTGCGTCCTGGACCGCCACATAGCTTTGATCGCTCAGCTGTGGAGGCGGCGGCTCATCCTTCGTTGCATCTATCACTAAAAATTTTTCTCAACTTCTTTTTCGATTTGGCTCAAAACTAACCTACCTGCGGTAAGCTGCTCGTCCAGCGTCACCCAGTTCATCTGCTTTGGTGAAACTGGTCATAATGTAAAAAAAAAGGAAAGAAATCCGTCCTTCAGTAATACCGTATGATCTACAGATCTTCACTAAAGCGAGCAAACTGCATTCTTTTCTGTCAAGGTTCTAAGGGCGCTCATAAGCTGAAAATCAAAGAGAAAAAGAAAAAAAAGCCAGCACAATGGACCAACGGACATCACGCTAATAACGTATAACACCGCCTCGAGCCATAATAACGGTCTGAATAAGTTGAGGAAGAGAATCCAAAAATTTCTTCAGCTATGCCTTATCTAGCTGAAGCCATGAACCTTGCTGTTGGGAGGCTTGCGTGCCTCAGCGATACAGATAGCCGTACAGTAGGTGCAACCACAACGTATCTGTCGAGAGGCCAGACAAACGTGTGGTTCCTGAAGAGGGGCAGTAGCCTTTTTAGTAGTTCCAGGGGCAACAGTCTGGATGATTGACTGATCTGGCCTTGTAACACTAACCAAAACGGCCTTGCTGTGCTGGTACTGCGAACAGCTGAAAGCAAGAGGAAACTACAGCCGTAATTTTTCTCGAGGGCATGCAGCTTTACTGTATGGGTAAATGATGATGGCGTCGTCTGGCTTAAAATATTCCGGAAATAAAATAGTTCCCCATTCGGATCTCCCGGCGGGGACTACTCAGGAAGACATCGTTAGCAGGAGAACGAAAACTGGCGTTCTACAGATCGGAGCATGGAACGTCAGATCCCTTAATCGGGCAGGTAGGTTAGAAAATTTAAAAAGGGAATTGGATAGGTTAAAGTTAGATATAGTGGGAATTAGTGACGTTCGGTGGCAGGAGGAACAAGACTTCTTGGTTTGGTTTAAGAATCACGGAAGAAGGCTGTATACGTGGAAGAGGCCTGGAGACACTGGAAGATTTCAGATAGCTTATATAATGGTTAGACACAATTTCAGGAACAAGGTTTTAAATTATAAGACACATCCAGGGGCAGATGTGGACTCTGACCACAATTTATTGGTTATGAACTGTAGATTAAAACTGAAGAAACTGCAAAAAGGTGGCATTTTAAGGAGATGGGACATGGATAAACTGAAAGAACCAGAGGTTCTAGAGAATTTCAGAGAGAGCATTAGGGAACGATTGACAAGAACGGAGGAAAGAAATACAATAGAAGAAGATTGGGTAGCTTTGAGATATGAAGTAGTGAAGGCAGCATCGGATCAAGTAGGTAAAAAGACGAGGGCTAGCAGAAATTCTTGGGTAACAGAAGTTATTGAATTTAATTTATGAAAGGAGAAAATTTAAATATGCAGTAAATAAAGCAGGCAAAAAGGAATACAAACGTCTCAAAAATGAGATCAAAAGAAAGTGCAAAATGGTTAAGAAGGGATGGCTAGAGGACAAATGTAAGGATGTAGAGGCATATATCACTAGGGGTAAAATAGATACAGCCTACAGGAAAATTAAGGAGACCTTTGGAAAAAAGAGAACCACCTGTATGAATATCAAGAGATCATGTGGAAAACCGGCTCTAAGCAAAGAAGGGAAAGCAGAAAGGTGGAACGCGTATATAGAGGGTCTATATTAGGGCGATGTACTTGAGGGTAGTATTATGGAAATGGAACAGGTCGTAGTTGAAATGGGAGATATGATACTGCGTGAAGAATTTGACAGAGCACTGAAAGATCTAAGTTAAAACAAGGCCTCGGGAGTAGACTCCATTAGAACTACTGATAGCCTTGGGAGAGCCAACCATGACAAAACTCTTCCATCTGGTGAGCAAGATGCATGAGACAAACGAAATACCCTCAGATTTCAAGAAGAATATAATAATTCCAATCCCAAAGGAAGCAGGTGTTGACAGATGTGAAAATTACCGGACTATTAGTTTAATAAGTCACAGCTGCATTATACTGACGCGAATTCTGTACAGACGAATGGAAAAACTGGTAGAAGCGGACCTCGGGGAAGATCAGTTTGGATTCCGCAGAAATGTTGAAACACGTACGTAACACTGACCCTACGACTTTTCTCAGAACATAGATTAAGGAAAGGCAAACCTAATTTTCTAGCTTTTATAGACTTAGAGAAAGTTTTTGACAATGTTGACTGGAATACTCTCTTTCAAACCAGATGGCAATTATGAGTCGAGAGGCGTGAAAGGGAAGTACTGGTTGGGAACGGAGTGAGACAGGGTCGTACTCTATCCCCGTCTTATTCAATCTGTATATCGAGCAAGCAGTTCTCGTTCTTAAATACCGGATGAATGTAGTCTGGGTAACATGCGCGCCGTGAGTTACATTACCTCAAGCCATAGGAGCAGTTTCTAACTTTTAATACATCACTGTTATGCCTTTGGCGTAACAATACACCTCTTAATGAGTAGATTATGGTAGCATTTTGAATTTTTAACTTCTGTCAACAGTCTTATATATTAGTTGCGCCTGGAAGCCGTCCAATAGGCAACCTGCAACAGAAACGGTGGACCGTGTTAGCCTTTTAGCAGTATACATGGGCGCTGACAGCGGCACCAGAAACTTAAAATTTCTGTGTAATAGACCTCGGCAGGCAGTGCCGTTAAGAGAGAATTGCCTTCCCAGGTACTGCCACCGCTCAGATAGCAGACAGAGCTCGCTCCTTAAGGCCTGCTGGTGATGGAGTCTGTCCTCTGATCAGGTCGCAACCCCTCACGCTCCCTACCGCCTGCTTCGTTAACGAAACGACTTCGCTTCCCCCCTTTATTACCAATCATAATTTATATCGCCTGGATGCAGCGGAGCAAGGGTAAAAAAGGCAGATGTGCCGTAAAAATGTAATTACGCGTTCGCTTAAAGATGAAATCTCTGAAGGAAATTGAAATCTTTACGTCGAGAAGCTTCGCGCTATAGCGTAGCGGTCGTAACGTGCTGCATTCTTTGACGAAAATCGAAGTATTTGTGTGCTGTAAGTATATTTTTACGGGAGTTGTTTCATCCTACCTTCTGGCTATCTCTCAGCACGAAGAACTGGCGAAAAGAAGAAAATTTAGTTGCGTTGAATGTCACATAAAAAAGTTCCGCTCATTAATAATCAAGTGGTGCATGTTTTGGTAATGCTTCACCCTTTAAAAAAACTTAGCATTTACGGCAAAAAATGGGACTGAAATAACAGGATTATTATAAGATTTTTCTTCTCATTACCATTGATCAGAACGGAAAACTAAAACAGTGAACATGTTCAAGTATTGCAAGGTAGGGAGGGAGCCGTTGCATAAGTTATCGAATATGGAATTCAGGAAACGTAAGTCGCTTTATTCATTCCAATGTTCACAGAAAACGCTGCATTAAACTACTGTATCTGACAATACCGGGTGATTATTATCAAATTTCCCCTATTTAATACTTTATCACACGGATACTAATTACCATACGAGACTTGGTAGCATTAATGTGAAGAGCATAGGGTGCAGGATTTCCAGGCGTCACAGCGCCACCGTCCAATTCCAACTTTTGGTACCATGTGCTGTGATCAGTCATCGTGATTCGCAGTCTCACACTCCTGACCTGTCGCGGTGCACTTGTTGACGTGTCATCATGAGCCTGGGCAAAAGGAGCAGGGCATTATTGGCGAAGCTCTATTACCAAGGCAGCAGTAATACTTCAGCTGCACTTCGAGAATATCTCCGGCTGAAAGGATTATGAAAGGGTCCTCTTTCCCCACCTGCTGTGAGGAGCATGATGAAGAAGTCTGAATCCACTGGAGAACTGGGTATCGCTCCCGGAAGAAGCCGACTACCGGTTGCTACACATGTGGTTCATGAAATCGCTGTTGTTATGGAAGACAAAGCTGCGCGCAATTCTTGATCGTCAGGCAGTGCGCTTGCTGTGTCACGACAGTTGAACATCCCGTGGTCCACCGTGGTGCTTCGAGCTACACTGCTGGCCACCGTAAATGCAACACCCTGAAGGAAGTATCCGAATCAAGTGAAATTTACACCATGAGTTTGCGGCGATGAGATATGCAACTGATTAGAATTTCAGCGCAGACGCACATCACGCGCTCCTGTGGCGCCACCTCATAGCGCCATTTAAGGCTTGGCGATTTCGACACGTGTGTTTACCTTGTGGTTGTTTCACAAGACGATCAGTTATGCCTCGTAGAAGACAGCGAACATCTTTTGATCAAGTATCCGAGTTCGACAGAGGAAGGATAGTGGATTACCTAGATTGTGGGATATCATACAGAGAAATCGCTGGTCGTTTTGGACGAAACCAAACAACTGTAATGCGGATATGTGACCGTTGGATGCGGGAGGGTACGACGGACCGACGTGGTCGATCGCATTCACCTCGGTGCACCACTGCACGTGCTGATAGGCAAATTGTGCGCATGGCAGTGACGGATCGCTCAGTGACATCCCGAACCATAGCACAGCACATTGCGTCTGTAACGCATCATCCAGTGTCTGCGCGTACCATTCGACGCCGTTTACAGCAGAGTGGTCTGTCCGCAAGACGTCCATTGCTTCGTCTACCATTGACGCAGAACCACAGACGTCTCCGTCGCCAATGGTGTGATGACAGACGGATGTGGACGGCAGAATGGAATGACGTTGTCTTTACTGACGAGGCACGCTTCTGTCTGCAGCACCACGATGGTCGGATTCGAGTGCGGAGACACCGTGGAGAGAGGATGCTGGACAGCTGCATTATGCACCGCCACACTGGTCTTGCACCGGGTATTATGGTATGGGGCGGTACTGGATATTACTCTCGCACGCCTCTAGCACGCATTGCCGGTACTTTAAATAGCCGGCGCTACATATCCGAGGTGCTGGAGCCAGTTGTCCTTCCTTACCTTCAGGGCTCGGCCACATCCATATTTCAACAGGATAATGCGCGACCACACGTGGCACGCATTGTCCAAAGGTTCTTCGCCAATAACCAGATTGAATTGCTTCCCTGGCCGGCTCGCTCTCCGGATCTTTCGCCGATAGAAAACATGTGGTCCATGGTTGCTCAACGAGTGACCCAGATTACATCGCCAGCTGCCACACCAGATGATCTTTGGCAACGTGTGGAAGCTGCTTGGGCTGCTGTACCCCAGGAACACATCCAACGTCTCTTTGACTCAATGCCGAGACGTGTGGCAGCGGTGATCTCCAACAATGGCGGCTACTCTGGCTACCGATTCTGGCAGGAACCACATGTCACAGACGTCTGTAAACGTAATCATTTGATACTTGGTCAACATGTTACCTACAAAATAAATTTTGTTGTGCTACCTCTTGTCTTTCTTGGTGTTGCATTTACGGTGGCCAGCAGTGTATTATCAAATGGTGTCCGTACAAGATCCATATCGCACAGAAGCTTGCGCGACATGTTGGCTTCGCTCTTCACTTTCTCGCATGGACTGAAATTGATGAGGGCTGGCCCTAGACCAACCTATGGAAAGGTGAAGCTCATTTTCCTCTGACGGGTGAGGTGAACACGCAAAATTGACGATCGTGGGGATCTTCACCTCCAGTCACTGTGAATGAAGTTCATCTGTACTGTGAACGTGTGACCAATAGTGTGGCTTCACGGCTACGTTCATCATTGCCCCATTCTTTTTTGGACAGGTTGGCGCTCAGAGACCAAAGAGGTGCAGTGAGACTGGCCAGCGTTACGGCGATATGCTTCGCCAGCATGTCATACTCCTCCTACAGGAGAGAGGCGCACTGGACTCAACAGTTTTCATGCAAGATGGGACCACACCGCACATCACTCTTGATGTGCACTTGCTTCTCCGAAACGCATTTGGAAACAATCAAATTATGGTATCACCCGATCGTTTCCAGATGCTTGGCCGGCACGATTACCTGACCTCATTCCCTGTGATTTCTGGTTTTGGGGCTACCTGAAGAACATGATTTACCAGGGGAGCATTCACGCATACGCTGATCTGAAGCGCAGCATATTAAGAGAGGTAGCCAGCGTACCTACAAACATGCTTCGTTCTGCTGCACAGAATTCAATTCTGCGCTTTCAGACTTTGTTGAACACTGACGGGCGCCGTATTGAGCCTGTTATGTAGGAATAATGGTAACGGTCTGTAATGGTAGCAGCACATTAAAAGCGCTTCAACTGAATTGATTTTGGACTATTTCTCTTCCCCATGTCTTTGACATTAATTCTACCAATTTTGGTACTTGTTCGATAACTAGTTTCTGGTTTACAGCGTATCAAATAGGGAAAGTTTAATTACAGGGCTATTACAAATGATTGAAGCGATTTCATAAATTCACTGTCGCTCCATTCATTGACATATGGTGACGACACACTACAGTTACGTAGAAAAACTCATAAAGTTTTGTTCGGCTGAAGCCGCACTTCAGGTTTCTGCCGTCAGAGCGCTCGAGAGCGCAGTGAGACAAAATCGCGACAGGAGCCGAGAAAGCGTATGTCGTGCTTGAAATGCACTCACATCAGTCAGTCATAACAGTGCAACGACACTTCAGGACGAAGTTCAACAAAGATCCACCAACTGCTAACTCCATTCGGCGATGGTATGCGCAGTTTGAAGCTTCTGGATGCCTCTGTAAGGGGAAATCAAGGGGTCGGCCTGCACTGAGCGAAGAAACGGTTGAACGCGTGCGGGCAAGTTTCACGCGTAGCCCGCGGAAAATTGGCTCATGCCACAAATGGAGACCGACAGCGCCGACTTCATCTTTCAACAGGATGGTGCTCCACCGCACTTCCATCATGATGTTCGGCATTTCTTAAACAGGAGATTGGAACACCGATGGATCGGTCGTGGTGGAGATCATGATCAGCAATTCATGTCATGGCCTCCACGCTCTCCCTACTTAACCCCATGCGATTTCTTTCTGTGGGGTTATGTGAAAGATTCAGAGTTTAAACCTCCTCTACCAGGAAACGTGCCAGAACTGCGAGCTCGCATCAACGATGCTTTCGAACTCATTGATGGGGACATGCTGCGCCGAGTGTGGGAGAAACTTGATTATCGGCTTGATGTCTGCCGAATCACTAAAGGGGCACATATCGAACATTTGTGAATGCCTAAAAAAACTTTTTGAGTTTTTGTATGTTTGTGCAAAGCATTTTGAAAATATCTCAAATAATAAAGTTATTGTAGAGCTGTGAAATCGCTTCAATCATTTGTAATAACCCTGTACAACCACCCGGTACATATGCGGAAACAATGGAGTTCAAGCTTGATCCGACGTATATGAAGTCTGACGTGAAATCGCTGGTCCAGATTTGTGCACGTTCACTGTTGTTCAAAGAAGGTTCTATTTGGGTCAGTAAATTTCTCTATAGATATAGATCTCTCCTCGAAGTACTTCTGCATGTTCTCTTTCATGAGGTTGCGTTGGAACTCTCAAGCTTTTTGTTTAAGGCGGAGCGCAAGAAAACGTATGTAGTAAAATGTACCTGCACTGACGGGCAACTACAATGTCTGCGGTATAATAGGCGTTCGGCTGACTTGGACTGCTTTAATATGACCCGAACGCAAAAATTACGCTATGCTACAGATCAGTTTGTTATTCTTCTATACTACCCAATGTAGGTAAAAAACAGTTATGTTAACTAGTAATGGAGTTAACGTAGGTACCGTCGGTACGAAACAGGCTGGCTGTGGTACCTGGCGGTAAACACTCGTCAGAGCAAGGCGCCGCCACGTGTTCTGCCAATTGATATACGGGCTAGGTAGGGAATCAAATTCAGGGTCGGATACTAAACCCTCAGCCCCTTGAATCGGCTCGTAGGACCGAAAACGGCCCGGATTATGCCGATTTCGCCGTCGTCGAGGAAGGTGAGAGACAGAGAGAGAGAGAGAGAGAGAGAGAGAGAGAGAGAGAGATGCAGGAATTCCCGCTAAACGGTCCCGTGGTAGATTCCAAGGCGTCTGTGGGGGTTCGCCTGACCGACGAAGTCCGGCGAGCAGCTTGGGCCAGCCTGTGACGATGTGACGTTGGTGACCGCAATAGTCAGTCAACAGACACCAAACACCAGGAAAAGTCAAACAAGTAATGTCCGAGTGTGGACATAATTTTTGCACCACTTCATACGATCAGGGTCAGTTATCGGACTTGGCGTGAGGTGAAGAACGAAACGACTTAAACAGACCTCTCATCTTTCGTTTGCCTCGCCGAAAGAAGTGAATGGCGGAAGGGGAGGTGAATAAACCGCAGTCATCGATTGTTATTGGCTTTGCAGAAGCTGTAACAGCTGTGTCTGCTGTTGTTGGTGGAATTCCCACTGTTTTTATTGCTGTTGCTGCAGCTGTTGTTGCCGCCACAAGTTTAGAAACTCGGGCTCCATGCGTGGCTGTAATAATTGCACAGTGAGGAAGTTCTCGTCGTTACTTTTCTATACCACTCTGTGTACGACGAACACGGTTCATGGTAACTAGAACTGGTGATAACGTAGCGGAACGAAACGGGTGCTTCTAAATATAAATCACGAGGAGGATATCACGAAGTGAACGAATAACCAAAACACGTCCGGAGTGTAGCAAAGTCGCCTTAGAGTGTCCAACAATGCGGATACCAATCTAAACCAAAAACGTACATAGGGCGAGGTCAAAATTCTACAATTCAATGGCGCGTAGCTAAAAGACTCCAGTGACTAGCCGGACTGCGTTATTTGGCAGCAAAAAATTGTCTGTGGGCGGCGTCACCTCACGTGTTGCCGCGGCTACTGCGCCTCGTTCGGACGCAAGCCGTAGCCATAGCCCGTAGCCCGAGTATCTCTCACGTGTTCCCCCTATTCGGGCTACACGGGGAATTCGAATCACGGTCCAATACTAAAGTTACCACAGTCTTTTTTTTGACATTCACATTCGTTGCTTTTGCCAACTTACAACCAAATATCACCGTCCAACCTAACCTCGACCTTGGGCTGTGATCCATATCAGTCTGTCACCACAACCCAAGTGACCGATTTCAGCCAAACAACACGTGTACTGTTCTCATTTTAACAACTCACACTCCACTGTGACTCAGTCCAACGATTTTGGCTTCATGGCACATCCACCTTCACAGCTGAGTTCCATTCTGGGTACTGCCAGGGATTTTTCATTTGGTGACCGAGCGAGGTGGCGCAGTGGTTAGACACTGGACTCGCATTCGGAAGGGCAACGGTTCAACCCCGCGTCCGGCCATCCTGATTTAGGTTTTCCGTGATTTCTCTCAATCGCTCCAGACAAATGCTGGGATGGTTCCTTTGAAAGGGCACGGCCGACTTTCTTCCCCATCCTTCCCTAACCCGATGAGACCGATGACCTCACTGTCTGGTCTCATTCACCAAAACAACCCCCCAACCCCTTTTCATTTGGTGGAAGGACTGTAATGGTTTCCATTTAGCATCGTGATACCAACTGAGGAGCTACCTGAATCGGGAGTGACGGCTCCAAGGTCTGCATAGCTGCCAACAGCCGGGAGTGTGGTGTCCCGACTGGCCCATCTGAAGCGAGAACGGCGGAGCTTTTTCTTATTTTGCTTTGACACAGGGTGAAAAAATTGGTTGACATTTCGAAAAATTGTCGCTCAAAAGCTCGTCACTACTGAACCCAACTCTTCTCATCGGATTAATGCCAGGAGAAATTGTAGACCATCCCATTCGATTGATTCCTGCCTCCAGAAAGAAGGTACACTATGTGATCAAATGTATCCGAACACTTACTTGTGGACATCAGTATGGAGTGTGTCCAAGGCGGACTGAACCGTGTTGGTCACACTTGTAGTGCCTTGTCTGGATCTCTGTGGAGGAATGACAACCCATTATTCCTCGAGAGCCGAAACCAGAGATGGCAGTGGTATTGGAAGTCAGGGCGTCTGGAGCGAACGTTCTAACTCATTCCAAAGGTGTTCCACTGGGTTCAAGTCTGGCAGGCCAGTCCAGTTCGGGAATGTAACAGTGAGCTTCCGGGTATCCAGGGGATTCGTCTTTTTTCATGTTCTGCACAATATTTTGACGACGAACCCAGCCGTCTTTTTCAGGTGTTGCAGGTTTTGTAGTTATGTGTACTCTTTGCCGGGACACCAACTTACTAGACTGTGAGTCATTGTTGGTCTCAGTCCACTGCGCCCTTTGATACTCTTTTGTTTCACGGAGCACGCACTGATACTCCCTGAAACGCAGATTCCCTCAGAGTTTTCCATCTCTGATGGGTCTAATGGTCGGCGAGATTTTAATAAATTGACTGCCAGACCCCAAGCGGTATTTAAAATGAAACATTCATCCATATTTATTAGGTTTTCTAACAACTTTATTTCGATAGACTCCTTAATTATGCTGCGCTAGGAACTCGGCATGCTGGTCTCATCGTACTTCGTTCCTTGATTACATTCGATGCAGTTGCTTTGCTTGGTCATTGTAGTCGGGTGTGTAAGTGATGTTCCTTGCATCTCTCTTCTAGTGTTCTGATAGTCTGCCCAACGTAAGACACGCCACACTTGCATGAAATGCATTATTGTGCTCAGTCCGTTGCCTTACAAATACTACTTTATGACAGGGTATATTGTCACACTGATACAAACTGTTCCTCTGCTGTAATTGGTACACAATGTGTTCGTATCGTTCTGCATTTAGGGTTTTGCTATGCGCAATAAGGTAACCACACTCCAACCACGACTGCGTACTGTAACACCACCTGCTGCATACTCTACTGTTGGCAGTATACATGGCATTCAACTTCCCCCGGCATTCTATAAACCTACTGCCTTCCGTCGGATTTCCACTGTCCAGCGGAGACGTTTACACCAACTCAAGTTTTCCTTAAATAGAGAAATATGTAGCTCATGAGGGGGCTGATCGACCTTGGTACCCAATTTTTTTAACTAGATACGTAAAGTTTTTGTGCTAGTTGGCTACTGGCAGCACTCTGAACTCAAGAGTGATTCCATCCGCTGATTTCATGCGATTATTTACAACCACCCAACACAACGCTCGACCATCAATATAGGAGAATAGACCATCAATATAGGAAATATATCCCCTGGATACCCGGAAGCTCACTGTTACATTCCCGAACTGGACTGGCCTGCCAGAATGTCGACTTGAACCCAGTGGAACACCTTTGGAATGAGTTAGAACGTTCGCTCCAGACGCCCTAACTTCGAATACCACTGCCATCTCTGGTTTCGGCTCTCGAGGAATGATGGGTTGTCATTCCTCCACAGAGACCATCAATATAGAGACCATCAATATAGATTTGGTTTAGCTGTGACTGTTCCATCACGTTTCACTTCGCAGTCTCATCACCACTTAGCTATAACAGTGCTTAAATTTCCGTGATGGACCCAGATGACTCTCCTGATTGATCGATCGATTCGGCTGTTGCTGCTCTCCGCCGCGCGGGATTAGCCGAACGGTCTAGGGCGCTGCAGTCATGGACTGTGCGGCTGGTCCCGGCGGAGGTTCGAGTCCTCCCTCAGGCATGGGTGTGTGTGTTTGTCATTAGGATAATTTAGGTTAATTAGTGTGTAAGCTTAGGGACTGATGACTTCAGCAGTTAAGTCCCATAAGATTTCACACACATTTGAACTTTTTTTTTTACTGCTCCACCTACTGACAACACAGTAATATTGTGACTCGGAACAAGGGATACTAATCCTTGTCCACGAAGTGCCTCCGAGCCATAGTTTGTATGGAAATGTCATCAGCTGGTGTTGTCAACAAGTGGGCAGCACTGCGGGTCAGAACTTCAATGTTTTGTGTCACACGATACGAATAGGAAGTTCGGATGACCTCACTGTGGCATACATCGGTCCGGCAAGCAAAATGCAGCGCTGGGAACCCATCTAAACGTAAAGCCAAACGCGCGCACGGTCTAAGCTCGAAGCGACCCTTTGAGCTACGTTGACAGAGTGAAAAGTACACAGCGGTCGTGGTGCGCCGTTCTTTTACGATTTCAGCCATGGCGCGCTCTACTGAACGACAGTAAGGATGCAGGTTTACTTTTACCTCCAGTACTTACACTGTTCTTCCGAAAAGTTCCGAGGCAGACTTTATTCCTGGCGTGTAAGCGACATGAGCGCAGTAGCTGTGGCAGTAGCCTGAACTAACAACTGTGCATTCGACCAGTCAGTTATGAGCAGGCAGCGTCACGTTGTGGACGTGCGGCCGTTGTGCGTCAGCGTTGTTACATCACAAATCGCAATGGAGCAACATCTCTAAGTCAATTGTTCGCGACTTTTGATTGATGGATTGAGGGGGATTATGGGACTAAACGGCGAGGTCATCGGTTGCGCAGTTCAAAAGTTACTTGCGTAAAATAGAGGGTCCCCTATCCCCTAAAAGCGGGCGGAACCGGTCAGATGCGTCAACTATAAAACGAGGAGGCTAAAAACAAACACAGCAGACGACATACAAGGGTAGGCGAAATCTGAAAACTGGAAAAACAAAGGGATAAAAGAGCGGTCTTTGCGAGGGGGAGTGATTAGGTGTCCCAGACCTAGAAAACACGTAGAGAGGCGCCATTCACAATCACCTTGCCCTTGCTCCAGGACTAAAGCAAAACCTTACAACTAAAAATAAAACAACTTTCAAATATAAAACTATGGAGCAGGTCAACCATCCATAAATCGTCGTTCAAGACCTATTTAGGATGTTTTAAAGAACGGAAAAGTATGTGCGATGTTCGTGCCACACACCTTGACTCAAGTACACAAACAATCACGCGTAGACGCCTGCAGCGATTTGACTGAAACGTAAAGCGCGGACAGTTCTTCTCCGCAAAAAAATCACTGCGTGTGACAAGACTTGATGTTATCAATACAAACCTACCACTGAACGATGAAGTGCAGAAATTTACAGGACATAATCGATAATCAAGCCAACGTGAAACAACAATCCAAAGAAGGCATTTATTGATAGTCTTCCATGTGGCTGTGGGTATTGATTTCCTGGGGTCAAACCGTTTTCAGAAAGATATTTAATATCGAAGAAAAAGACAGAAGTGATGTGCTTGATAGAAACTTTCCTTCGATTAGTTTATTCTCCTCTCTTTAGTCAAGACGTAAGAGGACAATTTTTGCACCACTAAAATTTCTCAGCCACACGAAGGAAACCATACGCAAGCACATACTCAACCTGTACATTGAGCAATCAATAAGGAAAACGAAGTTCAGAGGAAGAAAGAAGAACTTTAAGGTTGTCCACTTGTGATTCTCTCAATATTGGAAAATGACTTGGAAAATCAGTTGAACAGAATGGATAGTGTCTCGCTAACAGATTATAAAATGAACGTCAATAAAAATAAAAAGGGTAGTAGATGAGTTCTGATCAGCTAACTAACTGATGATGGCTAAAGTAGAGAGCATACAAAATGCAGACTGGCGAGAAACGTTTCTGAGGTAGGGACCTGTTTTTACACCTGTTGTAAGTGTGTTAGGAAGCCTTTTCTGTACATCATTTACTTCTTAATGCCTTCTGCAGGTGTTTGTCTGGAATGTAGTGTAACGTGGACAATGAACAGCTCAGAAAACAAAAGAATAGATGCTTCTGAAATGAGACGATATAGAAAAACGCTGAAAAGTAGGCCGATAGATTGCATAACTAATAAAGAAATACTGAATGAAATTGGAGGGAAAAAATTTATGACACAACTTGACTAAAAGAAGGATGCGTTTGATAGGATGCATCGTGAGGCATCAAGGGTCGTCACTTTGATAAGGAAGGGAAATATGTGTATGTTTGGGGGAAAATTGTAGAGGGAGACGAAGGCATGACTAAAGTGAGAATGTTCAAATTCAAATACACCGGTGTCCAAAATTAAAGCAACAAACGGACATTTTGCCTTTATTTTGCCACAAGACAATATAAACAGGTAGTAGTAAAGCAGAAACAATGTAAAGAATGCCGAACGTAAACTACAGCAACATGCATAAAGGTGGATAAAAATGTTCTTCGTTTTTTCCAACTTAACGAACTTGCAAACACATTCCAACAACTGGTTAATGTGCTCAGTACGCGGTGTGACCACCTCTGGCAGAAATACAGGCCTGACAACGACGGGGCATGCTGTGAACGATCAGTCTCATGTTGAGGCAATAACGCCCAGTCTTCCTGCAGAGCTGCTCACAGTCTTAGACAGTGGATAGTGGATGCTGATGTGATGCAAGCCATCTCCATAGTGCGTCCCAGGCATGTTCTACGGGATTCAAATCGGGAGAGCGAGCAGGCCCGTCATGTGTGCAGTATCTCCCGTTTCCAAGGAAACGTCAACCACCCGTGTTCTACGCGGTCGAGCATTATTGCCCATCACTACGAATCTGGGCCCACAGCACCTCGCAACAACACCGAATGAGGTCCCAGGATCTCGTCACGATACCTGACAGCAGTTAAAACTTTGCCGATTCACCCGTGCAACTTCATGAACAGGGGTTCGAGTGGTAAACATAATCCCTGCCCACACCACTAGGGTTGCTCCTCGACATCGGTCTCTTTCCACAATGTTTCGGTCCCGATATCGCGTCCCACATCCCCTTCAAAGCAAATCTATCGAGAATCACTCTCCAGACTAAATCGGGGCTCGTCTGTGAAAACCACATTGATCAATTTTTGGACTGTCCAGGTGGCATGATGATGACTGAACTCTAGACGTTCCCTTCTGTGAAGACGCGGCAGAGGTAGAAATACAGCAAGTCTCCAACAGTAAAGGCCACTCTGCTGAACCCTTCTGCCTCGATATAACACTACCAGTGGATACTGCGAGCTCACGTGCCGGTTGCCGTGCTGCACTAAGGCGGTAATGTCGTGCCCCTACAGCCAAGTAACGGTCCTCTCTTCTGAAGTCACACGTGGTCGGCACTGCCCTCGATACAGTTTCGGTCTCTATAAACTGTCGCCACGTCAGAGAAACAGTACGATTCACATTAAGCAATCGGGCCTCACTAATCTGCGACTATCTTGTTTCCTTTCTTTCTGTGGCCCCCACCGCAGAGAGTCGGGTGGGTATCTGCTGTGTGCCACATTGCACCGTCTGTGACGTGCATACAGCGATTGTGGATGTGGAGCTACCCGGAAAACAATAATTCGTGTCATTGTATCACCGAGAATTGTTGTCCGTTGACCGTAATGCCATCTTCCATGCAGAACACCATCTTACGGACGTCTGGTTGAGAGTTTGTATGGTTGTATTGTGAATTAGAGACAGGACGGGGAAACAGCGTTTTGTTGCTTTAATTTTGGAAACCAGAGTAGATGTTGCTTGCAGGGGTTACGCAGATAAGAAGAGGCTTGCCCAGCATAGAGTATGTGGAGAGCTGAATTAAACTAGTCCTCAAAGAGAACAGCAACAACAATCTTACTCACAGTAATTATTTTCACCAGTGTATCAGTACCGCCAATTTCGCAAGCGACTGGCCACTTACAACGATAAATATTCAGCTACGTCCAGTAACGTAATTACACGCTTGTAACAAAAAGCTCTCCCAAGTTTAGTACCTGTAAGCAGAAGGTATATATACGAAAAGAGGTGTCTTTTGTGTGTAACATCTCGTTCGTATTCTCTTCCAGTACGGTAATGAAAGGTTGCTGATAGCACGTGCGAAACGACGCGATAAACACGGCTAACGCTAAAAAAGACAGGTGCGACACAGGATTTTACGGCGCTATTCGTATGTCCTCGGCACTTTTATGTTCACCTGAGCAATACTGGCGGCTCTATTCTCCACCGGGGTGATATAAACAATACCAAACTCTGAACGACGCTCTTAGTACGTAATTTTGCTGTCGGTGGACAGATCATTCAATCGCTACAGCTTTCTCGAAAGCAAAAAGAGCACCAACTAATGACAATACTTCTTCAATTTGAATTCGGCAAAGTTTCAGCCCTCTGAATACAGCGAAACGTGTACTATAGCAGATTACAGTAGTTGTCGTCGCAAGGCAAGAGCTAATGATACAAACTATCACAAAATAAATTACAAACTGGAATTGCATATATAGGATGAGCTCACATCGTATAATTTGTCCAAAATTTAAGAAATGCTGTGATATTTACCTCGTAACGTGTATGATCTTGCTGATTATCCACTAGCAAACTCGATCGTAGATTAGGACGTATTCGGACGAGTTAAATAAAAGATTTTTGATACTAAGAATTCAAATCCTATACGAAGAACGTTTGGCTTTTGAATAATGTTACTTTTCAACCAGAGAACCTTAGAAAAGCATTTGACACAAATTTGACGGACAGGTGGAACTCGTGTTTTCCACGCACATATTCTCTTCTCTATTTATTTTGAAAAAATAGCATAGAGCAACGAGGGTGCAGATACGTCCTCTACAAACTTCGTCAAAGTAGGCAATCTTTTATTTTCTTTTTCCTTTTTAATTCGGCTTCTGCAGACGGAACGCCAAATGCCGCAGTTACTGGCAACGTAATGTGTATTTCGTTCAGGAGTTTCAAAATGTTCAAATGTGTGTGAATTCCTAAGGGAACAAGCTGCTGAGGTCATCGGTCCTTAGACTTACACACTACCTAAACTAACTTAATGCTAAGGACAACACACACACACCCATGCCCGAGGGAGGACTCGAACCTCCTGCGGGAGGGACCGCACGATTAGTGACAGAGTTTCATAATAGGACATTCAGTTTCAACAAATACCAGATATCTGTATATAAAAATGTGAAAATTTTCTTCAACCAATGGCGATCGCTCACACTTTTTGTTGTTGTTGTTCCCTTCAGCCCGAAGGCTGATATGATGCATGTTTCAACGCTAGTGTATCTCCTTCAAGTCTCTTCATTCTTCTCATTTACTACAACTTACATACGCTGGAACTTGCTTACCAGTCTCCCGCACAAATTCCCCCCACCCCACGACACACTTTCCTCTACTACCAAACTGAATATTTTTTGGCGACTCAGGAAGCGTCCTACCAACCTAGCTCTTCTGTTAGTCATGTTTTTCGATAAGAGTTGCTCAGCTGGAGTTAGTAAATTTCTATATTCAATACGCAGTTTCACATTTTTGAAGATTTGTTTTAACTACATTTGGTATTCCTGTTATTTAAATGCCATAAGCACTAAAACAAAATAATTCCTAAAATTTATGTTTTGTGTCAACATATACTTCTCTTGTTCAGAAAACATTACTTTCCCATTGCCTGTCTACGTTTCATCTTTACTTCTGTCAGGTGTTTTATTTGCCCAAATTGCAAAAACTGTCTACTGCCTTTAGGATCCCATGTCATAATGAATTGCCCCGGCATCAGCTGACTTAATGTGACTATCCTCTATTGTCCTTGTTCTTACTTTCAGTAATATACAATTTCTAACCTCTACTCCAAGCACTGTTCATTGAGCTCAACCGTTCATTCCGTTCTGCTGTCTGCGACAGAATTACAACTCCCAAACTTTTATTTGTTTTTATTTCTTCTCCCTGTATTTCATTTCCTTTTCATTTTCTGACTTCCTCTAAAGCTTGTTGCATGTAAAGATTGAGTAACAGTGGGGATGGGCTAAAACTCTACCTCACTTCTGTCTCAAATAGCCCCTGTTAAACTACACTCTAGTTTCTGTACAACCTGTAATATCCTTTCGCTCCCTTTCTATGTCCCAGATAATTTCACAATTTCTAACGCTGCTTAACAGCCAATCTTATCAAAAGGTTAAGCAAAAGAATTCATTTCCACAGAAAATTGCGCAAACAAGTGAGATAATTAATTCAGCTCGACATTCTCAAACATAGCGTCTTTCAATCACGGCATGCCAGTTTCGAGAGATCAATGGACAGAATTTCTCTTGATGACTGCTAGTGCAGGTGTGATAACGAGACGTGGGTAGCAAGGCAGAAGATTGAAAAGTAAGGTACGAATGAAGGAAGGTTAAGTTTAACTATTCATCGCCGTGGAGTGGAATCTATGCTCCGTTTTATTTAGAAAAATTGTATGAGGGCGTATTGAAAATTAATGCATCCTAATTTTTTATGTTGAAAAGCCTTAAATCTTTTATTTAAAACGAACTTATTAGCATTTTATACCTTTACTCGTCATGTCCACATATTTATTTCTCAACACAGTCACCCTGTCGACGAACATTTTCCCCCAGCGATATACCAATTTGTTGATAATATCACTTTACAATTATTGACTTTGTTGAGGGAGCCACAATCTCACCTCTGCTGGCACCGCTTTATCACTACCAAAAATTCAATCCTCGAATGTGTTCTTTATGTTTTGGAAATAGTTAAAAATTGGATGGGGCCAAGTCGGCACTGTATGGAGGAAGATTATGACAGTGAATCCAAGGTGTGGGATTGCTGCAGGTGTCGCAGCGCTCCTGTGACCTGGCATTCGTGCTGAAGGGGGAGATTCTGCATGTGTGGACGAATACTTTGAATTCGTGCTACCAGAAACTTGATTACAGCACGACACTCCCCACGCACTGAAAAAGTGATGTTACACAACGCCATGTTACATGCTACAATTCAGAGCCCTCTAGCGGCAGAGGGTTGAAACTTGCGACAGCGAAGCGGAAAAGTCAACCGAGTAATATGCATGACATCGAGGGCCGAAGCCGATACTGAGAACAGAATAAGAAATTCGGAGGCATTGCATTTCAGCATAGCTTCGTAATTTCTACCTCTACACGCGGGTTTCTCGGCTATTTGATGATCATTTTTTATGAAACTGCATTCGGTTTTTCGCTGCTTTTATGGGTAGCCATATGTTTACAACGTCTCGTCACTGTAATATCTGCCCAGCAATAAAAGATAGGACATATCTCCGACTTAAGCAAACCAATGTGTACTTATTAGGCAAATGTTAGCTTCTTCCACTATCGATCTTTTCGAAGCACGAATGTTTTTGAGCTTGGGTCAAGGAAATGTTTCTGTTGTCTAACATCCGCGTTAAGTTTTTCTTTTTTTATGATTTTGTTCACCTGGCATGACATCAGAACAGCTTTCGAAAGAGCAAGTGGTAATAATGTACGTTGGACAACCATTGTCCTTATATGAAGATGGAATCTGTTCTTTTGGACATGTCCGAAGGAACAGATACCATCTTCATATAGTTAAGGCTAACACGTCTGAAATCCTTTGACGGGTGTCCCCTGAGAACAAACGACAGCTCCGCCAATGCACTGCCCTTTTGTACGCAATACTACCGCCAGCTGTACATATATCGATATCACTATCCTATTGCTTTATTCACAGTGTGTATTGACACCAAGAGTATCATGAGATAACGCGAAAAATTATGAAAGAGTTTCCTAGTCTTGTGTACGCCTAAGGTAAGGGAAAAAGAATAGTAGTTACATGACAGCTGCATGGGAAAGTTGTCTTTCAAACAGATGTATTATAGAAACTGGAACGCTTGACAGAATCCTAGTAAAAGACATTGTGTAAGTTGGTATGAGCCAGCGCTGTGGTGGAGACACAAGTTTCAGCTGCTCAGTATTCATTTGGACGGCTTGTGAAACAAGTTGTGTGTGTGTGTGTGTGTAAGCATGCGGCCGTTAGCAGCGGCGGCAGGAGCAGCGCGGCGCCGCTGGCGACACTCACATGGCCCCCACGTACAGCGCGTCCCTCTTGGCGTCCAGGAAGAACGTGCGGTAGTAGAGCCGGCCGCAAGTGAACTCCCGCACGTGACCTGAAACAAGACGCCGTGCCGGGGCCGGTCACACGCGCTCGTAAACACAGCAGGCGCGCCGCAGGCGGCAACTAGGGCCGCTCTCGGCGCTGCTAGGAGTCACCATACAACCGTGCACAACACGGCGACACTGCTGTCACACTGCACAGTAGAGTTGGGCAACACGATTCTTTTTCCGGATTCGAGTGCTACGATTCAATCTCACACTGCGAATCGATTCCTACGATTCGTTCACGATTCTTTCTAGTCTGCGATGGCACGATTCTTACGGAATGCAAAAAGTTCTACATCTTACTCACAGATGGCAGAACATATCTGAATTTGTCAATGGGGTTAGAATCGAACTGTCATGACGTGATATGCCAGAAATAGTTTATTTTTAAGTTCAAAAATGGCTCTGAGCACTATGGGACTCAACTGCTGTGGTCATCAGTCCCCTAGAACTTAGAACTACTTAAACCTAACTAACCTAAGGACATCACACACATCCATGCCCGAGGCAGGATTCGAACCTGCGACCGTAGCAGCCCCGCGGTTCCGGACTGCGCGCCTAGAACCACTAGACCACCGCGGCCGGCTATTTTTAAGTAAACATGCATATGACGTTTCAAGTGTGATTCTCGATTTATAAGTGTAATGCCTTAATTGATGAAAGGACACCATGTCTAACCTAAAACATATCTAGGATGATTGTTACTATTGGATGTACGGTAAGTCCAACGTGTTCGTAATCGGATAATGTTATACCGCCATCTCACAAAATTTTGATACACCTCTAGTGTAACATCCAATAGTAACAAAGATTTACGAAATTGCGATATAAAATACTTATTGTGTAAAATCGAGTTTTTCAGGAAACACGCCGATATAGATAAACTTAAAAATCAAAATCCGTATCTAAATATAAAATTTCATCCAAACTGTTAAAGCCGTTCCCAAGAAACACTAAATTCGCGTTTTTGTTTAAAAAACTCTTTTGTTTAAAATTGCATGCTGTAAGGAAAGACACCTATATACAGATAAACATGAAAACCAAAACCTTAACTACATTCAATACGTACTAACAAAGTTTTACTAGATGGCGTTATAAAAAGATGTGAAATGGCGTTTTTATAATATAAAATTGCGTTTTTACGAATGGAACTATGTAGGATATACACTCCTGGAAATTGAAATAAGAACACCGTGAATTCATTGTCCCAGGAAGGGGAAACTTTATTGACACATTCCTGGGGTCAGATACATCACATGATCACACTGACAGAACCACAGGCACATAGACACAGGCAACAGAGCATGCACAATGTCGGCACTAGTACAGTGTATATCCACCTTTCGCAGCAATGCAGGCTGCCATTCTCCCATGGAGACGATCGTAGAGATGCTGGATGTAGTCCTGTGGAACGGCTTGCCATGCCATTTCCACCTGGCGCCTCAGTTGAACCAGCGTTCTTGCTGGACGTGCAGACCGCGTGAGACGACGCTTCATCCAGTCCCAAACATGCTCAATGGGGGACAGATCCGGAGATCTTGCTGGCCAGGGTAGTTGACTTACACCTTCTAGAGCACGTTGGGTGGCACGGGATACATGCGGACGTGTATTGTCCTGTTGGAACAGCAAGTTCCCTTGCCGGTCTAGGAATGGTAGAACGATGGGTTCGCTGACGGTTTGGATGTACCGTGCACTATTCAGTGTCCCCTCGACGATCACCAGTGGTGTACGGCCAGTGCAGGAGATCGCTCCCCACACCATGATGCCGGGTGTTGGCCCTGTGTGCCTCGGTCGTATGCAGTCCTGATTGTGGCGCTCACCTGCACGGCGCCAAACACGCATACGACCGTCATTGGCACCAAGGCAGAAGCGACTGTCATCGCTGAAGACGACACGTCTCCATTCGTCCCTCCATTCACGCCTGTCGCGACACCACTGGAGGCGGGCTGCACGATGTTGGGGCGTGAGCGGAAGACGGCCTAACGGTGTGCGGGACCGTAGCCCAGCTTCATGGAGACGGTTGCGAATGGTCCTCGCCGATACCCCAGGAGCAACAGTGTCCCTAATTTGCTGGGAAGTGGCGGTGCGGTCCCCTACGGCACTGCGTAGGATCCTACGGTCTTGGCGTGCATCCGTGCGTCGCTGCGGTCCGGTCCCAGGTCGACGGGCACGTGCACCTTCCGCCGACCACTGGCGACAACATCGATGTACTGTGGAGACCTCACGCCCCACGTGTTGAGCAATTCGGCGGTACGTCCACCCGGCCTCCCGCATGCCCACTATACGCCCTCGCTCAAAGTCCGTCAACTGCACATACGGTTCACGTCCACGCTGTCGCGGCATGCTACCAGTGTTAAAGACTGCGGTGGAGCTCCGTATGCCACGGCAAACTGGCTGACACTGACGGCGGCGGTGCACAAATGCTGCGCAGCTAGCGCCATTCGACGGCCAACACCGCGGTTCCTGGTGTGTCCGCTGTGCCGTGCGTGTGATCATTGCTTGTACAGCCCTCTCGCAGTGTCCGGAGCAAGTATGGTGGGTCTGACACACCGGTGTCAATGTGTTCTTTTTTCCATTTCCAGGAGTGTATATTGTAAAATTGACTTTTTACGAAAGAATGGAACTAAGTAGGTGAACTCAAAAAGCAAAAACCAGTCTAAATACAAAATTTCATCCAAATCGTTTGGGCCGTTTTCGAGATACGCGAAATATAATACATAATCCAAGTGATATTGCTCGTGTGTAAAGAAGGTGTGTGTGTTTTGCATTGCATCTGCACAAATAAGAGGTACGTATTTATTCATCATACTTGGATTTCTTGATTTTAATCGTGTGTATTGCGAGCTGTGTACTCGCTGTATATCGTTTCTGTCATCACTAGTTCGTGTATTACTCGCGCAAACTAAGCTGACGTCGGCGCGGTGGCTGATGATGGTAGCGATAGTAAATGGGAAATGCCTTTACGCTCGTTCCCGTCAGCCACCGCCAAGTGTCAGCTTGGTTTGTTGTTCGTTCCGAGGTTCCTCTGTTCACACGCATCCTCCACTTGACTGCCATCTGGCGGTCGTAATCATTCGGCACGACTCGGCATGATTCGGAAGTTCCCTTCGAAGCATAGCGTACCAAGAATCGATGAATCGTTGGAACTTGGAATCGTCACGACTCGGAAACAAGCAATCGTTCTTACGATTCTTTTGAACGACGATTCGTCCGTATGACGATTCGATTCTTAAGATTCTTTATTTAGAGTCGTTCAAATGAACGACTCATTCACGAATCGCCACAACTCTACTGCACAGTACACATCCAGATGTCTCACACACCACCAACTGAAACTATGGCAGAAACGTTCGATCAGTGTCAGTTAGCTTAACAGTAAGGCAGTAACCAATGCTGTTTCGGACACGACAGTGCTCGTGATGAAGGTGATATGCAATTCTCTTTCTCCGACCTCTCAACTGACTTACCCAGCCAGATAGAGAAGGACCTACAGTTTACCGTGGACTACGAGCCTCGACATTTTTTTCACACCCTTGACAGGGGTGAAAAAAGTGATAAGTGAGATAAGTGTCAGATAAAAATCCTAGGAGAGACCTGGAATCGAACATGAGATCAATGCATTTAGTGTCTGGCACTTTATCATTTAACCAAAGTCAACAATGATAGTTCATACATTTTAGAAACACGTGCGTGCACTCTCTCTGCCCCGCCCCCTCCCCTCCCACCCTCTCTCTCTCTCTCTCTCTCTCTCTCTCTCTCTCTCTCTCTCTCTCGTGTGTGTGTGTGTGTGTGTGTGTGTCACACACACACATACACACACGAGCACACACACACACACACACACACAGATAGAGAGAGAGAGAGAGAGAGAGAGAGAGAGAGAGCTGCTAGTTGGATTATTAGTCGAAAAGCAACATTGGCGGGCACATATATCAGCATGCTTAAAAAATGGTTCAAATGGCTCTGAGCACTATGGGACTCAACTGCTGTGGTCATAAGTCCCCTAGAACTTAGAACTACTTAAACCTAACTAACCTAAGGACATCACACACATCCATGCCCGAGGCAGGATTCGAACCTGCGACCGTAGCGGTCGTGCGGTTCCACACTGTAGCGCCTTTAACCGCTCGGCCACTCCGGCCGGCCTTCAGCATGCTTAATTCTTGCACTATCACTGGGACGTATCTGCCCTACGACAGGTTATCATAACACCAGTGGGAATTTGCTGTATGTTATTGTTATGTATTGAGAGAGATAAAGTCAATAACCTCACAAATCTTCTTGCTTTTCTAAACTGTTTTAAGGCTTATTGGCGTTTGCCACTTGCTATATGTTTGTGAGTACAACCAACTATTGTTTTTTTTTTTTTGGATTTATATGTTTGTTAAATGATAATCTGGGCTGCGCGGGATTAGCCGAGCGGTCTAGGGCGCTGCAGTCATGGACTGTGCGGCTGATTCCGGCGGAGGTTAGAGTCCTCCCCCGGGCATGGGTGCGTGTGATTGTCCTTAGAATAATTTAAGTTAAGTAGTGTGTAAGTTTAGGGACTGATGACCTTAGCAGTTAAGTCCCATAAAATTTCACACACATTTGAACATTTTTGATAAACTGGGTCCGCACTCCTCACTTCCATCCTCATCCTACTAACGTAAAAGTCCAATCTGACAACACACGACAAAGAGGTATTAAATAAAGGAAAGATCGGAACGTGATGGCGTGTGCGCCACTAGTCACTACCGAGATATATTGTCCATTTAAGTTTGGTTTCCACCAGTAATTTTGGTGTGAACAGAACAGAAACAATTGCATTCACCATCGGAATTAGCTCGTTTTAATAGAATTTTGATGAACAGCTTGATACTCCTACTAACAGATCTTACAGAAATAATAATTTTTTGTTCGTATGCGGTGATGTTGGTACGACTGAGTTTCACTCGCGGGTCGTATGCCTCTAACACAGGACGCCCTCTTTGTATCGCTGAGACAATGCAGCACCATCGCATAAAGCATTCAAAAGAGACGCGGTCAAGGCCGGTCATTTCGCAGTCCGTAAGGGGTTCGTCATGGCACGTTCTCTCCAGTAGCCACCGAGATGGACACTTACTAACGGTACAGACACACCCCTTGAAATCGGATACGACAGGTTAGAAACTAATCCCCGCTTACGTGCGCGGGTGACATCCTGGCACCAGTCGAAGGTTAACAGCCCGCTGATGAGGTAGGAAGTTAGGCCACCCAACAGAAGAACTGGCGGCGAAAGTGTGGGGAGAGTTATGACACTTGCGAAAAATACACATAATGGTAGAAGGAGAAACGAGCATTTGTTCGTGCGTCATGGGCTAACGCAAAGGCTAGAGCTCTCATTGGTTGCTAATATGTGGCGTGGATCTTTCTGAGACTCGTAAGACGAGAGGAAGGGAGTTATATGGAAAATTTTCGCTCTTTCGACAGGTGCAGCAAGTAAGCACAAGCTCTGGTTGACTGTCGCGGGCTCTTGACACAATTATTTTTGTTGAGGCGCCGAAGTTAGCGAAACAAAAAAGTACTGAGAACTTTCGGTTTCAGAAACCGGGGCAGACAGCATTCCGTTCCGGAGAGTTATCGAGAGAAGAGTGTGACTCGGAGAGCGGCGGAGAACAGCGGCTTGCTGTTCCTGAGATCGATGGGGAACAGTTGGTCTCCGCTCGACTTTCAAGGCAACAGTCAAATAGGTGAGTATGCTCGTTGCAGCGGCAGAATTTAAGTGACTTTAGCATTGTGTGAAGTTCAGGAATCTTCCGATCTATTTTAGAGTCGTAATCAAATACCTCTGGATATCATTTCGGTAAATTGTTAACCCCGTATCAATTGAATATAGATTATTACACAAGGCCATCAACGCGAGGGACATTGCTTCTCATGAAAATTGCGTGGAACAAATCTTTTAAAACAGACAGCTTAACATCAACCTACAGGCCATAAGATATATTCCTTTACTTCCGTATTAATCACCGGTGCTCTGGCTTCTGGCGACACATAATTAGTATAATCAATAGCAACAGTTTACAATTTCATTAGAGTTCTTCCCACATGTTCGTTAATGATACGCTTCTTTCAGTTTCAACGTACCACCGGTAAGGAAAAGCCAGCTAAGGCTTTGGAGAATTGTTTGGAGAATTCTTATAATTACGGGCTGCCCTTGTAGGTTGCGTTACGTGACGTCCCCTCTCTCCTTTTGTTGTCTCGAACAGTTCTCCGATGCACTGCGTCCCCCTGTCGATCTCTCGAAGCCGTGAAGTGTCAACCCCCGCGTTGCAGCTGTAGAGGCGTCATCTCCACACGTTGTCTCTGCTCTCGTTATTTGTGTGAAGCATCGGACAATGTGTCACCCGGCGTCGTTGAATCCTGTTCTGTGGACAAACGCTATTTAAATGTCGTCGTCGAATACTACGTCGCCTGCTCGATAATTTGTCGGCTAGCGTAGTCAGGCTCTGCGCCGTCTGCTGGATGAGATGGCAGCTGGCGTCGTCGAGGAACTCGTTGTAGGCGCCAGAATGATGTGACGTTCCCTCTCCCCTTTTGTTGTCGCTATTGACGTTGAGCCGCTACTGCTACAGCTCGGTCGGTGGAATGGAGACGGGACGCGCAGTGATGGTCGTCCCCGTCGGATAACGTGGAACAGCACCTGAACATCTCTAAAGAAAGTTGTTCCTCGCGTAATGTATGAAAGTCCGATTGGGGTCCGCACAGTCTTCTCAGTGATGCGAACTGCTGATTTTAATTGTCTGTTATGGTTTTATTATGATTTGCTATGCCCAGTTAGTTATTTATTGCAGTATTGAGTGAATCATTCAGCACCGGTGTCGTTTCACACCACTGAAGCGAGGAAAAATTCATTTGCGGTTCAGTACCACTAGTTGTTGTTACGTTGCTAGGCAGAATTGTTCACTACGGCACGACGCAAATCCAGAGATAATCTACAATGCGATCTTGCTTTCGTACGTCATGATATTATTTCGGCAAAACACTCCTTTCAATGCTCAATGTTTATCAAGTCACTCTTTCAATTAAAATGTTCACAGTTAATTAATTTTGATTACCAGCTATCACACAGTTCAATTAATGATGGAGCCAACACGTGAGATTTCCAATACTGGCGAGCAATTTTATTGTTCCTTATTTGCAATTAGTATATAATCATCACACCTCACGCACACCGATGGATCAGATAAATTACGATTCTTTTCAGTTCGGTGATCGTGACAATTACGACAATTTGTATTATCTTCGTGTGGTCGTATTAATGTTTCCTACTCCAGGCTAATCAGGTATTACAGTCTTCGATACTATGTCCATTCTTCGTTGTAACTGTTCACTTTGATGAAGGTTGAGTCCAACAATAATATCTCCAATAATTAAAGTTCATTAACTGGTCGTACACTATCAGAATATCACTTCAGTTCAAGTTCTCAAGTCAGAGTTCAAAATTGTTCAAATGTGTGTGAAATCTTATGGGACTTAACTGCTAAGGTCATCAGTCCCTAAACTTACACACTACTTAACCTAAATTATCTTAAGGACAGATACACACCCATGCCCGAGGGAGGACTCGAACCTCCGCCGGGACCAGCCGCCTAGTCTCAAGTCAGAGTAACTGAGAACAAAGTCCGCGCATCTCTATCACACAATATTACTTGTTTCTTTAAAAGAAACAATCTCGTAGCGTTCCGTTTGTAGTACTATAACAAACGGTGCTCTCTCTCGACTTGATAGCAAGCAAGCTAGCAAGCGACTAACTTATCCATGATCGAGCATCGTAGACGCATTGAATTTCTTTTTCGTCGCGTTTACAACTCTCTTTCACAATAAATGTTATCTCTGACCGACATATTACTTTGGACTTAAGTTTCGTCGTACTGACTTGCAGTTATTACTAAGATGTTTGACAGCTAATAAAAAATAACCTTACTTTCTTTCCAGCTTTATATCATGACACACTCAGTAATTATTGAAACTGGTGTTCACCAAAACTTTAAGGTGTTATATTGTAATGTTGATGCATTAAGTTGTTCTGAAAGCGGTGCTGATATTCAATACAATTAAAGCGGGCTTAAAAGCTGTGAGCTATCTGGGGAAGTTAATCTTGCATTACTGAGAAACTGTTTCACCACGTATCCAGTCTAGCTTACCAAATTCCCAAATAGACTAACATTAATTATAATCTTTTAATAGTCATCTTACAACAACCGGTGATATATATATATGTATGTATGTATGTATGTGTATATATATATATATATATATATATATATATATCACTGGCTGTCGTAAGATGATATTTAAATTCTCCTTATATATATATATATATATATATATATATATATGAGAATTTAAATAAAAAGAAATAAATCAGTTTATATTTGGACATTTATTTTAACATTGATCATTGTTCCGTTAAAATTTCAGCATATTAAACTTGAATCATAACTAAACTGGTGCCCTATTTAGGATTGTGAAAATGTGAGTTAGTAGTATTATGGAACACATCAAATATGGAGCCAAGACTGGGAGACTGCATACAACACTGCATTCATAAAATAACATACGAAGAACGTTGAAACATGTGCCAGAGGAAATTAACCACAACCAACCGATTCAATTTTCACCCAAAGAAGTTACGTTCGTAGCGCAATCCTGTCCGTCATGAAATTACCACACACCGGTATACTAAATTCATACTAACTCTCTGTGAAATCCTCCCGAAAAGAATAGCTGAGGGCTACTTTGATGATTACACCACATGCTTCACGTGGTCAACTTGGTTTACACAAAGAGTGTAACTCCACAATAATTTTGATAATTAAAATAAATTACATCGAAATGCAATTTACAAAAGAAAAACCTCAAACGGTTACCATCGTCTTACTATTAACCTGATGGGTCAAACAATTGTATAAGAACGTCGTACAGGTACAACCCACGTAGGTTGAACAAAGAAAAGTTGCTATATTGAAAAATATTGTCAAGACGAGACGTTATAATCATTCGCATTTAAGATTGATGATCATCAACACGTGGTTCCACTTTACTCACAAAGTAGTGACAAAGCAACTACTGGAAGATATTATGAACTTCACACTCGAATTACTGCGTTGCAATTTAAGATAACATTAGATATTTTAGATCTAAACATGAAATAAAGGTGATTAAATTTTCAGTTAGGCTGAACTTAAGAAATCCATTGTCCTACGTACTTAGCAGAGACGCGCTTAGCCGGAGATCTTACCACTTCAGACGCTCGCCACGGACAGACTGCCTGGGCCCCTACCGAGGGTACCTCACAGGTACAAACGGTAGTGACCAGTGAGGCAGCTTCCTATACCAAAATGACAAGGGACGGATAGGACCACACCAAGAACAGAAACCTCTTTGCTTTTAGAAAGCGTAGCTACCTGTTCCGAAGTTGGTCCTACTGTTCTCTAGCAGACAGGCTTGTCTGCTACTATCAAGCATGCAACTAGAAATACACTCCTGGAAATTGAAATAAGAACACCGTGAATTCATTGTCCCAGGAAGGGGAAACTTTATTGACACATTCCTGGGGTCAGATACATCACATGATCACACTGACAGAACCACAGGCACATAGACACAGGCAACAGAGCATGCACAATGTCGGCACTAGTGCAGTGTATATCCACCTTTCGCAGCAATGTAGGCTGCTATTCTCCCATGGAGACGATCGTAGAGATCCAGGATGTAGTCCTGTGGAACGGCTTGCCATGCCATTTCCACCTGGCTCCTCAGTTGGACCAGCGTTCGTGCTGGACGTGCAGACCGCGTGAGACGACGCTTCATCCAGTCCCAAACATGCTCAATGGGGGACAGATCCGGAGATCTTGCTGGCCAGGGTAGTTGACTTACACCTTCTAGAGCACGTTGGGTGGCACGGGATACATGCGGACGTGCATTGTCCTGTTGGAACAGCAAGTTCCCTTGCCGGTCTAGGAATGGTAGAACGATGGGTTCGATGACGGTTTGGATGTACCGTGCACTATTCAGTGTCCCCTCGACGATCACCAGTGGTGTACGGCCAGTGTAGGAGATCGCTCCCCACACCATGATGCCGGGTGTTGGCCCTGTGTGCCTCGGTCGTATGCAGTCCTGATTGTGACGCTCACCTGCACGGCACCAAACACGCATACGACCATCATTGGCACCAAGGCAGAAGCGACTCTCATTGCTGAAGACGACACGTCTCCATTCGTCCCTCCATTCACGCCTGTCGCGACACCACTGGAGGCGGGCTGCACGATGTTGGGGCGTGAGCGGAAGACGGCCTAACGGTGTGCGGGACCGTAGCCCAGCTTCATGGAGACGGTTGCGAATGGTCCTCGCCGATACCCCAGGAGCAACAGTGTCCCTAACTTTCTGGGAAGTGGCGGTGCGGTCCCCTACGGCACTGCGTAGGCGTCGCTGCGGTCCGGTCCCAGGTCGACGGGCACGTGCACCTTCCGCCGACCACTGGCGACAACATCGATGTACTGTGGAGACCTCACGCTCCACGTGTTGAGCAATTCGGCGGTACGTCCATCCGGCCTCCCGCATGCCCACTGTACGCCCTCGCTCAAAGTCCGTCAACTGCACATACGGTTCACGTCCACGCTGTCGCGGCATGCTACCAGTGTTAAAGACTGCGATGGAGCTCCGTATGCCACGGCAAACTGGCTGACACTGACGGCGGCGGCGCACAAATGCTGCGCAGCTAGCGCCATTCGACGGCCAACACCGCGGTTCCTGGTGTGTCCGCTGTGCCGTGCGTGTGATCATTGCTTGTACAGCCCTCTCGCAGTGTCCGGAGCAAGTATGGTGGGTCTGACACACCGGTGTCAATGTGTTCTTTTTTCCATTTCCAGGAGTGTACATTTGCTCATTCATCCTTTCACACAGAAGGGAAAAGGGATGACAGTATCTTATCATATACAGTATATAAAAGAAAGCGGATGTAGGTTCCGTGTGAGACTGTGTGACACGAATTACATATTTTGCGTTTCAAAGTGTAGTAGTGTAACAGATCGTTCTTGTTTATGTGTAAAGGTAACACGTTCCACTGCTCAGTCTCCTCCCAAATAGAGTCAGAAACACCACAGTAAATTTAGAAGTGGGATGTATGCCGTAAATGACAACAGATTTGAGAAATTAACATGAAAGGAATCCAACAGAGACCTTTCAATATTATTGTCAAAGTTGTCGTACCTGCCAGGATAACACTCTTCTCTAGATTATCACGACATTCTTATTTGGGTTTTCGGATTTCTTGGGGTGTTACAGCTACCTCCAAGTGTCACTGGTACTCCTCGGCTCTTGTCGCACCTCGAGTGGCTCGTGAAATCACCCGATTTTAATGCCATAGAATAGCGGGCGAAAACATGGCAACCCTTGCCGAACTGAAGCCGATATCAGGGCTGGAGGTGGTGTTGAACAGCATTAGCGTGTTCTCTCCTGCGCGTAACTTATTTTCGGACCAGTGTGCTTATTATAATTATTGATGCACAGATGACACTTCGACTGGTGATGAGTTTCTCGCTGCCGCGTTCCGTGAACGGCCATAGTCTCGGGTATTGGGCGGTACGGAACCTCGGTAAGAGTGGCTGCCGGGGGGCAGACGCCACGGTCCGGCGGGTTTTCCGGCGCGGCACGGAAACCCGCGGATCGCCTCTTTTGTGACACAGGCGGCCACGCGCGCAGGGCTTTCGGTAATTAGTCACACGCGGCCCGCGGCGCGCGTTTCATTGAAATTCGACGTCGTGGCGCGTGACTGCGCACGCAGCCGTCGGCGGCCGAACCGGCGGCCATTCTGTTCCCGCTTTATGGCCGGGTGGCTTTCGGCACAAAAAAAAAAAAAAAAACCGTGCAGCGTCACCAGAGACCTCTCAAAAGTTAGTATGAAGAGGCCTGCACGTTTTAGGCGGAAATATCACACATCGGAAAAACACACACACACCAGGAAACTACAGAAATACACGCTTCCAAAGCCCCGCAGCGTTATACGGTCCGCAGTACTCGATGTAGCAACGAGAAATTGGGTCCGCGAATGTTGTTCTGGTCGGCTCTGGCAGTATTACACTACGGTGAACAAAACGCGATACTTCATGGTTTATAGAATTTCTTATTCACCCAAGTACGCATCGAGTTAATTTTACTTGTGAATCAGAACATTGTTTGCTGTGGAAGATAACAACGATCCACCCTCAGTCTCTGAGCGAACTCCTTTTATTTATTTCTTCACCTATCATTTACCACACATTCAGGTCATAGCACCAAATATTACGTTAAGACACAAACGAACTACAGACATTGACTGCAAGTGGACATCGATTTAAGTCAATGGGAAAGATGAAAGTCTGGGCCGGAGTAGGATTCGAAAACGTCTCCTGCTTACTAGGCAGATGCTCTGAGCACTGAGCCATTCGTACACTGTGGTCATAGCAATTTGATGGGCTGCCGTCAGACCCAAATTCTCAACTCATCCACACACTACAAATGTGGTGCCCATTACCAGTTATCTTCATTACTCGCGGAATTTAACCGACAGTTCGAACCTCGTTTGCATCCGCACTGAAGATCATTGGCCGTCCTCGTCTTAATTACATACACTCCTGGAAATTGAAATAAGAACACCGTGAATTCATTGTCCCAGGAAGGGGAAACTTTATTGACACATTCCTGGGGTCAGATACATCACATGATCACACTGACAGAACCACAGGCACATAGACACAGGCAACAGAGCATGCACAATGTCGGCACTAGTACAGTGCAATGCAGGCTGCTATTCTCCCATGGAGACGATCGTAAAGATGCTGGATGTAGTCCTGTGGAACGGCTTGCCATGCCATTTCCACCTGGCGCCTCAGTTGGACCAGCGTTCGTGCTGGACGTGCAGACCGCGTGAGACGACGCTTCATCCAGTCCCAAACATGCTCAATGGGGGACAGATCCGGAGATCTTGCTGGCCAGGGTAGTTGACTTACACCTTCTAGAGCACGTTGGGTGGCACGGGATACATGCGGACGTGCATTGTCCTGTTGGAACAGCATGTTCCCTTGCCGGTCTAGGAATGGTAGAACGATGGGTTCGATGACGGTTTGGATGTACCGTGCACTATTCAGTGTCCCCTCGACGATCACCAGTGGTGTACGGCCAGTGTAGGAGATCGCTCCCCACACCATGATGCCGGGTGTTGGCCCTGTGTGCCTCGGTCGTATGCAGTCCTGATTGTGGCGCTCACCTGCACGGCGCCAAACACGCATACGACCATCATTGGCACCAAGGCAGAAGCGACTCTCATCGCTGAAGACGACACGTCTCCATTCGTCCCTCCATTCACGCCTATCGCGACACCACTGGAGGCGGGCTGCACGATGTTGGGTCGTGAGCGGAAGACGGCCTAACGGTGTGCGGGACCGTAGCCCAGCTTCATGGAGACGGTTGCGAATGGTCCTCGTCGATACCCCAGGAGCAACAGTGTCCCTAATTTGCTGGGAAGTGGCGGTGCGGTCCCCTACGGCACTGCGTAGGATCCTACGGTCTTGGCGTGCATCCGTGCGTCGCTGCGGTCCGGTCCCAGGTCGACGGGCACGTGCACCTTCCGCCGACCACTGGCGACAACATCGATGTACTGTGGAGACCTCACGCCCCACGTCTTGAGCAATTCGGCGGTACGTCCACCCGGCCTCCCGCATGCCCACTATACGCCCTCGCTCAAAGTCCGTCAACTGCACATACGGTTCACGTCCACGCTGTCGCGGCATGCTACCAGTGTTAAAGACTGCGATGGAGCTCCGTATGCCACGGCAAACTGGCTGACACTGACGGCGGCGGTGCACAAATGCTGCGCAGCTAGCGCCATTCGACGGCCAACACCGCGGTTCCTGGTGTGTCCGCTGTGCCGTGCGTGTGATCATTGCTTGTACAGCCCTCTCGCAGTGTCCGGAGCAAGTATGGTGGGTCTGACACACCGGTGTCAATGTGTTCTTTTTTCCATTTCCAGGAGTGTATATGTGGTGTCTGTTCTTTGGGCTATATCCAATAGAACAGCCAAAATTTTAACAGTGAGACAGTGATGCTGAAAGTGTTTCTTTTCTATGTTCCAATTTCAACAAAACTCCAAGTTTATTTTATTATTTTTATATATTATTTATTATTTTATTATACTAGACGAAGATGTTGCGTACTCTTGTCAGGCAGTGTTATCACCACTTGGCACACTTACGAAGGGCCCTTATTGTTGTCTTCAAGAAGCTCACTTATCGTTTCAGATTTTTTGGGCATTCGGGTGTGACAGTGGTCTGATGGGAACTGAGGGCAGCCATACCGACATCAAGGCTGATAAGGCACAGCTGTGTTACTCCTGGCCCCATGGTGTGGGAAGCCATTGGGTATGACTGTTATCATGTGACAGACTAACGGCCCCATTTTTCCATTAGACAATGCTCCTCCATATTCTCCATACATTGCACGTGCCCTATGAACTGTTTCTGTGATGTTGGGGTAAGCCTGTGGCCAGCAAGATCCCCAGATCTGTCCTCTATTAGCAAATTCGTGGTACCAGCTCGGACATCAACACTGTTCCAGCATATGAAGGACTAGTTACAACAGCTGTGCGCTAGCTTGTCTGAGGAGAGGGTACTGTGGCTTTATGACACCGCACCCAGCGGAATCGGTGCACGTATTGAAACCAAAGTGGGTGCAGTGTGTCTCACAATGCTAAAATCTTTTCAAAAGTGACTCCCATATTCTATGCCCTCTGAAGTAGTCGAGCAAACGTGTAAACTAGAATATCGTACCGTCACTAAATTCTCTGTTCACGATGGTTTCTCGCCGAAAGAAATTCATCCATAGCTCGTGACGTTTTATAAGGAGCTCGTTCCTTCACTTTAAACAGGTACTAAATGGGTGGCTGATGGCATAAATGGCTATACACTATTTAGAAGTGACTGTGTGAAGCGCATCCCAATACTGAAGGCATTGCTGAAAACAGCCAAAAGCAGTTTAAGGAAATGAGTCTTGGAAACGTCTGAGACGGTCTAAAATAATTATATGTTATATGATATGTGCCAATTTGTTGCTGTGGGTCAGCTGTAGGTCCATCACTTCACGAAATTGTTATGAAAGCGACAGGTTTAAAAACGTAAGTGGACAAGGTTATGGCCGATTGTTTCTACGACGAGGAGTAGATCATTCCTATTCACTACCCACGAAAAACAGCGCAAGCCTTGTATATTAACTGTAAAAAAAGATGTGAAAAGGAAAAAGACAGTGTTTCAACTGGATAAGGCGCCCACCTAGGGACGTTCTTCGACAATCGAAGTAGAAAATGTCGGAGAATCCATTGTATTCATCTGATTTGTCCCTCCGACATCATCCTTTTTTCGCTTCAAAAGAAACTGCTTCCTGTAAAACGATTTAAGTCCAACGAGGGCGTTAAGGCAGCTGTAGACGGATATTTTTGTAGTCTTCCTAGATTAGTATTATTTCACTCAGAGATTGAATCAAATGTCTGAAACAGCATTGGACAAAGTGCACTGATGCCATTAGCGGTTACACAACGCCGGCATTTCCACTTCTCTGACGATATTCTGGTTGAATACCTCCCTGTCCAAAAATCGAAAGAAGAAATAATGACGCCCCGGTACGACGTCGGAGAACTGGCGGAACATTCAACTGACCGAATAAACTTCAGTAATCACGAAGTGCGTTGTTGTACAGAGCAACTACGGAAAAAGGCACATTTTAACTAAAAATACGTAATGTGTCAGTGCCAAGGGGAAAATTAGCCACCTCGTCCTCGCAGAGAATATCAAGCGAAGGATTCTAAATCGACCTGAAGTGTGAAGCAAGACTGTTTAGAAACCTTACCGGTTGTTGTGTCCCGCCAGGCAAGCAGAGCTACCAACTGCCGCTTTATAAACATAAACATGCACGTAATCTCATATGTCTGACACGCACATATAGCACATAACCTTGACTAAAACTCCTTTCTGGTGCCATTTTCAACAACCACCTGATCACCGCATGTACACTTCTGGAAATGGAAAAAAGAACACATTGACACCGGTGTGTCAGACCCACCATACTTGCTCCGGACACTGCGAGAGGGCTGTACAAGCAATGATCACACGCACGGCACAGCGGACATACCAGGAACCGCGGTGTTGGCCGTCGAATGGCGCTAGCTGCGCAGCATTTGTGCACCGCCGCCGTCAGTGTCAGCCAGTTTGCCGTAGCATACGGAGCTCCATCGCAGTCTTTAACACTGGTAGCATGCCGCGACAGCGTGGACGTGAACCGTATGTGCAGTTGACGGACTTTGAGCGAGGGCGTATAGTGGGCATGCGGGAGGCCGGGTGGACGTACCGCCGAATTGCTCAACACGTGGGGCGTGAGGTCTCCACAGTACATCGATGTTGTCGCCAGTGGTCGGCGGAAGGTGCACGTGCCCGTCGACCTGAGACCGGACCGCAGCGACGCACGGATGCACGCCAAGACCGTAGGATCCTACGCAGTGCCGTAGGGGACCGCACCACCACTTCCCAGCAAATTAGGGACACTGTTGCTCCTGGGGTATCGGCGAGGACCATTCGCAACCGTCTCCATGAAGCTGGGCTACGGTCCCGCACACCGTTAGGCCGTCTTCCGCTCACGCCCCAACATCGTGCAGGCCGCCTCCAGTGGTGTCGCGACAGGCGTGAATGGAGGGACGAATGGAGACGTGTCGTCTTCAGCGATGAGAGTCGCTTCTGCCTTGGTGCCAATGATGGTCGTATGCGTGTTTGGCGCCGTGCAGGTGAGCGCCACATTCAGGACTGCATACGACCGAGGCACACATGGCCAACACCCGGCATCATGGTGTGGGGAGCGATCTCCTACACTGGCCGTACACCACTGGTGATCGTCGAGGGGACACTGAATAGTGCACGGTACATCCAAACCGTCATCGAACCCATCGTTCTACCATTCCTAGACCCGCAAGGGAACTTGCTATTCCAACAGGACAATGCACGTCCGCATGTATCCCGTGCCACCCAACGTGCTCTAGAAGGTGTAAGTCAACTACCCTGGCCAGCAAGATCTCCGGATCTGTCCCCCATTGAGCATGTTTGGGACTGGATGAAGCGTCGTCTCACGCGGTCTGCACGTCCAGCACGAACGCTGGTCCAACTGAGGCGCCAGGTGGAAATGGCATGGCAAGCCGTTCCACAGGACTACATCCAGCATCTCTACGATCGTCTCCATGGGAGAATAGCAGCCTGCATTGCTGCGAAAGGTGGATATACACTGTACTAGTGCCGACATTGTGCATGCTCTGTTGCCTGTGTCTATGTGCCTGTGGTTCTGTCAGTGTGATCATGTGATGTATCTGACCCCAGGAATGTGTCAATAAAGTTTCCCCTTCCTGGGACAATGAATTCACGGTGTTCTTATTTCAATTTCCAGGAGTGTATATTGAATATTTAATCCTCTGAAAATACAGTACAGTGGACCTACAAGAAGTGCAATCAAGGCTGTAACCTAACCATGTGATAAAGCGAAACGATGGAGGACTCCAATGCTTACTTATTTTTTAATGACTCTTCAGGTAATTTTATATTAATTACTACCGCGCCGGGGGAAGTGGCCGTGCGGTTCTGGGCGCTACAGTCTGGAGCCGAGCGACCGCTACGGTCGCAGGTTCGAATCCTGCCTCGGGCATGGATGTGTGTGATGTCCTTAGGTTAGTTACGTTTAATTAGTTCTAAGTTCTAGGCGACTGATGACCTCAGAAGTTAAGTCGCCTAGTGCTCAGAGCCATTTGAACCAAGTACTACCACCAAATGCAGACCAGACGGACGGCAGTTTTAGACTATCTCCTAAAGTAGCTGGAAAATTAGGGAACGGTCAGATTTTGCATTTTTGTACATAACTAAACAGTTGTTACATGTAGCACAGGAATTCAGCCAAGAGACGGGGACCGGAAATGTCATTAGTTACGATAAACGACTGTCACTAATTTGGCTCTGAATATAGTTTCATGCAGATTTTTCTATTGCTATATGACTGACAGCACTTGCACGTAAAGCATAAATAAATTACGACTTTATTACGGCTAGTAGCGATAGGACCAGGAGTAACCAGACACAATCCTGGAAGTATATTAAGCTTCAAAATGGTTCAAATGGCTCTGAGCACTATGGGACTTAACATCTATGGTCATCATTCCCCTAGAACTTAGAACTACTTAAACCTAACTAACCTAAGGATAGCACGCAACACCCAGTCATCACGAGGCAGAGAATATTAAGCTTCAATCAGTTAACGTGCGCTTGAGAAGAGGAGAGGAGGTGTGCAGTTCCTGACCAACAGATCGTGTCGATTAAATCACACATCCCCACGCATTAGCTTGCTAAGTGAGTCCGTGTGATGGTGTCGACGGTGATTCGACTTATGGAGAGAAACGTTAGTTTGGGGAATTTCAAAGTGTTATGCGCCATGTCCCTGCAGAGACTTTCACAAATTGCATTATATTTGCTTACCAAATCGGATACAACACCCAACATGCGATCGTTCGTACAAACTACGCTAAGAGAAGAACCTGATGACGGGTTACTCAACTTCACCATTCAGTGTGCTGCTCGAAAACGGATAAATAATGTGCGATAAAATTGAGGTTCGAATTACCGATTTTTTGGAGATAAAATGTGCTGTACATATATTCTCGGTTACTAGTCTAGGACATATTTCCTCGACAAATAATTCAGATCTTCTTTAACGTTTAAACTCTGCATGTTTCGGTTTTGAAGTACGAACAGAGTTTTCCTATTTCACTCACTAATGTCTTAACGTATCATATTCTGGAGCAACTGTGCAATCAGGAATAACATGTTTATTTCAAAGAAGCGAGTTTAAATGGTTCAGATGGCTCTAAGCACTATGGGACTTAACACCTGAGGTCATCAGTGCCCTATACGAACTACTTAAACCTAACCAACGTAAGGACATCACACACATCCATGACCGAGGCAGGATTCGAACCTGCGACCGTAGCAAGCGCGTGGTTCCGGTCTGAAGCGCCTAGAACCACTCGGCCACAACGGCCGGCAAAGAAGCGTGTAACGAAAATTTTATGTGGTGCTCACTCTAAAATGTCCCTTTTAACCACTGGTCATTCTGCAACAGACTAACGGTACATTTATTTCCTTATGAAGTTTGTTGTCAATAATACATAGTAGTATGGAAATAAGAATAATATTCACTATAAGAAGAAGAGACGTTCGCTATCCAGTACTCAGCTCTAGTGTGGCTATGACAAAAGTAAGGAGTCATCGACCAGCAATGTGCCCACGACCGTGCTGATGGGGATACGCCGATTCCCGACAGAACACCAAAGCTACACACCATTGTCGTGGCTAGTAGTTGGATTGGATACCGTCCGGATATGAACCTGTGCTGTTGACAATTTTCCCTCTGTCTTTACGACAGAGGGGAGAGGAGAGTGGCGGCATAAAGTCCCTCATCACCAGTCTCGGCGCCAATGTCCCGGCCTGAATTCCAAACCTCCCCGCAGTTTCTCGTATACTGAGAGCTCACGACACTCCTGGTGCAGATCCGTCTGTCGGATGTGTCCCTTCGTGTTCAGAGGAGGAGGACATTTGCGGCAACCAGGATTCACCCTCTCCCTTCTCTCATCATCTCCAACACAAAATGGCTCTGAGCACTATGGGACTTAACTGCTGAGGTCATCAGTCCCCTAGAACTTAGAACTACTTAAACCTAACTAACCTAAGGACATCACACACATCCATGCCCGATGCAGGATTCGAACCTGCGACCGTAGCGGTCGCGCGGTTCCAGACTGTAGCGCCTAGAATCGCTCGGCTACCCCGGCCGGCTCTCGAACACAAAAACTACGCACGCACGGCTACAGTAAACGATACTTACGCACACAGCTCTCGTACTTTTCAAAGGAAAGGTGCCTAAGAGTGGGAAGGACAGGATAAACCTTTCCCACCAGGCGGCTGAACCTGCACATTGGAATCTGCCAGCTATTCCTGCCATAAAACTTTAGTTACATGTCATGTGATAAATTTAATGAAGTGACTGTGTGAAGCGCATCCCAATACTGAAAGCATTGCTGAAAACAGCCAAAAGCAGTTTAAGGAAATGAAAGTCTTGGAAACTTCTAACACGAAGTATGGCGTGCGCTCTTCATTTTATATAGTCGGTATCCCATTGAGTGGTGTTGTACCCTACGTTGTAATTTTTACCTGTTTTTGATTTTACAAGACTTCCTTCGGCAGCGTGTGGTCTGACTTGATTAACTATGGTTGATCCTTTATAATGTACCGGGTGATCAAAAAGTCAGTATAAATTTGAAAACTTAATAAACCACGGAATAATGTAGATAGAGAGGTAAAAATTGACACACATGCTTGGAATGACATGGGGTTTTATTAGAACAGCCCATATTGCTAGACGCGTGAAAGATCTCTTGCGCGCGTCGTTTGGTGATGATCGTGTGCTCAGCCGCCACTTTTGTCATGCTTGGCCTCCCAGGTCCCCTGATCTCAGTCCGTGCGATTATTGGCTTTGGGGTTACCTGAAGTCGCAAGTGTATCGTGATAGACCTACATCTCTAGGGATGTTAAAAGACAACATCCGACGCCAATGCCTCACCATAACTCCGCACATGCTTTACAGTGCTGCTCACAACATTATTCCTCGACTACAGCTATTGTTGAGGAATGATGGTGGACATATTGAGCATTTCCTGTAAAGAACATCATCTTTGGTTTGTCTTACTTCGTTATGCTAATTATTGCTATTCTGATCAGATGAAGCGCCATCTGTCGGACATTTTTTGCACGTTTGTATTTTTTTTAGTTCTAATAAAACCTCACGTCATTCCAAGCATGTGTTTCAAATTGTACCTCTCTATCTACATTATTCCGTGATTTATTCAGTTTTCAAATTTATACTGACTTCTTGATCACCCGGTATTTCCTATTTTTGTACACTAGCGAGAAAATATTTACTAATATTGACTCAAAACTGGTAGCTGTAGAAGTTCACAAGCTATGCCTTTGTAACTAAGCTTCAGCTTTCCAACTGCAGCTCTCTTATCTTACAGTGGCTGTTCACTACCATTCCCCCCCCCCCCCCCCCACTACTGCGCCATCTACTCAAGTGCGGGGCCTATTTACTTAGAACACACTCTGATGGTTACTAGAACATTTCTATTCCTAGACCCATCCGTTTCTTAACACTTCCTTGGACTGAATTACAAAATATGGGCTGCCTATAGTAATCGCTTCCTTCGCTACCCTGTTGCTACTTCCGTTCCCGCGGAAGTTAGCAGAAGGGACAGTTGCCTGTAAGTGTTATAGCGAGCCGCATCCAGCGGCAGACGGAGGCGAAGCCGTGAGAAGAGACGTCGGCGGAGATGCGGTCTGGCGAGCACACGACGCCGCCACCGCCTTGTGGCTGCTGGCGCATTGAAAGCCGGCAGGGACAGCAGCGCGGCTGCCCGAGCCGCCAAACAGGACTACGGATTCTCCCATCTTCACTTCGGCTACAGCGTTCCGCTCGGAAAACACTGTTCACTTCTCGTCTCCTTACAGGTGCGCGTGGGTACTCATTACCAATCGGCCGTCTACTTATGGCTTACAGATGAGCAAATGATTACAGAAAAATACCATGTTAAAAAACTGTAATGGAATGTAGTCGAATTAATTCATACATCAACATCTACATCTACATCCATACTTCGCAAGCCACCCGACGGTGTGTGACGTAGGGAACCTTGAGTACCTCTATCGGTTCTCCCTTCTATTCCAGCCTCGTACTGTTCGTGGAAAGAAGGATTGTCGGTATGCTTCTGTGTGGGCTCTAATCTCTCTGATTTTGTCTTCATGGTCTCTTCGCAAGATACACGTAGGAGGGAGCAATATACTGCTTGACTCTTCGGTGAAGGTATGTTCTCGAAACTTCAACAAAAGCCCGTACCGAGTTACTGAGCGTCTCTCCTGCAGAGTCTTCCACTGGAGTTTATCTATCATCTCCGTAACGCTTTCGCGATTACTAAATGATCCTGTAACGAAGCGCGCTGCTCTCCGTTGGATCTTCTCTGTCTCTTCTATCAACCCTACCTGGTACGGATCCCACACTGCTGAGCAGTATCCAAGCAGTGGGCGAACAAGCGTACTGTAACTTACTTCCTTTGTTCTCGGATTGCATTTCCTTAGGATTCTTCCAATGAATCTCAGTCTGGCATCTGCTTTACCGACGATCAACTTTATATGATCATTCCATTTTAAATCACTCCTAATGCGTACTCCCAGATAATTTATGGAATTAACTGCTTCCAGTTGCTGACCTGCTATTTTGTAGCTAAATGATAAGGGATCTATCTTTCTATGTATTCGCAGCACATTTCACTTGTCTACATTGAGATTCAATTCCATTCCCTGCACCATGCGTCAATTCGCTGCAGATCCTCCTGCATTTCTGTACAATTTTCCATTGTTACAACCTCTCGATACACCACAGCATCATCTGCAAAAAGCCTCAGTGAACTTCCGATGTCATCCACAAGGTCATTTATGTATATTGTGAATTATTGGTTTTTCGGTTTTAAAATTATTGCCGCTAAGAGCATATTTCACTAAACAAGTTTCGATATCTTTATGAACCATCTTCAGTAGTCATTCTGGAAATATGGATACATAATGTATCTTTACATTTTGGTATTTAAAATATTTCTTCAAAAGTTGGCGTACACTTTACTCAAGGTGTGTTTGCTTCTTGTTTACGTATTCTGCAAACTACTGCTTTTTCCTCCGTTGTTAGCAAAGGTTGAGGTTGAAAGAAATTGCACAATCACTTTTGGCAATTTTTCTGCTATTTCGGACCCACTTTTTCTCTCGTTTCATTGGTTCTGTTTCCGCTTCACCTCACTTTGGTAAAACATTGCAAGAGAAATGGTATTGTAGTCTCTGCAGTTTCTTTCGTAATATATATATACCGGGTGATCAAAAAGTCAGTATAAATTTGAAAACTTAATGAACCACGGAATAATGTAGATAGAGAGGTAAAAATTGGCACACAAGACTGGAATGACATGGGGTTTTATTAGAACAAAAAAAAAAAAATGCCCGACAGATGCGCGTCGTTTGGTGATGATCGTGTGCGCAGCCGTCACTTTCGTCATGCTTGGCCTCCCAGGTCCCCAGACATCAGTCCGTGCGATTATTGGCTTTGGGGTTACCTGAAGTCGCAAGTGTATCGTGAACGACCGACATCTCTAGGGATGCTGAAAGACAACATCCGACGCCAGTGCCTCACAATAGCTCCGGACATGCTTTACAGTGCTGTTCACAACATTATTCCTCGACTACAGCTATTGTTGAACAATGATGGTTGACATATTGAGCATTTCCTGTAAAGAACATCATATTTGCTTTGTCTTACTTTGTTATGCTAATTGTTGGTATTCTGATCAGATGAAGCGCTATCTGTCGGACATTTTTTGAACTTTTGTATTTTTTTGGTTCTAATAAAACCCCATGTCATTCCAAGCATGTGTGTCAATTTGTACCTCTCTATCTACATTATTCCTGATTTATTCAGTTTTCAAATTTATACCGACTTTTTGACCGCGTGGTATATGTGTGTGTGTGTGTGTGTGTGTGTGTGTGTGTGTGCGAGCGCACTCACAAATTAGTGAAGTTACATGTTCAGCAGAGATGTGTGTGGAGGGAAAGGTGTGAGGGGTGGTTCGAAGATTTTTTTTGTGGGTGAGGGGGGGGGGTAGTGATTATAGCGAAAAGGAGATGGTAATGGCAAACGGGAACTAAGGGGGGGGAGGGAGGTTGGTAGTCAGTGGGTAATATACAGACAGATGTGGTCATTCGAACATAAATCAAGCGATACTGAAGAATTAGTTTCGCAAATGAGATACTAAAGCCAGTAGATGAGTTGCTTTATTTGAGCAGCAAAATAACTCATTATGGACGAAGTGGATCGTAAATAGAATACACACTGGCAATAGCTAGAAAACCACCTCTGAAAAGGAGAAATTTTTAATCATCGAATGTAAGTATCATAGTTAGCTACATTTTCCTAAATGTACTTGTCTGGAAAGCAGCTTTGCGCCTAAGTGGAACATGAACAATACATACAACAGAGCAGAAAAGAATAAAAGCTTTCTAAATGGGGTGCACAGAGCGATGCTGAAGATTAGATGGCTCAATCAAATAATGAATGAAGAGATACTCAACCGAACTGGTGAAAAAATAAATATACAACACAAAATGTTTGAAAGAAGTGGTCGGTTCATGAGCACATCCCAAGACATCCAGAAATCGGCAGTTTGATAATAGATGCTAAATTTGGAGGGTAGAAATTGTAGAGGGAGGAAAAGACTCGAATACAGCAAGCAGGTTCAAATCGATGTAGATTGGAGCAGTTATGCAGAGCAGCCTTCGGACTGAAGACCACAAAACGAGAAATTAGTACCCCCAATGCAACCTCGACATTTCGTCTAAAGATTTCCATGAAATCACAGAAAACCTAAATCTAGATCCCTGGGCGCAGAATTGAACCATCATCATCCCACAGGTGAATTCAGTGTGCCGACCACAGCGCCACTTGCTCGGTACAGAATATGCGAAACGGGAACCACTTTTATTACAGTTACAGTCAGCTCTCTAAGTCTCACCACCTATGAAAGGAATTCAACTTCGGGCCGGCCGCGGTAGTCTAGCAGTTCTGGCGCTGCAGTCCGGAACCGCAGGACTGCTACGGTCGCAGGTTCGAATCCTGCCTCGGGCATGGGTGTGTGTGATGTTCCTTAGGTTAGTTAGGTTTAAGTAGTTCTAAGTTCTAGGGGACTTATGACCTAAGATGTTGAGTTCCATAGTGCTCAGAGCCATTTGAACCATTTTGAATTCAACTTCCACTTGTACAGAGCACTGATCCAACGACGGATACTGAACAGATATGAAACCAGAAGTTCCCTGAAACAGTGCATTTATAATCTCCTAGAACGTGAGCAAAAACTCTTAGGGAAAAATCTTTAGTCCGATACAATACGCGAATACTGCGTAATAGCAGAATCAGAATGGTTGTCACCTGGATGGCATGTAAAAGATCCCAAATATTGCCACATCAAATAAGGGCTTTGAAACTGAGACACGAGCTGTTGCACACACTTATTTTCAGAGGTTACTAAAATGTTGGAAACTCGTTTTCAGCAGCAAATGGTAGTAATGTATCACTTCAACTGTAGTTCACACAATACAACAACGCGTTTCGAGAAGACAATGCTTTCATCATCAAGTTTTCGACAGTTGAAATTAAATGAGTATCGAAGACGTGAAAATGTGAGCACATTCTTTTGGAACGCCTTGTTGTAGTGAGAGAGGCACAGTTAAAGTGGTTCAACGCAGGCGGAAAAGGGAAGTTACACCATCAGCCGATAGAACGCTATCAAACTTATACACCAGTACTGTCGGATGGGTTGATTAAAATTTGATCCTTGTGCGAGCTCATGTTTAGTATTTTCAGCACAAAAAAACTGATTCTTGCAGATCAAGAATAGTGTGAGTACATAAAGGCTCTTGGGTGCGTCTAAAGTTTCTAGAAGTTTTGAGGCGGAGGTCACTACAGAATACGCCTAGAGGACATGCAAATGCAACTAATCTCTATCTTCTTACAGACTTACAGTGAGGTCGAATCATTGGCAGGAGCAACGTCGGGCACCACACCGACGGACAGCACAGGCAACTGGCTGTAAGGCAATACATGCAGAACGATTGGTGGCGAGAGAGAATCAAGGCAACAGTGTGGCAATAAGAATGGGCAGGAGTCTTACCAGAAGTACTGCAGCATCAGAAGACCGTAGGATTGTTCGAATGGCTATGGTGAATAGACGGTCCACAACAACTGAAATGCGAGCAGAGGTTAAGTGCAGTGTCACCACGAATCGTCGAGAACACCTTACTGGTAGCTGGTTTGAAATTTCGTTGTATACCAGTGACACTATATCATAGACAAGAGAGACTTGCGTGGTGTACAGCCAGAGTCAACTGCAAAACTGAGTGGCATTCATCGGTGTTCAGGACACAGGGTACTTTTTCGACGCCATATTTCGTATGTGTTTTCCAGTTCTCCAGTTTATCACAGTTACTCAAGAATTCTTTCTAAACAACTTGCAAGTATTTTGAATAACCTTTGAATAACTTACGGCTTGAGTCAGATAATGTGTGTAAAAAAAAAAAATAAAAAGTGAGCATCTACGAGTGAAATGCTTCTTCAAATTTAGGTACCATTTAACCTAGTAATGTGAAGGAGAGCAGATTTTTATGAGATATGTTTGCCATGTGTGCTAAGATACTACATCTATTTAACTCCATTCCCCACATTAAATATATTAACAACAATAAATATTATTATATCTTACTTTTGTATTTTAGAATATTTTTCCTGATTAAAAATGTTATTTCTCTATAACTGGATTGAAACTGCAATCAAGTTTACGTCTGTTAGAAAGGTATGGACAATCGCAAGGTACGGAAAAAATTACTGCAATACTTAATAAACATGAGGAGTAATGTTTACCTAAATTCTATAAAGGACAACTAGTGGAAAATTTGCGAATTAAATTTGCTGCATTTTTACATTTTCAAAGTTTCATTTTGGCATTCCTTTTAGTGAAAAATGATTCACTGGAGAATGTATACTCATTATAATTCTGTTCACATACGACAGCAAAAGTATCTAATAATTTCATATGGTTGCGTAAGATTATTAGGGAAATAAAAACATTTCACATAGACGAATATTTAATTGCTTAAAATAAGTCATATATACCTAGCAACAGTATTCTACATTTAATTAATAATAATAATGGGTAAAATTCTGGGAAATCGGGTGCTTGGGGGGGGGGGGGTAATTTTACAATAAATTGTTGATTATCGAAGCATCTTCTTTCATAAAGGGTATGGCGAAATGCAGACAATGTCATGGTGTAGAGTGCCTAACACTAATTCAACAACAAACTATTAAGAAAGGTTTAGGATCCACAAGAAACACTATCCCTGTTAGCTTAGATATTTGAATTATCCCTGAAAAACTTGTACATAGGTTTTCTCAGCAGTGTAGACTGCTATGCTTGTAAACGAGTAACACCTGAATTTTCTTTTAGCGAATTTCTTGAGATGCGGCATTGCTAGTATTTATTGCACGCCAATGGACATCTATAGTCAGAAATATCTGTAGCTCTTAGACAGCAACTTTCAGTAGGACGTAAACAAAACACTTCAACAAATCGAAATAAAGGGGCGCGAATTTGATCTTTTGCACATGCTGGAAACCACCAGTGTTATTAACATACATAATATATCACAAACGGAACGTTGGAAGCAATAATTTTCCAGTAGTTTGGCGAAATACTACTAATTTTCCATAATTTAAATAATAAGATCACTGCAGTTTAAAAGACCGTGACTTTAAAAATTTAGTGTGCAATGGTTATTTTTCAATCTGCCGGCCAGTGCGCTACAGTCTGGAACCGCGCGACCGCTCCGGTCGCAGGTTCGAATCCTGCCTCGGACATGGATGTGTGTGATGTCCTTAGGTTAGTTAGGTTTAAGTAGTTCTAAGTTGTAGGGGACTGATGACCTCAGAAGTTAAGTCCCATAGTGATCAGAGCCATTTGAACCATTTTTTTTTTCAATCTAAAACCAATAAAGCATATATCAGTGTTTTCAAATGGTTCAAATGGCTCTGAGCACTATGGGACTTAACTTCTGAGGTCATCAGTCCCCTAGAACTTAGAACTACTTAAACCGAACGAACCTAAGGACATCACACACATCCATGCCCGAGGCAGGATTCAAACCTGCGACCGTAGCGGTCGTGCGATTCCAGACTACAGCGCCTAGAGCCGCTCGGCCACTCCGGCCGGCTCAGTGTAATCAGGGAAGACTATAAAATTTAGTAAATTAATAAAAAATCGATTATTCCATCTTTAAAAAGTGCCCTGTGTCCTTCAGCGATGAGTCTCGCTTCTTCCTACGGTGGTCATATCGACGTTAACGTGTGCAGAGGATCTTTACCAGTAAGCAGAGACTCTCAAGACTAATACCGTTCCACTTCCTGGAATCATGGAGTGTGGAAGTATTGAATATGATAGCAGGAGTGTTTTGGTAACTGTTGAAAGGAGAGTGAATGCGCTTCAGTATATGTACCATGTAGTTCTATACTTCATGGCCAGAATAGCAAATGGAAGATTCTAGCACGATAATGCAGTTCACACGACAAACGCATTGAGAAATGTACCGATCATTGACTGACCTGCCATGTCCCTTCATTTGTCACCCATTGAGTATATCTGGTATGTGTGAGAAGTGTACCTCTGTACCATGCAATCTTCACGAACCGTTTGTTTCAGGCATGGCAAGAAATACCACAAGATGGTATTCGGAGGTTTTTATTTCACAACTAATATAAGAGTGTTTTCATGCCCATGGGACATCAGTGCCCAATTGAATGAAAGACTAATAATTTTATATGAGGCATGCGAAAAACATGTCCAACCAGTTTAACAAATATTGGACTCGTGCTTCACGGTGTAACGCTCTGTATTTCAGTTTCTGTACGACCACCCCAGTCTTTCTGTAGCATACATGCTATATCCAACTTTTATTTTTTTCTACCTCATGGCTCTGTGAATCATTGTAGCATACGCTTTAATACTTCACATTCTTCATCTGTTTTAATATCTGCATGTTACCAGTAGATAACAACATATCCTTGAAGAAAGTTGTTTATCAAAGTGTCAGCAAGTCTTCGAGAAATAAAGCATTTTTTTGTAATTTTTAGCTACAACGTGTTGAGAATATGCTGTAATACACCAATATGCTCTATACTATCGAATAGGTGGTTATTTTATCACAACAAAACAGGGACATTTTTTCCATTCCCAAAGTACTATACTTTCAAATTTCAGTGGCATTGAAACTTCCTGGCAGATTAACGTAAATGTTATTTCGCATGAAGCGAAGAGTGAACATTTCTTGATAGGACTCATGCATTTTCGATAGATACTGTCCAGCCTGTTGCAGTAGGAACCACATCATTCAAAACGCTCCGTAATTTTAAATATCTGGGAGCAATTTTTACACAGGACGCATCGTGCGAGGCAGAAGTCAAAGCGAGGATCAAAGCCGCAAGCCAATCATACAATAGTCTGACTCACCTTTTCAGTCACTCAGTCACACAGCGACTCATCTTTTTAAATCACGCAGCTGCACCAAACAATGATACATCCCATACGGCTGTATGGCTGCGAAACTTGGACTGTTCGGAAAAAAATACTTAATCTTCTGGTTTTCGAGCGAAGAAATGAAGATCAATGATCTGGTAAAATACGAGATCACAGGAGAATGTCGGATCCAGCATAATGGTGGGCTGTATGAAATCTAAAACAAATCAAACAGGCTTTATGGGACGCAAGCGGCATATATGGGCAGGACATGTCACTCGGATGGATAAATACCGATAACCTTTGAAATCGGTGGATTTTATTCCCGGTGGTAGAAGACCACTAGAAAGAAAAAAAAAGTTGGAGAGATGGAATCCGTGACGGCTTACTGCCGATTCACATAGAGAGTGAGTGACGATAGAAAGACGAAACAGAATACATTGGAAGAGGGATCTTGAAGTTGCGCGTGCTCCTCTGAGTCTGATCGCGTAAAATAAAGTAAGGAAACATTATTCACTTTGAACACGTCCTAAAATTTCGATGAATTACACCATTTGTTTGAACATAGTAATTTAGTCTTATTTTGTCCCAAACAATGCAACGACTACAAACAGAAACGTTTTATTCAAAATTCGGTATTGAGGAGATTAAAAATTGCTACTTTATATTATACACTTGGATGATATTAAACTAGATAGTTGATAGACTAAATTTATTGTTTATAAGCAGATTGTATAGAAAGCCAATTAATAGTATTACCTGTACGATGTAGGCTTTCACGGCCGCTGCCTCCTTCAGTCAAAACTTTTGGTCTGAGACCCCAAGGTCGATATATAAAACTACTCCCTGACGTTTCGGCTCCAACTACATAAGATATCCGAGGGAAATGCTTTAGGATTTCTCGCATTTATAGAGCGCGTAGAGGTCATCGCCGTGTCACATGATGATGGCTGTGTGACTATCCCTCGATTAAAAATAATCGATTGTTATTTTTGCTGACGCAAAGTCGACATCCATGTTTCATCTAACTTCAAACCTTCTCCTTTTCTATTGAAATTATTATGGTGTTTATGAATCTCTATTGCTTCTCAATACATGCGTACATGATAATGCTATGTCCTTGCTAAGACACTCGTCTGGTACATACCGAAAAATCGATTGTAGCGGTTCTAGGCGCTTCAGTCCGGAACCGCGCGATTGCTACGGTCGCAGCTTCGTATCCTGCCTCGGGCATGGATGTGTGTGATGTCCTTAGGTTATTTCGGTTTAAGTAGTTCTAAGTTTAGGGGACTGATGACCTCAGATGTTAAGTCCCATAGTGCTCACAGCCATTTCGATTGTATCAGAACATGTTTTCGAGATGGGAACCTCGAAATAAAATTCAGTGAGACGATTGTCTTAGCAAGGACATCGCATAATCACGCAAGCATGTATAGAGCAGCAATAGAGATTCATAAACAACAACATAATTTTGATAGTAAATAGAAAGTTTGAAGTTACAGAAAATATGTATGTCGACTTTGCGCCACAAAAATGACAATCGATTACTTTTAATCGAGAATGATGACGCCATCACGTGACGTATGTTGGTGTCCTCTATGCGCTCGTAAATGCGACAGGCCTCAACCTTAGTGGCAATTCCCGTTTTACCTCCGAAGATGTCTCCCGCAGTTGGAGACGAAACGTCATCGACCATGGCCTCTCAGCATTCATATTTTAAATGAAGAATAGTGTTACTTGTTAAATTTCGTGGTATCATTGTCGGGGCGAAACCTTTGTAACGCCCCGTGTGGTTTAATGAAATACTGTCTGCAGGAACCTTAGTGAGACAAGTTAAAGTTGGACGAAACATGTATTGGTCACACGACACTCGTTAAGTTCCATTTAATCTGGCACACTCAGGTACACCTTGGGCGTCTCTCTAGAACGCACAGTCTGCGCCAAGCTAAGGGAGAGCCAATGCCGAAGCATCGCTTGCACTGCTGGCTCCCTGTGGAGCCCTTGTCAGTTTCAACCCCCAATTACAGCACTGAGAGCGGACTGCCGCCAACGTTATCTGCTCTGTGGATCTTGACATATTACCGCCCGTACCTGCGGCCCCTGCCTCCTCCCCCTCTTCAGCTACTCCCCCCCCCCTTCTACTCCACTGCACCCACGCCCGTCCTATCCTCCCCTCTCTACTCACGTATGCACACACACACTGAAGTGGGCACCCTAAGTCCACCCACAACCATCCCCTTGCAACAGAAGCACGCACGCACACAAACACAACACCAGTGACGTAGGGACTGCGAGTCGGGGAAGAGTGGATTGAAATAATGAGAATGTTATCAGAACGTGACTCATTTCAATAATGGCCGTTTCATGCAACACGTCACGTTTTCTGAGCCACGCTGCCGACTGGTGCTGTGGAGTAGTAGGAAAATAAAAAAAATGAGGGTAGGATGGGGGAGCTGAGTGTGGGAGGGATGGGGTGGGGGAACACTGGGGCCGGAAAGAGAAGGAAAACAGCAAAAACAGAGTGCGCCGGCGGCCGTGTTTGGGGCACGGCCGGGCCGGTGATATGCCATTAGCATTATCGCCGGCGCGCACTCCCTCACGAACAAACGCGGGGCGCGCGGCGACCGATTCCACGGATGGCGGATCGCTTTCGCGTAACGCGATACCGCAGACTGAGCGCCACGAACCATCGATTGTGGCGGCGGCGGTGTGGACGGAACAGCCGATCGGACGGCGCTGGATGCAGACACAGTGCTTTGCTCAATAGGCTATTTGCGATAGATGAAAAAGCTATTTCGGACTGGTAATTTCTTTTTAACTGCTCTTCGGTCTGCCGACTACGAACAAAAGCTGCAGACGAACATTACCGCGTGGTGACGACATGAGGTTCCTCTACCGAAACATGGTCGGGAAATGCGGATCGTATCTCATATAGTGCTAGATAGCTAGTTACAAGCACATCGGGCAAGAAATTAGGCAATCCCAAGGAACATGACGCTAATGACGAAGCGAAAAAAGCAGGTCCCATATTCATAGAATCCCGGAAAGCGCTTGACACTCTGCCTCATGTTGTTGTTGTGGTCTTCAGTCCAGAGACTGGTCTGATGCAGCTCTCCATGCTACTCTATCCTGTGCTTCTTCATCTCCCAGTACCTACTGCAACCTACATCCTTCTGAATCTGTTTAGTGTACTCATCCCTTGCTCTCCCTCTACGATTTTTACCCTCCACGCTACCCTCCAATACTAAATTGGTGATATACTGATGCCTCAGAATATGCCCTACCAACTGAGCCCTTATTCTAGTCAAGTTGTGCCATAAATTTCTCTTCTCTCCAATTCTATTCAATACCTCCTCATTAGTTATGTGATCTACCCATCTAATCTTCAGCATTCTTCTGTAGCACCACATTTCGAAAGCTCCTAGTCTCTTCTTGTCTAAACTATTTATCGTCCACGTTTCAGTTCCATACATGGCTACACTCCACATAAATACTTTCAGGAACGACTTCCTGACACTTAAATCTATACTCGATGTGAACAAATTTCTCTTTTTCAGAAACGCTTTCCTTGCCATTGCCAGTCAACATTTTATATCCTCTCCACTTCGACTGTCATCAGTTATTTTGCTCCCTAAATAGCAAAACTCATTAACTACTTTAAGCGTCTCATTTCCTAATGTAATTCCTGCAGCATCACCCGATTTAATTCGACTACATTCCATTATTCTCGTTTTGCATTTGTTGATGTTCATATTATATTCTCCTTTCAAGACACTGTCCATTCCGTTGAACTACTCTTCCAAGTCCTTTGGTGTCTTTGATAGAATTACAATGTCATCGGCGAACCTTAGAGTTTTTTTTTCTTCTCCTTGGATTTTGATTCCTACTCCAAATTTTTTTTGTTTCCTTTACTGCTTGCTCAATATAGAGATTGAATAACATCCGGGAGAGGCTACAACCCTGTCTCACTCCCTTCTCAACCACTGCTTCCCTTTCATGCCCCTTGACTCTTATTACTGCCATTTGGTTTCTGTACAAATTGTAAATAGCCTTTCGCTACGTGTATTTTACCCCTGCCACCTTCAGGATGTGAAAGAGAGTATTCCAGTCAAAACTGTCAAAAGCTTTCACTAAGTCTACAAATGCCTTTCCTTAATCTATTTCCTAAGATAATCAGACTGTTAATGAAGATCCGAGAGTACGAATTAGATTGTCAAATACGTGAGTGGTTCGAAAACGTATTAAATAATATAACTCAGTACATTATCCTGGAGGGTTTTAAAGTTCATCAGAGACAACCATATCGTCAGGAGTACTCCACGGAAGTGTGATAAGACCGCCCTTGTTCCCTGTCCAGGGTGTTTACGTAATGATGTTGCAAAGTTTTTGGGATGGTGGAGAAGTGTAAATGTGTCCCTTTGAGGAAGAGACCCTGGTCCGCAACCGACCGAGTGGAAAGATATAAGCGAAAATCTTTCTGATTCTACTGGCAGTGTAACACATGTTGTTGCAACTGCTGTAGGGCAGGCAACTTCCTGAGGTGGTAGTCTGGACCGCAGCAATAAAAATTTATCTATTAATTTTGGCCTCCAAAACGCATAGCTCAAGAGCTCTGGGCACTTGTTCAGCAGAATAGATGAACAATTGTTCACAGCTCTTACGGCACGCTTCCTCGTGACATTCGTAGGATACTGCTTTGCTGTTTCACGATAACTTTATCGAAAACCGCTACCACTATCTTCTTCCGATTTCTTGACTATGTGACGTATATTTCTTTCCTGTAGATGGCTGTGAGTTTGTGTAGTGTTTAGATATATGAGACAGTTGAAGAACTCTCAGACTTCAAAAAGAATTTAATACACAATTACGATGTAGGCAGTCGTTGACAGATGTGAATATTACCGATCTATCAGTCACGAATTATTTACACAAGAATGGAAAGACTAGTAGAAGACAACCTCGAGAATGATCAGTTTAGGATCCGGAGAGCTGTAAGGTCACATGAGGCAATATTGTCCTTACGACTTAGCCCAGAAAATAGGTTAATGCAGGGAAAACCTTTATAGCATCTGTAAACTTAGAGAATATTTCAAACAATGTTGACTGGAATACACTCTTCGAAATGCTGTAGGTCGCAGGGAGAAATATGGGAATCGAAAGGTTGTTCACAACCCATACAGAAACCATACTGCAGTTACAACAATCGAAGGCCAATAAAAGGAAACTGGCTGAGAAGGCGGACGGGATTGTAGACTACCCCCGATGTTATTCAATTTCTTCATTGAGTAAGTGATAAGGAAAGCGAAGGAGAAATTTAAAGAGAGAATTAAAGTTTCGGGGAGACGAAATTAAAACTATAGGTTTGTACATGACACCGTAATTTCGTCAGAGTACAGGAGTTGGAAGAACAGTTGAATGGAATGGATAGCGTCTTGAAAGGAACTTATAAGTTGTATGTCAAAGAAAAGTAAAACATGAGTATTGGAATCTAGTTGAAGTAAATAACATGGTTTCTAAGGAATAAGGTTAGGAAACGGAATAATGTTAGGAAACGAGACACTAAAGGTAGTAGATGAGTTCTGGTATTTGGGTGGCAAAATACTTGATGACACAGAATCGGAGATGATGTGCAAGGAAGACTGGTAATAGCGAAGAATGTATTTCTGAAAACAGGAATTTTCTTCATCCTATATGAATGTTCTTCATCCTATATAACTTTAAGTGTTGGGGAAGTTTTTCCTGAAGAAATTTCTTTTTAGAGTGTAATCTTGTACGGAAGTTAAACGTGCACGGTACACATTTTACACAAGAAGAGAAAAGAAGATTTTGAAATGTGTTGTTGAAAATTAGGTGGATGAGGAGGTACAGATTAGAATTGGCGAAAAAATATATTAATGCTATAATTTGACTAACAGAAGGATTTGTTGCTAAGACACAATACCAAGTATTAAGTGTGGTGTCACCGCCAGACACCACACTTGCTAGGTGGTAGCCTTTAAATCGGCCGCGGTCCATTAGTATACGTCGGACCCGCGTGTCGCCACTATCAGTGATTGCAGACCGAGCGCCGCCACACGGCAGGTCTAGAGAGAGACTTCCTAGCACTCGCCCCAGTGGTACAACCGACTTTGCTAGCGATGGTTCACTGACAAATTACGCTCTCATTTGCCGAGACGATAGTTAGCATAGCCTTCAGGTACGTCATTTGCTACGACCTAGCAAGGCGCCATTACCAGTTACTATTGATACTGTAAAACATGTACCGTCAAGAGCGACGTTCACCATTTATGGGTTAAAGTTAAGTATTCCATCAGCTACGTCAGTTTTTTCTACAGTCTAATTTCCTTGTCCTGTTCCAGACCTCATGCCAGCCTGCGTGAGCTAAAACGCGTGCCTTTCGGCTTCCTCTCATACTGGTGTTGGCTTTCCTGCCAACCGACGACATTAAGGAATCGCCAATTTGGTGATGGAAGCAAGTATGAGTGTGTGTGTGGAGGGGGGGGGGGGGGAAGGAGGAGAGGATAAATATTGTAGAGGAAGACCAAGAGACGAATGCACTCAGCAGTTTCGAATCTATATAGGTTGCAGTAGTTAGTTGCAAATGTAGGGATTTGCACAGGATACAGTAGCATGGAGAACTAGGTCAAACACCTCTTCGGAATACCACAACAACATTCAATAGTATTAGGTGACGGTATAGTGCAGTGAAATGCAGAGCGTCATGAAAACTAATGCTTTCACCTCATTTTCGATAACCACAAATCTTCTCACACTGACGCGTAGTGGTTGGCACACTAGACTTGCAATTGGGAAGGCGGTCGCTCAGATCTCCATCAGACTATCCAGGTGTGCCTGAAATCGCTGAAACAAATACCTTGTTGGTTCCATGTTCCCGCTCTTTCCACAATACGAGGTTATGCTCCGTTTCTTATGACCTCGTTCTTCACGGGATATTAAACATCCAGGTGTGCCTGAAATCGCTGAAACAAATACCTTGTTGGTTCCATGTTCCCGCTCTTTCCACAATACGAGGTTATGCTCCGTTTCTTATGACCTCGTTCTTCACGGGATATTAAACATCCAGGTGTGCCTGAAATCGCTGAAACAAATACCTTGTTGGTTCCATGTTCCCACTCTTTCCACAATACGAGGTTATGCTCCGTTTCTTATGACCTCGTTCTTCACGGGATATTAAACATCCAGGTGTGCCTGAAATCGCTGAAACAAATACCTTGTTGGTTCCATGTTCCCGCTCTTTCCACAATACGAGGTTATGCCCCGTTTCTTATGACCTCGTTCTTCACGGGATATTAAACATCCAGGTGTGCCTGAAATCGCGGAAACAAATACCTTGTTGGTTCCATGTTCCCGCTCTTTCCACAATACGAGGTTATGCTCCGTTTCTTATGACCTCGTTCTTCACGGGATATTAAACATCCAGGTGTGCCTGAAATCGCTGAAACAAATACCTTGTTGGTTCCATGTTCCCGCTCTTTCCACAATACGAGGTTATGCTCCGTTTCTTATGACCTCGTTCTTCACGGGATATTAAACATCCAGGTGTGCCTGAAATCGCTGAAACAAATACCTTGTTGGTTCCATGTTCCCACTCTTTCCACAATACGAGGTTATGCTCCGTTTCTTATGACCTCGTTCTTCACGGGATATTAAACATCCAGGTGTGCCTGAAATCGCTGAAACAAATACCTTGTTGGTTCCATGTTCCCGCTCTTTCCACAATACGAGGTTATGCCCCGTTTCTTATGACCTCGTTCTTCACGGGATATTAAACATCCAGGTGTGCCTGAAATCGCGGAAACAAATACCTTGTTGGTTCCATGTTCCCGCTCTTTCCACAATACGAGGTTATGCTCCGTTTCTTATGACCTCGTTCTTCACGGGATATTAAACATCCAGGTGTGCCTGAAATCGCTGAAACAAATACCTTGTTGGTTCCATGTTCCCACTCTTTCCACAATACGAGGTTATGCTCCGTTTCTTATGACCTCGTTCTTCACGGGATATTAAACATCCAGGTGTGCCTGAAATCGCTGAAACAAATACCTTGTTGGTTCCATGTTCCCGCTCTTTCCACAATACGAGGTTATGCTCCGTTTCTTATGACCTCGTTCTTCACGGGATATTAAACACCACTTTTCTTTCTTTCTCTTACCGATGTCTCCAGCTGCCGTAAAGTTAACTTCGACGATGCGTTCCTCGTATCTCATCACATCAGAATACATTTTGTATGTCGTCCTACCTGAAATGCGTCCCAAAAGTGCTATCACACCTTTTGCTGTCGGAGACTGCGCCATGAGCTCTCGTCCCCTTGCCTTTCAACAACTGCCATTGAAAATGTATTTAAAGTACTGTGATTCCAAAAAGTTGTCTCCATAGAGACCCTACCACTGGTGGAGAACTATACAGAAATGCTTTTACCATGCCCGTAATCTCGCCAAATAAATAATTTATTTAAATCCGTCTTGGAACGCCAAGCCCCGTTTTCTTAAATTGGAACCCTCACTTACTCAGTTCATTACATGACGGTGAGTTACAAGACTTGTTCTATTCTACCTTTACTCCTGCACGAACGTCAGTTTCAGCCGATGTTCACTTGCCTCGAGCACTAGGGCACATAAATTATCTTTCGCGCTAAACTGTCCATGCAGTGGGCCGTTTCCGCATTTTCAGGACGCATTAATTAATTTCGCGTCACTGATGGTATTCACGTTAATTAAATGAAATTGTTATCGTGGGTGGCGGGTAGGACTGCCATGAATAGAGGACAAAAGTGATACGTCATTGCTCATGGCCCGCCTGTATTTTCCTACTATAGTCCGCGACAAACAACAAAGCGAGTTTTAATTACAAGCCGATAATAGTCGCAACATTAATTTCATTGTCCGCGAGCACACACTGAACAGAGCAGTGGAACCATGCATGCGTATTTTCTGAACGATTGGACACTAATACTACACTGCAAGCGCTGCCGTCGGCATAGGGATTAAGTTATTTCCAGTGACATGATCATTGTGGCCGCAGCGGGAGCTAGCTGCTATAAAATTCACTTTTATACTTACGCAATAGTTTCTCCCTTTAGCTACCATAATTCCGTTCCCCTAAGACTGCAAAGCTGCTAGCATTTCAACTGATCTTCAATCAAGGCTTCAGGCATTTAAAGTGAATCAATTTAAATCATTTAGAACACACTGTAGGATTTAACTCATTTATTCCAAACATGCTATACAAAAAGATAATGATGTGCGGGATTACACCACAGAGTCCGCTGCGATGTATCGCTGGGTGTCGAGTACACACATTGTACATTACACACTTGAAGAAGGAGTCCTATGATGCATGGATTGAAACGTTGCAATATCAGATTCTATACAATGTATGTTATCGATATCAATACTTAAAAATTCATTTATACCTTCATAATATCAGAAGAAATGAATCAATACCGAGAGTGTTGCAAACTATTGATTGCTTATGTGAAAAATCAAACACAAAGAAAGGAGAAAAGTTCAAATTTTCCAACTGCAAACAAATTAAATGTCTTATAAATTTTCCGCTGGTAATAAGTGCCATTACTACAGTGCACCAATACAAGCTTTCCTTCATTTACAATAAGTTCTTTTAAGATGAAATCGCTCATTTTGAATACAAAGCGCGGTATCGGACTTGCTATGTTTGCATGAACGAAGTCTAAATTAAAATCAGCTCTCGAAACACATTTCCAAGGTAGTGGGTAATTTCAGTGATATAGGCTATTGAAACTTGATAAATTTGTTGTAGTCCTGCAAATGATGTGTAATTTTTACGGCTGCCATTTTTTTCTCTTCCCATTACTGGCATAGGCCGTACATTTAATTTCTCAGTGCAGCAGTACTGAAAGGTATTACCTTTCACAGTCTTGATGTCTCTTACCATACCAATAAATCATCTAAAACTTTGTTTCGAAATGATACGATAGATACCTAAATGAACGTATCCACACATAATCGTATGAGTAACTGAGTAACCTGGGAGTTGATTTGTCACGGAATGTGTCGAATGTTAAAAACATGTCTGGTGTAAAGCATTCAAATATCTTCCTATTTTCTGACGTACCTTGACAATAGTGACGTCTGGCAACGAGGAACTGAAGTCCAAAAGTCTGGAAGGCTGCAGAAATGTTTAACATGCTGAGTGACGTATCCAGTATGAGGGCAAGCGTCATCATGCCCAATGGTCAGTCTCCTCATAGTGTTGAAGAGCGGTTGGAGATCATGGGTAGTGCAGCTACAAATGTACGAACAACTTCTTACTTGAACCAGGATGAACACCAGAAGCAGTCGAGATGTGTAGCTGACTTCTCCGGACATGTTAAGGACTGTCACTTCTTCCAAGAGATAAAAGATTCTCTTCACTTAATTGCATTTCCTTGATACTGAAGGCACTTACTGAGATCCGTATATAATTCACGATTTAGAACTTCATTCGTGTTGCGAATACCATATGTTTCATTTGACAATATACACTCTTGGAAATGGAAAAAAGAACACATTGACACCGGTGTGTCAGACCCACCATACTTGCTCCGGACACTGCGAGAGGGCTGTACAAGCAATGATCACACGCACGGCACAGCGGACACACCAGGAACCGCGGTGTTGGCCGTCGAATGGCGCTAGCTGCGCAGCATTTGTGCACCGCCGCCGTCAGTGTCAGCCAGTTTGCCGTGGCATACGGAGCTCCCTCGCAAACACTGGTAGCATGCCGCGACAGCGTGGACGTGAACCGTATGTGCAGTTGACGGACTTTGAGCGAGGGCGTATAGTGGGCATGCGGGAGGCCGGGTGGACGTACCGCCGAATTGCTCAACACGTGGGGCGTGAGGTCTCCACAGTACATCGATGTTGTCGCCAGTGGTCGGCGGAAGGTGCACGTGCCCGTCGACCTGGGACCGGACCGCAGCGACGCACGGATGCACACCAAGACCGTAGGATCCTACGCAGTGCCGTAGGGGACCGCACCGCCACTTCCCAGCAAATTAGGGACACTGTTGCTCCTGGGGTATCGGCGAGGACCATTCGCAACCGTCTCCATGAAGCTGGGCTACGGTCCCGCACACCGTTAGGCCGTCTTCCGCTCACGCCCCAACATCGTGCAGCCCGCCTCCAGTGGTGTCGCGACAGGCGTGAATGGAGGGACGAATGGAGACGTGTCGTCTTCAGCAATGAGAGTCGCTTCTGCCTTGGTGCCAATGATGGTCGTATGCGTGTTTGGCGCCGTGCAGGCGAGCGCCACAATCAGGACTGCATACGACCGAGGCACACAGGGCCAACACCCGGCATCATGGTGTGGGGAGCGATCTCCTACACTGGCCGTACACCACTGGTGATCGTCGAGGGGACACTGAATAGTGCACGGTACATCCAAACCGTCATCGAACCCATCGTTCTACCATTCCTAGACCGGCAAGGGAACTTGCTGTTCCAACAGGACAATGCACGTCCGCATGTATCCCGTGCCACCCAACGTGCTCTAGAAGGTGTAAGTCAACTACCCTGGCCAGCAAGATCTTCGGATCTGTCCCTCATTGAGCATGTTTGGGACTGGATGAAGCGTCGTCTCACGCGGTCTGCACGTCCAGCACGAACGCTGGTCCAACTGAGGCGCCAGGTGGAAATGGCATGGCAAGCCGTTCCACAGGACTACATCCAGCATCTCTACGATCGTCTCCATGGGAGAATAGCAGCCTGCATTGCTGCGAAAGGTGGATATACACTGTACTAGTGCCGACATTGTGCATGCTCTGTTGCCTGTGTCTATGTGCCTGTGGTTCTGTCAGTGTGATCATGTGATGTATCTGACCCCAGGAATGTGTCAATAAAGTTTCCCCTTCCTGGGACAATGAATTCACGGTGTTCTTATTTCAATTTCCAGGAGTGTACGTTGCTCTTTGTTTTTAAGTCATCAGCCTTGTGACTAGTTTGTTGCGGCCCGCCACGAATTCCTCTCCCGTGGCAACTTTTTCGTCTCGGAAAAATCGCTTGCACTGTGAATGCTGAAGCCTACATTAAAACTTTGGTTAAGTTGCTCCAACAACCAGCCTACCAACCTTGGTTAAATTGAGTCATGACAAAGGTCACAACAGCTGTGCTGACGGCACCGAACTTCTTCATGACAACGCCGCCCACACGTTGCTGCTCCTATTCGTGAGAAAATCGGCAAATTTCGGTGAGTGGCGCCCCAGCATCCACCATACAGTCCGAACCTTGCACCGTCGGACATTCATCTGTTTGCCCCATGGAGAAATTCCTGGCCGGCCGAAGCTTTGTGACATATGCAGAAGTGAAACAAACAGTCCGCAGACGGCTACGCACCAACCAAACAGACACCTACGAACAAAGCATACTGACATTGGTACCAAGATGGGATGAATGTGTTGAGAAGTTTGGTGATTATGTAGAAAAGTAGGTAAAAGTTGTAAGTTCATATCTGATTTTTCTTACCAGTTAAACGTTTTAGTTATGAAATTACTGTTCGTTGCTTTCTGATCTTCCGTCGTATTACATACACATTAGAGAATCTGATAGTTTGTATACGTTTTACCGTCACCGTAGTTAGGACTGGGGGAGGATAAGGCTATAACCTTCTATTTCGTAAGGTAAAGACGGCAAAGTGCTGACGATGTGTAGTTACAGCGTACACAGGTCATCTTGGATAAGGGACACTGTCACATTTTGGCAAGTCGATCAATGTCGGTCCGTAGCTGGTGCTCTGTGACTAAATGAGACAGGTATTACGCGTTCCACACACGTATATTTTTACGGCGCAACTCGTTCGAAATGAAAATGCTTTGTGTATTTTACAGACAATTCAATCGGTATACTTCAAGAACACAAATTCTGTAGGTGAGAAATGTAAGAAATCAATTAATCTCAAAGAGCTTAAGAAATTGTGTGTCACGTAATATCGCCTGAAATATAATCATCATACAGCGCGAAAGAGATCGAGTTCCACCTAAGAGATCTATCGAAACGAGGGTTTCGCGATACCGTAATAAGAAGCGTCGGAAGTCTTCAATTTGAGGAAAGCTGGCGCACCTGAATTCAAACTTAGATCATCTTGACGGTGATTTGATCCGTCACACTCAGAGACAGTACTGGGGGTGGGGGCGCCAGTTACAAAATGCAGATGTCTGTGAGACTCATTCTGATGCGGCGCAGATGCGTCATCGGGCTATTCCATCGCCTACTCCGCATCTTAACCCCGGGAGAGAGGCCAGCACACATATAATAGCAGTATGATTGGACCCGGGGCCGTTCTGGAAGGAGTGCTTCGAGGAAATATCGCCGCCACTACCCCAGACTGAATCGCGGATCTCCAGAGCCATGGTCTTGTGCTCCATGCGCTATTCTACTCTACTATGTAATATACTGTGATGTATCCATACAAATGATAAAAGTGTATGTGTGTTCCGCGTCATTTCCTAAACCACTGTACCGATTTCAACCAAGTTCGGTTCTCAAATCACTTACGTGTCCAGAAAGAAGCGCTGTTGGGGTAAGGACCAGCCATACTGTATATCACAGAGTTGACGCTGAGGATGAAAAAACAATACGAGGTGCATTCAAGTTCTAAGGCCTCCGATTTCTTTTCTCCGGACTGGAAAGAGATAGAAACATGCGCATTGTTTTAAAATGAGGCCGCGTTCATTGTCAATAGGTCCCAGAGATGGCACTACCGTACGGAAGATGGAATTTTACCGCCAGCGGCGAGAATGAGAACTGTTTTAAATACTTAAAATGGCGACGTTTTCCTTACTTGAACAGCGTGCAATCATTCGTTTTCTGAATTTGCGTGGTGTGAAACCAATTGAAATTCATCGACAGGTGAAGGAGACATGTGGTGATGGAGTTATGGACGTGTCGAAAGTGCGTTCGTGGGTACGACAGTTTAATGAAGGAAGAACATCGTGTGACAACAAACCGAAACAACCTCGGGCTCGCACAAGCCGGTATGACGACATGATCGAGAAAGTGGAGAGAAATGTTTTGGGGGATCGCCGAATGACTGTTGAACAGATCGCCTCCAGAGTTGGCATTTCTGTGGGTCCTGTGCACACAATCCTGCATGACGACCTGAAAATGCGAAAAGTGTCATCCAGGTGGGTGCCACGAATGCTGACGGACGACCACATGGTTGCCCGTGTGGCATGTTGCCAAGCAAAGTTGACGCGCAACGACAGCATCAATGGGACTTTTTTTTCGTCGGTTGTGACAATGGATGAGACGTGGATGCCATTTTTCAATCCAGAAACAAAGCGCCAGTCAGCTCAATGGAAGCACACAGATTCACCGCCACCAAAAAAATTTCTGGTAAAATGATGGTGTCCATGTTCTGGGACAGCGAGGGCGTAATCCTTACCCATTGCGTTCCAAAGGGCACTACGGTAACAGGTGCATCCTACGAAAATGTTTTGAAGAACAAATTCCTTCCTGCACTGCAACAAAAACGTCCGGGAAGGGCTGCGCGTGTGCTGTTTCACCAAGACAACGCACCCGCACATCGAGCTAACGTTACGCAACAGTTTCTTCGTGATAACAACTTTGAAGTGATTCCTCATGCTCCCTACTCATCTGACCTGGCTCCTAGTGACTTTTGGCGGCTCTCCGTGGCCGCACATTCACCAGCCGTGCTGCTATTGCCTCAGCGATTTTCCAGTGGTCAAAACAGACTCCTAAAGAAGCCTTCGCCGCTGCCATGGAATCATGGCGTCAGCGTTGTGAAAAATGTGTACGTCTGCAGGGCGATTACGTCGAGAAGTAACGCCAGTTTCATCGATTTCGGGTGAGTAGTTAATTAGAAAAAAAATCGGAGGCCTTAGAACTTGAATGCACCTCGTACAACCCGCGACGGAGAAATAGCCACACTTTAGTCATCCAGTATCTGAGAACGAGATACTTTGAACTGTAATGAACTCTACACATAATTTCAAACCTTTACGCCACTTTTTCTAGCTTAGGACCCCCACAAAATAATAAAAGCAGAAAAGTTTACTACTTTTTCGCTGTTCACGCAGTAAAACAGCCACATTAAGTATGACTTTTTAATGTGTTCCTTCTTCGCTACCATCTGTATTCGTGACACAATTTGGTAAGAGTATTCAAATATACCACTGAATTTATCAGAAAAATAACTTCATTGTACGACACCTATTTTAGGAGATACGACATCAAAACCACTGAGATACGTGCAAAACTACAGCATCATACAAAACGCTTAAATTTATTCATTTAACTCCATTGCAACACTTTTCGCGGGCAGTATCTACATCTGCCCCTGAATGCACATACAAAAATATATCATTGTACGAAAATAGTTCAGGTACGACGTCAAATACTGAGATGCGTGAAACACTACCGCGTCATGCACGGCATTTAAATTTCTTACTTCTTTACTAGTAAGTCTATTCGTAACACAAACGCACACGTATACATATATGTTTCAGAATGTTCCTACAAAAATGTTTCATTTTAAGACGCATCGTTTAGGAGATATGACGTCTCAAAAATCAGGTTGTGTGAAAGCGAAACTGCAGGGCGAAATTCGGGTGAAATATGTGTATAAGTACGTCTGAAATATCTTAAATATATGTGAAATATACTTAAAAAAAGGCACATAACTTTTCGATTCCCTCCAGCATTATTTATACATCATTTGAGGTTCATATAAAATATAGAAAATGACGTAATTAGCAGCGATTGACATCCAAGGGTGACAGAGAGAGAAACACAGAGCTACTGGCTGCAGAGGAGACAGGAAAAAACTCAACACACGCTCCGACCTACAGAGCAGAGGGGTAGCTATGTGCTTCCACTGCTTTTCAGCTCCTACTCACGTTTTACGAAACACATATCATCAAATACTACTCCACAAGCTGACATCAAGGTCATCTACATCGATTAATTACAGGAGGAAAAAGGACCTGTACTTCAGAGCAGTGAAAACGAATGGGCGTTAACGCAATCTTTACAATTAATCAGGTGAATGACACTTAAAGAACTGAAACTTCCTGGCTGATAAAAACTGTGTGCCGGGACCTTTGCCTTTCGCGGGCAAGTGCTCACAGGAGGACTTCTGTGAATTTTGGAAGATAGGAGACGAGGTACTGGCGGAAGTAAAGCTCTGAGGACGGGGCGTGAGTCGTGCTTGGGTAGCTCAGCTGGTAGAGCACTTGCCCGCGAAAGGCAAAGGTCCCGAGTTCGAGTCTCGGTCCGGGACACAGTTTTAATATGCCAGGAACTTTCATATCAGCGCACACTCCGCTACAGAGTGAAAATCTGATTCTGGACTTAAAGAACTGTCAACCTAGTGAAATGATGATTTTAGCCTTGTTTACTAATAAATGGAATTTTCGTTGCTACTGATGCCACCAGTGCTCCATCGCGGTAGGTGAATCTGCTTTTACTCTGGCCAGTCACATCAACGTGGCCAGTTCTCAGAAGCCGAACAACTGCCTTTCGCAGCGCAGACCGCTGCGAGACGTACGGGAAGAGTCAGTGACGTTCTGGAAGGTACCGGCAGGGATGTGGGGCCATGGTGACTCCAATGCCGTGGCCATTTGCTCTGGGTTTCTCGGTTGAGGAGCCACTGCGCGAACAGGCCGTTCGACGTTGTCCCACAGATTCTCGATTGGGTTTAAAGCCGGGGAGTTTGGAGGCCTGAAGAGTATGATAAACTCATCCTGGGGCCCTTCGAACCGCGCACGTACTCAGCGAGCTGTGAGACGCGTTGCATTGTCCTGCTGGTAGATACCATCGCACCGAGGGAATACCAACTACATGTTGGAATGGACATGGCCCCAACGACAGGTGCATGCTTTGTTGATCCAGTATGTCCACCAGAATTATGAGATCACCCAGGGAAGGCCACGAAAATATTTCCTAGACCATAACGCTCCCTCCTCCGGCCGGTACCTTCAGACGATTGTTCTACCACTAAATGAATACTCTGCAAATCACATCGAAGGGCCTGGCAGAGGGCTCATAGAACCACCTTCACAATTCTGTACTATTCCAATCTCGTTTAGCGCGCGGAAAGAATGAACACCTATATCTTTCCGTACGAGCTCTGATTTCCCTTATTTCATCGTGGTGATCGTTCCGCCCTATGTAGGTCAATGTCAAAAAAACATTTTCGCATTCGGAGGAGAAAGTTGGTGATTGGAATTTCGTGAAAAGGTTCCGTCGCAACGAAAAACGCCATTCTTCTAATGATTTCCAGCCCAAGTGCTGTATCATTTCTGTGACACTCTCTCCCATATTTCGCGATAATCAAAAACATGCTGCCTTTCTTTGAACTTTCTCGATATACCCCGTCAGTCCTATCTAGTAAGGATCCCACCCTGCGCAACAGTATTCTAAAAGAGGACGGACAAGCGTTGTGCAGGCAGTCTCCTTAGTAGGTCTGTAACACTTTCTAAGTGTCCTGCCAGTAAAACGCAGTCTTTGGTTAGCCTTCCCCACAACACTTTCTGTTTGTTCCTTCCAATAAGTTCTTCGTAATTGTAATACCTAAGTATTTAGTTGAATTTACGGCTTTTAGATTAGACTGCTTTATCGTGTAACCGAAGTTTAACGAGTTCCTTTCAGCATTCATGTGGATGACGTCACACTTTTCGTTATTTAGGGTCAACTGCCACTTTTCGCACCATTCCGATATTTCTTCTCAATCGTTTTGCAGTCTGTTTTGATCATCTGATGACTTTATTAGTCGATAAACGACAGCGTCATCTGCAAACAACAAAAGACGGCTGCTCAGATTGTCTCCCAAATCGTTTATATAGATAAGGAACAGCAAAGGGCCCATAACACTACCTTGCGGAACGCCACAAATCACTTCTGTTTTACTCGAAGAATTTCCGTCAATTACTACGAACTGTGACCTCTCTGACAGGAAATCACAAATCCAGTCACATAACTGATATTCCATAAGTACGCAATTTCACTACAAGCCGCTTGTGTGGTACAGTGTCAAAAGCCTTCCCGAAATCCAGAAATACGGAATAGATCTGAAATCCCTTGTCAATAGCACTCAACACTTCATGTGAAAAAAGAGCTAGTTGTATTTCACAAGAACGATGTTTTCTAAACCCATGTTGACTGTGTGTCAATAGACCGTTTCCTCGAGGTAATTCATAATGTTCGAACACAATATATGTTCTAAAATCCTGCTGCATATCGACGTTAACGATATGGACCTGTATTTTAGTTGATTACATCTACTACCTTTCTGGAATATTGGTGTGACCTGTGCAACTTTCCAGTCTTTGGGTACGGATCTTTCGTCGAGCGAACGGTTGTACTCGATTTTTAAGTATGGATTTAATGCATCAGCATTCTCCGAAAGGAACCTAATTGGTATACAGTCTGGACCAGAAGACTTGCTTTTATTAAGTGATTTAGTTGCCTCACTAGTCCGAGGATATTTACTTCTACGTTACTCATGTTGGCAGCTGTTCTCGATTCGAATTCTGGAATATTTATTTCGTCTTCTTCTGTGAAGGCATTTAGAAGACTGTGTTTAGTAACTCTGCTTTGGCAGCACTGTCTTCGATAGTATCTCCATTGCTGTCGCTCAGAGAAGGGATTGATTGTTTCTTGCCGCTAATATGCTTCACATACGAGAAGAATCACTCTGGTTTTTCTGCCGAGTTTCGAGACAAAGTTACGTTGTGGAAACTGTTATAGGCATCTCGCACTGAAGTCCGCGCTAAATTTCGAGCTTCTGTAAAAGATCCCCTATCTTGGGGATTTTGCGACTGTTAAATTTGGCATGTTTGTTTCGTTGCTTCTGCAACGGTGTTCTAACGTGTTTTGTGTACCAAGGAGGATCAGCTCCGTCGTTTGTTAATCTACAGGGCTATTAAAAATGATTGAAGCGATTTCATAAATTCACTGTAGCTCCATTCATTGACATATGGTCACGACTCACTACAGATACGTAGAAAAACTCATAAAGTTTTGTTCGGCTGAAGCCGCACTTCAGGTTTCTGCCGCCAGAGCGCTCGAGAGCGCAGTGAGACAAAATGGCGACAGGAGCCGAGAAAGCGTATGCCGTGCTTGAAATGCACTCACATCAGTCAGTCATAACAGTGCAACGACACTTCAGGACGAAGTTCAACAAAGATCCACCAACTGCTAACTCCATTCGGCGATGGTATGCGCAGTTTAAAGCTTCTGGATGCCTCTGTAAGGGGAAATCAACGGATCGGCCTGCAGTGAGCGAAGAAACGGTTGAACGCGTGCAGGCAAGTTTCACGCGTAGCCCGCGGAAGTCGATGAATAAAGCAAGCAGGGAGCTAAACGTACCACAGCCGACGGTTTGGAAAATCTTACGGAAAAGGCTAAAGCAGAAGCCTTACCGTTTACAATTGCTACAAGCCCTGACACCCGATGACAAAGTCAAACGCTTTGAATTTTCGGCGCGGTTGCAACAGCTCATGGAAGAGGATGCGTTCAGTGCGAAACTTGTTTTCAATGATAGAGCAACATTTTTTTCTTAATGGTGAAGTGAACAGACACAATGTGCGAATCTGGGCGGTAGAGAATCCTCACGCATTCGTGCAGCAAATTCGCAATTCACCAAAAGTTAACGTGTTTTGTGCAATCTCACGGTTTAAAGTTTAGGGCCCCTTTTTCTTCTGCGAAAAAAACGTTACAGGACACGTGTATCTGGACATGCTGGAAAATTGGCTCATGTCACAACTGGTGACCGACAGCGCCGACTTCATCTTTCAACAGGATGGTGCTCCACCGCACTTCCATCATGATGTTCGGCATTTCTTAAACAGGAGATTGGAAAACCGATGGATCGGTCGTGGTGGAGATCATGATCAGCAATTCATGTCATGGCCTCCACGCTCTCCCGACTTAAACCCATGCGATTTCTTCCTGTGGGGTTATGTGAAAGATTCAGTGTTTAAACCTCCTCTACCAAGAAACGTGCCAGAACTGCGAGCTCGCATCAAAGATGCTTTCGAACTCATTGATGGGGACATGCTGCGCCGAGTGTGGGAGGAACTTGATTATCGGCTTGATGTCTGCCGAATCACTAAAGGGGCACATATCGAACATTTGTGAATGCCTAAAAAAACTTTTTGAGTTTTTGTATGTGTGTGCAAAGCATTGTGAAAACATCTCAAATAATAAAGTTATTGTAGAGCTGTGAAATCGCTTCAATCATTTGTAATAACCCTGTATTTGGTATAAATCACTCAATTGCTGCCGATACTATTTCTTTGAATTTAAGACACATCTGGTCTACACTTATATTAGTAATTTGGAACGACTGGAGATTGTCTCTCAGGAAGGCGTCAGGTGAATTTTTTTCTGATTTTTTGAATAGGTATGTTTGTCACTTATTTTTCAAGGATTTGGGGTTACAATATTCAGTCTCGCTACGACAACCCTGTGTTCACTAATCCCCGAATGGGTTTTGATGCTCGTTATGTTGCATGGTGTTTATACTTTAAGGGGTTTCACGTCAGAGCCAGGTGTCCTATGGAGCATAAAAGTGATTCATCTGAAAAGGTCACCTGTCGTCACTCAATGGACGTCCAGCTGCGATACTGGCGTGCAAAATGCAAGCCTTCGTCGCCAATGAACAGCTGTTAGCAAGCGTGCATGAACCAGGTGCCTACTGCGGAGGTCCTTGCGCAGCAAGGTCTGCTGAACTGCCGTTAAAAAGACATTGTTGGTATCCATTTGGTTCATCTGGTTGGCCAGGTGCTCAACAGTTGCAGTTCTATTCTTCCGTACACTTCTTCGCAGCAGTTGTTTGCCTCTGCCGTGTGTGACCTGTGGTGCAACACAGTTGCCTCTGCCCTGGTTTCGGATACCGTCATTTTGCCATGCACGGCATACTTTAACTACGGCGGCACGCGAACTGTTTACAAACCTAGCCGTGTAAAAAGTGCTTGCAAAAAAATGTGCAAATGTGTGTGAAATCTTATGGGACTGAACTGCTAAGGTCATCAGTCTCTAAGCTTTCACGCTACTTAACCTAAATTATCCTAAGGACAAACACACACACCCATTGTTGATAAATCTTCCGGGTTATATGGCCTGCCGGCAGGACTCAGCAGGACCAGCCATACCTCTGAAGATGTCCAACATAGTATTGGACGAAACGTTAGGAATAGAAGAATTCCATGGACCGCGGCCATATAACCCGGAAGAATTATCAACAACAGTAGCATCCGTTCGTGAAAGCCTTCATTGTATGACACACACCCATGCCCGAGGGAGGACTCGAACCTCCGCCGGGACAGCCGCACAGTCCATGACTGCAGCGCCTTAGACCGCTCGGCAAGTGCTTGCACCATTGGACTGAAAGCCAATGTTAACGCCCTTTTGGACGTCGCATTGTTCGCTCCGTTTCCGCATTACAACTGCTGCACTGTTAACAGAGTCCCCCCGACACGCTTCATACACTCTCCACGGCTACTGCTGGCACACGCCGTATGTGGGCAGTTACTGCACGTTGATGTCGAACGTAGGCAGTGGTCACATTGAAGTGGCTGGACCGTGAATGAATACGATAATGAAAGTAAGACTGACTTTGTGGAGCTCTGGAGGGTATGAGACGACGGCAGGGAGCAGCGGCAGAACTGCGTTGCGACTCCTTATACTCCCTAAAACAGTGGTTCCCAACAGGTGGGCCGGCCGCGGTGGTCTAGCGGTTCTAGGCACTCAGTCGCAGGTTCGAATCCTGCCTCGGGTATGGATGTGTGTGATATCCTTAGGTTAGTTAGGTTTAAGTAGTTCTAAGTTCTTGGGGACTGATGACCTCAGAAGTTAAGTCCCATAGCACTCAGAGCCATTTGAACCCAACAGGTGTTCCGCGGACCCCCAGGGGTCCGCGACCTATGCCAGAGGGGTACGCAAGATGCTATTAGAATAAAAAATATATTAAATATATTTCGTATGGTAACAGATTTTTTGTTTTGGCCGCTTCCTGCATGAGCAGAGTTTAAGCGAGCGCTAACTTTTGCGTCTAGCGTCGCCCTCGAGTGTAAAGAGACTGGCAGTGACCATGAGCAACTTCTAATTCATACGGAAGTAAGATGGCTTTCTCGAGGTAGGATCTTTCCAAGATTTCTTGAACTTAGAGACGAGGTTCTTGCCTTCCTTCTTGACACAAAGTATGCTGATTTTCTCACTAACTTCTCTTGCCTTTGCTCAGTTGCGTACTTAGGTGATGTATTTGAACACTTGAATGTGTTAAACTTGAGTTTATAAGGAAAAAATGTAGACATGTTGAAATTTGAAGATAAGATTAGTTCTATGGTAAAAAAGTGTCAGATCTGGGCGTCAAGGATAGAAAACGAGTCACTAACTTTTCTACTTTAAAACAATACTTGCAGTCATCAGAGGAGAGTATGCCTGACCAGATCAAGATCAATGTAGCCGAGCATCTACGCAGCCTAGCCACCACTTTTAGAGAGTATTTCCCTGAACCTGACTCTGACAACAGATGGATTCGAAATCCCTTCAGCTGTGAAGAAATAGACAAATTCCAAGGCCCCACTCAAGAAGAGCAAGATCAACTTGTGGATCTGTCCAGCTGTGGTACGAGGATAAACATTTTTATCGGTGATAAAATTACAGACATCTGGGCATCAGCACGCAAGGACTACAAGAAACTTGGAGATAAGGCAATGAAAAAGATCTTTCCATTTGCAACCACATATCGGTGTGGGCAAGCATTGTCTTCCATGTGTTTCATGAAAAACAAATATAGGAATCGGCCCGACATGCGGTCGGATTTCAGAGTGAGCGGTCGGATATCAGAGTGAAAGTCTCAAGTTTGGAACCTAATATTTCAGAAAAAAATGGACTCAAAAGGTCAGACTGAACTCATCTTATTAAGGACTGAAAATTAAAAGTAACTGTGTACTGATGGAGTACTCTGCTGTAACTGTATTTTTTCAAATAAATAATACCTTGTATGAAATTAGTGTTTTCTTATTTTTCACACATATCTACTCAATGCAATCTCAAGTGTAGTACACCTGAAAAACCAACACACTGTTTTAATTTTTTCCTGTCATTCATTTTCAGTTCATACTCAATTTTTATTTTTTTAAGGAGCTTGTTTTACTAAAGACCCAGATTTGAAGACAAAGATTCTAAGCAATAATAGAAAATTTTAACAATAACAATTATGGCTAAATTGAAAAAGTTATAAGATCAATATTTTTTCAATAATGAATATGTCAATGTTTTTTCTAAGTACCAAAAATAGAAAACGTATAAAAAGACTCTTACTTTGGCTTTTTTAGGTACTTGATACTGTGATATGACAAGGTACCAATCATGCTCGATGAGGGGGTCCTCGAGAACATTTTGTTGGGAAGCCCTGCCCTAAAAGGGCGTGGCGTTGTCAGCGACTGCCGTTGGGGAGGTAAGTAAGGGTGGATTTAGAGTGAAGAGAGTTTCAATGAGGGCGAAAACCTGGGGGCTTATGAGTGTACACGCCAGGTAGACCATGGCTGTAGCGACCCAGCAGGGTGGCGGGAGTGACTATTAGAGGGGGCGGGGTACCTGCTGACGAGATCGGTCCCAGCAGGAAGCAAAGCCTATTATAAGATGATAGGGGAAGGGATGTAGATGCAAGGGCTTCACGCAGGTTAGGGGGAGCCAGCGCATTCAAAAAGCGAACATGATTACACGTCTCTACAGGATATTTAGAGATTTATACTCCTAACATCTGCGTAAGGGCGAAGGTTCATGTGACATCATGACAGACTAAACTGCGTAATAATATGTGTGGGTAATTATATTGACCTGGCGACGACAGCTGTGGCCTTTTACTAGCCCTAGATACTTTTGTAAAGGGGTGTGGAGTTCCGCGTCTCAACTAGGGTTTCATTCCTATGGTTAGCGCGAGTACTTTTACTAGGATAATAAAATGAAGAGGATTACTGTGTATGTAAGAACAGATGGGAACAGGCCGATGGTTGGAAGAAGCCGGCTCGTATTTGCACATCTCGTGAAGCTCCTCCATCGGACTCCAGTCGTTCTGGTTGATCGCTGAAACTTTCGAAGACAGTAAACCTTTCAGACAACGAAACTCGATCTCAAGTATATCTCGACTTGTTGAAATAAGTTACTGGGAAAAAAAGGATTTGATAGTATTTGTAACACGTTTGGTGAAAAGATGGTGCTTAGTATCCGCTATTACTGATAAATGCTTAAGAACACTGATTCGTCACAACTTCCACGTGCGAAGGTGGAGTTTCGGCGACTGTGGAAATGAAAACAAAAATGAAAAAGTGACTCAATATTGAGCGTTGTGACGTTCATTTCCCGACTCCGTACTGTCGCAGGTTCGAATCCTGCCTCGGGCATGGATGTTTGTGATGTCCTTAGGTTAGTTAGGTTTAACTAGTTCTAAGTTCTAGGGGACTAATGACCTCACAAGTTGTGTCCCATAGTGCTCAGAGCCAGTTGAACCATTTTTGACTCCGTATTGAATGTAAAGAAGATGTTAGAAGTAGACAGCACCGACCGTATCATTACTGATTACTTCTTGGTTCAAAAATATGTACTTTTCAATTGTTTAGTCTTAACTGAACATTCTATTTGTTTAAGCCTTTTTAAGAACCAAACAGCTAGCTCATTTTTTTATTAATCTGTAGTTTAGGTAGCTGCTAAACTAACCACCCCGCATAGCCGACAACTCTACTGTGCATGCCTCCGGAACACGCGGAGACGAGCAGGCATCCATCGACTCCGTCTCGCAGATTAACGATGAGGGCTGGTGAACCGGCAAGAGTGAAGGTGTCTTTCAGGTGGTTTTCCAGATCCACCGTAGTAAATACCGGTCTGGTACCGCAGTTCCGTATTACACTACTGGCCATTAAAATTACTACACCAAGAAGAAATGTTAAACGGGTATTCACTGGACAAATATATTATACTAGAACTGACATGAGATTACATTTTCACGCAGTTTGGGTGCATAGATCCTGAGAAATCAGTGCCCAGAACAACCACCTCTGGCCATAATAACGGCCTTGATACGCCTGGGCATTGAGTCAAAGAGAGCTTGGATGGTGTGTACAGCTGCAGCTTCAACACGATATCACAGTTCATCAAGAGCCCGCATCTCGTGGTCGTGCGGTAGCGTTCTCGTTTCCCACGCCCGGGTTCCCGGGTTCGATTCCCGGCGGGGTCAGGGATTTTCTCTGCCTCGTGATGGCTGGGTGTTGTGTGCTGTCCTTAGGTTAGTTAGGTTTAAGTAGTTCTAAGTTCTAGGGGACTTATGACCACAGCAGTTGAGTCCCATTGTGCTCAGAGCCATATGAACAGTTCATCAAGAGTAGTGACTGGCGTATTGTGACGAGCCAGTTGCTTGGCCACCATTGACCAGACGTTTTCAATTGGTAAGAGATCTGGAGAATGTGCTGGCCAGGCCAGAAGTCAAACATTTTCTGTATGCAGTAAGGCCTGTACAGAACTTGCAACATGCGGCCGTGCATTATCCTGATGAAATGTAGGGTTTCGGAGGGATCGAATGAAGAGTAGAGTCACGGGTCGTAACACATCTGAAATGTAACGTCCACTGTTCAAAGTGAGGTCAATGCGAATAAGAGGTGACCGAGACGTGTAACCAATGGCACCCTATACCATCACGTCGGGTGATACGCCAGTATGGCGATGAGGAATACACGCTTCCAATGTGCGTTCACCGCGATGTCGCCAAACACGTATGCGACCATCATGATGCTGTAAACAGAACCTGCATTCATTCGAAAAAATGACGGTTTGCCATTCGTGTACCCAGGTTCGTCGTCGAGTACACCATCGCAATCGCTCCTGTCTCTGGTGCAGCGTCACGGGTAACAGCAGCCATCGTCTCCGAGCGGATAGTCCATGCTGCTGCAACCGTCGTCCAACTGTTCGTGCAGATGGTTGTTGCCTTGCAAACGTCCCCATCTATTGACTCAGGGATCGATTCGAGGCTGCACGGTCCGTTACAGCCATGCGGATAATATGCCTGTCATCTCGAGTGCTAGTGATACGAGGCTGTTGGGGTCCAGCCCGGCGTTCCGTGTTACCCTCCTGAACCCACCGATTCCATATTCTGCTAACAGTCATTGGATCTCGACCAATGCGAGCAGCAATGTCGCGATACGATAAACCGCAATCGCGATAGGCTAAAATCCGACCTTTATCAATGTCAGAATGGTGATGGTACGTATTTCTCCTCCTTACACGAGGCATCACAACAACGTTTCACCAGGCAACGCCGGTCAACTGCTGTTTGTGTATGAGAAATCGGTTGGAAACTTTCCTCATGTCAGCACGTTGTAGGTGTCACCACCGTCGCCAAACTTGTGTGAATGCTCTGAAAAGCTATATCACAGCATCTTCTTCCTGTCGCTTAAATTTCGCGTCTGTAGCACGTCATCTTCGTGGTGTAGCAATTTTAAGGGTCAGTAGTGTAAAATGAAACCAGTGACGACGATGGAATTTCGTCGAAAAACGTTTAGGTAATAAAAATAATTATCTATGCTTAACACAGAACTGGTTACAAATTCTATTTGTATGAAAATAAACACGGACAAAAAGTGAGTTTCTACCAAAAACTGAATGTGTTGTGGGTACTACCTGACATCTGCGCTCGTTCACGAGTAAATGCATCAGATGAGTTTGGGAACCGCTGTTCTAAAGTGCGACGAAACTGGATACAGAATAGAAGAAATATAGAGCAAGCGGTCAATTTGAAAATCTGATGTTTCCGAGCGGGTGGTGAGAGGGGCGGCGGGGGGGGGGGGGGGGGGAGAGCGATACGGTACTGCGCCTAGCCGGAAAGTAAATTTCGCGCTGGCTGTACTCGGTTATGAGGGTGGCCGACCGTGGCACGAGCAGGTATAGGGCATTATCTAAGTGCGCGGCGGCCGGCGCCGACATGGCACACCGCTTGCGGAGCACTAAAGATAATGAGGGGGGCCGGACGGGGCCTGGCCGCTCCTTACGTGCAGCCCGCCGCCATTACGTGCCGCGCGCACGTTTCCAGCGGCGCGTGCGCGGAAGCGACCGCGCCGGTCCTGCCGCACGGCTCTGCGGCGCACGCGCTCCGCACGCGGCCACGCGCTTTCAGCAGATCGTCACTCACCGAATCTCGTGCCACGCGAGTGCGAACCGCGCCGGGGAAACTTCAGATCCGTCGAAGAGGGCCGCAAACGAATAGCGAATCTGACCATCTCGTCCGTATGACAGACACGTCATACCATTCAGTTCCTGAAATGTTGTGATGTGCCAGCTGTATCGGCTTGGTTGATTTCCTGTCTTGTGCGTACTGTAAGACCTTCGGTACACACACCATCAGATTATTTGGCTTGTCGCTCTAGCAAAGTAGGCGAGTGTCAGCAATATGTCTCATGGTCTTATTGTGGCGTGTTTATCTTCTGCCGTTAGGTCAGACGATAGAAATGCCACTTGCACGCTTAGAGTAGCAGACTGACGGTGACCAACTTTAAACAGAACTTGAATAATTTTCACACACATTTATTAAAATAATAAAAATCATAGATATTACGTAACTTGATTCTGGATGCTGTTTACAATTGACAATCTGAAGTTCCTTTGGTCTTGGTACGTTAATCCTATTCTCACATATCTCTGATTCTTGACAAAGTGTCAATTCATTTCTCTTCATGGCTATGTACAGGAATATGGTAATCTTATTAGGCGCAGACTGAAACTTAACTATAGACTGGTACAGACTAATGGAGACAAAATGCAGAACAATGCAGACTGACTAATCGGAGGTCTGTACACACGTTATAATACCTCGCGCGTTCAGGTATCATTGCGCGAGTGTGATCTGCGAGGAGAAAAGGTTCTACATTAGCAGCAATCTCATTGCCTGCGTTACATATTAATACGCGGATCGACGGAAGCAGAATTTGGTCCGTCTCTATGGCAGCGCCATCTCGTAGAGCGGAGACAGAAGAGCGCTGCGCCTGCGCTGTTGTTCTTAGCGGGGCGCGCTCTAGTGGGAAAGTTGTGTACGCACTGACTACGCGGAACTATATACACAACATTTCTCTGAAATATTAATTTAAAATGAAGAAGGTATACAAAAAGAAGAACCCATTGTTAAGTGTGTAGCGTTCTAGTTACATGTTCCTGTTCTGCCCTTCAGTCCGAAGAATGGTTTGATGCAGTTCTCCATGCTAGAATAATCTGTGCAAGCCTTTTCATTTCTGCATTGCGACTGCAATCTACATCCACTTGGTCTTGCTTGCTACATTCTGACCTTGGTCTAGAATTACAAGTTTTACGCCGGAAAGTTCCTTTCATCACCAAATTCACAATTCCTTGATACCTCAATACTTGTCCCAGCAACTACTATAAATTTGTTTCTCCCCAATTCAATTCAGTAGCTTCTCACTGAAACAAGCATTCGTTTTATTCTATAGTCCAATTTTTTTATTTATTTGCTGGTTTCCGGTTTTGGTACACTGTACATTCCACAAGCTCTCCTATGATCAAAAACTAATAATGGGAGAAACACAATTTATATAAATGACCTGGTATATAGTGTCGGAAGTTCCATGCGGCTTTTCACGGGTGATGCTGTAGTATACAGAGAAGTTGCAACATTAGAAAATCGCAGCGAAATGCAGGAAGATCTGCAGCGGATAGGCACTAGGGGAGTGGCAACTGACCCTTAACACAGGCAGATGTAATGTATTGCGAATACATAGAAACAAGGATCCCTTCTTGTATGATTATATGATACCAGAACACTGGCAGCAGTTACTTCTGTAAAATATCTGGGAGTATGCGTACGGAACGATTTGAAGTGGAATGATCATATAAAATTAATTGTTGGTAAGGCGGATGCCAGGTTGAAATTCATTGGGAGAGTCCTTAGAAAACGTAGTCCATCGACGAGGGAGATGGCTTACAAAACACTCGTTCGACCTATACTTGAGTATTGCTCATCAGTGTGGGATCCGTACCAGGTCGGGTTGACAGAGGAGACAGAGAAGATCCAAAGAAGAGCGGCGCGTTTCGTCACAGGGTTATTTGGTAAGCGTGATAGCGTTACGGAGATGTTTAGCAAACTGAAGTGGCAGACTCTGCAAGAGAGGCACTCTGCATCGCGGTGGAGCTTGCTGTCCAGGTTTCGAGAGGGTGCGTTCCTGGATGAGGTATCGAATGTATTGCTTCCCCCTACTTATACCTCCCGAGGAGATCACGAATGTAAAATTAGAGAGATTCGAACGCGCATGGAGGCTTTCTGGCAGTCGTTCTTCCAGCGAAACATACGCGTCTGGAACAGGAAAGGGAGGTAATGACAGTGGCACGTTAAGTGCCCTCCGCCACACACCGTTGGGTGGCTTGCGGAGTATTTACAAAATAACAGGGTTGGAACTTAAATAGTCACAACTATTCATTCACAATCGATACAAATGAGTTACATGTTTGCACCTGTTACTGTCATTTCACAAAGCTGGACGCAGGTGATACTCCAAAAACCACCAGCTTTGTGAAAGTAGCGGTTACACTTTCTGCGCAACCCATCCATCATTTTGCACGACAATGCACGGCGCATACAGCGCAAGCTGTGGTTGCTCTGTTCGGTCGATGGGACTGGGGAGTACTGTAGTATCCACCATACTCCCGGGACTTAAGTCCTTGTGACTTTGATTTTATTCCGACGATGGAGGAACCACTTCGTGGCATTTGCTCCAGAACTGTTCCAGAGATTCGACAGGCAGTAGACCGCTCCATTTGCACTATCAACAGAACAGGCTCTGCTAACGGTATACTATGCCTTCCACATCGCTGGCAACGTGTTCTACACAACGCTGGTGACTACTTCGAAGGACACTAACAAGTGCAAACATGTAACTCTTTTGTATCTGTAGTGAATAAATAGTCTCCACTACTTATGTTCCAATCTACGTATTTTCTCTCTGTCATAGCAAACGTATGGTATTAAGCGCAACATTAAAATACACTCCTGGAAATGGAAAAAAGAACACATTGACACCGGTGTGTCAGACCCACCATACTTGCTCCGGACACTGCGAGAGGGCTGTACAAGCAATGATCACACGCACGGCACAGCGGACACACCAGGAACCGCGGTGTTGGCCGTCGAATAGCGCTAGCTGCGCAGCATTTTTGCACCGCCGCCGTCAGTGTCAGCCAGTTTGCTGTGGCATACGGAGCTCCATCGCAGTCTTTAACACTGGTAGCATGCCGCGACAGCGTGGACGTGAACCGTATGTGCAGTTGACGGACTTTGAGCGAGGGCGTATAGTGGGCATGCGGGAGGCCGGGTGGACGTACCGCCGAATTGCTCAACACGTGGGGCGTGAGGTCTCCACAGTACATCGATGTTGTCGCCAGTGGTCGGCGGAAGGTGCACGTGCCCGTCGACCTGGGACCGGACTGCAGCGACGCACGGATGCACGCCAAGACCGTAGGATCCTACGCAGTGCCGTAGGGGACCGCACCGCCACTTCCCAGCAAATTAGGGACACTGTTGCTCCTGGGGTATCGGCGAGGACCATTCGCAACCGTCTCCATGAAGCTGGGCTACGGTCCCGCACACCGTTAGGCCGTCTTCCGCTCACGCCCCAACATCGTGCAGCCCGCCTCCAGTGGTGTCGCGACAGGCGTGAATGGAGGGACGAATGGAGACGTGTCGTCTTCAGCGATGAGAGTCGCTTCTGCCTTGGTGCCAATGATGGTCGTATGCGTGTTTGGCGCCGTGCAGGTGAGCGCCACAATCAGGACTGCATACGACCGAGGCACACAGGGCCAACACCCGGCATCATGGTGTGGGGAGCGATCTCCTACACTGGCCGTACACCACTGGTGATCGTCGAGGGGACACTGAATAGTGCACGGTACATCCAAACCGTCATCGAACCCATCGTTCTACCATTCCTAGACCGGCAAGGGAACTTGCTGTTCCAACAGGACAATGCACGTCCGCGTGTATCCCGTGCCACCCAACGTGCTCTAGAAGGTGTAAGTCAACTACCCTGGCCAGCAAGATCTCCGGATCTGTCCCCCATTGAGCATGTTTGGGACTGGATGAAGCGTCGTCTCACGCGGTCTGCACGTCCAGCACGAACGCTGGTCCAACTGAGGCGCCAGGTGGAAATGGCATGGTAAGCCGTTCCACAGGACTACATCCAGCATCTCTACGATCGTCTCCATGGGAGAATAGCAGCCTGCATTGCTGCGAAAGGTGGATATACACTGTAATAGTGCCGACATTGTGCATGCTCTGTTGCCTGTGTCTATGTGCCTGTGGTTCTGTCAGTGTGATCATGTGACGTATCTGACCCCAGGAATGTGTCAATAAAGTTTCCCCTTCCTGGGACAATGAATTCACGGTGTTCTTATTTCAATTTCCAGGAGTGTATATGGGTAGTGCTTTTACCCCAGGCACGTACTCGTCACGTGCGGTGAAATGTGGCGATAATGGGCTATGGCGTCAGGCGGTCTAGACAAGTGCCTTTGCTAACACTACGACATCGCCTGCAGCGCAACTCGTGGGATCGTGACCATATCGGTTGACCGTCGACGACGGGAAACCCGTGGCCTTGTCAGATGAGTTCTGATTTAAGTTGGTGAGAGATGATGATAGAGTTCGATAACGCACGAAGCCATGGGCCCACGTTGTCAAAAAGGCACTGTGCATGATGGTGGTGGATCCGTAATGGGGTGGGCTGCGTTTTGATGGACTGGACCCGTCGAAGCGAACCGATCATTGACTGGAAATGACTGTTTTCGGATTCTTGGAGAGCATGGACTTCATGTTGCCAAGCAATGATGGAATTTTCAGGGTTGATAATGCGCCGTGTCACAGAGTCACAGTTATTCGCGACTGGTTTGAAGACCATTTCGGACAGTTACAGCGAATCGTTTGGTCACCCAGATCGCCGGCATGAATCCTATCGAACATTTATGGAACATAATCGAGAGATCAGCTCTTGCACAAAATCCTGCACCGGCAACACCTTCGCAATTATGGGCAGTTATAAAGGTAAACATGATTCAATATTTCTGCAGGGGTCTGCCGGCCGAAGTGGCCGTGCGGTTAAAGGCGCTCCAGTCTGGAACCGCAAGACCGCTACGGTCGCAGGTTCGAATCCTGCCTTGGGCATGGATGTTTGTGATGTCCTTAGGTTAGTTAGGTTTAACTAGTTCTAAGTTCTAGGGGACTAATGACCTCAGCAGTTGAGTCCCATATGGCTCAGAGCCATTTTTTTTGCAGGGGTCTTCCAAATACTTGTTGAGACATGCCACGTCGAGTTTCTGCACCATGCAAAACAAAAGGAAACGATAATAGGAGGTATCCCATAATTTCTGTCGCCTCAGTGTGAGAACCGAATACAAACGGCGAATGTAAACATTGTTACCAAGATTTGCTATTTTTTATTACTTTTTTATTTCAGTTTGAACTGTTTAGTTCTTTGTTTTATTATATGATTTCGTAATTTTATATATTACGCTAGTTTTATTCCTGAGATATTTTTAAAGCACTACAGTTTCTTTAAGAAGAAAGACAAAAAATGGTTCAAGTGGCTCTGAGCACTATGGGACTTAACATCTTAGGTCATCAGTCCCCTAGAACTTAGAACTACTTAAACCTAACTAATCTAAGGACATCACACACATCCATGCCCGAGGCAGGATTCGAACCTGCGACCGTAGCAGTCCCGCGGTTCCGGACTGCAGCGCCTAGAACCGCACGGCCACCGCGGCCGGCTAAGAAGAAAGACAGATGAACTCTGAACGTAGGGGATTCCTATCACTGCTGGCCGAAATCTACAATATTTAAAGCTTACCACTGACTTTTACTTTTAGTATTTGATACCCCTCCTTGGAAAGCGGTCATGACGACTGCGTGCCATAGGTAAGCGGCTACCTGCATATGTTAAGACTGCAGTTAATACCGTACGTTTCTATGACAGAGACAGAGAGAAAATATTTTGTAAATGTTTCTCCCGTTATTATTTTAGTTCTGTACTGGACTAATATTACTTTGGTCTGAAGATGATACTGTGTACCGAAAGCGGTGTCCTTGAGCCCAAATAAAAATTGTGGCTATAGACTAAAAAGAAAAACTTTTTCCTGTGTTGATCGCTGTTTCCACAGGAAGTATGTCGCGAATACGTAACCTCTTAATTTATTTTTCTAACTTTCCACATAATCTTCCGCATTCCTCTACTGCACCACACTTAAAAATATTCTACGCTCCTTTTGTCTGACTTTCTGGGTATCAACAAATTCATCTATTTCAGAAATATTTCTCTTACTTTCCAGCCTTCATTCTATATCATCCGTATTTCGAGTATCACTACTTATTTTGTTGTTCAAATACAGGAACGCATTTATTGCTTTTATTTTCTTTCTACCAAATCTAATTGCCTGAGGATTTCCTGATTCAATTCGACTACAATCCGTTACCCTTTATTTATTTTTATTGACGTACATTTTGTAATCCCTTTTCCAAGCCACTACCCATTCCATTCAATTGTTATTTCGAGGTCTTAACAGTCTTTTGTAGACCTACGACGTACTTCTTTCACTTTTCCGATTTGCCTTGTTTGCTTAGTACTGACTTGCCCTCTGAGCTCTTGATATTCGTACAGTTATTCCACTTTTCTCCAAGACGCTCTTTAATTTTCTCATAGGCGGCGTCTACCTTTCTCATACTGACGCATAATTCTGCACATTTGTATATGTCCTGTAGCCTGTAGCCATTTCTGCTTAGCCATTTTGCACTTTCTGTCAATCTCTTTGTGCTGCGTAACTTGATGTATTATGTATATTCTGTTTTTGTCAGTTAAATTCAATGTATGCCTAGTTACTTGGGTTTCTACTAGGACTCCTAAAATATTACGTTAATATTCGTAAATGAAATTAATTAATATTAAAAGTTAGATGAGTAATGGGGCAAGGGCGGCAAGTAGAATAATTTTGTTAAAATCTGTTGCATACCTATTGCAAACAATTTACGATCCGGAACACTGAATTTCGTTCCATGGGATAGAGTTAATCGGAAACTCACGGAGATGCGCTGGAGAAGCAGAACAATTGCCATAGAACAAGAGGCACCTCAAAAACCACGTGCTGATGGTTTTTAAATAAAGAAAACTAAGTTTATATTGTAAAATATCTAGCCGTATCATTATATTCATACTGGACTGACATGTTTACAGTTACGCGTGGCCATGGCATTCGTAGCTACCGCAGTGATTTTTAAAAGCTGGTAGTTAATTTAATACTACAAACCGCAGGGTCTGTTATTATATTTCGAGAATACATTATGTTTTTAAATCAGTGATCGGTAGATTATCTCGCACAATACATTCACGTGAAAAGGTACTCGATTTGTTTCCAAATAATTTTGCTTAGTTCACAGTTTTTAAGTCGTGCGCTGCGTTACAATAATTTATTTCGTGAATTAAATTTTTTTCGGTTGTTTTGTTAGCGCCGCCCATAGCGCCAGAACATTTTATTGCAGTCAGGTGCTCAATCTAGGGTCCTAGTTACTAGTTTTATACTGGTAACTTAATTTTCCCAGTGGAATTTTGTTTAGGCCCCTTACTGCGGTGTATCACCCGAGCGAAATTATAAAGCGAACATACATTTAGGCAGAACTGCAGCGGTGAGGGTGGAGACTATCAAACGACCTTTAATTAAAATAGTCGTTAATTTTTGAGAAAGGGAACCGCCTCAAGTGTTACAAAAAGGGAAACAAGCAGGGAAATTCAGTTAGTAACCTGTATGTTGAAATGTGTTTAGTATTACTAGCTGGCAAACAACGTCTGCGTCGTCGTCATCGAGCACTGGATACCGATGGAATGGATACCCCGAGAACTGATGACATGCGATGGAGGCCACAAAGAATAGCAGAGGAATATGACGGGGCAACCCACACAGCCAGCAGCTTTCTTTCAAGAACATTACTTGTTGTGTGAATTAGACTGACTGTTTTTTCTTGCTCTAGGCTAGATAGATTTGTAATGAAAATATATATATATATATATATATATATATATATATATATATATATATATATATATATATAACACGGCGGAGTGTGTAGATATTTAATTAAAGAATGAAGCAATTGTTTACAACCCTTAAGTTTTTGGATTTTATGAAATGCCAAAAACCTCCCATCCATTTTCCACTAGAACAGAAATCCCACGTGTAAAACAGCCTCAAACATCACTTTACAAATGAGTCAATGTGTTAACTATTTCACGCTAAGGATGTAAAACATTAAAAGCGAGAAATATTTCGGAAAAGGTTTGAAATTTCGTTTAAAGTTTGTTGGGAGTTGCTAAGTTTTCTAATTATCAAAAAGTGGAAGAGTGAGAGGCGCATATTGCGCTCCGTTTTAAGAACAGATAATTTCTCAAGCATGTCAATGTTTATGATATCATATCTCCTCAGTTTTGTGTCATACGTTTACACAACTTGTACAAAACATTCAGTGGTATATACGAATACTATCCGCAAAATGTGTTGCAAGTAAGGTTGGTAATAAAGATGTACGAGGACTATTCGGAAAGGTAAGGTCCGATCCGGAGCGAAATGGAAACCAGAGTGAAAACTGATGAATGTCTGTACAGATGTATCTGGTATGATCGTCGATCGCGTCACGCAGCTCTTTTCAGTTCTGAGCGCACAGTGAATACGTAAAGATGCCGAGAAACGAAGTTTCTCGCGTCAAGTACGAGGGCCTGGTGAGACATTTCGCCTGATGTCACGCGGTCCACGTAACGTGACTGTCATGCGTTTTCTTCATCAAGACACTTCTCAGTCTCATTCCGCAGGCGGCAATGAAGATGCTCCTGGAGCGTTGCCGATGGGAAGTGTTAGATCACCTACAAAACAGCCTGTAACTGGCTCCTCCTGAGTTTTACCTCCACTCACGTTAAATGCTGGCTATGAAGACAACATTTTGACACAGACAACGAGCGTAGAAATGGGCGGAAAGCGCAGGCGGCTGCCTTTTATGACGAGGGCACTGGAAAGTTGGTACAACGCTATGACAAGTGTTTAATTCAGAGCGGACACTGTGTAGAGAAGTAGCTGGAAGGTTGTAACTAACCTGTTTCTACGGGTTATTACGTTAAGATTAGGGTCGCCACCGACTGTAACCATACAACTAATCAAAGGTTTGGCCGACTCGGAAAATAGATCAATTTGATCACAGTCCAAAAACTCATAAAAATGTATACGTCGTGATATCGCTCATGGGGGATGCGATGTAATTAATAGTATTGCCCGTGCACTGTTGACGAGAATCAAACATTTAAAATAAAATAGAAAATGCGTCAACACTGCGCATAAGATCAGCTCCCAGCAACACACCTGAAAATAAGACTTAATCTAAAGCATTTGTTTTAAAATAAAAGGGGAAACTAATCACTGAACCTGTGCGTAAGGAAACGCGTTGGATGTGCTAACGGGAAAGCTACGAGGTGAGTGGCTTAGGTGCAAAAACGTAACCTTGGAACACAAGAGAAAATTGTAGATAAAATCATTTATTCCTAAGACGTGGATGTGAGGCATGTACACAATTCCTGATAACATTAATTCCTAAAACATTAAAGAAAAGCATCGATACATTCACCGTTATAATCTACACCTAAAATCATTGGTGTGAATCATTCATACAATTGCTGTTGCCTAATAACTGATCGCAATAACTCATGAAACGGTACACGTTTCGCAGTACGCCCGCATAACCACGTGGTTTGTGGAGACCCCATTTCTAGGAATCGTGGCCAAGTTGCAACAATATCACATCACGCAATCATGAACAGTTAACATTCTTTAAAACAAACATGAGATCGGATAGTTAGTGATGACGGTAGCCCAACAAACTCTAATGTTCAACCACGTGGTTGGCTCCCCACGGACGAAAGATACATACAGCAAGGAAAATTTACGAGCAAGAAAAACTATTGATATTTAGGAAAATAAAAGCTTATACAGGCACAGCTGAAGGCAAACAGACATTCATACAGAAGCGAGTGCTCACTTCTTATCGACACCTTTGTGTGGCGCTCTTCCGGCGGATCCAAGTCTGCTGTAGAAATTTTCTAAAAGAAAAAGCTGCCAAAGTTTTGCATTTCTTGCTGCGACAAGGGAAAGCAATCTTTCAGAGCTGAAAAGCGAGACCAAAAGTTAACAGCTCTCCTCTCGCCAAGTAACGACGCGCCACTCGGTCAGTCTAACTCACCCTTCTTCGACTGGAACACAGCTGTGGGCGCTTCCCGTCTCGGCGGCAGACCGCTCCCTTTTTCTTCTCCACGCTCCTCGTGGCCCCGAAAACCCAAAGATGCCATTTCCGCCACCAACCTAACGCAGGTGGATTTCTCACAAGTAGCGAAAACCTCTTTGCCTACTTGACCACTACGAAAGTTGGCTATTCTGTACAACTGCTGCTGAATCTGTATGACTATCGCAGACTTTCTGCAGCAGACTACGCCACCGTCTAGCAACGTGACACGTAACCACATTCATTCAATCACACCACTATGAGAGTTATAAGAAAAGAGAAACAAGGAAAAGAAAGAGAAATGTTAGTGAAAATGGGCTACCGGACTAATGAAAGGTGGCTACAGGACCCTTTCAAGATTTAGCTAACAGTTGCAATTGAAATATTTTTGATTTTTACTGTCGTTTCATTCCGCGACCAATCGGACCTTACTTTTCGAATGGCCCTCGTAATTAATTGAAACGTCATGTAAGATGCCGAAATTGTAACGCATGACCAGCGAAAATATAGTAAGCGATGAACTTTGATTCTCTCCATTATTTTTACGAGCTGTCAGTGAGAAATAATTTCGAAAAGATTCGAATTTATGTGTAAAGTTTGTTGTGGGCAAGTGCTATCATTCTCAAACACTGGATGGATATAGTGCAAGTAATTTGCGGGCTATGAGTTACACTATCTCACGAAACATAATCTAACTTTAATACAGTACTTGAATTATTGTGTTAAAATCTTTAGCGTAAGTCTGTACCTCTTAGTAAAAAGATAATGACATTTTATATTTTTAATTTCGATTAATATTTACATGAAATACTGAAAAATCAATATTCTGTTGTCCCTGGAAGCCGTTAAGACAGCAGTCGACAAATGGATGGAGTGAATGCTTTAGCCATATAGTAATACACGAGGGCTTGCTGAAAAGCAATGCCTCCGCATTTTGTATACGAAAACTCTTAATGCTTTTTAAATAAAACAAACTTTATTAAGGGTCTACATCTTTACTCTTCACGTCTATATATTTATTTCTCAACATAAGTCATCCTGGTAACGAATACATTTCTTCCAACGAGAGACCATGTTGTTGATATCGTCACTGTAAAACATTTGACTTTGTTGACGAAGATGGCAACTTCACCTCTGCTTGCACCGCTTCATTACTATCAAAGTGTAGTCATCGAAGGCGTCCTCCAAGTTTCGAATGGGTCAAGTACGGACAGTGAAGCCAAGGCTTCGGATTGTTGCGGATATCACAGCGCTAGTGTGTGGTCAGACATTTTCATGCTAAAGGAGAGTGTGCTACATGTACGAAAGAATTCTTCGAATTCGAAACTCGACTACAGAACGCTGTTCCTCATGCACCGACACTGGTACGTTACACACCACCGTGCTACGCGCTACAATTCGGAGCCCTCTAAAGGCAGACGGCTGTAAACAAGTAGATTTGAAGTAGAAAGATGTAGAATGTTAATAACGCTTCTCTTATTTGAAAAGGTTTATGAATTTTCACATAAAAAATTAGGAAGCATTATTTGTAAGCACTCCCTCGCAGATGTGTGTATTGAGAAAGAGAGCCTCATCGCAGCTGTAGAATGTTAACATTACGCAGTCACATCCTTTTTATAGTATAATAGACGTATTTTACCCTGGTAAAGATATACAGGGTATTTTTAGGCAATCCACATAAAGTAACAGTATTCTTCGACGTACACCGACATAAACTGATTTATATTTTATTCATAATGTTAGCTCTTTGGGTCGATACTATCTATTCCCTTGTGGAACCGACTCATTGTCTCGTTAATAAACCCTGAAGTTTTAATTCTCGTTTGGTCTTATAGTTATCTGACCTCCAACGCGAGAAACAAAATGTCTAAAATGCCTTTGATGAGCAATATTGTTACCGACTGGCACCTTACATGCCCTGTTAACGACCAACATCACCACCCTTTTCGTCTCCTGTACCTCCCAAATTCCAAGGAAACACTCCTTCATACCTTTCGGAAGCTGCACTCTTGGAGTTGATGAACATCGTAGAGAATGACATCTCCTCGAAGATTAAAACTAAATGGTGGAACGGGATTCAAACCCAGAATATTGCTATGCTCCTACCATGTGAGCTACCCTATTCAGGCACAACTCACGACTCCCCGCCGTCGCATAGAATGGCTTAGCCACAGCCTAAGTATTGTTTCCTAAACAAAAATAAAACTCGCATATTGCTGACAACAACTCGTGTCTCTGTTCTTGTCAGGAGAGATTTAGATCAAAGCCGGAGCCGAAATATGTACGTACTGTAAACTATAAACTATGCTCTAAGATCGCTCCCCTACTCATTCCTTCGCTCTAGCGTGCTGGAATAGGTACTGGTTTAGTTGCACGATGATCCCCCACGATTCTTTTAGGATAAAAGCTTAACACCTGTTTAATGTATTCAAGAGAATATAGATTCGAACAGCGATTCGTTTGCCAGTAGTAATTATTTGTAGCCAGGTGAAAGTAGAGTCGCCATTCCAAATCGGACATACAATCTTGAAATAAGTGTTAATAATTTTAAACTTCAGAAATTAAACAGATAAAATGGAACTTTCTGCCATTTGTCTCACGTACGGACGGATTCGTAAAAGCAATCACCATCAACAACTTCTCTGTATGTCTGTATATCTTAGGAAATTTCTCCCTCACAATACCGATTGCTTACTGAACCGTACAGCTCTGAAAAAATCTCTCTCATATTATCTATCCAAGCAATGAACAAGCTTACTTCTTACGTATGAGAGAACTCTGTACAATTAGACATGACAACAGTTATTTGGAAAACTCTTAAAGCAGAAACGCGTTACACAGTATTCAATTTTTATACCAATTAATTATTTAAGAATAGCTTCATGAAAGAAAGGAATATGGTGCTAATTACTTTCCTTTACAAGAAAAATTTAATTTCAGATCACGCAATCTCGAAAGCGTTGCCTTTCTCAAACATTATTAGTGACAAAAATCACGCGAAACCGTCCAATACCGTGTCATGCCTCGTTTTACTCTGCTTAGTGCTGTAACTCGACATGCCATGGACTCAGTTGAGTTCATAGTTTTAATTTTCACTGCTGTCATAATCAAAAATCTACCTTTACATCTATAACGCTATGAAGCGAAAACTTTTTGATGGTCTGTTATATCGACATCTTGGAGAAGACATTTTCATGATATACATTGCGTTTGTGATGTATGAGTCTCACTTTTCGTCATCGATGTACGGTAAAAAGCACTGTGTATATTATGTGGATTGTGCGACAAACCTCGGAATTCCCCGCATACTATCACATATTTATACTAGAAATTGAGAAAAACTAATTATTAATAACTTTAATATGCTAAAGTTTTGCACAGTTGTGACAATAGTAACGACATATCAAATAATGTAATTCCAGGAGCAAAACACATTCATACCCATTTTGTTTTGACTCCACAGAATATTTCATTTTAGCCTTCTGGGGCTAATTACTCCCAGGTTGGGAACCACTGGTCTATGAGGTACCCGTATAACAAAATTTCAGATCCGTTGGATCATAGAATAACTCAAACATACACTACAGGTCATTAAAATTGCTACACCAAGAAGAAATGCAGATGATAAACGGGTATTCAGTGGACAAATATATTATACTAGAACTGACATGAGATTACATTTTCGCCAACACGATACCACAGTTCATCAAGAGTAGTGACTGGCGTATTGTGACGAGCCAGTTGCTCGGCCACCATTGACCAGACGTTTTCAGTTGGTGAGAGATTTGGAGAATGTGTTGGCCAGGGCAGAAGTCGAACATTTTCTGTATCCAGAAAGGCCCGTACAGGACCTGCAACATGCGGTCGTGCATTATCCTGCTGAAATGTAGGGTTTCGCAGGGATCGAATGAAGGGTTGAGCCACGCGTCGTAACACATCTCAAATGTAACGTCCACTGTTCAAAGTGCGGTCAATGCGAACAAGAGTTGACCGGGACGTGTAACCAATGGCACCCCATACCATCACGCCGGGTGATACGCCAGTATGGCGATGCGAATACACGCTTACAATGTGCGTTCACCGCGATGTCGCCGAACACGAATGCGACAGTCATGATTCTGTAAACAGATCCTGGATTCTCCCCAAAAAATGATGTTTTGCCATTCATGCACCCAGGTTCGTCGTTGAGTACACCATCGCAGGCTCTCCTGTCTGTGATGCAGCGTCAAGGGTAACCCGCAGCCATGGTCTTCGAGCTGATAGTTCATGCTGCTGCAGACGTTGTCGAACTATTCGTGCAGATGGTTGTTGTCTTGCAAACGTCCCCATCTCTTGACTCATGGATCGAGACGTGGCTGCACGATCCATTACAGCCATTTGGATATGATGCCTGTCATCTCGACTGCTAGTGATACGAGGCCGATGGGATCCAGCACGGCGTTCCGTATTACCCTCCTGAACCCACCGCTTCCATATTCTGCTAACAGCCATTGGATCTCGACCAACGCGAGCAGAAATGTCGCGATACGGTAAACCGCAATCGCGTTAGGCTACAATCCGACCTTTATCAAAGTCGGAAACGTGATGGTACGCATTTCACCTCCTTACACGAGGCATCACAACAACGTTTCACCACGCAACGACGGTCAACTGCTGTTTGTGTGTGACAAATCGGTTGGAAACTTTCCTCATGTCAGCACGTTGTAGGTGTCGCCACCGGCGCCAACACTGTGTGAATGCTCTGAAAAGCTAATCATTTGCATATCACAGCATCTGCTTCCTGTCGGTTTAATTTCGCGTCTGTAGCACGTCATCTTCGTGGTGTAGCAATTTTAATGGCCAGTAGTGTATACAATGAGGTAGCGAATGTAACATGATAGCGATATACACATATACAGATGGTAGTAGTATCGCGTACACAATGTGCAAAAGGGCGGTCCATTGGCGGAGCTGTCATTTGTGCTCAAGTGCTTCAGTGAAAACGTGTCTGCCATGATTGTGGTCACAAGACTGAAATTAACAAACTTTGCACGCGGAGAGGCAGTTGGAGCTGGATGCATGGGATATTCCATTTCGGAAACTGTTAGATCGACAGTGTTAAGAGTGTGCCGAGGATATCAAATGTCATGCAATACCTTTCAGCACAGACAGCGCAGCAACCGATGGCCTTCACTTAACGACGGAGAGCAATGGCGATTGCGTAGAGTTCTTACTGCATACACACAAGCAACACAGCATGAAATAACCGCGGAAATCAATGTGCACGTACGACGAACATACACTCCTGGAAATTGAAATAAGAACACCGTGAATTCATTGTCCCAGGAAGGGGAAACTTTATTGACACATTCCTGGGGTCAGATACATCACATGATCACACTGACAGAACCACAGGCACATAGACACAGGCAACACAGCAT